>NW_026294551.1:89924931-90524931 GCF_007827085.1 Peromyscus californicus insignis | reverse complement strand
GGCTCTTGAGAGAAGCGTCTGTATAATCTCCCCACACCTCAGGCTCTTTTATTCATTTTGCTCTGGCTACACTGACTTCTTTCCACTTGTGGAGCGCTGTTAACTGCTCAGACAGTGCACAGATTGTGCCCTTGGTCATCTGTGCTCTCTCTCCCCAAACCTGGCTCCTCCTGCTCTGTGTGATGTGTCTCCTCAGCCTTTAACTGCAGCTTAACTCCCCCCCCCCCCCCGAGCCACCCCCCCCACCCGCGTCCCCATTGTAAAACACATTCCTGTATTATGATCTCTTCCAGGGCAAAGGGATGGGACTCCAGGTAACCTAATTCATGGAGGGAGTCTGCAGGTTTAATTGAGTTAAGGATCTTAAGATATGCTGGCCCTGGGTTATCTGGATTCTTCAGTGCAATGACACATGTCACCATAGGAGAAAAACAACACGGAGAGAAGAGGGGAGGGTCACATGAAGATGGAAGCCGAGATTGGAGCAAGGTGGCCACAAGTCAAGGAGTGCTCGGAGACATCAGAAGCAGGAACAGGAGAGTTTCTCTCAGACCTTGGGCGGGGGATGTCCTGCTGACACCTTGGTTTTGGACTTCTGGCCTTCAGAACTGTGAGAATAACACCACTTCTGTTGTTTTGAGCAATGCTGATTACCAATGTAGGTTAATTTGTTACAGCAGCCACAGCACACTGATACATACAGCATCCTGTTCTTTCCCTTCCTGCCTCTTACAACCTGCCAATGCCTCTCCCAGCTCTTTCAACCCTGTGCCAAATGGTAAGGATCTACCCTTCCCATTCCTGGTTGTATAAGCAGATACTGAATAGTATTTGTTGAGTGAAAGAAAGTCAAGATTACGTCTCCTCGCTCAGAGCTCAAAGCATCGTTCAGGGGAGCCTTAGGTAGAGGAGTTTTAGGTGGTGAAAAGTGAATTTCTCAAGAGTTAGACAACACCCAAAGGCCTTTGAAATGGTTCCAGTCCCTCTGCTGTTGAGTTGACACTTTTCATTTTCTTGGTTGGTCTTTATTTATGGAAAGGGAGGTATTCATGGTTCCATATCTTGTAGTATAAACAGTTTCCTCTGAGATAAATCTTCATCTTGGAGGGAAGGTAATTGAGATGCAGGATGTTCCAAAAGGAAGCAAAACATTCCATCCTGCAGGGAAGCTCTTTAAGCTTAGGAAGTAAATAACTCAATAGCTTCAGGAAGTTCCTGAAACTGACCAGATTCACTAGCCCCCTTCCCTCCCGCAAGCTTATATTACTAGTAAGGACTTCTGACACACTCTCTGGCCAGACTAGCTGCCCAGAAGAGGCTTAGACCAACTGAGCTGCTGCCTGGAAAAGACGCTCTTCAACCTGTTGATGCCCTGTGGGTTGTGCCATGTGCTGCAGGGTCACAGCTCTTGTGAGCTGCCACTCATGCCAGGGTGTGCTTTTGGTGATTCAGCCATCTTTGAGTCATTTCTGCTCTGGAGAGTAACACCTAGAATTCCTATAAGTAACCCTGGTAAAACTTACTGGTTCACAAATTAGGTGGTATCTGTACTTTGGCTTGTTGTTAATTCCCTGTCTGAGGTGAGTAGATGATTGTTCATGTTTCCACAAGAGAAGTGCCACCCAACAGGTCCTTGTATAAACAGCCCCAGATGCCGACCAGCAGCCTCATCAGGGGCATGGAGGCATGGCACAGGAGGCCCTGGGTTCAGCGGGTTCAAAGCCAAAGAAAACACATTCTTTGAAAAGAAGGACGATTGCTCAAGGCTTTGTCTGATGTTAAGGCAGAGGGGATGGGCCATTTGAATTGGCTTAGTATTCATGATAATATATGGTTCAGGACTCAATAACAGGGTATGATTCTATTGAGGGATTCCACTGAGCTCATAGACCGCGTGAGTGTGGCTCGTCAGCAGAATGCAGGGGTTAGGTTACCACACAGCTTGTCAGTGAGGACCACTGCTGATCACTCCTGAGAAAGGAGTCGTTGCGCAGGGCTCCTCAGACCTGCATGCCTCGAAAACCAGTGCTCAAAGAGTGGTGCTAAGTTTAGCTGGTGAATGAGCGTATGGGTGTAGCCCCAAAGTAGAGCAAGGACTACAGTGAAGCGGTTTCATTGCGTTGTATTTGTTGAAGAAATTTGTGCACAAACCATCTCAGGGATGCTATAAAGAAACAAGGGAATGCTTTATAGAACAGTGGGCAACACAGCCTTTGCTGTCACCCTGGAATCATCGCAGTGAGGATGAAAGGGGGCACAGTATAGCATAAGATAATTGGGAATAGTGAGTACTCCGGCCAATTGAAAAGTGCTTATCATGGTCAGACCCTGAGTTGGCCAACTAGAGATGCGGCAGTCAGTGTACAAACTTGGTTTACCTGCATACCATTTGACTAGACAGAAGATTCACAAGGTCAAAATCCTGTCAGCCTCCCATGTTCATAAAGTTTTATTGGAACCCACCCACCACATTTTTTGAAGTACTGTCATAGCTCCCTTTGAGTTACAAAATGGCAGATGCATTAGTCAGATTTCCATCATTGTAACAAAATGCCAGAGAAGCATTTAGGAAGAGAAAAAGATTACTTTGTCTCACTTGCTTTGAGGTTCCATTTTCTGGACAGTTGGTCTATTCTTTCTGGGCCTGTGGTGAGTTAGCAGATCATGGCTCAAGTATGTGGTGGAGTAAAACTGCTCACTTTATGGCCAAGAAACAAAAGACAAAAAAGAGGACGGGACTAGCAGTCACCTCTACTTGCCCAGTGACCTAAAAATCTCCCAGTAGGCCTCACCTCTTAAAGCTTCTACCACTTCTCATTGGCATCAAGCTGGGACCAAGTCTTCAACATGTGGGCCCATGTGTGTGTGGGACTCATTCAGATCCAATTGGCAGCAGCAGAACTGAGCGGTTGTGGAGAGAGCAAATGGTCCTGAGAGCTGAACATGTTATCTGCCTAAAAATTGTGGGCTTCTAGAGGGCAAGTGACATACTCTACACTCAGCTGGTGTTTGTGTACATTGTTGAGGGTGTTTCCTTCTTCTTGGATGGCAGAGTCAGCTGTGACCTTTTGGAGCCTCAGGATGGTCGTGATGAGTTTTACCCAGCCCTGGTTGATCTACTGTTTTGATGAGTTCTGTAGTTTGGGCACAGGCTTGTGACTGGTGTGTGGCATGTGGGATTTTGAACTCTAGAAGTCCTTTATCTGAAAGTAGTTGATACCTGGAATCCTTGAAGTAAAGCCACTTAAGACAGGAGCATCTTATCAAATCTAAAACAAACACGCAACTCAGAAACAGCAACTGTTCAAAGATACCTTCAATAAATGGAATTAACTTACTCGTTGTAATTACACTTACAATGCATATGACAACCAAACTTTAAGAACACGAGAAGAACACATACCTATGAGTGGAAAAAAAGGGAAATGGACGAAGGACACAAACAGGTATTTCTTAGAAGAGAAAGCACAAGAAGTCAGCTTGTGGATTCCTACTTGGTAGGTATCTTGTGGGTCAGGGAAGTTCAAGTCAAAACTAACACTTCATGTCCATTTAACTGGGAAACAAATCTTCCTTCTGTGTATCTAGGTTTAGGTTATAACCATAACGGAAGCATAGACTGTGTGCTTGGGTGCTAATTGTGTTTGTGTAATCCCTCACCAGAAAATTCACATGGTAGTCTGTCCCCAGAACCTTGTTATAAAAAGGAGCAAATCGTGATGCTTGGATTTTGCTTCTCCTCCTTCTTAGATTTATTCATTTTCATTTTATATGCTTTGCCTGCGTGTATGTACGTTCATCATGTCTGTGCTTGGTGTCTAAGGAGGTGAGGAAAAGCATCAGATCCCCTGAAACTGGAGTTACAGGCAGTTCTGAGCCAACATGTGGGTGCTGAGAATCGAATATAGATCCTCTGTAAGAGCAGCGATTGCTCTTAACCGCTCAGTCATCTCTTCAGACCCTGGAATGCATCTTTCTTGAAGTTATTTTGGATGGAAACCTCATGCAATTTCTTTTTAAACTGTCAGCCGACTGAATGGCCAGACTCTCCTCTGTTGAAGGCTGAGTGTTTGATTTAAGCAGCTCTCCACAGTCGCTCTCTGGACTCACGACTTCTAGCAGCCTTGGGCTGGTCGTCCTGTTTCTGCAGATCAGAATGGCAAAGCATTGCGGAGTGCTGGCAGCTTCAGCGTGACTTTGATCACGAGTTTGCCTTAGACTTGCTGAAGCTGCTGGGCGCAGAAGACTCCGGCAGCTGGAATTGCCCAAAGTTGCCTCTGTTTCTCCCATAAGTTGTTACACCAGGCTATGCCCTGCTTGAGGTTACTCCGATTGTACACATTGGTTTTCCAGATGGTGCCCTGCCCTGGGACACTCAATTTTGCAGGCAGTCTTTGACTCTGTTTTGAGGGTACAGGGTGACTGTAGGTCCTGGTTGGACCTAGAAACTGCACCATCTATCAGGTTCCAGACTGAGAAATGATTTATTCCTGGGACTGGAAATGGAGCCACTTTATAAGTTTATTGAGGCGAATTGAAACTCTGGGGCACATGGGTACATTAACATTGAATCAGGAAGCTAGGCCCAAGAAGGTAACCAGTTACACCAGGACCCCACAAAGTAATGGACACTTAACTTTGGGATGTCACACTGCACATCAACCTATTGTGGTAGAAACTGATACTGAGTGTGTACATCAAAGACCAAGGTCTCCTCCACTATTCCCAAAGCTTTGACAGGGCTCAGCACCCCTGTGGCCCATTGATGCAGCCTACCTGCCTGCCTGCCTACACATCCCTTTGCCCCTCTGAACCTGCTGCCTCCTGCTCCTGATGTGTTTCCTGCCTCTGACCTGTTGAACCTTTCCCTTCACAGCTGAACTCTGTAGTGTCCCCCTCAAACCTGACTCCAGTGGCTCCAGCAGCTGCTCTGCTCTGGTTCCTTATGCTATCCTCACAGGCTCTTTCTCATCCCTCTTCCAAAACCTCTCAAACTCTGCTGCAGCCGTCTTAACGCTTATTCATTCTCGAATCCCGATATGCACATAGATACACAGGTATATTCACTGTGACATGATAGCCAATGTTAGTCACTAAGATGTGAAGGAAAGAATCTGCTTCTGCCTAGGCCAGGTTACCAAGGGAGGTGGGTCATATGACAGAGGGCTGTCACTGAAACTCCTGAACCCTGTGAACTCACCATTAGTCAACACACTGTGGCACTGTGGAAAGACGAACATGCTCAGCTCTGTTTCTGGGTAGTGCACTCGCTACACAAGTCTACTCTCCTTTCTGGCAAACACACTGGATTGTCTGGAGGAAAGCCAGTCTGGTTCTCAGTTGGAATGTCTTGACTGAGGCCACATACCCCTCCCAGAACTTATACCTGCCATACTGATAAAATAAATTCTTGGTCATCAAAGGACTTCCCATTGCTTATTATGAATTTATTTATTTTTAGTTCAGATGCACTCCTAACCAGACAGTTGTATTAGTTTACTGCAGCATCTATAACTCATCTATAACCTTAAGCAGTGGCTTTGTAGAATGCCGTTGTATTTCTCTAGGCTAGATATCCTACATGAGTCTCACAGGGCTGAAATCAAGGTTGTGTACCTCTCTGAGGCTCCAGGGGACAGCCTGCTTCCTTGAGGTTTTCAGGGTCTAAAACCAGCTGTATTGCTTGGCTTCTGGGCATTTTCCTGAATCTTCAAGGCCAGCACATCGGGAATCAGTTCTCTTGAACACTGTGCTCCTCTGGTCGCATTACCTGTCAGCCTCTTCCACTCTTTAAGACTCTTAAGATTGCAGCAGTCCTCTTAACCATCCAGGGCAATCTACTCAAATGTCAGCTGTCCAACAATCTAAATACCCCTGTGCTTGAAACAAGTAAGGAGAGCCCTGGGTTTGCACAGCAGTGCACTCTCTGGACAAGGGAGCCTATCATGTAGCAATGTACACAGGGCAGACACATTACTGAGTGCACATTTCTGAGCATGCTCAGAGTTAAGGGTCATTAAGCATGTGTTCAAAAAGGACAGACAATAGACACAGATACTTCTGCATAGATCAGTTACTATCAGAGTAACCACAATTTTTCATAGGTGCCCAGGTCTCCTAAAAGAGTCAGGATGACTGTGACCTTGTCTGGTTCCTTCTAGTCTCCAAAGAGTGTTAGCAGGAACAGAAAGAACCACTATGAAGGTATGTCAACAATCTCTCAAAGAGGCAGCAGCTTTCTTCCTGCACATGTAGGAGTTTGCCCCTAATGGTGCCTGTCTCGCTCAGTGGCTAACAATTCCATTCTGTGATTTCCTTTCTTTTGTTTTTGATGGTTTTGCTACATAACCCAGTCTGGCCTTGAACTCATGATCCTCCTGAGCCAACCTCTGGAGAGATGGGATTACAGGAGTTCACCACAGCACTCAGCTATTCTGTGACTTTAATGGACAGTTGGAGAGGATGTCTCCTTCCTTCTGTCATTCCTGGGCTACCAGCAGAGTGTAAGCCTAGACTTCTGGTCTTCTCTGCTGGACTTCAGAATAGAGCCAATACAGAGGTAGTGGCGTGCTGTTGTGGAGGGATATGGTCTCTCAACTATTTTTTAAGAAAGGTTTTAATCTTATTTTTAAATATGTATGTGCCTTGTTGTGTCGGAGTGTGGATTTGTGAACATGAGTGCAGTGCCCTTGGAAGCCAGCAGAGGAGCTTCTGATCGCCTGGAGCAGGAGTTACAGGTGGTTCTGATCCACACAGCGGGGGTGCTGGGAATTGAACTCATGTCCACCGGAAGAGCATTAAGTGCTCTTAACAGCCTAGCCATCTGTTCAGTCCCCCCACCTTTTTTGAGAATTGTTTCAAGACATTTTTTGAGAGGTTTTTATTTTTTATTTCTTATGTAAGTTGTTAGAGTTTATCTCATTTTTCTTCAGAGAAGGCCAGTGAACGAACAGGATAGCAGAACTGTGATCTGAGCTGTTTCTTAGCTCTCATTACCATATCCTTCAGTACACGTGGGCCCTTTAGCAATCGTGTATCTGTGTTAGATGCTCCTGGATTGGTGGTCCAGTGAGAGGTGATGTTATCATCTGTTAGAAATTGCCACCTACAGTGATGGAACTGTCCGTACCAGGAGAGCTTGTTAGCTGGGAAGGCATTTGACCCCTGGAGCAATAAGTATGCTGTACAGGACTTTGAAAAACAAAATTTCATGCAAGAAGGTGACTGGGAACGAGACCTGGCAGGCAAGTGTGGGCTGTTGAAGAGGGTCGGGAGAATTGCGACGTGGGTTCCACTCAGCAATTGAGTCGTGGTTTGGGAAGAAGCAAGGAAGACGTGAGTGGGTACTCTCACTTTTCAATGTCTTTTAGTACATTCTGTGCCACTGCACAGGGCCCACACTGGTTCAAGGTGCTTGTAGGTTTGGAGAGGGAAATAATACATTTGACAGACACAGATTGCAGGCATCTAACCTGCATATCACTGCAGAGAAATGTGGATGGAATTGGGTCGTATGTGTTGGTCAGGTTAGGCTAGGTTTTGTTGCAACAACAATCACCAAGTCCCAGCAGCTTTTAATCACAAGTCCTCTTTTCCACCTACACCCTATGTCCAGCTCAGGTGGGCAGTGGAATGGTACCCAGATTATAGAGTAAGCCACTGTCTCCAGAGTGTTCATCAGCATCCCAGGTAGAGGAGTGCAGTTGAATGGCAGATGCCACTTTCATTTCTAATGCTTAGGCTAGAGTTAAGCCACTGGAGGAATATGATGGGATATGATGCTCTGTTGTGTTGGAAGGAGGAGCTGGTGGTTAAAACTCAGGTCCATGATTAGGTGAGTTGCGACATTGCCTTTGATAGAGGGCAGAAAACATGTAAAAGATAAAAAGGGCTCCAATCGCAGGGATGTGGGGAAATGCTGGAGGTGGAAGGCTCAGGCCTCAGAGCTCCATGAGTGTGCCACTTGGTGTGTTGTGTTACAGCTAACACATCTGTTTGCACAGAGTTCTTGGGGTATGAGAGGGGGTGGCTGAAGGCTCCAGGGAGGGCTCCTAGACATGGAGGAGGGAGGGAGGGACCTCACTCTGTAAAAGAAATCAACCCAGTTCCAGGGCTCATCAACAGGACCAACAGCTGTTCAGCAGGCATCCTAACCATCCTGTCTCCATGCAGGGCTCAGACTTGCTGTAGAGACTGCTGTGAAGGCAGGGACTTTGGTGCACCCCTGGCAAAGTGAGCCCAGGGGTCCTTGACGGAGGATCCCACCGCAGCTGAATGCAGCAGTGCACTCCCCGAGGAGGAAGGCTTAGGGTAATTGCTTAGACGGAGGAGGAGTTTCACAGCAGCAGGTCCTCTCCACCATGGCCTGCTATCACGTGTCTGTGTTTTCAGACAGGCAGACTGAGCTTCAAAGTCACCTCCAGTGTCACTCAGGTGCTAGCTGAGGCTGCCGTAATGACGGAGCAGAAGCCGGGCACCTTAGAAACTGCAGAAGGTTGGTCCTCCCATGCTGGAGGATGGAAGTCCAGGATCAAGGGGCTGGCACACCCAGTGAATGGGGAGGGCCCATTTTCTGCCACAGATGGCGAGATGGTTTGTGTGACCAGACAGGATCTGGAATCACCTTGGAGACAAACCTTTGACCATATCTGTGATGAAGTTTGTAGCTTGGGTTAATAGAGGTGTGAAGACTGGCCATAATGTAGGTGGCCCCATTCTACAGGCTGGGATCTTGGATTGCATAAAAAGGAGAAAGTGAGGTGGGTACCAGCATCCATCTCTCTCTCTGCTTCCTGACCATGGATGAAATGTGACCCGTGGCCTCGAGCTCCCGTTGCCATGAAGGACTGTAGGACCATGCGATACGCTGATTGGCTCATGTCCACATTCCTGAGTCAATCGCTGAGACTGTTTGGGGTCAATCAGGGTTATCACTAAACCACAATCGAGATCTCCAGAAACTATGGACTTGACAGCCTGTGCCTATCACGACAGTTGGAGCAGACCTGTCACTGTATGGGGCTTCTCGATGTGATCAATACCCTTGGCAGATACCAGGATGAGGCTGCTGCCGGGGTGACAAGGCATACTGGGTGATAGTTAACATTTTTCAGAAGTAGGTGTATACTCTAAAACAATGATTGAAAATGAAGTACAGCAAATACTTCAGCTAGTGACACTGGCTTATTGTCCTTATCAAGTCCTCTCTGCTGCCGGGGACCCTAATATAGACTTTCCCATGCCTGCAGCACAGTTGGCTTGTCCATTCCAGCATCACCACCCGTGAGTAATGCATTGTGCTACATCTTATGATAGTGATGGTGTTGCTAGGTGACTGGAAA
The DNA here is from genome assembly GCF_007827085.1 of Peromyscus californicus insignis. Lineage (NCBI taxonomy): Eukaryota > Metazoa > Chordata > Mammalia > Rodentia > Cricetidae > Peromyscus > Peromyscus californicus. The sequence continues at coordinate 90,515,590 of NW_026294551.1, read as the reverse complement.
GTTTCAATTCCATCATCATCTAGGGAACCACCCTTCTACACAGTGGTCTGCTTCTGTAACACCTGTGTGCTGAGTGGCTACTCCTGCCTCCTGCTTTCCCAGCTGTTTTGAACTGGAGCAGCCATGTCCCTTTTTCCTCCCAGAATCCAGTGTGTCATTGTATTGTTTTCTCCATCTCCTGACTATAGGCTTGAGGGAGGTCACCAAGACAGAGGGTAGGAAAAGAACCAGGGAGGAGGGATGGGCTGAGGGGGGGCGTAAACAAGAAGCTAGGCATGCTCCCACTGTACAGCACTCCCAAATTTCAGACATTCATATAACATTGGTCACAGTTTGCCCCATCCTGATGTCTGACTGACCCTATTGTTTACTACTTTTTAAAAATGTGCATTGGTGTTTTGTCATGGGCATTGGGTCCCCTGGAACTGGAGTTACAGACAGTTGTGAGCTGCCATCTAGGTGCTGGGAATTGAACCTGGGTCCTCTGGAAGAGCAGTCAGTGCTCTTAACCACTGAGCCATCTCTTCAGCTCCATTTAAAAAATAATTTATTTAACTTTATTTTATGTGCATTGGTATGAAGGTAGCAGATCCCCTGGGACTGGAGTTACAAACAGTTATAAACTGCCATGTGGGTGCTGGGAATTGAACCCAGGTCCTCTGCGAGAACAGCCAGTGCTCTTAACCACTGAGCCATCTCTCCAGCCCCTACTGTTTCTCTTTAAGTTGACTTTCAGTAAAATACATTGCTCATAGATACATTACTCATAAATACACTGTCATAGAGGAATATAGCATCATTTACACTAGAGAGAATATAATAAAACAAATAATTATTAAAATAAGAATGTCCTTAGATCACCTAAAATATTCTCATATTTATATATACCAGAACAGTTTTCAAACTTTAATACATATGCAAATTACCTGAGGATCTCATTAAAATGAAAATTCTAATTCAGTCCTGTCAAACATGGAGTCTAAATTTTTTTTATCTTTAAGCCACAAATAATAATTCAGCAGACAGAACCACAGCCTCATGGGACCTTGAGGATGTCCATTCTGTCCTCAGTCTCCATCCCATACTTTCCACCTCCATATGGTTGATGCTCTTTTTATTTGTCTGTTCACAGCAGATAAGGCCAGGACACCATGGTTCTTATGAGTGCGAGTCAGCAAGTATTTCCAGTCCCCGCTTTCCTCTGCCCCCAGTGGTCGCACACGTTCTGCTCCCTTTATGGTTGGATAGGGCCCCGTTCTGGCCCGTGGAGTGAAGGTCACGTGTGCCATTTAATGGCTCTCCTCTCATCTGGGATGCCTATCAACCACTTGAGGGATGGTTAATGCTCTCTGTACCAGTGGGTTGTCCACCTGCAAGGACATGGTCACATTGGCAAGAAGGAAAGCCTAATTAAAAATGATGCTGGGCTAGATCTTGACATGATTTGGGCCCCCATGCTCCTGTCTCAGGCACTTCCGCCATGGGCTAACAGTGTGATGCCTCTCACCATTGGCTAGCAGCATGCTCTTGAACTTCCAAGCCTCCAGAATTCTGAGAAATATTTTTTTTCTTTATATATTACCTATTCTGTGGTATGTTGTTGTAACAGCAAAAACAGACATGGTCAGCGCGTCAGGTGATATTTGATTCAGTTTGTTAAAGAGAGATGGTTTGATCTGGGCCAAGCCCAGCCTGAGAGACAAGTCATAGAACTGAGCAAGCTGGTGAGAGAATTTCTGGCTGTCAGTTCCTCTGGAGCATTGACAGCCAGTCCTCAGTGCTCATTTGGTACACAGGGGAGTGCGGCAAGGGGATCAGTTCAGTACCTTTGACAGACACGAGGGTATGTGGCTAATGAGGTACGCTTTATAGGGAAGAACAGAAACTCATCCAACAGGATGCCAAAGGAGCTGTGAAGAAGGAAGCCAGGTTTGCCCACGGTGCTGCGAGGGACACTGAGCCCCGGAAGCTGCCCTGTCAGGGGGGATGTGGTAAATCCGAGGGACAGAGGCTTAGCATCAGCATGCTTTGGGTGCACTGGGTGTGCCGCCATCACATCATGACAGCTCCCAGGAGGGAAGGGCTTGAGCCGGGAGGGAGGAGGCGTGTCTAACTTCAATAGGCACACGAACACCCCTTCAGGTAAATCAGTTTGCATGGAAGAAATCACGCCCTCTTATCATTTTGTGCACAACGAATGTGAAACCTCTTGAGGAGAAAGAGCACCCTATAAAGTGATAAATGCCAGGGGACATACGAAAACATGCCTACCCTTGTCAGTAGGGAGGGAAAGGACAGGCAACCATTGCCACTGTGATTAGGCTGGTTCTTCAGTTTCTGTGGTCCTACTGAGATTGGTGGTATGTCATTTCCTACCAGACTTGATCCCAGGGGAATATATGTTCTTGCAGCCATCTTGCTACCACAAGGGGCCTGCTTGTCTGAGAACGGAACCGCTGCAGAGCGAGGAGAGAACACAGATCCGAACACCAGTGGCACCCCCAAATCCAGCTGTGCCTCAGGCTGCCTGTTCAGTTGCAGGGTTAAGTCTGTGTGGTGGTTCCTCTGGGTTGCTGAGAAGCACCTAGGACATTGTACACACCTCTAGGTGTGTCTCTGAGGCATGTTCAGAGGCTTAGGGAGAAGAGCCACCTTGAATGAGGCTGACCCCACCCCATGGGCAAAGAGCCTGGATGGAATAAAAAGGGGAGAGGGGAGACCCCAGTAATGCAGGCATTCTCTCTCTCCTGCTTCCAGCTCAAAGGAAATCTCCCTGCCAGGGTGGACTGAAACCTCAGGCCACAAGTCCACATGAACCATTTTCCCTGTGAACATTGCCCTCCTACGGGTATTTGTCACAATGATTAGAAACTGACTAATCTAGTTAGAGACTCTTTTTTTTTAAAAAAAAAATAATTGATAGTAATTCTAGCCAACACAAACACAGCAGCAGAGGGAAAGGGCCCCCGACACCTGCGGTTTACTGAGAATAAATGCATGCCCCTTCCGTGCATTCCTTTAAATTTCACAAGGCTCACAAGCAGGCCGCTTGTCTTGCAGAGAAGTGGAGGCCTATGCAGTGATAGAACTTGCTGAAGCTGCTGCAGCCACTTGAGGCCTGGGACCGTGCGGTGGAACATGGCTTCAGCAGCCGCAGTTTCAGGCTCAGGACACGAAGTGCAGGTGCTTTCTCTGCAGCTGGGCTGCTGTTGGTTGTTTTCACTATTTTGGGAGGGTCCGCCACCCAGCCCCCAAATAAATCACACATGGAGACTTATTCTTAATTATGAATGCCTGGCCTTAGCTTGGCTTGTTTCTAGCCAGCTTTCCTTAACTTTAAATTATCTGGTCTATCTTTTGCCTCTGGGATTTTTACCTTTTTCCATTTCTGTGTATCTTTTCTTACTCTGTGGCTGGCTGTGTAGCTGGCCCTTGGTGTCTTCCTCCTTCTTTAGATCCTTCTCCTTTCCTCTCAGATTTCCCCTTCTATATATTCTCTCTGCCTGCCAGCCCGCCTATCCTTTCTCCTGCCTTGCTATTGGCCATCCAGTTCTTTTAGTAAACCATCAGGTGTTCTAGACAGGCACAGTAACACAGCTTCACAGAGTTAAACAAATGCAACATAAACAAAAGTAACACACCTTAAAATAATATTCCCCAATATTGGGCAGCATAGGCTATGCACAACCAGATAAGTCCTGGACATTTGCTTAGTGAAGGAAACCCTCTTGAGGGGCTAGGGAGATGACTTAGTGGCTAAGAGTGTTTGCTGTGTGAGTGTGAGGAGCTGAGTTCAGATCCCGAGCACCCAAGGACAAAACTGGGCATGGCTGTGGGAACTTGTAACCCCATCATTGATGAGGGTGGAGACAGATAGATCACCAGGGCCTGCTGGCTGCCAGCCCAGCTGAAACATGGCAAGCTTGAGAAACCCTGTCTCAAGGGAATAAGGCAGAGAGGGATAGAATAGGACATAGGCTCCCTGGACTCTGAATGCACGGGCATACGCAGCTGCGTGTGAGTGTGCACACACACAAACACAAAATGCAAAAAAGAAAACCCACAGGATGTTCTCAAGTTTGTTCCGATGTGCTTAGAAAGATGAGGCTGATTTTCCATTCTGCAGTGCCACGACATGGGATTAATCTGGAAATTAAATGTTTGATGTTGGGAATGAATAAATTGTTCTCCCTCACCAGACCATTCTGCCAACTCCCTTTGGAATGGGAGAAGCAAGGCGCCCCGCTGGTTCATCGCGGTGCCCTCCTCGGCTGTGACCGCACAGGATACACACCAGCAGTGTTTCCCCGTGCTCCAGGATGATGTTGTTTACTGTCCTTGACACCAGAGGAGGAAAATCAGGCCACTGCCTCGTGCATCTTCCTCTCCCTTCCTCGCATCATGTATGTGGGAGCTAAGTCCAAGGGCTTTACTCTTGCCTTGTCCTTCCCTAGGGATTTATGTTCCCAAACTTCCCAGCTTACACCGTAAACCCACCAGACCCGATATATACTGTTTGTTCTATACATACACACTTAAGATAAACTTTAATTTATAAATTAAGCAGTCAGTAGGATATTGGCAATAGATATTAAGAGAACAATTATGTCATGTTGTAGTAAAAAAATTGTACGTGCATGTAGTCTCTCTCCAAGTTTTTTACCATATTTTTTTCACCCTTCACATGCTGCTGTGGGATGACGCAGTGCCCATGTGATCAGCCAAATGACACAGGCTTCGTCACACAGAGTTAATCTGCCATGTGAGGACCACTGCAACACTGTGGCGGTGGACCTGCCACCCGAGATAGCTGCTAAGTGACTCCTGGGTGGGTAGCATAGACAGCGTGGGAATGCTGGACTTAAGGATGAGTCGTGTCTAGTGGGGCAGAACAGGACAGCTTGAGACATCATCACATTGCTCAGAACGGAACGATTAAAAACCTGTGAATTCTTCGCTTTTGGAATTTTCCACTTTGTATTTCAGACTGCAGTTGACTCCAGGTAACTGAAACAGTGGAAAATGAAACCGTAAATAAGGAACGTGGTGCATCCAGGACTGTTTTGGTTACTTTTCTGTTGCTGTGACAAAATATGACCAAGGCAACCTATAAAAGAAATAGTTTAATTTGGAGCTAATGGTTTTGGAGGGCTAGAGTCCATGATGGCAGGGTAAAGGCGTGGCAACAGAATAGCTGAGAACTCACATCTTGATTTGAAAGTTGGAGGGAGGGAGGGAGGGAGGGAGACAGGGTTGGAGGATGGCCTGAGTCTTTTGAATCCTCAAAGTCTGCCCCCAGTGATATACCCCCTTCAACAAGACCACACCTCCTAATCCTTCCCAAACGGTTCCACCAATAAGGACCAAGTATCCAAACATAAGCCTCTGGGGGCCATTCTCACTCAAACCACAAGGACTTTGGACAAAATACTGCCCGTTACTGAGCCTTCATCCCTGTCCTCCATGGATTTCATGTCTCTGGGAAAGGGATGAGGAATAGTATAAGGATCTAAGACAGGAGGGTTCCATCAAGTGACAGCTGTTTTGTTACTCCCGGCACCGTGGTTTTTTCCAGCTGGGGTTCCCCACAGGAACTGAAACAGCAGCTGAAGGCTGAAGATGAAGCAAAGCCTACACAGGTGTGCTGGTGTTCGGCGAAGCTGTTTATAAAAACAAGGAGTCCACACCAGGTAAGTATGTAAGTATGTTGTGAATAGTGGTTTGCTTTCAGAAAGAGGCCCACTAAGCTATGCACCTCTCCAAGTCACCAAAGGCATGACTTCCTTTTCATGCCACCATGGGCTTTATTCCAAGACATGGTCTTGACCCAGATGAGACGGACTTCTCTTGAAATCAAAAATTGAAGGTAGAGGCCAGAGCGCTGCTAGCCCCAGAGAGGATTTGGGAGAGCAGATGGAAGGAGGGCAGGGGAGCTGCCCCGAGAAAAGGTCACCTCGGGGGCCAGGGGAAGTTGCAGGCATGCCACCAAGAGGAAGGCATCCTGGGAGTGGGATTGGACAGAAAGAACCAGAGGACTGGACAAGAAAGGCCACATACAAATAGTTAAAATATTGCTCATTTCTATTATATCATGAAAAAAAATGGCAGTGACCAGAGCTGCCTGGATTAGGGAAAAAGGCTGTAATTCCATCTTGGGGCTTCTGGTGAGTTGAGCTGTGGGTCTGTGGTTTATGATATCACCAGAACCCCCAGCTGGAATTACAGCCTTCTAATTTACAGCTGGGTAAGTGGGGAGATGAGGGTCCTCCTTGCTGCTCTCGAACGTGGCAAGGACCAAGGCCGAGCTGTGCTTGGAGGTCACGACCTGGACGTGTCCTCTCTCCTCGCAGTGGGCCATCAGTTTTGGTAAAACCATTTCCCTGTTCTGACCCCCTTTCTCCCAGGTTCACAATCTGCTCTCCTCATCTCCCCAAGTTGTATAGCTTGAATTTTCCTGTAATTTATTTTATAAGTTAAGCAGATTCCTCTGGTCTTTGTACTGATTTAGCTCATGTGCAAGCCTTTCCATTTCAAACCGTAGACTTGTGACTTTTGCAGTGAAACCCTGCTGGGAACTGGATGGGCACTTTCTGTTCCTCCCAGCCTTGCCCTCTGCATCCCTCGTCCAGGCAGAGGTGAGGCTGTGACGAAGCTGTGGTGTATCTCTGTCAGCCACCCCAGCCTCCTTCCACAGCAGCATTACTGTACCCTAGCCTTTGGTTCCATGTAGTTCTGAACCTTCCCTTATTCACCAGCCTGAACAACATCCTCCAAACATTCAGTGTACATTAGTATTTGCTGGGATCTGAGAACAGATGAGGAGCATCTTCATGTAGCTTTTACCTTCCACCTGCTGTATGGGGTGCCAGAGGAGTATGAGCTGGTCCACTCAGGCCCAATCCCTGCACTCTGATGCTGCCCTCTTGGGGCCTTATACACTTCAGTGGACACTTTAGTCACTGCCAAGTGGTTCAACCCAGAAACCTGGAAGGTCCTGCTCACGTAGTCTCTTCCCCAGTCCAGTGTCCTGCCCACCACTGGTTCTGTCCATTCTGTTTAAAAACAGAGCTCTTTTTATGGGGATTTGTTTACCTGTGGCCAACCAAGGTCTGAAGCTACTAAGTGAGAAGTCTGAGAAACTGACGATTTATAAATTTTGAATAACTTTTATTATGGCTATTGTTATGATAGATAGTTCTATTGTATTGTTATTGTTAATCTCTCACTGGACCCAATTTAAAAATTCAACCTTAGTTTAGGTTGTATGTAGGTTTGGGTGTGTGTGTAAGTCTGGGGAAAACAGTGCAGTTATATTTAGCTGTGATTTCAGGCATCACCCAGGAGTGATGGAATGTGTGTATTTCCCAGGGATAGCATGAGACTCCTGGACTCTATTCTGGACACCACTCTTTTTTCCCAGTCCAACTAGCACCACTGAACTCCCTCAGTTCTTAACTTCTGTAATAACATCCCACTGATGCCCCCCACTTGCCCTGTCCTCCCTAACCCAAGGGTTCTCAAGAAGTCGATCCCGGACCAGCAGCGCCGGCAGCGTTCTGCCCCAGCCACTTGTTAGGAATGCAGATTCTCGAAGCTGCCCAGTGCATTGCATGCCTGGGGAGCTGATACTCCAGGTGCCCCTGATGCTTCCTTGTGGGAGCACTGCCAAGCTGCTCTGCTCTCAGGCAGGATAGCAGCATTTTGTGCATCTTTTTTTAAAACCCTCATTTTACAGATAGAGGAAGCAAGGTTTACTTTGAGAAGGAAAATCGGATTGACTCATTTCCAAGCTGAAAGCCTGCTGGGTGCTTCTCACTGAAGCAAGGAGTGGTTTTCCCCTTCCCCTCAAGTCAAAAGAGCCCAGAACCTCTGCTGTCAGCCTCTGCATCAGTTTCCCCTGAGGGGGGCGTCTCCGCGGCTTGTCATTTTTTAGACACTCTCGCTTGTTGCTAAAGTTTTCCTGCCTGGCCCACAGTCAGGGCAAATCTCTCTCACCCGCCAGTCCCACAGTCGCTCAGACCTGACCAAGTAAACACAGAGACTTATATTGCTTACAAACTGTATGGCCGTGGCAGGTTTCTTGCTAACTGTTCTTACAGCTTAAATTAATCCATTTCCATCAATCTATACCTTGCCACATGGCTCGTGGCTTACCGGCATCTTCACATGCTGTTTGTCATCATGGCGGCTGGCAGTGTCTCTCTGACTCAGCCTTCCACTTCCCAGCTTTATTCTCCTCCTTGTCCTGCCTACACTTCCTGCCTAGCCAATGGGCAATCAGTGTTTTATTTATTGACTAATCAGCAACACATTTGCCATACTGAACATCCCACAGCACTCGCTCATTTTCTCACACACACAGGGTGCCCTCTCCAGCTTCAGAGCCTTTGCACACACTGTCCTGATTTGGAGCACCCTCTCTCCTAAACCCCAGAACCCTCAGCATTTTGGCTCAAGCAAAAGGTCCCTCCTCATGAGACACCTGTGTCCTAAAATCTGCTTTTATTCTGGCATTCTGTCTCAATTCTCTTTGGAGCACAGGTAGTCCAGAGTAACTTCAAGACTTTTGTTACCTGCTTGCTCTAGGATGCAAGCTTCCTGGAGGACAGGGGTTGTGTCAACCCAGAGCAGAGCTCAAAGCAGTGTAGAATGAACATAGGCTAGCTTTGCTAACAATGTCTATATTTGTCCTTAAGGTTGAAGTTCAAGCCTCACCTTCCTGGGAGCCTTAACTCGACCTCTTGTGAGGAACTAAACTTGGGTACCCCGACACTCCTTGGTGACCACCATCATAAGCAGGGCAGTGGGAGTGGGGCTGGCTGGCAAGAGTGTGGGCTTTGGGGCTCAGATAGCTGGGTTCACAAAACCGCTTTAATTGTTTTCTGACTGTCACCCCGTCTTTCTGTAAAACAGAGAGTAATGTTGGGGACATTTGTAAATTTGTAACATTATGATCTTGAACAACATAATTTTTTCCTTATGATTCTGGGGGTGAGTCTGAGATCAGGTACCAGCAGGTGAGGCCCCCACTTTACCCTCCTGACCCGCCGCCCCTCCCCACTCCTGGCTCACCACAGCTTTCTTCCTGTTGTGTGGTAGAAGTAGAAAGATGGGTGTGGTATGGAGGAGGACTCTGTGGTGAGCTGAAGGAGAATGTCTCCCATAGGTTTGTAAATGTGAATGCTTAGTTCCCACTTGGTGGACGGTTTTGGAAGGATTAGGAGGCGTGGTCTTGTCGGAAGAGTTATGTCACTGGGGGTGGGCTTTGAGGTTTCAAAAGCCCATGTCAGGTCCAGTTTCTCTTTCTGCCTCCAACTTGCAGATAAGACACTACCTCTCAGCTCCGGCTGGCTTCAGTTCCAGCTCCAGCTGTCTTGGTCATGGTTTCTTTTCATAGCAACAGAACAGCAGTTAAGACAGACTCTTCAGGGTCCCTTTTAAGAAGCTTTCAATTTTTTCATTTGTGTGTGTGTGTGTGTGTGTGTGTGTGTGTGTGTGTGTGTGTGTGTGTCCACATGCATGAAGTGCTTGTGGAGGCCAGAAGAGGGTATCTATTTTCTGGGACTGGAGTTACAGGCAGTTGTGAGCTGTCCAGTGTAGTGCTAGGTGCTGGGAGCTGAACCTGGGTCTTCTGCAAGAGCAGTGAGTGCTCTTAACTACTGAATCCCTTGGGCCCCTTTTATAAAGGTACCAACCCCACTCATGAGTGTTCCTGCCTCATGACATAATCACCCCAAAGTCCCACATCCAGACATCATCTCATAGAGGGTTAAGAGGGAGATGAGCATTCAGTCCATAAGAAGAGTTTTATTGTAATCGATTTTTTTTTTCATGCTCTTGTTTGGGAATCTTGGAGTACTTGGAGGACTGGGCTCCATCTATCTTGTTATCTGCTGGCAAAGGAGGATGTTCTGTGAGAGTCTTCAGAACATGCTTTCTATGCACACTCAGTGCCTGGGTGTGGGCAGCTGCCAGGGAGAGTAAGGAGATTGCCCATTGCTGTGGGCGAGCCCTGCCTTTGAGTCACAGGGATGGAGGAATTTGCAGGTAAGCTTGAGCCATGTTCATGTCAGGAGGAGCATGAATGGATGAGCCCAAGCTAAAGCTCAGGGTCACCTGGGAAATGCACAAGGCATGGTCAGGTAGGGCCAACAAGACACTTCTTTTGGAGCCTTGAGCTAGCCTGGTCTCCTTCCTTCCATCGCTCCACTATCCCTGGATGGTGCCACAAGGAGGAACTGAGCAGAATCTTCTCTGTTATCGCCCTTTAAAGGGCGTGGATATGTGCTTAGTGACCGGAGAGCACCCCAGCCTCCAAGGACGAAGATGGGTGCTTGGGTCTCTACCTGCTCCCAGAGGACTACAGATTGCAGTGGTCTGAGTTATACAGTCTCAGGTCCACTGTGCAGCCCGGGCCCTTCAGGTGCAGACACAGACCTGCTCAGAGATGTGTCTCAGTTGACTCCAGATCTCGTCACGTTGACAGTCGGGATTAACTATCACAGAGAGTCAGTTTCAGCAGAAGAGGGGAGAGAAACACAGGAGAGAGAAAACAGGGCCCTGATCAGAGCAGTTAGGGGGTTCCTGTGTAGACTGTGGAAGCTGCTTGGAAATGCCACGCAAGTGGGAACCAACAGGCATGTGCCGTGTTGCCTAACCTATCCCTCCTCCAGATGAAATTAGGCTACTAGGAAATTTTAAGGGCACTTTCAGATTTATTTTTATTTTTAATTTTTTAGTGTGTGTGTGTGTGTGTGTGTGTGTGTGTGTGTGTGTGTGTGTGTGTGCTGTGTATATGTCATGGCATTCATGTGACCTTCTCTTGCCTTAGGGCAGTAGGATTTCAGATATGAATTGCTACATCTGCCCTTACGTGATTTCTGGGGATCCAACCAGGTCCTCTTGCTGTGTGGCAAACACCTTACCCACTGAGCCATCTCCTCAGCCCCAGATTTTTTTTTTAAATTAACTGATACTAAAAGTATGCAATGGGGTACTACATGATGTCTTAATAATATGTATGTTTGTAATGTTCGAATCAGGCAAATCCATCTCCTCAAATAGTTATCATTTCTTCATGATGAAATGTGCAAAATCTTCACATACAGTTGTTGCCTTTTAAAACAGCACATGGTCATTAGCTGGGACAGGGACCATTACACTACCTGACTTCAAGGTGTATTATAGAAATCTCATAAAACTTTGTGGATCAACAGCGTCAGCCTGCAAATAGACACACAGGCAAATGGAACAGAAGAGAGAGCTCCAACCAAACTCACCCACAAACAGCCTACTGACCCGCAGAGCATGCAAAAAGCACTCAAGGGGGAAGACAGATGTGACAGTGAGTGGGCTGCAGAGGACTCTGGATGAGCAACTGTTAACTCAAAATGGCCTGAGGACCGACATGGTAGACTTGAACCCTGAAACTACTATAAGAAATGCAGAAATGCTTCAGGACCATGGAATGGGCACATGTTTCTGTTTTTGTCCAAGTCTCCCAAAACACAGACAGCAAAACTGAAGACAGACAAACCAGATTTCGTCAGATTAAACTGTGCCTCCGCTTTCAGCTTTTGAGTTCTGTGACTCTCTGGGAAAGTGGAGTAGGAACTGGCTGCGACTGGCCCTGTGCACCGGGCAGATGCTCAGTGGCAGGCAGCAGAGGCAGACACTGGGATCCGTGGAAGGAAAGCTGAGAGCTGACAAGCATCCGGAGAGAAGCAGGTACCTGGGCAGCAAGACGGGACAGATGCTGGAGAGCTGGGGGCGGGGCTGAGCTCAGTTCCCCCCCTGCCCCCTTTTCAGCTGTGCTCTATTCAAACTCCAAGTTCCTGGGGAGATAGACTCCAGCTGAAATACACCCCCACCCCCCTCACCCCCCCACCCCCCGCCCCAGGCAGCGTCTCTCCCTTGGGCAAAGGCACACCTCGGTGTCTGACCCTACAGGCCTACTGAGACTGTGCCTAACAGGTAGGGACAGGAGTAACAAAAAGGTAGAGGCCATACTACTAGGTGAACCATAGGACATTTTAGCCTCCTTCAGGGATCATCCAGATAACGCCAGTGTTTGTTTTGGGGACTGTAGTGAGCATGACCTAGCTGCTGGTCCTCTCAGCCCATCCATCTCACTGTCGTTTGCTGAACGATTCCAACTGACTTGCGTAGATGCTTCTGTAGACAGAGGACTTGCTTGTTTCAGCCATGTGTTAATCTACAGCTGAGCGCAACTGAATCAAGCAGACTTCAGTGCCAAGGCCTTCCACGAGGCTGAAATGCCTGACTGACAGAATGATGACTCTTTCTAGTTTAGGACTTTTTTTTTTTTTTTGATCCAGGACTCTTGGTACTTTTTTTTTTTTCTTTTTTGATAGAGACATATATAGCCTAGGCTGGCTTCAGAATTACTATATGGCTGAGAATGACCTTGGATTTTGGATCTTCAAGCCTTCACCTCTCAAATTCGGCAGCACACCCACACCCTGTTTATGCTAGGGCTTTGTGCAGACTGGGTAAGTACTCTACCAACAGAGCCCCATTCTGAAGCCCCTTTGCATATATTCCTTGGACCAGCAAGGCAGAGGAAGGTGGGGACCGTGAAGGAATTGACCATGACCTCGATGACCTTGGTTTGTCTTGACTGACAGTGACTCTCTGGACTTCTTGGGTAAGAAAAAACAAGCTGTACTGTCACGGTCTGTTCTCGCCGTGCCCTGGCAGTAGATGAGAGAAACACTCTCTTATTTTGGGTTTCCTCATGTCCTCTCAGGAAAAAAAAAAAATGTCCAAAATAGTCTCTGTGGATCTGGGTCCTGCGATCCTCTTTTGAAAGTGGGTGGTAGGGAGTGATGGAGTCAAATAAGCTTGGAGCATACCACAAGCAGATCATACCATCTTTGGGTATGCGCGATGTCCGTTAGCACATGGAGGTTCCTGGCATGTGCTGCAGTAAGAGCTACCTGCTTTGTTGCAGTTCACTGTGTTTCCCAAACATTTTGGACCACAGAACAGGATGACACGGCCCCTGTGGCTACCTTCTGGCTGAGGGCTGATGGCATGCTGTCCACTTTGCCCTTTTTGAATGTGTGGCTTATGGCCACCTCTTTATTATCCCTTTGGCACTGGCGGACTTCTACATGGTGACTTCCGAGTCATGCCGGCTTGTGTTTCACAATTCTAAGTGACCCCGGGAGTCACAGCATCCCTACCTGTTGCTCCAGGCTTCCCGGGACTAGCTCACTGACGCTGCAGGCAGGTGGTTGCTAGGCAGGGATGTTCAGATAGATGCTCCAGGAAGCACAGTTCCAGGTACAGTCCAGTAAGGAAGGAACATCCCTTCAAAAGCTCCCGGGCTCACGAGGGAAGAGAAAGACAGATAATACCCACAGTAACACGGGCTTTGCGGCAGCCCGAGGGCCTTGGCCCTTTAAATGGCATAGCTGGGCTGTCACCTGAGCTCATCCAGCTCTGTCCTCTGCATGCCCTTTTCTGCAGGTGGGGACACTGAACGCCAGAACTTTTGTCACCTGCTGTCACACCCTTGAGGTTTCTCAGTAGCTCTTTGTGGCAAAAGCCAGGTTCTGTCCAAACTCCTAGGCTGCCTTTTGCAGAACCTCCCCCAGGTTCAGCAGCTGTATGATGCTGTAAGGTGTTAGAAGGGGCTAAATGTTTCAAAGGATCTGCTCTCTTTAAAAACATATGTTTTTTTTAGTTGGATCACAAGGTAGTAGACTAAAGTCCACAAGGCTTTTGCATACACACCTACCTCTCTCTCATCTTCCCACTCCTCTCCGGCAGGGGGTCACAAGAGAAAACAGAAAGATACAAAGTTGCAAAGTCATTTGTAAGGGGGAAGGCATGTCGACAGGGGTGGCGGAAACGAAAAGGGGGAGGTGAAAGCAGTGGGGATGCATTACGTATGTGTCTGAAATTGTCGAAGAGTGAATGTCATTCACTTAGAGAAAAACATAGTTGCCTCCTGAGTTGGGGCATGCTGTTGCTCAGGGTTGACAGAGGGCAATTTTACCTTCAAAACCTTTTCTTTCTGGGAGGCAAGGTCTTACCCTACTAGCCCAAGCTGGCCTGAACTCCAAGCAATCCTCTTGCCTCAGCGTCTAGAATATTAAAAAAGTTATTTCCGGTTACACAATTCATGCACACACTCTTACAAACACACACACACACACACACACACACACACACACACACACACACACACACACAAATTACTAAGTAAGTAACTGTCTTCCTAATTCCCCATTCTCTGCAAAAAGCTAAGGCCTGGAAGCGGTCATTTGTTTCTCCAGGGCTTTAGGAATTATTATTTCTATACAAATCCTGTGGTACCGGTAATGCCACACGCAATGGTTAGCTATAGTCTTTTCTTTCTTCTCTCACTTGTGTTTCTGGGGACCGTTTTAGGTCACCGCATACAGCTGCATTGTTCTTTTCTTGGCACTCTTAATTTTTCTGTGGCCCTGAGGATTGAATACAGACTCTTGGGCTAGGCACATGTTCCACCACCGAGCCACTCCCCACCCCCGCAGCATTAATTTTTCTCTCCAGTTTTTCATCTTGAAACAACTTATTTTGAAGCAGAAAGGTTGCAAAACTACAGAGTTAAAAAAAGGTGCAAGCATCTATCGTGGCTAGTTTTTATTGTCTGCTTGACCCAACCTACAGTTACTTGGGAAGAGGAAACCTTAGCTGAAGAGTTGCCAAGATCAGACTGGCCCATGCTCATGTCTGTGTGGGGCACTGTGTGGGAGGGTCTAGCCCACGGTGGACGGGGGCATCCTTATGTGGTCCTAGGCTGTACAAAAGGCCAGCTGAGCAGAAGCAAGTGAGGCGAGCCAGTAGGTAGAGTCCCTCCAAGGTTTCTGCTTCAGTTCCTGCTTCAGTCTCTGCCCCCACTTCTCTCACTGGTTGGCTGTGACCCGGAACTGTAAGCTGAAACAAATCTTTTTTCCCCTAAGTTGCTTTTAGTCATGATGTTTATCACATCAACATACCAAATTGAAACAGTTCCCTTTCCCCAAAATTAATATTTTGCCCAATTTGTTATCTGAACACACATATATATGATGTGCATCTGTATATACACATAATTTATGAACATAAAAATTAAAATTTCTTTTTTGAATTATTTGCAAATGTGGCATATACTACTACCTCCTTTTACCCATGAATACTTGACTATTCTCTAAATCAGCCCTAGAAGTCAGTAAGTTCTCAACCTAATTGTGATACACTCTTCTTCTATATCTACTCTTTCTTTGCATTTTCACAAGGTTGAATACGTAGCCCAGGCTGGCCTGAAACTTATTGTGTAGCCACAGTTGGCCTCAAATTTGTAGTGATCCTCCTGCCTCAGCTTCTCAGCTGGTGGGATTGCAGGTATAAGTCACCATATCTGGCTAATCTCCTATTTATAGTCCATTATTCAAAATATTGTCCTTCATAGCCCTTTTCCCTGAAATCCAGGATCCAGTCTAGGATCAAAGATTGTAGTTAGTTGTTATATTTCCTACATCTATTAATTCATCTTTGTATTTTATGATACTGACACTTTTGAAGACTATAATGTAAGTCAGAGCCTTTATTTTATTTATTAATGATTTATTTTTATTTTATGTGCACTGGTGTTTTGTCTGCATGTATGTCTGTGTGAGGGTGTCAGATCCCTTGGAACTGGAGTTACAGACAGTTGTGAGCTGCCATGTGGGTGCTGGGAATTGAACCCGGGTCCTCTGGAAGAGCAATGAGTTCTCTTAACTACTGAGCTGTAAGATGAATTGCTAAACAGTCTTATTAATAAAAAACCTGAGCCGGGTGGTGGTGGCGGCGGCGGCGCACGCCTTTAATCCCAGCACTCGGGAGGCAGAGCCAGGCGGATCTCTGTGAGTTCGAGGCTAGCCTGGGCTACCAAGTGAGTTCCAGGAAAGGCGCAAAGCTACACAGAGAAACCCTGTCTCGAAAAACAAAAACAAAAACAACAACAACAAAAAACCCTGGAGCCAGATATTGAGGTTAAAATTGAGAGATCAGAGAAATAGGACAAGCCACAGCCAACCTCACCTCACCAACTCCTCAGCTTCCAAAGAGACCTGCTTCCTCCACACCTATATGCCTTTCTGTCCCTGCCATCTCACTTCCTCTTCCTGCCCAGCCCTGTCACTTCCTGTCTGTCTGTACAGACCTCCAGACCTTTATGGTTAACTAGTGTTGGAATTCGAGGCATGTGCTACCATGCTTGACTCTGTTCCCAGTGTGGCCTTGAACTCACAGAGATCCAGATGAATCTCTGCCTCCCAAGTGATAGGATTAAAGGTGTGTGCTACCATTGCCTGACCTCTATGTTTACTATAGTGGCTGGCTTTTCCCTCTGATCCTCAGATAAGCTTTATTGGGGCGCACAAAGAAAATATCACCACACTGAGCTCTCTCCCAAGCCACTGAAATCAGAGCCTTTTATATTGGGTTTTCTCATGATTGGATTAATGTTTAAAGTCAAGGTGCTCTAAGGCCGTAGAAATGGATCAGAAGTTAAGAGAACTTGCTGCTCTTGCAGAGGACCGGTTCCAGTTTCCAGGACTCACATTGTAGCCCACAACCTCTTGTAATTCCAGTTCCAGGCGGTCCAATGCCCTCTTTTGGCCTCCATTGGCAGAAGGCATTCAAATGGTGTACATACATATACACACACACACACATACATACATACATACATACATACATACATACATACATATACATATATACATACATACACACATACATACATACACATACATACATACATACACACATACATACACACATACATACACATGCATACATACATACACACATACATACATATACACATACATACATACATACACACATACATACATACACATACATACATACATACATACATACATATGGGCAAAACACTCAAATACATAAAATAAAATAAAATAAAATAAAATAAAATAAAATAAAATGAATCTACAGTCAAGGGCACATTCATCTAGAATACTCTACAGGCAGGCAGGTCCTCAGGGCACCATGTCTACACAGTCACTGGGCCACCTGCTCCTCATTGGGGATGCTGATGTTGATTCTGTTAAAGGTCATAATAGGTGCTGTCTGAGTCGTCTTCTATGAGGACAATGTTTTTCCTTCTGAGGATAACATCCATTCTGTTGGAAGCTGCCAGAGACCGCACAAACAGCTTGTCCTCACCAGGACTTTTCTCACGTTTAGCATCTGTGGACGCGTCTTGCTTAAGCCAATTGTTCTGACCATTGTTGCAGAGCATTGATTTTTGCGTTGGTAGCAATTCCTCAGAGTATGCCAGTGGACTTGGCATGGTGCTGTAAGCAAGAGTTTTCTCTCTGAATTTGTATATTAATTTATTATGGATCCCTAGGTTCTAGAACTTGAATGAGCTATAACTTAATGTAGTCATTTCTTGGTGTCTGTGGGGAGGTGGTTTCAGGAGTCCCTGAGATGTCAGATTCTTCTTCTAACATGGCATGGGATCTGTACTTCATCTATGCACATCCTATACTGTAGACCATCTTAGATTACTTATAATATCCAATATAATAGAAATGCTCTACTAATGGCTGGTTCACTGTGTGGTTTAGGGAATAATGACAAGCAAAACAGATTTCCACATGCCTGGTACAGATGCAGCCCCCCCCCCCCAACACATACAGCGCTTATCCCTAAGGTCTATTGAATCTGCAGATGTGGGAGTCATGTGGGAAGGATGATTTACTCCCCCTTTTTATTTGGGTGCTCCTTGCTCTGTATTTGGCCAATGGGAGTCCCTTCCCTGGTCCCTGTGACATTGCCATAGGTTTTGAGTCTTTCTTTGCTTCTGGCATTACAAAATGTTCCAGGCTTATCTTGTACTCCCCTCTCCCAGCCCTGAAGTCAGCCATTCCTCTAAGGAGCCCTGGCTTTCTTTAGCAGTGAACAGTGCTGGAGACCAGGACCTGCCTGCTAGCGTGCACATTGCAACTTGGTCTCTGGATTTATCTACTAATCCTTTTAAACTGTTACTCTTCCAGGTGTTTGGTAGAATGACTGTGTAGCTATGGCCATATTGAAGGATGTTGCCATTGCTTCCAACTTATTCCTACCCCAAGAATGTCTCAGGGATTGCTCTGGGACACACTCCTTGGGCGCCTGTAGCTGACTAGAAGTGGAATTTCTTGGTCATGAGGTACGTATTCAAAAATTTACTTGTTATTGCTGTCTAGTTCTGTGAGGTGGCTCCAACTGTTCAAATACTAATGTAGGAGAGCCATCTTCTTATACCTCCCAGGCATTTTGTTTTTATACAATGTGAGCAGTGCAAAAAGGCCACTTGTCTTTCCTGGGGTGGAGGCAGCTCTGTAAAGCACGGCGCTGCAGAGTTGGCCCTCATAGGGTTGGAAAGCAGGTAAGATGAGGAGTGTGGTTCACATGTGAAGGAAGGGAGCAAATGACAGACAGTAGCGGTCCCCTTCATGTCGTCCTCCTGGGTGGGCCTGTTGCTCGTCTTGGGGATACTCTTCCACTCTCTTCCCTATGCAGCCTTTGAAAGAGGCCTTCAGAATTGGGAGGACGATTCCCTGGCTTCTCCTGAAGGTCAGACCAGAGTTCACAGTGACAGTTCTTCTCAAGTCAAATTTTATCAGGGGCTGAAATAAGTATTTTATTGAGACAGGGTCTCATTATATAGACCAGGCTGGCCTTGAACTCACAGAGATCTACCTGCTTCTACCTCCCAGGTGGTGGGATTAAAGAACACGCCACCACGCCCATCTTCACTGTTATTTGAGCCTCCAACCTGATTCCCCTTGCCACAGCCTCCCAAGTACTGGGATTATAACCCTGTATCATCATGCTTGGCCTAGATATTTTTCTTAAAGAAGCCATACCTACCCAGCTCACCAAAACTCTATCCAGTGAGAGTGTAGCCTGCACAGGAAAGAACACAGGTAGCAAAATGGTCCCAGATGGAAACCCAGCACAACACAGGTATTGATGTCAGGACCAAATGTGGCACCACAGTCAGCGGCATGGGGGGGCGTACAGACAGCAATCAGCTCAGGGCAGGAAGGTGCGTGGGTCCTGGCAGTGTCCTGTAAGAGGCATACAGGTCCACCCACTGGGATGCAAGGCAGGCTTCTGTTCACAGCCAAGGGGCCTCTGTGAGAGGAAGCAAAGGGCCTGAGGGATTGAGATCAGAAACCTGGACTTGCTCAGACAGTCAAAACTGGGGTTTGGGGAGGGAGTGTGATGGGATGATCTCCTCTTAGACAAAGGGAGGATTTGAGGACCGCTCCTTGTAGCTTCAGAATCTCCAGGCTGGGTTCTGGCCAGGTCAGGGACTCTAGTGGTGGACTTTAGGCCAGCTGCCCACACAGATATTCCTTGCCTCTCACATCCATCTGAGCCTTCCGCCGGGTGAGGGGACTTTTAGGTAGTGTATATATTTAGGAAAATGATGAGCTGGGATCTCAGTTTTGACACTAATACCATCCCAAGCAGTGAGATGTGTTCTTTCTTACTTTCTACCTTTCCAACATTTTGGTGTGAGAACATTTTAATTCACAGAAAAATTGAAAGCACATCCCAGTAATTCAGCACTGACTTACCTATCACATCTAAGCCAATGTTTATCCTACATCCTTTGTGTAGGTACACACTTATGTGCATGTGTGTTATATATCTATGCATGGACACCTACGTATCTATATTTTTTCTTTTGGCTAAACCTTTTAAAAACATGT
This sequence comes from Peromyscus californicus insignis, assembly GCF_007827085.1. Lineage (NCBI taxonomy): Eukaryota > Metazoa > Chordata > Mammalia > Rodentia > Cricetidae > Peromyscus > Peromyscus californicus. The sequence continues at coordinate 90,495,815 of NW_026294551.1, read as the reverse complement.
TCCAACTACCATGCATGTTTTACCAGTTTTGAAGGCAGAAACTTCATGTTATTTAGGTGGTGAGAATTCACTATGCCATGGGGCCCTCTTATCTGTGAGGGGTATGCTCTAAGGTCCCTAGTCAGTACCAGAAACTGCAGATGGAACAGCTTTGCAAGGACTGTTTTTCTTTCTATACATACATGCCTATGATAAAGTTAAAGTCACAAATTAGGCCCAGTAAGAGATTAATAGTAATGACTGATAATAAAATAAAACAAATTTTACAATATACTATAATAGTGTGACTTGGCGGTATCTTTTGAGACAAATATTAGTATTTCTGACTTTTTTTAAACCTCGTCTAACTGAAACTACATACTTTGTGTGTGAACTACTGTTGTGACTTGTTAAGCAGGTATAAGGCTATGACCCAGATAACTGGCAGAGACAAAGGGACCTATAAATAATCAAGAAGGAAGTAATTATTAAGAAATGGCTACCATCCCTGGCCTGGAAGAATAGGGCAAGAGGCTGGAGTAAGCAAAATTGGATACTTGGAGGAGAGGCTCCTGCGGTGCTCTAAGCGTGTCCCTGTAGCCAGGGATAAGGTGGGATAACCTCAGAGCTGGGGGCTGGGACTCAGCAGCTGGATACAGCTGTTGCTCCAGGAAAGAGCTACAGCTGTCGGGGAGGGCAGGTCACTGCCGAGGATAGAACATGGACAGGAGGTGGCCGGAAGCAGCAGCAAGTGCTTGTCCCTCCAGCCTGGCACTCCCCTGCAGTGTCTTGACAACATTGGCAGCAGGACTTGGGGGTCCCAGCTTGGCAGTGCAGAAGCGTTAAGTATGGCTTTCTTTTGCTGTCCCGGGGGCATGGTGCCAGCACTCCCCACAGACAGCAGTCTGCAAATGCTCAAGTCCCTTGTATGAAATGATGTAGTATTCATTTAGAGCCTATAGCGTCCTCCCCTGTGCTCGCAACCTTCTTTGGATGAGCTCTTCGTCCTAGTGCTGCGGAAATGTCGTGGAAACAGCTGTTCAGTGTCGACACTTGGTCAGTCTGCCATTGGTTGAACCCACAGATGCAGAACCTGCGCCTACTAAAGGCCAATCATAGAAGGGTGAGCCTGGAACAGAAAAACAGTATTGTAGTAAGTGAATGAAAGCATAAACACTTGGGTGCATGCTTTCTACACTAAGAATGTTGTCCTACACACACAGCATTACCCTGACTGAGCTGTGTGCTCTGCTATCATTTCCCCAGATGCTTCTGTGGCTAAGATTTAGGTTTTCCCAGGAATTAGAATTCAGGCCCATTTTCCCATTGCATTTACCTGATCTACCCCTGTAACCTCTCTTATTATACAACAGTTTGCCCATTCCCCTCATGATAAGTGACCATGGCAATGAAGTTATACAAAGTCCCACATTCTGAGGATTTGATTGTTCATGAAATTAAAAAACAAATCTGTACTTTCACTTAAAAAAATATTCCTTATAGTTCTTGTAACCTAGAAGTTTCACTTAAATTGATTAGATCATTTCAGTTTTTGTCTAAAAGATAGATACACCAGGAGGTAAGGCAGGACTGTATCTCAGTAACCCCACTGAAAGTTAGAATATGCCAAGTTGAACATGCATTGGATATGTGCAGCCTCCTGAAGATCTTGACTGGGTGTCACAGCTCACTTGGGGGGGTCTTGGTTTTCTGCCAGTGTGATGCACAGCTGGCTGGGAGCTGCGGCTTGTGGCTACTGCCCAGCATCAGAAGAGAGTGTCATGCTGTGTATCACTAGCCCAAGAAAAGGCCAAAGTTCAACATTCAGAGCAGGGTTATTATTGAGTGTGTGTCACTGACACGGCAGTGGGGAGTTGAAATGTTGCCAACTGAATCACCCTAAGTCAGACATTGTGCCTCAGAGAAGGTACACTCACTGCTGTATGCATTTTAGCAGAGAAGTTATGGTGTAATCTTTGAAGATCCCAATTTCAGAGACCCCTTGGTACCTTAGCAACAAAAGCTGGGTGATTCTCAGAATAATGGGGAAGATACTAGACTTCATCTTAGCTGACACTGAGGTTAGTTCTGGTAGAGCTTGCCCTGGTCCCCATCTGCTATGCCTTCCTCTGCCATCCCAGGGGCCATCAGAGGGTGTCCTGGACATAGTGCTGGAGTCTGTGCTGGCAGAGGCTGTTTTATTGCTGGGACATCCTACTTCACAGTCCTCTGGACCTTGTAGCTGCCCTGCAGTGTTCAGAGCAGATGTCACTGCTGCCCTGGACCTGCTGGGCTGGACTCTCCCACTGCCTCTGACCCCTTTGCTGGAGTGCGGTGAGAACTTTGCCAGCTTGTGTAATGGAGGGTGGAGGTGGGACCTCTCTCTCTGTCTGTGTACCTGCATGTGTGTACATGTGTGGAGGTCAGAGGTCAACCCTGGGTGTCATTCTCATGTGCTATCCACGTGATTTTTTTGAGACAGTATGTTCCATTGCCCTGGGACTCATCCACCAGGTGAGGCTGGCTGATCAGTGAACCCCAAGGATCTGCCTGTCCCTGCCTCCCCATTCTCCAAGCCTGGGATTTTTATGTCAACTCTGGGGACTTGGGTCCTCATATTTGCACAGCAAAACCTTTACCTACCGAGCAGTCTTCCCAGCCCCAACCTTCCCTTCTCTCCCTGGGTTCAGTCTCCCCATGTGAGTTCGTCCTGGGGCTGCTTTCTATCATTGCATTGCTGTGGATATCGCTTGATATAAATAAAGCACTGATTGGCCAGTGACCAGGCAGGAAGTATAGGCGGGACAAGGAGAGAGGAGAATTGAGGAAGGAGGAAGGAAAGGGAGAGCAGCTGGAGCCGCCGCCAGGACAAGGAAGATATAAAGTATCGGTAAGCCACGAGCCACGTGGCAAAGTAAAGATTAATAGAAATGGGCTGAATATAAGAGTGAGAGCTGGACAATGATAGGCCTGAGCTAATGGCCAAGCAGTTTAAATAATGTAAGAGTCTGTGTGTTTGTTTTATAAGTGGGCTCTGGGACTGGCGGGACTTGGTGGTGGGAGCTGGAGAAAAATTCTCCAGCTACATTGCATCGTTTCATGTTCTTACCCATGGTGCTTCTCTTAGCCCAGAACTGGGATTGCCTCAGCATCACTGAGGTGGTCTTTGGTGTCTAGCTGTTAGCTCTGCTCACCATGATCTTCGATCCTGGCCGTCCTGATTTCTGGTTGGCATCTTTGGGCACACCCTTCATCTGCTGCTCAGCTTCATTTGGTCCTTGACCCCTACTTCCTGCATGAGCAGGAAGTTCAGCTCTGAGACAGACAAGGAGAGTTTGAGGCTCCATCCCTTCTCTTAAGGGTTCACAGGGTTCCAGCAGGTAGACAGACACTGAAGAAACACCATTCTAAGAGAACCAGTAGCTCAAATTCAAAACGCAACGTTGACTGGCCCTCAGTTTCTGCTTCCTTCGACTCTGCGCAGCTTCAGTTAAGAGGGGAGGCCAGTCTCCTCAACCCTGGAGTTGGGCCCGTGTTATGTCTGGCCTTAACCAACAGGAGAGTAAAAATCATGTAGCGGAGGCCAGGAAGCGCTTGCCTTCTGGGGCTTTCCCCCTCCTGCTGGTGGGAGAGCACTTTGGGAGGAAGCCTGGGCTAGCCAGCTGGACAGGCCATGTGAAGAGAATCAGGGGAGCCTTGCCAAAGAGTGTGTCAGCCTTCAACTGGACCACAAAAGCAAATGGAGGTGAGACCAGGGAAGACATGCTTCCCCGAGTCCAGCCTACACTGGCAGCCCCCGGAATCCTAGCTGGTTAAAGGTCAGCATGACAGCTTTCAAGGTCACCCAGCAAGGGCGCACATCTAACAGGGTGGGGGCGGCATCCACTCACTCGCAGCTCGGAGTCACCGTGCTGGTGGGTGGGCCCAGAGTTGCCACACCATTCAAGGTAGTTCTTATATAAAACACTCCAACCTTTAAGTCACGTTGGAGGCTGAGTGACATTCTAGAGGCGGGTTCATCTTCTTCAGGCCACACAAGCTCTTGCTGATGATTCCGATGTCCACTCTAACTAGTCTTCTCATCCTGGAAAGAGCAGGAATCTGGGGGGAGATGGTCAGCGGGATCCTGAGTCCCCAACAGGAGAAGGATGGAGTGAAGACTTGGCCTTGGCCTGCCTGGGGTGGACGTTTGTGGCAGGGCAGGGATGCCACTACAAATGTCTCTAAAAGGCCTCTCTCTACTCATTCTTCAGGACCCAGACAAAATTGGCTCTAGAAGGGTTTCAGATTTGGGGCATTTAAAAAAGATTTTGATAACAAATGTATAAGGAGCTCCTGCAGGGGAATGGGGTCCAGGTCTAAACAAACTTTGGTTTTGGAGTACTTTGGGGCTCGGCTTTGACTGACCTGCCACCTGAGGTCACTTTCCCCTTGTGGCATCATGCTGGTGCTCAAAGTCTTGGATCTGTGAGCATTTTTGGTTTTGGATTAGGGAGTTTTCAGTTTGCAGTTTACTTTAAAAAAAAAAAATCCCTCTATCTGTCTCCTTCATTAGCCTTGGGGTTATTCTGGGAATGCTGAGCTTGGTGTTACAGTTACAATCTTCCCAGGCCATAGTACTACTGGGGTGTGGCTGAAGATTTAAGGGGTGAGACCTAATGGGAGCCAGTTAGGTCACTGAGGGCATGCCTTCAGAAGGGCTATTGAGACCCAAGCCCTCACTGTCGCTTCCCGTGCTTCTCAGCTGCCTTGAGGAGAGCAGCCGGCCAAGCTGCGGACTTCACGACGTGACTGCTGCTTCACCACAGGCCTGGAAGCAATGACACCAGCCAACGGCAGACTAAAACTGTGAGCCAAAATAAGTCCTTCCCCGCTAGGAGCTGGCTACCCCAGCCATTTTGTTACAGTAACAGAAAGCAACCAACAGCTGAGAAGCTGCTCAGGACTAGTTCATCTTTTTATCTGGATGCCCAGGTGGGTGTGGCTTAAAGAACCACGTGACGTGGAGGACGCCCCCTCCTTTCCAATAGCTTTCCATCAGCTTGGCCCAAGGCAGGCTGTATCATGTCACAGCTATTCCCAGCTACCTCTCCATGAAATCCTGCATTAGAATGAGTCATTGGGTATAAAAGTTCATCGAGCTAAGGAATTAAAAAAAAAAAGTTTCTCACAGTTTTGTGGATTTATGGAAGTGCAACTTAAAAACCAAAACAAAGCATTCCAGTCGATCAAGCACAGAGCTCCTCTGCCCGCTAAGTGCGCCTGAAGTTAAGCGTCATAAGGAAGCTGTCTACCTGGCTTTCTGGTCCGTGGATAGTAACATTGTCATCCTCAGGGGTTCCGAGCAATTAAAGCCACAGGTCAGAGTGACCTGCCCTCTGAGGCCAGGTGATCTGCCCATGGAAGGATGTCATGGGACTTTAGTGTGTGTGTGCAATCTGGGCCAGGCCAAACACGAGGATGATCACGGAAGAAGAACCATAAACTGGTGTCCAGTCTCCCGTTGAGAAAGTGAGCTCCCAGGCACTTTTCCCCTTTCCCATTTTCACTCATTTGATCCCTCAAAGTCCAAATCTTGACGTGGATGAGGAGGCTAGGGAAATGTTGAGCAAAGGCTACCAGAACCCTCAGAGAGGCCTGGTGAAACCCTACCCGTTTTTCTGTGTGAAGGTTATTTCCCCCTTGGGATACCCACTCCCCACAGCTAGTGGAAGATGGCCCAGTATTAGCAGGGACCTGGCTGGAACTGGGCCAGGAGGCATGTGGCTTTCCCTTCTGTGAGGGGACTCAGAGTTTGAGTGTGTAGCCTGAGGCCCCTTGTGTACACCAGGGCTCCCAGAACACAGAGGAATGGCTGAGATACAGGGATGGACCAAGGATGAACCCTTCTGAGGACTCCTGTTGGAGACCGATCAAGATGGACAGTTAATTTGTCCCAATTTATCCAAGGTGGTCTAGTGAAGGCAGCTACCCTGAATGGGGCCTCTTGGCAGTCCTGACCCCCAAATCCATTAATAAGCCATCTTCTCTCAGTGACAGCTCTGTCCTGGGTGGAGGACTTGGGTGATGGATGGCCTACCTGCTGTTCAATCAGGTGATGTGGCTCTACGCTTTGCCTTGGCAAGGAGGAGGGGAGCTAGGGTACCAGTGAGCCTATTGAAGCAGAGGCTGTCTCTCCCAGCCTCGACTTGCTGCCTGAATTAATGACTGCTTCCCTAGGGTTTCATGTAAAAAAGATGCTGCTCTTTCGGAGAGAAGGAAGGCATGAAGAAAGGGTTGCCATGGTTATCTTCCAGCAGATTCATTGGTCACATCCTTCTCTCCCTTGAAGGCTGGGAAGGAGGCCTGGTACATGCAAGAAAGACATACCTGCAGGTCAGGGACATGAGCAGGAGAGCCACAGTTGAAGAATTTCTTTTTTTTTCCCCTTTTCTCTTTAAGATTTATTTATTTATTTTGTATACAGTGTTCTGCCTGAATGTATTCCTGCAGGCCAGAAGAGGGCACCAGATCTCATTATAGGTGGTTGTGAGCCACCATGTGGTTGCTGGGAATTGCACTCAGGAACTCAAGAAGAGCAGTCAGTGCTCTTAACCTCTCAGCCACCTCTCTGGCCCCAGTTAGAGTATTTCTAGCATGAAGGAGATTGAAGAGAGGGGCAATGTTTGAGGAACATTCCCATGGGTTAACTTCAGGCACTGTGCTCCCCAGACTTTTGGTTCTGACCTGAATTGTTAGTCTTCCACTGTGCCCAGCTTCCCTGTTGTTTATGGAAGGGTGTAAGGGAAGAAACGAGTTTCTTACCTTTGAGTCTTGACTGTCTTGTTGAAAAATGGGGAGAGCTCTTCACTCCTCAAATGAGGTTATGCACAGAAAGATCCAGCATGGTGTCTACAAGGACACATCCACAAAGTGTTGGTTCAGGATGCCTGCAGGTGCCAAACCTGCATTACTAAGTCCCTTATGTAAATGCACAAGATTTACCTAGAGCCTGCAAACCTTCCCACATGCTTTAAGCAGTAGACTGACAATACCCAATGAAATATAAATGCTCTGTAAGTTGTCCTTATCCTCTGTGTTTAGGGAAAATGGTGAAGGGAGAGCCACACCCATTCAGTGCAATATCATTTGTTGCAAATATTTTGGTTTCCAGTTGGTTCGATGCACAGGTTGCAGAGACCTGGCTGCACTACTTTTTCGTACCATCACCGAGTCTGCATTGTCTTTCTACTCTTGGTAGCACGGAGATGACGATTGTTAAGGTTGCAGCCAAGGCTCCTGTGGGAATGGCTGCCAGGGGAGCCTGGCTTTAGCCTGCAGCTTGCTGTTCAGGGATGCCAGGTGTTGCCAACAGCTGAGAGAGAGAGAGAGAGAGAGAGAGAGAGAGAGAGAGAGAGAGAGAGAGAGAGAGAGAGAAGGGCCAGGCTGACCTCTGAGCTCTTTGAGCAAGGGACCTGCCTTTATTAGGAGAGTGGGTAGGATTCTAGTGCATTCGGGCTATAAAGCACATAAGAATTTTACAAATAATTGTAATAGGCAAGCGGCCGATAAACACTATTATTTGATGATTTATAACTAAAAAATAACTTCAGGAGAAGTATAACCTGAGGAAAGTATAAAATGAAAACTACATACTCCTGTGGAACGCTCCTTCCAGGCACAGATGGGCTGCTGATGGTCTTACGTGCAGCCAGCCTTGCCCAGGGTCCTCATGCTTTTCTGGTCTCCACTGTCTTTGTGGAGGATTAGGAAATGTTTATGACCCCGTGCCTGTGCCACCAAAGGTGCCTTATTCTGAACGTGTGGAAAGGAAGGAGGCCCCTGCATAAGGAAAGAAGGGAACAGAGCTAGGATGCGGAGTCAGAGAGGGGATCCTGCACAATGTTGGAACTTTTATTAAGCACATAAAGTTGGACTACAGATTTGGCTGTGAGCTTACCGGTGGCCAAAGCAAAGAAGGACATTTGACTCGTGAGAGGACTCACGTGAAGGTCAAAGGACAGCTTAATGGAGCTGATTCTCTCCACCATGTGGGTTCTGGGCATCGAGCTCAGGTCTCCAGACAAGAACCTTTATAAATTAAGCTATTTTGGTTGACCCAACAGACCACTGCCTTAGAGGAGAGTAGTTCTTCCTGAAGTGGAAGTGGGGGCAGGTTTTCATGCCAGAGAAACCTGTGTGATGAGGTCAAGGGATTCCCACCACAGCTTTACTGTGTACAAACCAACAAGCTTCATACGGCGACAACAATGAGGAAACGCTTTTTGTTCTACTGTAGAAGGACCCCTGGAACACTCTGTCCTTGGACATGCCTCTCCTCCATGACTGGATTTCACCCAGAGGAACTATATGGAGGAGTAACGTACAAGGAGTGTCCCGGGGGACGAAAGTATCCGGCAAAGGGTAGTGGACCTAGATCAACAGACCAGCCTCTGCATGCCTTGGAGCCTTGTGGGTGCAGTGTGCTCGTGCATCTTGCTGTTTCCAGAGTCCAATGGACTACAGAATCTCAGGGTCCTATTAGAAGGAGGATTAGAAACTAGAAATTAGAGGCATATGTGTCCAGAGTTGGAGACACACATTTCTCATCCTAGCTCACACCCTCATCTCAGGCTCATGAGAACAATTTCTAAAATTGACACATCAAACTGTAGCTTTATGGATTGTGGGAGATTTTATGTATACATGATATAATCACATCAGGGCAAGCATGTCATTTGCCTCGAAATCCATCATTTTTTTGTGGTGAAAACATTCAAACCCCATTTTCTAGCTTTTGTGAAATGTATAGCATATTATTGCTGTCAGCAGTCACGCTGCCGCACAATATAACACCAGACCTCATTTCTCCTGTCTATCTGGGACTTGGTACCCGCTGAACTATCTTCTTCAGTAACCTCCAGTAACCACCAGGCTATTCTTAACTTCTATGAGCTCATCTATTCTAGATGCCGTGTATGAGTAAGATCATGTGGTACTTAACTGTCTGGGTCTGGCTTCTTTCACTTAGCATAATGCCCTTCAGTTCCACCCATATGCTGAAAATGACATTCCATGACCCTTTATGACTCAGACTCATGTTTGAAAGGGATTCTTTTAAGATGGCACCTTGGCAAGTACCCATCTGGAGCCATGTGTCATGAATGGGTTATGGTTTTCCTGGGACATATACATAAGACCAGTTTATAATAGATTTTAAAATGAGCATCCAGGGAAGCCCCTCTGCTAATGACTTTGTATATCCAGAGATAAACATGCCACTCTGGGGTTGGGGGGGGCATCAATTGTAGATTTGTAGATGGAGAAGTTTAATATCTCCACCACATGATGAGAAGTGGGAAGAGTTAGAGGATGTGTTATGGCCTGGGTCTTGCACTCTGCCATTCATCCAGGCTTGGCATCTCTACTTAAGCATCCGTCCATTCTGGCCTTCTATTCTGGGGTGCAGAATGGAAGATGTCCAGGGAAAGACCTTGACCCTAATGTGCATGGAGTTGAAGAAAGCAACATCATCCCCAGGCTCCCACTTCTCACTTGCCTTGGCCGGCAGTCATCTTTGGTTTCGCACAGGCTTTCCAGGTGGGACTCTTTAGGTTGTCCGAGGGAGTCAGGTTCACAGCCTACCCTCTCTTCAACGCTTGCCCCCAGCTGCATGGATGATGTCTGGGAATGTTTGCCTTCTGAAGCCAGACACACATTTTTCTTTGGCTGCAACAAACACACAGTCCATGCGGATCATATGCAAGAAAAGGGCGAGACAGTGCTTACAAAAATATACAAAAGTCGTTTGGAAGTCACATAAATCCCTGTATAAGTAGCATAAGTTGGGCTTCTAGCCCAACAAGGCAAGCGTCATGTATATAAATGACAAAGAACATTTATGCAATAAATCCTGCTCTTAAAGTAAAGTTCTTTTTAAGCAGTCTGTGCTTTGCAATTGTTACTCCCCAAACCTGTCTAGTCATTAAATACTGACATCTTGGTTTGGAAAAGAGGGACCCAGAGAGGCTTTTGTCTCTCTGGAGTCTGTCTTCTTCCCAGCGTTCCCCCTTGCTTTGGCCATACAGCCTTCCTCTGTGCCTCTCTTTGTATTACTGTCAGAACTAACTCCCGTACGCCAGCACAGCCATTTTGCGAACATTTCCTAGCTACTGTGTCTTAGTACCTTTGCATCTGATTTTTTTGTGTCTTAGTATCTGATCCTCCCCAAAGTCCTCTCGAACCTACTTTTCTGTGCACATTATTACTGGTGGGTTTGTAGATTTTGGCTCAGAGGTCACTAAATGAAAGCAGAGCTGCCCTTCCTCAGGATTGTGCTTAGGAAAGGCCATAAGCAGCTCCATTGCAAAGGGAGCCAGTGCACTCAGCCATCAGAGTACTTTGTGATTTGGTAGGAAATATGCAAATAGTAAGAAGAAAAAATCCAGGTGTTTAAAAGCCAACAAAGAATACATTTCTTTAAAAATCTCATTATTAAGTTAAAAATTATACGTTAGAAATAAAAATCTTACCACATGCTGGGTCAGAGTCCCTCTTGGGTCTATTGTATGGATCCTAGAAAGGCACAAGAATATTCTTTTTCTGCCACAGTTTGGCCTTTTGAGGTTTTAGCTATCTATGGCTTAAGAGCAGTTTGGAAACAATAAATGGAAAATTCCAGAAATTTGTAAGTTTTGAATTACACACCATTTTGAATGATAGGACAAAAATTTGAGCCACTGCTCTGCTGTCCAGGATGTAAATAATTCCTTTGCCCACAGTATCTACATGGTATATGCTACCTGCCGTGTGGATATCAGATTTACTGCCTCAATGCTATGGTGCTTCTGTTTGAGTAACTTTTATTTGACCTCATAATGACCCAAAGGCACAAAAGCAGTAATGCGGCAGTTTACATCATGCCCACACTCTCTGAGTGAAAATGTGGAAGATTTTTTTTGACTTACTAAGAAAAAAAAACCCCTTCATGCTAAAGTCACCAATTTCTAGGGTGAGTTGTCATTTATTTCTTTTTATACCTAGCTGTCTGTTCAGCTTTATTATAGGTAGACTCGCATAGGAAAAGCCTGGTGTGAATTGGGTTTGGTACTCTACAGTTTTAGATCATGGACTGTGAACCTAGAGGAAAGAGTGCTACTGTCACGGGACACCTGCTGCTAACTCTGTGGTGGCAGGTGCATCCAATGCAAGTGTGAACATGGCCTTCCTCACTTGTAAATGAACTTGACTGTGCAGAGACTTTTTTTCTAGCATGAATATTTAGTGATTTGCCTACAATACTTCACTCTTTTTGGAGACTGTCTAGGGAGGCTCTCTGTAGAGACAGACAGGAAAAGAGGTGTTACTGGAGCAATCATTAGCTCCCTGTTTGTGTTTTTCTCATGGGCCTCATTTTGCCCATCCTTGAGGTCTACTGTCCCATCAGCTTCAGCCTTGTGGGTGAGTGTTTTGTACTGGCCTCGCTGTGGGGAAATACTTCTGGATAAGGATGCCTGGTTAAGAAGGAACTTGTGTAAGAGGTCTAGTGAATTTTACTGACATTGTTCAGTTAGTATTTACTAAATAACCAGCTGCTGTGCACCCACTATGTGCAAAGTGTGTGGGCACATACCTCCTCATGTGTTCTGTAGCTCTAAAAGCCCTACATCTGTGCACCCACTATGTGCAAAGTGTGTGGGCACATACCTCCTCATGTGTTCTGTAGCTCTAAAAGCCCTACATCAGACACTGAGGAGCTGCGGGTCTCCCTCTTGTGTTTGCGCTTTCTTTTAGTATCACACACCTGTGCTACACAGCTTGCAAGCAGCACCTGCCCTTCAAAAGCATCCCATCCTTCCTTGGAAATCTGACACCACAGGGTTACAAAGCAGTGTCCTAAGGAACAGAACCACCAGGCCCCAGAACTCTGGCTTCATCCACCTTGAACTTTGAAGTGCGCGGTTTTCTCCTAGGAAAATAAGGGAGCGAGTTAATTTTCTTCTCCTCTGTGGGTGAGTAAGTTCTGGTTATAGACTGTTGTTCTGGTCCAACAGTTTCACAACGCAGTGACCTCATCTGCATGAACTCAGATGCTGTGGTCTCAGAGAAGGCACAGAAGATTAATTAGAGGGTCACTTGGAACCATCGACACTACTTTGTCTTAGCTGAGATGTGGCTGGTTCTTAACTCGTTGACTTAAAGTTGTTTGTTTCCCGACTGATGGCTTAAAAATGATTCTTGAGTGTGTTTCAGCAAAGCATATTTTTCGATTTGAAAAGTCAAATCTTTTAATTACAAGAAAAAACAGAAAGCCGTAAAGGGAAAAGAAAGAAATGGAATTTCAAAATGAAATGCTGATGGCATCTCAGCTCCTTGGCTTAGATTAAGCACGAAAATAAAACGCGCACATGGACCCATGTTGGGTCGGTTTGAGGTGTCTGCACCGTGGTCCCCTCAGGAGCATCTCTAAGCACTACCTTGGTGTTCGAGTATCCACACTGTTTAGACAGCAAGGCTGTTTCCAACTTTTTCCTTTTACAAACATTGCACACTGGAGCATTTAAACGTGAGTATCTTTAGCTCCAATTCCTTTGGGACAAAGGCTTAAAAGGGAATTGCTATGTCCAAATTTATTCGTATCTGCAAAGGGATGATGGTTTTCCAAACATGCTGTCACCCCAAAACATTTGACCTCTTACGAAGAATATATGTGCCTGTTTACCCATCTTTTTCCTCATTAAAAGAAAAATTAATAAAAAGTTAAACAAGCGCGGTGCCGCCTGGTTTGGGAGCTTCTCTGTGGTTGTTTGTGTTTGTGCCGTTTTCCACTTGGGTGTTGTGCATTAGGAGCTACTGAGTTACAGCTTGTGCTCCTCGTCTGTCTGAGTGCAGTTCCCTAAGCAGTTATTTTGGATGTTGCTGGGGTTGAACCTAGGACCTTGTGTGTGCTGAGCAATACTCTCCCACTGAGCTATGTCCTCAGCTCTTCCCAAGTGATTTTGGTGTGTAACTACAAGCGATTGTGTATATTACACAATAGATTTCCCTCCTGGTACAATTTAAAGAAGTTTTCTTTAAAGTTTCAAATTAAATTATTTATTTGGTGTTTGCATTTATTTATTGTATGTGTGTGCACATGCTCTTACATGCTCTAACATGTGTGTGGAGGTTAGAGAACAATTTGCAGCAGACAGTTCTGTCCTTCCACGTTTTGAGTCCTGGGGATCCAGCTCAGGCCTCCAGGCTTGGCAGCAAGTGCCTATAACAGCTATCTCTTCAGTCTTGAAGTTGCCTTTTGTAAATGAAACACAGGTTTTTCGATCTTATGCAGCTAAAGCCACAAGTGTTCCCGTCTTTCTCCTGTGCCTAACCGTTAGTGTATGTGCATATGTAATTTTAAATTCTATGAAGACAGTGCACATATTCTCCTTATGAAGAATCCCGATGGAAGAACTCATATATAATAGGACACCAGCGCTGTCTCTGCTGCTCCTCTCCATTCCCCACTCAAGGGGTAGCTACTGCTAACAGTTTGGGTAATTCTTCAGCCTTTAGAACAAGTGTAATCAATTCATCTTTGGCCCTGGAGGGACTGTTGTCTGTCAGCTGTGAACACTGTGGATATGTGAAGAGCTGATAGTCACAGCTCATGCTCCCATTTCATAGGCGGTCAGCCTGTTACCCACACTGCACTTCCCTGTAAGCTCCAGGAGAGGCATGGTCAAGCACACGCATGTCATGGCTATCGTCAGCAGGCGCTCCTGCCCTGGGTCTCTGAGGGGAGCCAGGGAAGCTGGTCTGGAATGGGAATTATAGAGCCTGGTGGTCCAGCTTTCTCTCCCTCCAGCACAGTCTGGCCTCCACTGTTCGTATGCAGATTGGACTCTGTGAACCCATCATGCCTAGACTCAGGTGGATTGTGTCACGGGAGTGAGAACCACCCTTGCCCTTCATGACTGGTACACAAGCCTTGGGGTCCTGGCTGCAACCAGAGACCAAACTCTCCTATTGCCTGATGCTGTTAGGTACACAATAGCCACAGATCTGTCTTTGAAGGGAATGAGTGCCTTGAGAAGTTCCGATGCACCTTTCCACAGAATTAAAGTAAACTAGCACTTCCCCACACTGTACTGAAAAATAAAATACCCATCTTGATGCTTCCAGAGTGTTCCCTCCAGCACCCTGGGGTGGGGAGGCAGGATGATCATCCTCCACACCTTCCTCACCTCCTTTTTTCCCCCTTCTTTAAATTTTGACATAGCCCTGAGTGAACATTGGTTTCATTTGCAGAATGTGTTGTGTCTGATTCTTGCTTCTTTCAGTAGGTTTTAGAAAACATACAGGTTCAGCTCAGGGTCAAGTTGGTCCATTTTTTTCTTTTCTGGAAAAAAACCACTTTGGTTTGTTCCACTCTCTTCAGTAACAAAATTAATGTTTGGGCCTGGCTGAGGGTTCAGCGAGCGGGTGTGGGCTGTTTTGGTCACAGAGGGACAGTGGAAGTCCTTGATGGGGACTGAAATTTCTTCTGTTCCAAGGGAGGGTTGCTGGTCTGTTGGGAAACGCCTTCCCGGCTCCTGAGAGCTGCCACCACGTTCCCTGGAGTGTTGCCTGAGCTCCTAGCCAGGTGGTCAATGGTCCTCTGTGTGGAGGGGTGGAGCCCGTACAGCAGAGGGGACCAGGAGGTGTGCTCAAGAGGCATGTCCGTCAACTTGCACAGCAGAAAAGCCAAGAGGTTGAGGCAGGTCCCTGTCCTGAAGCATGCTGCAGGGGAAGAGTCTGGAAGGTGCCCAGAGAATAGATACAGGACCAGCAGCCCTGGATCCAAAGTGACTGAGACAAAACCCATTATCTATACCACCTCCAGGGCTCAAGGAGTAAGGGATAGGAAGAATGGAAAAGTGGGGGGCTGGGGAGGTGTGCTTCAAAAAGACATCTGCTGGACATGATATGGCTATTGTGTTTATGAGCCCAGCAAAGCTGAGGTTCCCTGCACAAGATTGGGCTCATTAACGTCTCATCACGAAAGGGTGAAGGACTCAGGAGGCCCCATCCCTCCCTGAGGGACAGTTATTAGTGGCTGTCATTTTATTTGGTGGTGTAACTACTGATGAGTTGCCTATGCCATAGTAAACACATCCCCACCACCACATATATCCTCGTGCAAGAACTGTAAGTAAACTCAGTGAGTCCCAGGCACAAAAGGCATGAAAGTGGATGGGGCGTTGGTGGGAAGAAGAAGGAAGAGGGTGGGGTGGGAGAAGTAATGGGGGAGGAAAAGACTGAAATTCAATATATACATGCAAATACATATATACATTAAATATACATTATATATATGTGTGTGTGTGTGTGTGTGTGTGAAGCTGTCCAAAAATAAGTTAACAAACAAAACAAAATAAGATCCAGGCATTAGAGAAAGTCATGAAGAATATATCACAGAAAAGTGCAGAGAACTGAAGACTTCCTGTATACCCCACCTCAGCCTTTTTACCCCTTTTATCAGCAGAACCTGAAAGAACACAGTCATTCATAACCTTCAGCCTACTAAACAATAGACCTCTTGAGGGCACAAGCCTGTGTACACGTATTCACTACAGAATTCCCAACAGCTGGCTCTATGCCAGGCAGAATTGTTGCTTTAGAAAGTATCTTTCGAATGGATAATTTTTTTTTTTTTACCTTCACATACCACAAGCAACAAACAACCCTTCATTGTAAAGACATCTTGTCCTGACAACTTTCTGGTGACCTTTGCCAATGACTCGCTTTCTTTAGGCTTCTGTTTCTTCATCTTTCAATGGGGATGCTGAGTGAATAGCCATCTTCCTCCAGTGGGCAGATGGAGGACCGTACAGCAGCCACACATGACAGTTGAGGAGGGCTTGGATCATAGTGAAGAGCTGAGCTGGGGGCCTTGTACATGCACTGACCTTGACCTGAATGTACTAAGCTGTCAAAGAGCCTTCAGGTGGCACAGATGAGCAAAGGTCCCAGATGTAAGGGAGAAGGGCGGCTTTCCAGGGAGCGGGCCTTGGAAGAGGAGGCTGGAGGAAGGCTCAAACCTGCATCCCTCACTAGGAGCCTGGGCCGAGAGCTGTGCATCGCTCTCCCTCCCTCCAGACACAGTCCACTGACCCAGACGTGCTAGGTGACTGCTTGTTCTGTCGTCCTTTGGCCGGGCCCTGACTTCTCACTGTGGGAACTTTGCAAATGATTTGTTTTTAGGTTTCTTGGGGGGGGGGGGGGAGAGAGAGAGAGAGAGAGAGAGAGAGAGAGAGAGAGAGAGAGAGAGAGAGAGAGAGAGAATTTGTGTGTGCAGTTGGAAGGCAGCTTGTAGGAGTCCGTTCTCTCCTTCCACCGTGTGGGTCATGGGAATCAAAGTCAGGCTGCCGGACTTGGCAGCAAACGCCTTTACAAACAGAGCCATCCTGCCAGCCCTCTATATGGTTCGTTCCTCGTAGGTCACTCCTGAGTAGACAGAAGCAGCCATGCCCACCTGGGGCGTGGACAAAGCTCACAGTCCTGTGTGCTCTTTGGCCCTCAGAGAGGATAGGCCTCTGCAGGGGAAGTACCTCCTTTCTCTCCAACCCCAGGTAGATGCTTATGTACTGGCAGCAAGAAAAGTGTGCAGTTCTGCCTGCCTGAGCCAGAGCAGCAGAATTCAGGCAGCCGTTGTGCCATCCTGGCTCACGTGCTATGGGCTGAGCCCTTTGAGGTCTGAAAAGTTGCCTGGAAAGTTCCAGGTCACTGGACCATGGTCACTGACCTGGTGACCACCAAACATTCCAGAGGTGGTGTGTGGCAAGACAAAGGCCACCTTGAGGAGGGGATGACCTATGGGTACTGCGCATAGTGGTCAGAGTCCAGGCTTAGAGTGGCGATGTGGCCAAGTGGTGTGCGCCACCTGTGTTGATTTCCTCTTAGACAGGGCCTAACTTAATTCCTTCCTTTCGGGTGACTCCCATGGTGAGCACTGGGGGGCCAGTTCATATTCTGCTTAGAGGCATCTGGAGGGAAGATGGAAGTGGTGGTCTGGGTCGTATGTGGGACCTTTTGAGGGATGGAGAGGATGTGGGATGAAGGAGAGTCTGTAGCCCCTCTGTCCTGTGTTCTCTACCCCTTAGATTACCTGTTGGCACATGGTGGCTTAACTTAGATGCTGAAGGTAAGGACCTTCTGTGCAGGTGATATGGGGAAGTGCCAGAGAGAAAAGAGTGAAGGATGGGACGGGACAGGGAAGAGGTCAACCAAGACTTTCATAGATGAAGTACCACGAGGGTCCCCCGTCTGGTCCTGCAGGTGACTCCGGAGTATCAGATGCTCCTGGGAGTTGGTGGAGGGCTGGGTTTTCCCGAATTATGCGATCTGTGGGCTAAGGACCACTCTGGAGGAGGAGAGGGAGATTTCTGCGAACTTCTTACTAGTTCAGACTGTCCAGAAGCCCGGATATGGGGGGTGGCCATCAAGACAACAAACAGCCTGTGTATGGAAAGAGGACACTGATTTCTGCTCACAAAACATGAGCATGTGTGTCTGTCTGAGCCTATATCCTGGCCAGTTGTTTTGCTCCATTGGGTCTGCCTGGATCCTGTGGTCCAGTCTCACCTTGGACCCCACACGTTGTACAGGGCCCCAGATGATGGCCTCTTTGTCTCCAGAATTCCCTGCTTGTGTTACATGGCTTGCATTAACAGACTTCCTGGGACCCTCCAGCCCTTAGGTGCCACCAAGCAGTCCAGCCAAGTCCCTGCATCATCCACCCCAGGGCCAACACTGCAGACATCATCCACCCCAGTACCAACACTGCAGGCATCATTCACCCCAGGGCCAACACTGCAGGCATCATCCACTCCAGGGCCAACACTGCAGGCATCATCTACCCCAGGGCCAACACTGCAAGCATTATCCATTCCAGGGCCAACACTGCAGGCATCATCTACCCCGGGGCCAACACTACAGGCATCATCCACTCCAGGGCCAACACTGCAGGCATCATCCACCCCAGGGCCAACACTGCAGGCATCATCCACTCCAGGGCCAACACTGCAGGCATCATCTACTCCAGGGCCAACACTGTAGGCATCATCCACCCCAGGGCCAACACTTCAGGTATCATCCACTCCAGGGCCAACACTGCAGGCCACCAACACTGCTAAAGACAAACCTTCAGAACAACACCTACAATTCAAATCCACCCGAACACGGATCAGACCACAGGAATAGAGGGCAGGGTATAAAGAGATCCAAGCAGTTGCCATAGAAAGGTGAAACAAGAAGTCTACAGGATTTAGAACAAAACAAGCCACAGAGCAGGCTTCCTTGTGCCATAGCCACAACATCCCAGATCCGTGTGGCTTGACAACTAGGGAACTGTGGTCAACTAAGTTCAGAAATGGCCTCTAGAGATATATACATGAGTAAATTAAGGGCTCTGAGAAAGTCTGCACTAATGCTGTTCATTTCCCTATTTGGACCATCCCCTTCCAAACCATCCAACCCCTTTCACTCTGGAGCGTCTGTTAGCATCTCATGAGAGTGATGCTCACTAGTACATCAGATAATACCAGAGTACTGAAGGCCGTGGCTGCTTCTCTGACTCTAGGACCAACTCACAGGTGCTCAAACCCTGTTCTAGCAGCATTTCCTTGAGCAAGCTAGTGGGCACGTGACTTTGGTCCCCCCGCCCACTGTAAATGGGGTAACAATAGTGCCAATATCATATACACAGTAGGATGGTTGTGAACAGGAAGTCAGAACAAGTGCAGATTGTGATGATGAAGAATACCCAGGGCCTCACCTTAGAGCTGGGCAGGGCAGCTCTCCTCTTGACCTACCTTTGGTGGCTGTCTGGGATGGTGGGGGGCACCTCAGGGCTGGATTGTTTGTGCTGGTCCCTGAGTGAGGAAGAACTAAGTCAGACTCAAATATGCTTTCTAGCTTTTTTTTTATTATTATTTCTGAGTCTTCTAGGTGATTTATAGCTGCAGGGCACAGCTCTCAGGGGGCAGGAGTAGGAAGATCTGTGTTCCTGCCCCACTAGAGACCAGCCTCTCCAGATCCCTACTCAGAGGAAGAGGGGCCAGGCAGAAGGGAGTTCTAGAGAGGTATGGGAATGGGGATGCTCTAAGTAGCACTGATGTGGCCTGGGCAGGGGGTGTAAGTTGCTGGGAGAGTACTCAAATCACCTATCATTTCAGTGGGTCGTTGGTGGCTTTCCGATGTCCACTCTTCCCTTTCAGGGGACATTTGTGCACAGCTGGATAAGCCTACGTGCTCCAGTCTCTTTTGCAGCAAGGGAGGCTGACTCAAGCCTGATGGATGAGGTGTGAGAAGCATTGTGTGGTCCATACAGGAAATGTCCTTCAGAAGATGCTTGGAATGCAGACATGATGGCTGGGCTTGAGCAGCCATCTTGGACAGTGAGATGATATGCCAAGGTTGGTAAATCACAAAAAACAGAAGACAGCACTGTGGAACCCTGCATCAGCACTGGGCTGTCTCACTCTGGTGCTTTTTCATGTAAAAGAGAAATACATTTGTCTAGCTTAAGCCACAGTTATTTTTGAAAGGGCTGACAGAGTTCCACCAATGAAATGGCCACAATCATGATTTCACCCTTTTCTTGGAGGAATGGGGTCTTTAAGAGAAGAATTCCTAGGCCAGAGTAGAAGCGTCCAAGACCTCAGGGGGCGACACACTTTCCTGGCTAAGGCTGTTTGTGCCTGGTCAAACTCCTCCTTCTTGTTCAAAGTGGTGAGAGCAACACACACAGGGTGGTGGGGAGAGGAAGTGGCTGCCAACTGTCTCATTCTGTAAGAGAGCCAGTTTTACATGGACAAGATGGAAGGACCGCTTGTTCCCTTTGGAAAGTTCTGTTGAATGACCAACCCAGACATACTCTCGTACTAATGGGAAATTCCTCCTGTTGTTTATGAAATTATTTCAGAGTTGACAGAGAGAGAGAGAGAGAGAGAGAGAGAGAGAGAGAGAGAGAGAGAGAGAGAGAGGAGAGAGGGGGAGGAGGGGGAGGGGGACAGAGACGGGAGAAAGACTGTTTGCTAACTAGACAAATCCCAGACGATTATTTATGGACACATCTGAGCAGCCAGTTTTAATGTGGAGCAGCCGTCTGGAGACTGCTCCTTGACACCGGTGAGCGCTCCTGTTCTAAGAATAAGTTTATAAATGTCTTTTATAAGAGTCAACAAACTCAACAACCCCACAGACAGTCTCTCACATCCCAAACCAGAACAGAGACACTCGTTTTGGTCTTTCATTGTGGGAGGGCCGGGCAGGCCAGGTGGCTGATCCAGATGATGTGATTCTCTGGCTAGGGCAGAGGTGACAGGCTATACTGGTGTATTTCCATCCCTCCACGGGATAGCTAACTGTCTCATTCTGTCTCATTCCCCAGGGAACATCTATTCTATTGATAATAGACCACCAGGAAGGCCCTTGGCTGTTAAACCAGAGACCACTCAGGTCTAGACCAGAGTGACTGGCACTGACTCCTGGGTCTATGCCCCATGTGTGGAGAGGGCCCTGTCCCTTGACCTCTTCAGGGATCCTGGATCACTTCCAGGCCAGTGACTTTGAAGATGGTTTGAACTCTGTGACCATGCTTAGGCCAGCTGTCTTGATGTCTCATTTGTGGGTGCTCCCTTGCCTGCAGTGACACACAGGTTTGATTGAAAATGAACACACAGAACGTAGAAGCAAAAAAAAAAAAAAAAAAAAAAAAAAGGTTGAAAACTTCCAACACATCCTTGATGGGGAATGTAATTCTGCTGAGGGAGCGACGCTCACCTTAGGGAGTCCTTATCTTATCTTACCTTACTAGGGCTGCTTCTGAAGCATGGTGGACAGCTCCTGGTGCCTGTGCAGCGTGCTCTGCTGTCCCATGGCTGCCCCAGGTCCCTGACTTCTTACGTGTGTCCTGGTCTGCTAGGGGCCAACCAGGGCTCAGTGAAAGCCCATGTCTCTTGTGATGTGGTTGTGTTGGATTGCCATGTGGCAACCCATTCTCTGTAGGCTTCCCAGGTCCGGTGGTCCTCACCGCTGTCTCCCAGAGAGACTTTTGGATCTCCCTCACACAGCTGGCTAGGAGCACTGGTCTGCTTGACTCCTTGTTCTCACCCTATCGTGTGGCTGCTCTCTCTTGCTCCGCCTCTGCATTGCTAGGCCCATTCCACAGGATTCCCCATCCACTTGCTGGGAAGGCCAGAGAAAAACACCACAGACCAAGAGCCAAGCGGCAGATCCTCCACATCCACATCTGGAGGCTTGAAGCCCAAAGCCAAGGTGCCAGCAGGATCTTGCTTTGGGTAGCCATGGATCCCT
This sequence comes from Peromyscus californicus insignis, assembly GCF_007827085.1. Lineage (NCBI taxonomy): Eukaryota > Metazoa > Chordata > Mammalia > Rodentia > Cricetidae > Peromyscus > Peromyscus californicus. The sequence continues at coordinate 90,474,518 of NW_026294551.1, read as the reverse complement.
GGATACCTTCCAGCTGCTTTTCCATGCTCGGGACCCTGACATCTCTCCCTCGTCTCTTTTTATAACAGTTTTGGGGCTAGGGACCACATTCTGGGCCTTGCACATGCTAACCATGTGCTCTCCCACCCAGTCAGCCAGCAGGCCTCCAATTTCTTTTGTAATGATGTCAGATGTGAATCAGGACCACCTAACAGCCTCATTTATACTTGCTGACTTCTTTGAAGACTTCATGTCTGAACACAGCTCCATTTGAGCTTGGAAGATGAGATTGACAATATATACAAATATGTGTGTATATATATATATGTAGACACATACACACACACATATATACATATATGCACACTTTTGGAGGGACATAATTTTTTACACTATATCTGTTGAGAGTCTCTCTTCAATGTGCCTCTCTCTGACCCGCCCAACCAGGCTCAGGATCGGTGGACTGGCCAGCATCACTCCACCGAAGGGCTCTTCTGAGTCTCTGGCTTCCTGCCCAAGTCTGCAGGCCACAGGGCTGGCCTTCCTTCCTCCAGACGGGAGCTGCCCTCCCAGCAAGGTCGGCTTTTTCTGTCGACGATGCGACTGTTCAGACCCACCAGCCATTGTTCTCTCAAGGGAAGGAACCTGGAATCAGAATTCCCGCTCTGGAGCCAGCCTGACTCGGAACTTGTCCTGCTGCTGCCCTGACACACCTCCTAGGGGCCTTGCCGGTCCCCGGTCACCAGTGCTGGCTTCTGAAGAGGATGAACGGGAGCTCGGGCCCTACCTTTGCAAAGAAGGGAACATGGCAGGACATGTTCAGAGTCACGGTTAAGCAATCATTTGATGGATGCATGGTAGAAATCATAAAGCTGGAAATTCTTTTTCTAGTTCATTGATTTTAGTTTCTTTCTTTTCATCATAAAAAACCCAATATGTTTATTTTAGGAAATCTGGGAAAGGGTTGAAAGAGAAAACTCATACTTAGACGTGACATTCCCAAGACAGGCACCATCATAACTCCAGGCATTTCTTTCTCTTCTTTCATCTATAAATAATGTTGAGGTTTCTTTGTAGATTCATAGATAGTTTTTAAAGCTGGTAATAGTTTAAAGTGGTTTTTAATTTTTATTTTATTTTATTTTTCAAGACAAGGTTTCTCTGTGCAGTTTTGGTGCCTGTCCTGGCTCTCACTCTGTAGACCAGGCTGGCCTCGAACTCAGAGAAACCTGCCTGTCTCTGCCTCCTGAGTGCTGGGATTAAAGGCGTGCGCCGCCGCCGCCGCCGCCGCCGCCGCCACCACCACCACCTGGCTTAAAGTGGTTTTAAAAGACCAGCATTCTGAGGTGCAGAGGGGTGCTGAGTCTCCCCTTCCTGTGTCCACACTCTGCTTTCCAGCCCTGTGGATCGTCACCGGCGTAACCTGTTCATGTGCCATCCCTTCAGAGTTCCCCGAACACATCCTCTTATTTCTTGTGGAACACATCACCAGGATTCCTTGCTGCACACACAAGAGCTTTCTCCATCCACCTGCAGACCTCGAAGCCCTGGACTCTCTGCTCCCCTCCCCATCTCTGAGGCCTGTCTGGGTCACTCTTCAGCTATAATAGGCATCTTTGAACTGAGGGAGCTGAGGTCTTTCCATTTTCTTGTCTCTCCAGGTTAGAGCTTCATCCAGGGTGAGTGATACTGGCACCTCACACAGGGGACCCCAAAAGGTACCCTCTCTGGGTTATGGACATCATAGAAACGTGATTCATGATTTTTAGGAAGGGACATGGACAGCCCCAGGGCCCTTCCAGCCAGGTCTTCCATTTTTCAGAGTAGTACATTTCCAGCACATTCTACACAAACTCTTAAGAATTATGTATAAGGAAGAAGGGAGAGCTGAGTCTGTCCTGGTCCATTCAGTGAATTTGTTCTCCAGTCACGTGATTCTAATTGGCCAAGACTTTCTTTCCAGCATGGCCAGGTGAGCTTGCCTCCTGCCTCTGGCCTTGCCGTACAGTCACGACATGAACTTGGTTGTTTTTCCTGTCACGTGGAGCACTGTCCCCCATTGTCAGGAAAGAAGTGGTCAGAAGTCATAGAAGTGGGGATGAAAAGCTGCTCAGACTCTCTGAGCTCCTGGGCTTGGTCCTGCTGAGACCCGCCTTCCTGAGTCTTGGGAGTCTGTCGCAGTGTGGATTTAAACTTTCAGCCATCAGGGAGGCCAGAGGCCAGGTGGTGGATAGACGTTCTGGAGGGGACAGCGGGTGATTGCAAGATCTGGGGCCAGCCTGGCCGGGCCACATCCTAACTTCTTCTAGGCTGTCACCTTTCCTCGCCCGTTTTTGCATCATTGAGTGACGTGCCATGACTGAATAAGTTGACGAGGACGGAATGAAGCCTAGCACCTGTGTGACAGCAAACTGTTCACACACTGTCACATTTGACAGGTGGCATTGCCAATCTTGCCAGCTCCATCTTCACCCCACCTGATCCCTTCCTCCCACCACTAGCCCCGGACTGTTGAACATTTATGTGAACAGTCAGCATCAAGATGGAAGGTGTTTCAGTGAGGGTTTCTATTATCGTGGAGAGACACCATGACACAGCAACTCTGATAAAGGAAAACATTTAACTGGGCCTGGCTTACAGTTCAGAGGTTTAGTCCATTATTGTCGTGGCGAGAAGCATGGCAGTGTATAGGCAGACATGGTGTTGGAGAAGGAGCTCCGAGTTCTACATCTGGATCCACAGGCAGCAGAAGGAGACTGTGTGTCCCACACTGGGCATAGCTTGAGCGTATGAGACCTCATTGCCTAACCCCATGGTGACACACTTCTTCCAACAAGGCCATGCTTATTTCAACAAGGCCACACCCCCTAATAGTGCCACCCCTATGAGCCAAGCATTCAAACACATGATCTATGGGAGCCATTCCCATTCAAACCACCACAGAAGGAAACAGCCATTGATGACTTTTGAGTCAGTGCATTGGAAAGTCCAAGGGCTGGGCACTTGTGAAGCTTGTGGTGAGAGGTAGAACCATCCCGGGGTGAGCTGAAAGCATCAGCCTCAGCATACAGGAGCCATCTTTGCTTCATTGAGAGTCTCTCACTGAGGAGGACCACCTGTCAAGATGGCCTCCCCAATAGCAAAGGAGCAGCTGTTTGTTCTTTTCCTAATCTCTATGGTAGCTTGTTGTGGGGTGGTCAGGACATCCAGGGAAATGAATTAAAAGTTTCTTTCCCCATACTCCTGGAGAGCAGTCAAGATCACAGTGTCTATGAGGTTTCAGCAAGACCTCTGCTCAGCTTGCAGATGGCTGCTCTCTGTGTTCCCACGATGCAGCTCTGTATGGGGCTATGACCGAACCCCTCACCCTGTAGGATCAGGGTCTACTCTCAGGTCCTCGATGCCCCTCATTGAGGCCTTGAAGGTCCTCTCTCCAAATACACCTACACACGGAGGACTCAGGTTAGAACCTCAACATGAAAATTGGGGGGTGGGGAGCACAACTGAACCCCTAACACTCTCTGAAGACCGCTTTTCACAGCTGTCCTGGACCTCCCAGCCCTCTCTCCTGCTAAGCACCGCCTCCTTGTTCTCCAACCCCAGAAGACACACCACATAGAGTGGCAATTTGGTAGCAGCAACTGAAGGACATCCTGTGTCTCTGGACCGTGGCACAGGCGTAGAGCCTCCACTCCTCAGATGAGATGTGTGGGGTGGGTGTGAGTGGGCACGTGTGTCTCATGATGCTTGCCCTTTGTACATTGAAGACTGGCCTCCTTTAAAAAAGAAACCTTGCCTTTTTGTTTTTATTGGAGCCTTGAAGAAAGTAAATGATTACCGTGCACGGGAGACTGTGTTGGGGTGAAAGCCAACAGGGCATTCGGTTACCAGACTGGTTGTAGACGATGTCAGGGGCCTCCTGGCTTTCTGTGTTCCCTTTCCTTTGCATGCTTCTGTTGCTTTTGTCTTTAGCTTAGAGCTGAAGGATGAACATTTATTCCATTTTGCCATCACTCAGCAAAGGCGGCTGAGAGGGATTGTGACCCTGGGAACAACTGATGAATAATGTCTTTTGTGACTATTTTCTCTTGTCCCCCGGCTGCTGGGATTGTAGCCTGCACACAATGATTATGTTGATGGGGCTGGCATTGAGTCTTCATGTGTTAACTTTCCCCAGCACCAACCCACAGCTCAGCCTTCCTTTTCCATAGCTATGATTTTATTCTCTATTTTTGATTAATAGTGTATATTTTTACAAGCTTTCTTCAAACCCATGTATCCATTGATTCAAATGTATTTTGGAGAGATGTTCTCCTGTGTCTCAAGATGATGCAGGGAGCTTGAAGTCCTAACCTCTTATTTGAAAGTTGAGCCTTATTAATATGTCATCCAGTTATACTCAAATGGTAACTCTTTTTAAAGGGTGAACAATCTCTCTCTCTCTCTCTCTCTCTCTCTCTCTCTCTCTCTCTCTCTCTCTCTCTCTCTCCCCTCCCTCCCTCCCTCCCTCCCTCCCTCCCTCTCTCTCTCTCTCTCTCTCTCTCTCTCTCTCTCTCTCTCTCTCTCTGGTTTCTCTATCTGTTGATGTAGCAATGGACACTTAAGAGATTATTCTGATGGAATAAGACAGGTGCAGAAAGAAAATTATTGTGCAATCTCAACTTGGAGTTTAAAAAGTCAAACAAAACAGAAACAGAAACGAGGATACCAGTGAAGGGCTGGGAGGGGATGGGGGAGCAGGTTAGAGGGCTGGTTTGCAGTTAGGTGGGATAAAGCGTAGAGGTCTGATCACAGCACAGAAGCTGTGGAGAGTGAGAGGGTAGCTTTTCCATGCTCTTAGCCCTTCCCACCCATTGTTTGTAGTGATGTTTGTAGCCATTCATCACGTGTAGGTATATCAAAACATGCTGTAGACATTAAATGTATATGATAAAAATACAATGATGATACATAGCTCAGCTGTTTTCAACCTGTGCATTGTGACCCATTGGGGGTTGAATGATCCTTTCACAGAGGTTGCCTAAGACCAATCGGAAAACACAGATATTTGCATTATGATTCATAACTGTAGCAAAATTACAGTTACAAAGAAGCAACAGAAATGATTTTATGGTTGAGGGTCACCACAGCATGAGGGACTGTATTAAAGGGTCGAGCATTAGGAAGATTGAGAACCACTGGTTTAGCTAATACTTTGAAGGTTGAGATTAAAAATAAAAAGCAAAGTTTTGAAGGACAAGTGTATTTGGGTTTTGAAAGCACATCTGTGTAGAAGTATCTTCAAGGACACCCCTACAACTTTGAGTACATGTGCATATGGACTCACACAAGCGTAAATATAATGTACACCTAAGTAGATTTCTATTACGTAGGGTTTTTATTGCTATGAAGAGACACCATGACCATGACAACTCTTATAAGGAACACTTAATTGAGGGGGCTTGCTTACAGTTTCAGAGATTCAGTCCATTATCATCATGGTGTGGAGCGTGGTGGCTTACAGGCAGATGTGGTGCTGGAGGAATAGCTGAGAGTCCTACATCTTGCAGGCAGCAGGAAGTTGACTGGCTCACTGGGCAGTATTCTGAGCATAGGAAACCTCAAAGCCCACCCACACAGTGACACACTTCCTCCAACAAGGCCATACCCACTCCAACAAAGCCACACCTCCTAGTAGTGCCACTCCCTATGAGATTATGGGGTCCAGTTACATTCAAACTCCCACAGGAAGGGTATTCAGATTAATCAAGTTTTATAATTCATAATGAACTTGTTTTTTTAACGTTGTCTGACAACCTACCAAATAAAATAATAATGCAAATTAAATATGCAACTCTAAAGTCAGAGTGAACTTAACTGGATCTTAAAAATTAGTACATATTAATTTTTAATAGACGCATATAACATACACCAAACACTTATCCTCTTCTCTTTCCTCCCAGAATTCATTCTTTTTTACATTTATTTACATATGTAAGTGTATGTGTGTGTGTGTGTGTGTGTGTGTACAAGTGTGTGGGCATGTGTGTACCACGATGTGTGTGTGGAGGTCAGAGTTCAGCTTTTGGGGGTCAGTTTTCTTCTTCCACCACAGGGATTGTGGGGAATGAACTCAGGTTGTCAGATTTTAGTGGTAAGTGTCTTTCCTTGCCGAGCCATTTATTTCTTCTCAATGGTGGAGTAATACTCCATGGTGTGTATATGCCGCATCTCCTTAACTCATTCACCTGATGGGTAGCTAGGCTGATCTGACCATCTGGCTATTGTGGGTAGTGCTGTAACAGTCACTGTGGGTGTGCAGGTGTCTCTACTGTATGCTGCCTCCATCCTCCAGAAATGAACCCAGGACTGGTCTAGCTAGTCAGAGGGTAACTCTGCTTATAGGTTTCCACAGTGGCTGCACTAGTTGACATCTCAACCAACAGCCTGTAAGGTGTCCCTTCCCACAGATCCTCACACTTATTTATTACCTTTTGTTGTCTTGATGGACAACTGGAGTAATATGTAATCTCAGTGTTCCAATCTGCATTTCCCTGGTGCTTAAAGATATGGAACTTTGTGTGTGTGTGTGTGTGTGTGTGTGTGTGTGTGTGTGTGTGTGTGTGTGATTGTTGGCTATTTGTCTTTTTTCTTTCTAGAAGGCCTTGCCTACTTACTGATCAAATGAGTTTGGTCTTTGGGTATTAATTTTTGAGTCCTTTATATTGCTGCCTGGGGGACCAGCCTCCAACAGCACAGGGCTCGAAAGGAATCCATGGCATCAGCACATACTAAGACTTTTCCATCTGAGGGGGTTAGGGAAAAGACACTCATGCTCTCTCTTTTTTTTTTTTTTGGTTTTTCGAGACAGGGTTTCTCTGTAGTTTTGCGCCTTTCCTGGAACTCACTTTGTAGACCAGGCTGGCCTCGAACTCACAGAGATCCGCCTGGCTCTGCCTCCCGAGTGCTGGGATTAAAGGCGTGCGCCACCACTGCCCGGCTCATGCTCTCTCTTGATGATTCCCTTCTTTATTCTCCATTCTTCTGTGTTCTTTCTTTGTTCTTTCATTGTCAGTTGAAGACAACTGGCACTTCAAGATGAAATTTTAAGGCCTCTGTGACAACAGAAAGGTCCAGACTCTTTGATGGACTGAATTGGACTGGACTGAACCCTGGACAGCCATACAATGACATATTTATTGATTGCTACACAAAGTATTTCCTCATACTAAGATCCCTAATCTTAATTTATGTCTTACTGAAGGAAAGCATCACATGGCTCTATGACTCTAGTCCTTTTTTATGTATTATATGCTATACACAATAATACAAGAGCCTCAGGTGTGCCTAAGCCATCTTGTGACCAAAGTCATGGGATGGTTACAATGCCCCTTCAGCAAAACAATTCTACAGATCACAGGAAACAATCACTGTTTTCCACAAGGATTCTTCAAGGTCAAAGTAATTCTAAAAAACAGCTGTTCATTATAATAATCTACCCCATACAGTCTTAAAGGAATCACAAACCTAAACTTTTATACATAAAAATCTGCCAGCTGTACTTTAGATCTTTATCATTAGTTTTTTTTATCAATTTATCAATAGTTTTTTTATAGCAGGAGATTGAGGTCAGGAATGGGTACAAGGAATTAATCATCACCTTTGATCATCAACCAAACCTAGTAAGAAAATACGCCAGCTAGTAACAGTTGGGCTGCTTTGTATTTTTGACTTTGGCTATGTGTCCTTGTGAACTTCAGATTGTTTTCTGGGGTCGTTCATCTTAAGGCTATTATCAAAACATCTGATCTAACCTGAAGATATTATAAGGCCTTGTTTCAGCTAATGATGAACACTGAAACCTGAAACTATGCCTTTCAACGTTAAGATGAAAGGAATTTGAGCCAGCCTGGCTGCTGGGACTCAACTGTTTCTCCTACTCATCAACTTGAGCTACAATCCATGCAGCTCCCTGAGGGAAACTCACAGGCCCCAGCTGTGCAGCACCTCCCTGTATCTACCATCACTCATCAAAACTCTGCATAAGCCAACACCACCACTATCAACCAGACGGGACAGCTTAGGGAGGAAGCCATCCCCACAATAACAACCCACAGGTCAAAAGATGGTCTGGAGTCTCTGTCCTGGGGCTCTGGCCAACTGAGAATTGGGGGGTCACCTCTTGGTGGGCTGGTACCCCGAGGCACAACTGCCACCTGCTGCTCCTCTGATATGGCCACTGGCACCTTCATGTATTCTGAATATTAACCACCTGGTGAAGAGTAACCAGCAGAGCTTCCCTCCTATGCCGCAGGCTGACTCTTCACTCTGGTCACTGTTTCTGTCCTGCTTGAGCTTGTTGCTTTGATGCAACCCATGGGCTAATTCATCTCTCTGCTCCAGTGCTGTTCCGGAAGTTGTTGCCTATGCCTGCAGCTTGAAATGTGTGCCCGGTGTTTGCCTGCACTAGTTTTAAAGCTCCAGGTCTTGTTCTAAGGTCTTAGATCCATTTCAAGTAAGCTTTTATTCAGCATGAGCTGTGTGGATCTGGTCTTGAACATCTGTACAGGGGAACCCAGTTTGCCCAGCATTATTTGTCTTCTCCGGCATATGTTATTGGCCCCTTTGCTGGGAATGAGATTTTTGTGGATGTGCAGGTTCATTTCTAGGCATCCTGCTCTATCCATGGTCTACATTTCTGTTTGGATGCCAACACTGCGCTGTTCTTGTCCCCATGGTTCTGGGGGACGGTGACGCCTCCAGTATTGCTCTGTTTGCTTGGGGTTGCTTTGGTTAGTTGGGATCTTTTGTGTTTTCAAAAGGATTTTAGGATTGCTTCTTCTAGTCCTATGAAAAATTCCATTGGTATTTTGATGGAAAACGCAATGAATCTGTAGATTGCTTTTGGTAATATGGCGGTGTTTTAATGCTATTACTTCTGCTGATTCATGAGGGTGGAAGGTTTCTCCATCTTCTAATGTTTTACAATTTTCATTGTAAAAGTCTTTCACTTCCTTAGTCAGGATTATTTCTAGGTTTAGGGAGGGTATTGTTGATGAGCTTCCATCTTTTTAATAGTTAAAGAAAACTTATTTATTTTCACACACAAGTGAGTATGTGGAGGTCAAAGGACAGCCTCTGGTATTGCCCTAATGCTCACACCTTGCTTGAGGCAGGATCTCTCTTGTCTGCTGCTGGACCTTATACTGCAGGCTAGCTGGCCCTGAAGCCCCTGTCTCTCCTTCCTGCTAACCATGGGGCTCTGGGATTCCGTGTGCATGCCACCAGGTCCAGCTTTGCATAGGTTCCAGGGGTCCAAACTCAGCTTGTCAGGCTTGCACAGCAAGCGATCTTGAGCACTGAGCACTGAGCACCCACTGAGCACTGAGCACTGAGCACCCACTGAGCACTGAGCACCCACCGAGCACCCACCGAGCACTGAGCACTGAGTACCCACTGAGCAGTCTCCCCAACCCTCGATCCTTCTTTTTAATTTAGTAACCACATCCATCTTGCGAGTATTACATCCATAGCTATGTCAATGAACCAGAGATAAAGTAGCTAATTTTGAATTTTCTGTTGCATTAGGACACATCCACACACACACCCCCACACACGTATGCACGCACACGCACACACTCACACCCACGATTGGCAATATCGTTTATGGGCTATGCTTTAGATAGACAACAAAGCATTGGAAACTTTTTTTTATCAGGTGCAGTTTTTTTAAGTTATGGAAATTCACAGAAAAACACTTAGATTTCATGTTTCTCTTAAGAAATCACTGGACCAGGACTCAGACACTGTGTGGGTCTCTCTGACCTGTTTGGTTCTTATTTGCAATTCCCAAAACATATCTCATAGGTTTTAATAAACAAAACTTTTTATGAGCAATAATCATAAATCTTTAATAATAGCTAAATAATTTACACAATCATTGTTTTGCTTGTATTTGTTGCCTATTTTTTAGAATCGGTTTAAAATCTTTATGCCTTTTGCAGCCCTTCCCAGCATTACACCCACCTGCATGATGGGCAGTTAGAATTCCTAGGCAGGAAACAGTGCCTTCTATATTCAAGGTGCCTGGACTTCCTTTAATTTTTTTTTAAATTTTGAGATTATTTATTTATTTATTTTCTTTGTGTATATATGTATATAATTTACTTTTATTTTATGTGCATTGGTATTTTGCCGGCATGTATGTCTGTGTGTGAGTGTCAGAAGCCCTGGAACTGGAGTTACAGACAGATATGAGCTGCCATGTGGATACTGGGAATTGGACCCGGATCCTATGGAAAAGCAGCCAGTGCTCTTAGCTGATGAGCCATCTCTCCAGCCCTTAAGATTATAATTTAATCACAACATTTCTCTCTCCCCTTCCTTCTCTCCAGACTGTTCTATATACCCATTCCAGCTCTCCTTCAAATTCATCCTCTTTTGTCAGTAATTATTTTTGTATATATATATATATATATATATATATATATATATATATATATATATTACATATTCCTAAATATAACCTTCTCAGTCTGTATAATGTTATGTATGTTTTCAGGGCTGTGCTCTTTCCTGAGGAAGACCACCTCTCCAGCTCCCAGCTTCCCTCAGCTACCTGTAGTTCTTTGTGTAGGGTTGAGGCCTCGTGGAGTTTTCTCTATCCAGTCTGGCGTGTCCATTGGTGTCGTCCTTGTTCAGCTCACGTTTAGGCAGTCATGTTGGTGAGATTTTATGGTTATAGCTTCTGGCAATTTGCCAGTAGACACAGTCTCACAGCAAACTCCCTGGTCCTCTGACTCTTACAGTCTCTCTGCCCCCCTTCGGCAATGTCCTCTGAGCCTGCGGTGTGGGAGTATTTCATAGATGTAGCCATTGGGACTGGGCTGCACAACTCTGCATTTTGTCTGTTGTTGCTTTCTGTAGTGTTCCCCAACTGTTGCAAAGAGAAGCTTTTTTGATGAGGGGTAAAGACTATACTTATCTGTGGGTGTAAGGACAAATGTTTGTAGATTGTTGTTAAGGATTGTGTGGTTTAGTGAAATGGTGGTTGTAGATTCTTCTCCAATAACCAGACTCCACCAGCACCAAGCAGTTATCTAGGTTTCCAGTACCAGGCATGGTATCCCTCTTGTTGACTGAGTCTATGTCTACTTAGAGAGCAGTTGTTACTACCAAAGTATGTGTGCCACTGCTGTACCTATAGACAAGCTGGTTACTGAGACACGCTAGTTGTTGGAATAGTTAATAAGCATCATAGCTGGGAAGGACTACCTTGACTTCCGGTACCATGAAAGCTACTCCTCAAGGAAGAACATTCAGGTCGGTTCCAGCTCATGTCCTCTGAGTCCTGTTTCTAAAGTGCATGGTGACTTCAGCAACAGGTGTTAATATTCTGATCCACCCTTTGAAATCCCACCCCTTGGCGCCCGTCCTGACATAAAAGTCTCTTTTTAAAGAAAAACTCCACCCCTCTCCACCCCTCTCCACCCCTCTCCACCCCTCTCCACCCCTCTCCACCCCTCTCCACCCCTCTCCACCCCTCTCCTCCCCTCTCCTCCCCTCTCCTCCCTCTCCTCTCCTCTCCTCTCCTCTCCTCTCCTCTCCTCTCCTCTCCTCTCCTCTCCTCTCTCTCTCTCTCTCTCTCTCTCTCTCTCTCTCTCTCTCTCTCTCTTCCTCCCACGAGGTGAGCACCCCTTGAACTCCCTCCCTCCCTCTCTCTCTTTCTCTGTCTCTCTCTCTTTCTCTTCACCTCTCTATTATAATAAACTCTCCCCTAGATGCAGCATCTGGGTTGTGAAGTACTGGTCGTTGCTGCCGCCGCCGCCGCCGCCGCCGCTGCCATGCCCACATGGTGTGCATCTGCCCAGCATGCCAGCATGGTTCCCTGCATGAGAGGGATACCCTGGCCTGGCCAGCTGGGGGTTTCCCATACGTGTGTAATTCATAACAACAGGGATTTACCTTCCACCCTGGGGTGTAACCAAGGCCAATAGCAATAGGCTGTATGTTTTGGGAGTCTCTTGAACAACGCTGGACAACTCAAAGGAAGGCTTCTCATGTCTGGCACTGGAGTTTTTGTTAGGTAGTCTCTGACTCTTGGGGGGAGCACTGTCATCCCAGATAAGAAAAATTTGTTAAAACTGTGTATGTATATTTATACACAGAAGCATGTGCAGTATAGGATTTTTTGTTTGTTTGTTTTTAGGTAAATAGTTAATAGTATGATTCCTTGTGGCACTTTCAGACATCCTTGCTATTTTACTCACCTCCCTCCACCCATATTTCTCTCCCTCCCTTCCCCAAGGAGCCTCCCCTCCCCATTTCCCCATCAGATCACTTAGGAAACCGTCTGGAGCCTTGTTACCTATGAGTTCACAAAACTTCTTCTGGGATTATATCAATACCTAATTTTTCCAAAATGAAAATGTGTTTATTCTTTTTCTGATGATACAAAAATAAAAGTTTAACAAGTCTAGAAATGTATAAAAAGAAGGGAAAGTGTCCCCAAATATCTCCATGCAAGGAAAACCACTGTTTTGATGAAGTCATTTCAAAATGTCTCCCAAAGAATATGGGAAGATGTTCACAGCCACATAAGTGTGCATGAGGGAAATGATAGTAGTGTAACAGGTCCCCAGACCTTAGCACAACTGACTCCATGATAGAAGTACCATTCGGTTTGTAAAACTCACCATGTAAACATCACCACCAGCCAAAATGAAAACAAAGACCTAATCCATCAAAGTCCACAGTTCTGGGAAAGTCTCTAAATGTACTAACCGTGCTTTTTGGCTTCTGTAGTTCCGCTTCTGGCTAACTGTTCTTGTTAACTGAAGTATGTCAACCCAGGACATAGTTTTTGTGGTTAAAAGCTCTCCCTGAGAAAGACTTGGTGCTACATTCGGTTCCCTAACACCCAGTGTAGTCACAGGCCCAGCTAATAAAGACTTTCTAGTGGCTTAAACCCATGTCCGAGCAGTCTTCTTTGGGGGAATACCCCACAACAAGTAGAAAGGCTTATGTCTACCACAGAAACTTTCCATACCCACACACAGACACACACAATCATTTAGAGACATGGCATTCTATATCGTGTGTACAGACATTGCCGATCAGCTATCCATGCTTAGCCATTTAGCTTAAATATTAGTTAATTTTCTCATTTCTAAATACCAGACCAGAGCAACTGAAGAGAGGAAGGCTTTTTTCTAGTTCACAGTTTGAGGGGATACAGTTTGTCATGGCCAGGAAGTTAGGGCAGCAGGAATGAGGGGCTATTATCACATTGTGTCTGCTTCCTGTGGTGCTATTAGTCACAGTGTGTCTGCTTCCTATGGGACTATTAGTCACAGTGTGTCTGCTTCCTATGGGACCATTATGAGTCACACTGTGTCTGCAGCAGGGAGATGAATGTGAGCGTCAATGCTCAGCTTGCCTTCTCCTTTTCTATCTAGCACTATATGAATTTAGACTGTGTGACTGCAGTCGTGCTGAACTGAGATCTCCAGGACTGTCCCTACAACCCTGGGATTTTTTTTCCAGTGACTAGTTTCCCAGCAGCCCATTTGCAGGCTAAACAACCCAGATTCCCCACTTGAAGCTTTGTCGATGGACTGTGGATCCGGAGCAGGGCCTGCCTCTTTGATTCTGTCTTAAGATAAAGCAGGCAGATTCTAGCCAGGAATTTTTGTACCAACGCGTGTTTATTCTGCCCTTTTCTGACCCAAATTGTGGAGCTGTGACTCAACTTGCTGACATCTGGGCTCATGGTCTTGACAGTGAATCCTGCCATAGCTTTGGGCTGGTCCTTACTCACCAGGCCTGGGATGCTGTGATGGAGATGTGAAGGTGAATGAAGCATGATCCAGGCCCTTCTTGAGCTCAGCTGCTGCTGTAGGGGCTCACTCGTGTGCTCCCTGCTCACAATTCCTTGTAGTACATGTGTAGTCCTGAGCTGTCCCACAAATGAGTACAAAGACAGAGTGGATAATTGTGTCTAGAAAAAGTCTGAAGAGGTCCTGTCACTCTTGCTGGGCCTGAAGGATGAAGGGGACTCTACCAAGCAGAGATGGAGGCAAAGATCAGGGGTTCGGGTGATGAGCTGGATGTCTCAGCATGACTGGACCTTAGCAATGAGACTAAGCGTTAAGACTCCTTTTCCTAATAGTCTGCGCTCAGACAGCCATTTCACTCATTTCGTAGGAATAGAGGTTTAAACAGGCGCTAAGAAATGCCAGTGTTTCATTCGAGTCCCACATATGAGGTGTGTCGTAATAAACTCTATGGCAATGATCTGTCCTCACTTTTAGTCATTCACTTTCTGAGCAGAAGTCAGTGACTCTGCTGTGTCCCCCAAATGAGTCTGTCTGGAGCTTCTAAGACTCCTAGGTCCGTAAGTGCAGGGACAGAGCAAAGAGGCCCAAACTCTCTAGCTTTAATATCTTCGCTCTGAAATTTGTTTCTGTGCTCCAGACTCTTGGCCACCAAGCTGAACTTCTAATTTGAAAATGTGGGAAAGCTGGAGGATCTAAAATATTTTCCATGAAGTGCCGTAAATTTCTGGACAGGGTAGTGCATCTCAGGTGACAGAGTGGAAAAAGCCACTGGTGTGGGAGATTCTGCTCTGGCCCAAACACAGTGAGGCCTTTGCTTCATGTGACACCGGTGACAATGGTACCATGGACGAGAGCAATGGACACCGACCACCATGGGGGTGCATGCCCTTCTATAAGATCCATCCTCTGCTCTCCATCCTACCAGCTCTGGGCTCAGTGGTCAGACGAGCAAAGCGTGTTCCCCAGGCATTCCCAAAGTTCAAACCCAAGTTCCCCACCCCTGTCTTTTTGCTTCTGGGAGAGTGGAAAGATTTGGTGGGGGCCTCTCAAAAGGTGCTCTGACTGCCGTGTCCCCACAAGTTTTCCCAGGTCACCCCCTCATGTAACTTAGAATCTCATCAAAAACATGTTCTCGCCTACCTGGTGGGCAGGACCAGGCTGTGTGCATGGAGGGTGGAAAGCTGGAGTCACAGGCATCTGTGCTTATTCTGTTCAAGAACAAGAAGGGTGGAGTGGACCGTGAGTGTCCCGTTCCTAGATGCCAGGCAGGATTAAACTCATCATTTGATTTGGGAGGTCTGTCCCTTCAGATCACAGCCACACCTTCTGAGCCCTTCATAGACCGAAGGCTGGAGTGTTTTTGGAGGCACCTTGGGCCAGTCAGATACAGGGAGCACTCTGGCCCCGTGTCCTCAGGATGTTATTCAAGCTGCCGAGCCAACCAGCCACAGAGAGGTCAGGAGCCACATCCCTGTGAGGCAGGGTGAGACTGTGTTCCTCAGCTCACCGAGTGCATTGCTGTGTAGAGAGTCTATTCCTGGCTCAGGATACCAGAGCTGTGTGAAGCTAGGGTCTTCTGCTCAGCCCAGCAAAGAACCCTGGGTGGGCAAGTACCTCCATCTGGGACAGGGTTTCCAAAACTTCAGAATGGCAGTGGGGCTGAATGTAATCCCCTCATTTCTTAAGTTGAGGTATAACATGCATACATGGTATTCTTTTTAAAACCACAGAATGTATAACAGAAACTATATAAAAACCTATTATTGATTATTTTAGCCATTTGTAAACACAAGTTCAGTGACATTTCATACAATCAGTGTTGTTTAGCCATTGTTCCCTTCTATGCCCTAAACCTTACACCATACTGTAAACTGCTACATACCCAACAGGAGTTCTCTACCCAGTAAGAGCTCCCCTTCCTTCCTTCCCCTCCCCTCTCCTTCTTGTCCCTGCCTCATAGCTACTATGGTATTTCCTGTCTCCATGAATTTGCTTAGAGTCTAGAAACCCCATAAAGATGAAACCATGTAACTTGACTGTTTGCGCCTGGCACTTATATTTGCAAGAGCATCTGTATTGCAGCACATCTGATCCAAAGTTTGATCATCTTTATGGCTGAATAATATTCCACCATGGGTGTGTGCCACATTTTGCTTGCCCATTTATCTGTGGATAAACATGTTCTGGTTACTTTCATCCTTGGCTGCTGTGAAATGTGTTGTAGATGGTGCACAGAGGTGGCTTTGATGTGCCTGCTTCGGTTCTTTTCTGTGTGTATGCAGAGGTGAATTTTTGGGTAAAGTATCAATAGTAGGTTTTCATTCAACTCCATGAATCTGTCCCTATGTTTGCACCCATGGGAGCCACTTTTGGAATCAAAAGGGCCATCTCTCCAGCCCTTTTTTTGGTCTTCTGGAATTGTTTTTAGGGACAGTGTTTCTTGACTCCTAAACTTTCTTTTTCCTTCTTTAAAATAATTACATTTATTTATCGTGTGTGTGCACATATGTGTGCATGTGCACCGTGGTGTGTGAGTGGAATTCAGAGGACAACTTGCAGGGTTTTCTTCCATCAGGGATTGAACTCAGGTCACCCGGCTTGGCAGGGGACACCGTTACCTGTGGAACCGTCTCCCCCGCCCAGCTTTGCTTCTTAAACTTTACATTGCTATTGCATTTTTCCTCTAAGGAAGCTTTAGTTTGAGACAGGAGAGGCAGACTTGCCTGTCTGAGAAAGTGAGCTTGCCGGTGGATTCTGAATTCCTGCACCTGAAACTGTAAATGCCAAGGAATGAGCTGCTGAGTCTGAGGTGCGAGGCCTGCAAAGGACAAAGCCCTGACCAGAGTCTCCTACAAGAAGAGGGTCAGCTCTGGCTGAGTGGCAGATGGGGTGGTGAGAGGAGGCTACTGGAGAGCTGTGCTGAGCCTCAAGCTTGGTGACAAATCCATTTAGGAAAGGGCAGGCTCTCAGGAACCCAGCAGAGGCCTCGGAGCTGGTAGGAGGCTGGTGCTCCTTACCTCCCACTATCTCCGCTGCCCACTGAGGCCTCTCCTTCTCCTCCTCACACCACAGGGGTCCTAGGATCTTCTCTTGTCTACTGAGGCCTCCTGTGGTTTGGATTCCCTGTGAGTCCCCATCACCGACCTTTCTGGCTCAACCCCCACTGATTGCTACCCCAGGCACCCGGGCAGGCACCAGGAAGGGTAGGTGCCAGGAGACAGCGAATGTATGTTAGCATCCAATGGGATGCATCTCTACATTCAGGAATGTGAAGCGGAAGTAGACCTCAGTCCCTGGGCCACTGAGCTTTCCGCTGAACAAGGTCAGGGCACCTTTTGAACTCAAGGTCCAGCCGGAGCAACCCCCAATTCAGGGGGTAGCTTCTGTGTGTAGTCAGCTCTGTCCCTTTCCTTTTCCAGCTCAGCTCGTCTTGCCCTGGGAAGCCCAGTCTGGGAACCAGCTTTGAGTGTCCCCAGTGACGGTCACTGCTCCATGTTCCTTCCTTTTCCTTCCTGGCAGTGCAGTCACTCCCTGTGACCTCTCACACACACCAGCTTGCTTCCCATTATCTCCGCAAGCATCGGTGTCCACGCCAGCAGAGCCTATCCCGAGCCTCTGAGGGCCCTCTTGACCAGCAGTCCCTCACCTGCCTGGCCCCTTGTAGAGGCCTTGCTCCTGGAGCTCTCTTGAAACTTTTGAGCACATGCTTGCTCTCTCTCTCTGTCTCTGTCTCTGTCTCTGTCTCTGTCTCTGTCTCTGTCTCTCTCTCTCTCTCTCTCTCTCATTCACATACACACACACCCACACACACTCACACACACACACCCGCCACACACACACACACACACCACACATGCACACAAACCTGCTACACACACACATGCACACATGCACGCACACACACACACACATCCGCCACATACACACACACACACACACGCACACACACACATCTGACACACACACACACCTGCCACACACACACACATGCACACAAACCCACTACACACACACACACACACACACACACACACACACACACACACACACACCACCCCCCTCCCATCCACACACCCTCCCCTGTTCTGCAGCCTCCTCTCTGCTCTTTACTCTGATTGATCACAGATGTAAGGCCTGTGTTGTTGATGGCTCCTCCTGTTTCGTTTCTGCCGTGGGAACCTGGCCGTCTGTGCCCTGCTGGACTGGGCACAGGTGCACTCAAGCGCTTCCTGTCCTTCTGTGAGTGAACAATGGCGAAGACTCACCTTTTTTACTTGACTTTTGTACTTCCAGTCAACAAAGCCACATTCTAGTCCGGACTCCACCAGAGTCCCTGGCTCACTGTGCTCTTCCGCAGGAGGTGACAGGTCCCACTGACTCTGGTGAGATATTTGTGGAGTGCCCACATTATGCCCATGGCTATGTACCAGGCTGCTGGGAAAAGCACACCACGGTGACCCTAAACAAGCCGCGCGCTCTGCCCTCCAGGGCTCTGATGGTGTAGACAAACACTGATTCAGAGGCAACATGCATCCATCTGCTTTAGGAGCAGGATATGGCCCTGCCTAACCAGGCCTGGGGAGGGCAATAGTCTGGGTTCTGTTCCCATAATGGCATCTCTGGAGTTGGATGACTTCTAAAGAAAACAGGTTTATCTTGGCTCAAGGCCTTATTTAATAATCTTAGTCACCTCCCCACGGCTCCCTCCAACAATACGGTTGGATTAAATCTCCACTCTTCTGATACCTGACAATGAGAATTAAATTCAGTCTAGGATCCTTCAAAAACACTCAGACCACATGAGAACCATGGCAAATGTTTCTGCAAGCTTTTTTTATTCCCATAGGCCGACCTCAGTCACGACCCAGATCTTAGCTTTCCCAGTGAGGAATGCTCACAGGCCAGATTGTCTTGTCCGAGGCTACAGTGCAAGGGAAGGCAGCAGAGTGTCCCCTGTGTGTCACAGAGACCCTGGAGTCAGGTGTCTGTTCCATTGTGTGGTTCTCATTCGTTTGAGTGTACACTTCTAATCTCTCTGCTCCATGGCATTGCCACGACTGCCCGAGGGCTCTTTTGCTCTATTTAGACAGAAGTCATGTGTAGGCACCCTTACTGAGCATTAGCAGCTCCGAGCTTTGAGTGCCAGAGGCTCATAGCTCTTTGGCTAGGAAACTGGAAGTCTAGCCCACTGGCCCTGCGAGCCAGAGGCTTTCTACTCCAGGTTTTCAAGGCTGGTGGCTTGTAGCTCTGGCCTTGACGTCCCAAGGCTCAGCAGACAGAGCTACAGCTACAAGCTTAGGGTGTCAGGGCCGTCAGCTCTAGGCCACATCAGCTCTAGGCCACTTTACGTGGCTCCTCAGCAGCACCAGGTGCTTGGTGGCTCTTTGGAACTCTTCAGTGGCCAGAACTTATAGGCTCCCCCGCCACCTCAGTGTTCAGGGAGTGATCTGCTCCTAGTGTTACCAGCTTAGCTTGTTCTGCCCATGGTAAAGACCACAGTGCATCAGAGCACACAGACAAGGGGCTTTCTTTAGGCCTGGGGTGGTATGGTGTCTCGTGGTCTGTTTCCTTTTGAGAGGAGATGAACAGACTGTTTTATAGTCAGGCAGGCATGCCAGAGCCAACTGTCACAGGTGAGGGGAGTGCTCCTGTCTTGGTTAAGGACTGTGTGTGAGGAGGCTCGGAATAGCCATGGTCAGGGATCATCTATGGCTCATAAAACTGGAGTGCAGCCCTCCCAGAAGCCACGGTTAGGACAGCACTGTGACAGCCATAGGGGCTTCCTTGGCTGCAATGCAGTCTCCTAGGGCTGTCAGTGGCTGGAGTAGCGTCTCCACAAGAGGCTGGAAAGGATTTAAAAAACGTCCCAGCCATGGGCATGACAGTTCTAGGAGTGTCCTGAGAAGTGGTTGCTTGGTTGATGGTGCCCGTGATCTCTGTGAAGGTGGAGGGGCGGGGCACCAGAGGTGTGGCTGGCATGGCCCCTGATAGATCTTCAGAAGAGGTGGCCATATTGCTCACAGCTCTGTGAGACTCAGGTCACGGAGATAGTGGCCTCCAACTGGCCTCTGTCCCCACCTGGGCTAAGGCCCTTTCTCTTTTCTCCTCTAGCAGCTGCCGCTGTGAACAGGTGTAGAGAAGGGTCTGAACTGCTGGGTCCTGACTCCTCCTGCCATTTTAAAGAAAAATAAAAACAAAATCACAAACATACAGGTGGGATCCCAGCAACAGTCTGTCGTGAAATTCATCCTTTGTATTGCTTGAATCCAGTCTCACAGTCTCAGGAAAGGCGGCCCTCCTGGACTGCTCATCATGCTCCATCTCCTGTGTGTGGAAGAAGAGGGCGGTGGATACAGCTGACTTAGGAAGCAGGGAGGGTGGGAGACTGACTGGAAAAGGAGCAGATATTGTCACAGTCTAAATTCCATAGAGACAAAGGGGTTTTAAATATTTATCAGGGTCAGGATTATATTTAATCTTCATTAAATTAAAAGGTTAAAAAGTTTAAAAATTGTGTGTGTGTGTGTGTGTGTGTGTGTGTGTGTGTGTGTGTGTGTGTGTGTGTGTTTCTATGAGCTCTGGTGCCTGGAGGAGTCAGAGGAGTCAGACCCCCTAGAGTTGGAGTTACAGGTGGTTGTAAGCCTCTCTGTGTCAGGAATTGAACCTGGGTCCTCTCTCTGCAAAAGCGTCAAGTGCTCTTAATCACTGAGTCATTTCTCCAGCCCCAAGACTGTATTTTTTTTATGTGGGTAGTGGAATGGGGAATGGCCTCTTTAAAATGCATCTGATGTTCACTGGGGATGGGTATTGATTCCCATCTTCTCCATGTGAGCTACGGTGAAGACAGCAAGGTGGAGATCCGGTCCAGTGATTCCTTCTCTTGAGCTGCTTCCAGCTGGAGTGCTTTCCCACGAGGCAGGATCTAATCTTCTCTCACCAGAGTCATGACTGATAAAGACGATGACTGTAAACACCAGACAGCGTGTCCCTCATATTCAGCTCCACCTCTCCCCTCGTGCGTGTATTAACTCATTTCTCAACCACCCCTGGACTGGATGCCACTTTTTCCTTTAGGACACCTGTGCTACCATGACCAACTACCACAGACTGGGTCATCTGTGGAGAACAGGACTTTATCCCTCACAGTTCTGGAAGCTAGGAGTCCAAGTTCTGAGCACAAGCATCTGGGCCGAGTCTCTCCTTCTAAGAGGGTGCCTTGTTGATGCTGCTGTACCTCCAGCAGCAGAGGAATGGACGAGGTAGAAAAGGACCACATACCCACAGTCGAGGCAGCCTGAGCCCACTCACAAAGTGGGTCCTCACGACCTAAACAGTTCTCAAAGGGCCCCACCTCCTCACAAAACTGCATCAGGGATGAAATTTCTAACTTGCGGACTTGAAGGACAAATTCAGACCCCAACACTATCCATATTTTGAAGCTGAGGGAGTTAGGTTAGGTGATTTGCATATAGGCAGACAGTGAGTTGGAAATGGGGGTTTGAATCCATACAGACGAGCTCCACATTCTGTGACTAACACAGCTGTCTTCTGCTTTTCCCAGGACCAGGGCCCTGAGAAGATTTAGCCTCCTTCCATCTAGGGTATTGTAGCAGGCTTCTTGGAGGAGACAGCTAAGTTGTCCTTGCAGGACAGGAGGGAAAGTGTGTGTTCTAAGTGAGGGCAGTCATCCCAGGCTCTGAGCTTGGAAGAACGGGAACCTCCATCGTTCTTAGTGGTGGGAACCAAAGCCTGACATTTAGTTTCTCCAAATAACAGCACTGTCCCACGGAACGGTTCTGTTTTAATACTCAAAAATAACCCAAGAGTTTAAACTCTCAGCTGTGGCATGTACGTGGGGTTAGAGAAGGTGATTCCATGAAGGCATTTCCATCACCTCCTCCACATGCCCTGCTGACATGTGACTCTGTGTTGTACTGGAGAGGGAAAGAGCATGTGTGAGGAACTGGTGGGCTTTAACTGTCTTTTGATTTTGAGCCCTTCGGGGTATTGATCTCTCAAAGGCCAGAAAGTCCCAGTTCATTCTGCCATGGAGCCCCCCTCTTTCCTTTCCTCCTGTGGACATGGGTGGATATGGGGTCACTTCCATGCCAAGTTCTGTGCTGGGCATATAGATAGATGATTAGAGTCTAGTGGGGATCCTAAGTAGAAAGATTGTTCTGAACTGATTCATCATCATTAGAGGCAGGGAAACTGAGCCATGAGCCACATTGTTCTTGGGTTGATGGGAGGCTTCCCAATGAAGCACAGTCAAGGTTGAGGGGTACACTCTAGGAGTTACAGAGATGTCAGGGTAACAGGAGGTGATGCTACGATATCCCTTTTGTCAAAGCTTCCGAGGCACCAAGCTTGGGCACGAGAAGGACATGCCTGCTCTGACACCACTCCTGGTCCTCCTCCAGTGTTTTCAACATCTTGTTGCCTTTAAACTTGCCGCAGAAGCTGAGGGCTCAGCAAGTGAGGGCTATGATTCCTGGTGTGTTTGGAGCATCAGCTTCAGACTTAAAGATGCACCTGGGAAAAGACTCCGAGGGAAAACAAATGTATTTTGGGGTCGTATTTTTGCCAAAAGTGATAACAAATCCTCCATGCCTGAAGACACATCCTGACTTTGACATCTGATAGGCAGAACCAGTGTCCCAGTGTGACAGCCTCTTCTGAATCCCAGGAGCAAACTGCCCTGTATTATTTCCTGCCCCATGACTGCGTCTGCCCCATGCATCAGGGGACTTTGCCCAGCTTGGCTGCTCTGTTTAGAGTGACAAGGACAATCCTGGATGGAAGGGTTTTCTGGGAAAACTTTTGGTTGCAAATTGGGCAAGTCCCAAGAAGACAAGGACTAGTTGATCCCCCTGCATCCGTCTTAAGTCCTGTGATGTTTGAGCAGCTGGGATTTTATCAAAGTAGAACCACTGGGCATGGTCAAGAGTGGAAGACTTATTACAGGTACCTGACCCATACAACTTCACGGACGGGTTCAGTAGTAGGTGTGAGTCCTCCATCTGGTACCAGGTCTGAAGTCAGCAGAGGGGCAATCAGGGAGAGAAGGTGAATGAGAGATGAGTGAGGTTAGAAAACTCTGGCACCTATGAGGGTGAGGTGGGACCATGAGGACGGCCTGGGTTCCAGCATGAAAAGTGGGTGCTCCTGAAGATAGAATGGGATGTATAGGGGTAAGCTTGGGCTTGTGGGGACAACCTAGGATCCAGTAACACACCCTGGTCCTCATCCATATGGCAGCCCACCCAGGACATGGATGCTAGCAGAAGCAGCTGCTGTCTGTCTGCTGATGTCATGGAAGCAGTTCACCCAAGCCAGGAGAAGGGAGCGGGGCCTGGGGTGCCACACACCTCAGGCTGGCAGCTGTCTCTCGCAGTGAAGAGTGTGAAGGTCAGCCATCAAGCCCTTGACCCCACCCTTGACCCCATACTTGACCCCACCCTGCCAGATTTCCCTCTACCTTTAAAGTCTTGCTCACGTCTTTCTTGGTTCAGAACCACACACAGAGAATTCTGGGGGGAAAGGATTCTCCTCTGTGAAATGAAGAGCTGGAAGCCCATGACTATCCACAGCTGCTTTGACAACAGTGCTCTTAGGAATGGGCGCTGGATTCTTCTGCGTTTTCTTTTACTCAGAAACGTTGCCACTTTGTTAAAGTTTGATTAGCAAGTAAACTTTCATGTGTTTATGGCAGACAGTGTGATATGTTCACTGAAAGTCTAAGCAGGCCAATTAGCATATCTATCAGTGTGTGTGTGTGTGTGTGTGTGTATGTGTGTGTGTGTGTGTGTGTGTGTGTGTGTGTGTGTATTAGGATTCTAAGATGTCCTGTTTTAGGAGTTTGGGGCACACCGTAGATAATTGCCCCTAGCCACCATGCTGTGTCCTCATCTTCTGAGATTACTCCTCCCTTTTCCTTCCCTTTACTCCCAGTCCAGCCCCAACCCTGGCTCTGCATCTGTGAGTTCTTTCTTCGATTCCCACATAAGTGAGCACAGAGTTTGTCTCATGAGCTCATTTCACAGGAACCAACCCCTCCAGGGTCATGCACGCTGCTGCAGATGACAGGATTGTCTTCTTCTTCTTCTTCTTCTTCTTCTTTTTCTTCTTCTTCTTCTTCTTCTTCTTCTTCTTCTTCTTCTTCTTCTTCTTCTTCTTCTTCTTTCTTCTTCTTCTTCTTCTTCTTCATGTGTTTATTCACCTATCACTGGACAGTTAAGTTGGTTCCATATCGTGGCTATTAGAAGCAACAGTTCAGTAAACACAGGCATGCAGATTCCCCTGGATGTGAACCCAGCTGTGGGTCAAATGCTAGCTGCATTTTTTGTCTCTTGATGATGTTCTGTACTGCTTTCCATAAGAATGGCCTTGCTAATTTATACTCATTCCCAACCGTGTACCAGGGTCCATTTTCTTCTCTGTATTTCCTAAGGTGGATGTCCTTCAGTACTGTGTGGCCCACAGAAAAAACACTGTAATGACACTTTTCTCTCAACAATCATGTGGTCCTGCTTCTTGGGAGGAAAATAGTTCACCTGACCCTGCCATGGTCTCCCTGTTCTGTGGAGGATGGTAAGTCCCAGAAGAGCCTCCTCCTGCCACCACCCCGTTAGCCAGGAATGGCCACATGTCTGCCCATAGAGCTCACGGCAGAAGTGACTGCTCTAACTTCCAAATCCATTGTCTGTGCTTTCAGGTCCCCAGCCACACGTGTCCCCCTCACAGCCACCCTTCTGGTACAGGACACGGTCACCTTTCCCCCGGATGGCTGTGAGCCTCCAGGCTGCTGTGCTATTGGGTAATCCTCAGTCACAGGCCCCTCAGAGCTTCTGGCTGCCCAGGATGAAATGCAGTCTTCCTGCTTGTGCCCACATCCTGGGACCTCTTTGCCCTCCAAGCCTGCCACCTGGCCTCTTTCATTGCTCACTCCTCCTCTAGGACTCGACTCTTTTGGCTTCTCACACCCTTTGTACTCCTCCTCCTCCTCCTCTTCCCTCTGGAGGGCTCTTCCCCAGCCTGCCGAGAACCCTTGCTTCCCACTTGCTCACCTGTTGTCTCTCTGCACTGGGATATGAACTCTGCTCTGTGTTGCAGAATATTTATTTACACCGTAAAGATGTGTCTCTGTCCAAGGTGCCTTCTGATTCCTTTAATAAAAAGCCAAATGTCCAATAGCTGGGCAGGAGAGAATAGGCGGGACCTCCAGGGAAAGAGAGGACTCTGGGACGAAAAGAGGTGGAGACACCAGTAAGACTTGAAACAAGGCAGACATACAATATAGAGGAGAGGGGCAAAAAGACCAGGCACTGCTGTGGGATGTTCTGTATGGCAAATGTGTTGCTGATTAGTCAATAAATAAAACACTGATGGGCCATTGGCTAGGCAGGAAGTGTAGCCAGGACAAGGAGGAGAATAAAGCTGGGAAGTGGAAGGCTGAGTCAGAGAGACACTGCCAGCCGCCATGATGAAAAACAGCATGTGAAGATGCTGGTAAGCCACGAGCCATGTGGCAAGGTATAGATTAATGGAAATGGATTAATTTAAGCTGTAAGAACAGTTAGCAAGAAGCCTGCCACGGCCATACAGTTTGTAATCAATATAAGTCTCTGTGTTTCTTATTTAATAAGAAGGTTGGTTACATCTACAAGGCACCAATGAAGACAAGTAGCCCAGGTGATCCAGCCTCTCAGAATGCCTCTGTTGCAGTTTCCTAAAATTCTGCATCCAGAACAACTTCAAAGCTGCTACTTGAGATGGTCCAGCCTTACAGACTACTTTAGCTAGGACTTCAGATAAGCTCTGCTCTTTCCCATCACACAGAGACTGGACAACAAATGATACAGTTAGCTCTCCCAGGAGAGCTTGATTATTATTTCAATTTTCTCAGGGTCCTCTAAAGTTGTCATCACCCCCAGACAACAGGAAACAGTCTAGAGAACACACTGCCCACATTCCCAAGAAGTGGGGTGGGTAGTTTTTGGTCATTCAGTTTGTCATCATTTAGGGGGGTTGGTTACTGATCATGGTAAGGGAGGAAACTAAGCAAGGGATGTTGGATTCAAGGAAAAGAAAAAGGGAGGATATGGAAATGATAGGATAAAAGAGTAGATTATTGAATCTACTTTTAGACAGAAAAGCAACTATTAATCTCAAATATTTTACATTCGTATGGATTTTTGTATATTGACACAAATTTAAGATTATTTTTGTTTTAACATACTGTATGTATGTTTCTACTCTTGTTTAAGGTATTGTACCTATACAACTCATTTAACAATATAATGTAAATTTCTAGTCCTTGAAGGCTATTATTTAGTCTGTTGAAATGTAACTTAGTAGTTATTAATCTATAACAATCAAACTTGTAGTCATGTAGTTATGTCTTCAAGGTCAAACAAAGATACATTTTAGATAGATGGTCTTCAAATACTTCAGAGATCTACAGAATATGGCATTTAAGATGTTTTAATAACATAAGGCTTTTCATGACAGTGAGACACATCTTCTCCTGGCAGCACCAATTTATTTGAAAAAAGGATGATGGGCATTGAAGAACCTCCATATGGAGTTTGCTTTAAATGTAACAAAGTGAGTCAGTCACTGGGCAAGAAACTGCCCTTGCTGTGGAGGAACCCACCCCCACTTTTCCCCCCAGGGGACTCTTGAGAGAGGGATAAGAGATATTAGGTAGAAAAATAGAGGGGAGAGAAATAGATAGAAACACAAGATAGCCTCAGGAAGACTGAAATCAATATCTACTGGCCCCTCCTGTATCTTCTAAAGGGCCTTTTATAGGAATGCCAAGGGGTGGAGCAAAAGACCTCCTCCTAGCTCAGCCAAGTGCAAACCCTTCCAATCACCTGGTAACCATGTGCGTGGTCAATCCATCCCCTAATGCAGCCCTGCTGAGTGAAGCAAGTTCAGATCTCACTAGGAAACCTTTGTGGGCCTCCACACCTTGTCTTGACTGCTAACAGTATGTCATCCAAATTGGGCAAGCAAGACACAAAAAAAGGTGATTGCTAAACTTTGCCAAGACAAGGCAGGACAGTGTTTCAAAATTCCTGCCTCACAGAAAAGTCTGTCAGATATTCTAGGCCTGTAGACCAAAGACGGATGCCCCAACATTGCAGAGGAACCTCGGGTGACTGTCAAGCTGTTTCTGTCATTTCTATAGTTTGGAAGTTTCTTGCTTTGCACTTCTTGTTTACTCAGATAGTATTATATCCTTGTTTGGTCTCTGATGGAGTTGAAAAATAGATAGTTATAGTTTTATAGTTTTCTTTGTTACCAAATTCAAAAAAGAAACTTACAAAGAAGATGCAAAGTTTATAAGGGTTGAGAGACATAAAAGTTTAAGTTGTTTATCTAAAAACATGTCTTAAGGTCTAAAAAGATATTTTTAGGTTGGTAATGCCAGTTATGATAGAAAGTGGTTTAGGAATAAAACTTTGGACTCATCAAGATGTAATAGATAATAGAGTAATTTCTCCAAATTTGCCAAATACAAATGGACTGGAAATTGTAAATGTAATCCTTACTTGATAATTGTTCTCACTGTATATAGTTTTACTATGTTATAGTTAAAACCTTTCCTTTTTAATTAGACAAAAAGGGAGAAATGTTGCAGAATATTTATTTTCACTGTAAAGATATGTCTCTGCCTAAGGTAGCTTCTGATTGGTTTAATAACTAGCTAAATGGCCAATAGCTTGGAAGGAGAGAATAGGCAGGACTTCCAGAGAGAGAAAGAACTCTGAGAAGAAGAGAGATAGAGACACCAGTGAGACTGGAAACAGGTCAGACATACATTACAGAGGAGATGTAACCAAGCCATGTGGCAGAATGTAGATTAATAGAAGCAGGTTAATTTAAGTTATAAGAGCTAGTTGGGGACAATCCTAAGCTAAAGGCCAAGCTTTCACAATTAATAATAAGTCTTTGTGTCATTGTTTGCTGGCCGGCGGCTGACAAGAAAGACTGACTATAGCTCTGCTTTGCCTGGACTATATCTGAGGTGCTAAAACTCACAGCTCAGACTGGTGGGCAGAAGATGTGATGTATCAAAGGATTTGTGACACACACTGGTGCTGACCAGTGGGGAAGCATGCTAATAAAATCCTCTTGGTCAAATCCTAACGGGGGACACCTACTGGCTCAGGTTCCAAATGGGAAAAGCGAGAGCAAAGGTCACAAACTGACTTTCAAATGAATTCTCGTACAAGCCGTGAAGTTTCTCCTGACGTCATAACCATAGTGAAAGCGGCAAACGCTTGCTCTGCACACACCACTGCCATGTTGAGCAGCTGCAGTTCTTGGGAGGATATTGTCACACCACTCACAGGCCTGCAGGGCAGCAGGGCAGCAGGGCTGGCCTGGTCTGGGAGAGCTTGACTGGGCTGGGCTCTGGGCAGGAAGTGGGATCCACCCACTGTTGTGATGCTTGCTTTCCTTAGACCAGCTGGCTTCTTGAACCACAGCAGGGTCCCAAAGGCGAAAGGCCAGCCACACATGCTTTTCAAACCTTTGCCAGCTCCTCACTGGCCATTGCTGGTGACAGTCAAGTTCAGAGTCAAAGGCCAGCAAAGTCCTTTCACATACCCGACTGCTATGGAAAATGGAGAAACAGTGAAATTTCAGACCTGAAGGATGCCATTTAACCTGTCAGCACACCTGCAAGGGCTGTTTCTAATCTATTACACCACTGTGATACACTGAATTATAATGCAGTATGCTATATACTGCCCCAGAAACACGTCTATTATAATTAATATATAAATATATAAGCATCATATACATTATAATATATAAATATATTATAAGTATTATATACCATAAAAGTGTATTATGTATCTTATTGTATGTTTTAAATACTATGTAAACATACCATAAGTACAAATTCTATGTTGCATACTATGCTCTATAATATATATAATAATCTATATTATATATATATATATATATATATATATATATATATATAGTCACAAAAACCATGGCAGCATATTCCTACAAGATCTCAGTAGTGTTCCCACTTTTCATCAAGAACACCACACTAAGGATGAAGATGAGAAGACACTTGCCCAGGGACACACAGAGGCTGCTGAGGTTGGTCCCAGGACATCAGATTCTCCACTTTGCCTCCTTTCTGAGCATCCTGGCTTTTACCTCTGTTTTTTGGATGAAGTTTTATTTCCCTCTCATTCACACAATTTGACTGGAGCTTCATCTTCTTAGGATCAAACACCCTTGAGAGTCAACATATATCACTGTTATATATTGTCCTATGTACGACACTGCATACTACAGACTCACTGTCAGAATGTATGCTGCTTAATATGTAAGTATGCGTTATATAAGTATCTGGTACTATACTCTGCATCCAAGAGTACATAAATATAGTATTATACATACTGTAATACACTATGTATTACATATTATATATGTTTGGCAAACATAGTGTCTATATAATATATAATACATAGTGTATAGTCCTGAAGTCCTGAACAATGTACAGATTTCAGACACCAGACAGGCCCATGGGAGAGGAAGCAGGAGACAAGAAGGCTTTGGGGCAGGCATAAGTCAGTTTAGCTTCCGTTTAGGAGAAGAAAGAGAAGGAGGATGACAGGGGGAGTGAGAAGAATAGGGGGACAGTTTAGGCAGAAGCAGTGGTTGTTGAGCCCCTGGCTGCTAGATTGAACCTTACTGGAAGCCCATCTGCCTAGAAGTCTTTAGCCTCTTTTAAGGAGTAATCCCAGCCAAGTGGCCATTCTGATGCTGGGAACATCCTCTACTGAAACCTTGGCCCTGAACAAATCTTGATGCTCAAAGGCCTTAGCCAACATTTGAAAACATCACCTCGGGGTTCCTCTGAGAACAAGTTCTGGCCACCTGTGTCCGCATAACTGAGTGTTTGCTTTTTGAAGGACTTGATTACATTTGGCATCACACTACATTTTCGAAGGGAGTGAGCTGGGAGGTCAAGGTCACAAAGAGCCAGTGGGTTGGCTTGAGTACCTGGGAGGCTGATGGCAGCTTTGGGAGATCAGCTCCAGGAAAGCAGTGAGGTAGGAAGACTGAAGAGAGCGAATATCAGAGAATGAGAGAGTTGTGGCAGCCGTGACAGGTGTGACAGGTGAGTCGATTCTGTGGGGAGGGAGGCGTGCGGGCATACAAGAGTGAGGAGGGGAGAGATGTGGGGAGGGAGGCGCGGGCATACAAGAGTGAGGAGGGGAGAGATGTGGGGAGGGAGGCATGCGGGCATACAAGAGTGAGGAGGGGAGAGGTGGGGGGGGGTGCGGGGGGGCATGGAAGACAGAAGGCAAGGAGCCACCAGGGGAGAGTGAGAGGGCCAGTCTGGGAGAATGGTGTCTGGTTGCTTGACAGAGCCGAAGGATCTTCTTGGGGCTTTGGTGGCCTGCCTTGCATGAGAGGATGTGGCAGGCCACGTTCCCCAGCCCTGCTCAGTGTCTTAGAGCAGGAGCAGTTGGGAAAAGATGGACTTTATTAGGACTGGGTTTTTACTGGTGGGAGTAAGGAAGTAGACACAGGTGTTGTGGTCAAGGGTGTTTGAAAGGGACTGGTGGGCTGTGGAGGAGGGAAGTCCCCTGGTGACTGGGTCCGTAGTCAGGTGCGTTGATGGGCTCTAATTATTGTTAGAGTTGAGCCAATGAGGGGCTCATGCTGAGAAGGAGGTGGAGTTTGAAATCGAGATTATGGAGAGCCCAGTGCAGTGGCAACAGGCTGCCAGAACACTTGGCAGGCAGTGTAAACAGCAGACCTTCAAGTCTCAGGTCATGGTATCAGCAGGGCAGGTTTTGTTTTGAGGTCTCTTCTCTCTTCTCTTGACTTATATATGTGGAGAGAGAGAGAGAGAGAGAGAGACAGAGACAGAGACAGAGACAGAGACAGAGAGACAGAGAGAGACAGAGACAGAGAGACAGAGAGAGAGACAGAGACAGAGAGAGACAGTGACAGAGAGAGACAGTGACAGAGAGACAGAGAGTTGTGTGTGTACTTTCCTAAATAATGGCATTAATCTCATCATATAGCCTCCACTCTTGTGACTTTATATGACCCTGCCTACCTGACTCCGAATGCCATCACACTAGGTGTGAACATCTGAACCTATGATACTGGGAGAGGCCCGGACATTTAGTCTATAACGTGCAGCTGTCGCCAATGACGAGGTCCAAGCGTCTGGTGAGGGGAGTGGGGTGGAGAGCAGCATGATGGGAGGCAGGAAGACGAGGGAGGAGGGCAGGGGCACTGGGTGAAGTGGATTCAGGGAAATTGAGCCTCTAAGCATGAGTGGTTCAAAGAAGCAGGGACAGTCGGGCAGGGGCCAACACTTCCAAGCATGTAGGCAGGTGGAGGACCCTGTCATCCCTGAGGGGCGGTGGTGGCTAAGTGGCTGGACTCCTGTGTCAACTCCATCAGTTGAAATCTTTAAAAGGACTAACCATTTTAATGGACAAAACTGTATGTCTTCATTAGCATAATCCAGTATTTTGAAAATGTGTACATTGCGGGCATGGCTGAGCTAATTAGTGCCTGCGTTACCTCACATGCGTGTGCTGAGATGAGAACACAACCCTCCCTGGGGTGAATTTCAAGAATACAAGACCTTGTGATTAACTGTAATCACATCCGGTGCCCCGCGTCTCTCGAAGCTGAAATTGCGTACCCTGTGACCAACGTCTCGCTCCCTCTTCCCCAGCCTCTAACCACGGTTCTCCTTGCTGCTCCTGTGCTCGGCCATCTCAGGTTCCACATTTGAGTGAGCTCATACTGCACGTGTCTGTGTGCGGCCACATTTGATGGGCTTGCTTATCAGCTCCCCCACCCTCAGGTTGTTCCCCCATCTTGGCTGTTGTGGAAAGCGCTACAGTGGGATGGAGTGCAGATGTCGCTTTGACATAGCTGGACTTTCAGTTTTGTCTGAGAAGTCCTCAGCCAAGAATGTCACCTGTGTGTGTGTGTCTCCATGTCCTAACTTGTGAGAAGAGGGTGATAATCACACCTACATCGTGGACTTGAGATTTCTAAATGAGCCGTGATGTCAAGTGTTTTAAACTGCTGCTGGCACCGCTCGAACATTCTACCAAGTCACTGTCTTGGTGACAAAGAACGTCAGGGGTCCAGTCTGTGGCATCAAATCTTAGGATCCTTTTTAAGGAAACAGAGGTGACAGAAACTTGAATGTGGATCATCTGGGATAGAAGGGGCTATGTACTCTCCTGACAGGCTTGACTGGAGCCCACCCAGCTGAGGGTGATCAGCAGCAGTTGAACATCTGGCCGGAGGATGCCCATGAAGATTTGGTCATGAGAGGACAGCAGCAGCAGCCTGTGTTTTCAGAGAAGACTCCTGGGGG
The DNA here is from genome assembly GCF_007827085.1 of Peromyscus californicus insignis. Classification (NCBI taxonomy): domain Eukaryota; kingdom Metazoa; phylum Chordata; class Mammalia; order Rodentia; family Cricetidae; genus Peromyscus; species Peromyscus californicus. Next base: position 90,442,325 of record NW_026294551.1, on the reverse strand, counting down.
CGGGGCTCTCTGCCTGGTGGTGGGGGTGGGAGTGGGGGATGGAGTAGGGGTGGGAGGGAGTGATGTGCTCCTTTTCAGCTTGCTTGATCCTTGCCAGGTGCCCCAAGTCTGGTTGCTTTATGAGATCTAAATTAGCAAAGTTCTCTACAGCATAGCCACATAGTGCCAAATTCCTCAAGAGTTTGCTTCCAGCCTCCTTCAGTGTGAGGTTAAGAGGGTCTTTAAGACCGAGTGGCGATGGTGCACACCTTTAATCCCAGCACTCGGGAGACAGAGGCAGGAGGATCTCTGTGAGTTCGAGGCCAGCCTGGTTTACAGAGCGAGATCCAGGACAGGCACAAAACTACACAGAGAAACCCTGTCTCGAAAAACAAACAAACAAACAAACAAACAGAAATAAGGAGAGTCTAAGCTGAGCAGAGGCCAGCTCTTGGCCACTTTGACCAGTGTGACCTTCTGAGAAACAGAGCTTTTACCTCATGACCTCTTCCAATAAGACCCCTCCTCCACCAGCTGAGAAGACACAGTACCCAACTCAGATCACCCTAAGTGTTTTCCACATAATCATTTGGTGGATCCTCAGGTTCACCCTGAGGTGTTTGTTGTTATCCCGTTGCTTTAATTTTTTTTTACTAATGATGAGAGAATGTGTATTTAGACTTAGCCAGCAGGACTCAGTTTATTGGACCCCAATTTTTGTTGGCTATGGCATTCAAAACACTATCATCAAGAGCCAAAGGAATGTGTGCCTTCTCCTCTAGCCAGGCCTCTTCCATGTGAGTTGAGGAGCCCCCCATCCCCCAAGTTGGATCTGATGCTTGTCTGTCCTCATCAGAATGTGATGTCTTCTGTCTCATCTGAGTGGTCAGGGGGAATACACTGAGGCTTAGTGGTAACCTGGCTTCTCCTAGGAGTGTTCTTGGGTATTTCGGCTGCCTGCAGAGCCATGGTGTCTTGGGACACTGGAAGGTGGATGACATTCAGATCTTCTCTCTGTGGCTGTGGCCACATTCCATCCCTGTCTTGGTTTTCAAATCTTTCATGTTGGCTTTAGATTTGGGAGGGGTAGGACTGTCCTTCTCTTTCAGTGTCATCTTGGTGGAAGGGGGCTTTTGCAGCCCCACTTTACAGCTGTATAAACTGAGGCTCCACTCTTGTTGAAGACCATGTACCTACAAAGTCATTGGACTGGGGTTTAAAATCTGGCTATTGAGATTCAGAGTCCATGCTTTTAGGACAGGCTCTGCTCAGCTGCCTTCTAGGAGAGAAGCCACAGAACAATGACATGTTTTTTAAAAACATCTTAACTTGTGTTTCCATTGTACGCATATAACAGAAAAATTGGAAAATCAAAAAAAGAATTATGTATACTTTGAACCACAACCTCTAAGCCTTTGTTTTCAGTGTGTGTGTGTGTGTGTGTGTGTGTGTGTGTGTGTGTGTGTGTTTCCTCTCTGTGTGAACGTGAGTTGTATCCTGGTTTCTCACTTAACATACAGGGTCCCAACGTCATCACCTAGCTTTCACAGTCACTGTTTAAATGCTGACACAGTGCAAGTTCTGGGGAAACATTTAGACAAGAATTTCCTAAGAAGGAGATCAATAAGAGCCATCGAGTCAAGGCAAGGGTGCAGATAAAGGTGCCCGTGGGACTCTGGATTCAATGACAGCCAGGGCCCCTCCCTGACACAACATGTCAATGGCACTGAGCTGGAGGTGGCAGTTGGAACTCTAGAGCAACATCAGGGACTAAAAATAGAACTGTAAAGAGACAGTGTGTGGTGAAGAATTAGTGAGGAGAAGCAGGGGCTTGGCAAAGGTCAGTACTGTTTAGTCCTGCGCTAGAGACTTAGTACATGCCAGTACTGTTTAGTCCTGCGCTGGAGACTTAGTACATGCCAGTACTGTTTAGTCCTGAGCTAGAGACTTAGTACATGCCAGTACTGAATAGTTCTGAGCTAAGGACTTAGTACAGGCCAGTACTGTTTAATCCTGCGCTAGAGACTTAGTACATGCCAGTACTGAATAGTTCTGAGCTAAAGACTTAGTACATGCCAGTACTGTTTAATCCTGTGCTAGAGACTCAGTACATGCCAGTACTGAATAGTTCTGAGCTAAAGACTTAGTACATGCCAGTACTGTTTAGTCCTGAGCTAGAGACTCAGTACATGTCAGTACCTTAGACTCCTGAAGTATGTAGCGTTAGTTAGAGATGCTTTGGGCTGCAAGTCTCAGCAAGCTGGATTTATGGAGGACCAGGCAAACAATGAAGACTTCTGATTAGCTCATGCCACAGGAATGTGGAGGTGAATAGTCTAAGGCTAGCCAAAGTTCAACGGCACTGCCAATAAATGTGCACCGTCGCTAAGGTGTTGGCTGCAGGCCTGGCTTTTGAGTACAGTTACTTCAAGGACTGATTCCGTGCTGGAGTGTGAAGTACGGCTCTTCCTTATAACAATCAGTTTATGGGGGGCTGGGCGATGGCTCAGTTGGTCAAGTCTTGCTGCATAAGTGTGAGGACTTGAGTTTGGTTCTGTTAAAAGGATGTGTGTGTGTGTGTGTGTGTGCGCGCGCGCGCGGCTGTGAACAGCATACTGCGTGTAACCCAGCGCTGGGGCGCTGAGTCAGGAGGACCCCTGCAGCTCACTGACTGGCCAGCCTAGGTGAAGAGATGAGCTACAGGTTCAGTGAGAGACCCTGGCTTGAAAGTAAAGGTGGACAATGATGAGGAACTAGGTCTGATATTGGCCTCTGACTTCCTCATGTACACACGCATACACGCACCCTCATATCAGCATGCTCCCCAGCATGCATGTGCACCCACTAACGGGAACATACCCACTCCCCACCCCCAGAAGATTAAAGGCAAAGGTTTTGTTCTGTCTGAAGGGTAAGAAAGTCTGTTTCCTTCAAGACTTCTCAGAAGGTTGTGGAAACCCCACTGTGAGAATGCTTGGGGTGATTCTCTTGTGTGTGTCTGGAAACACTCCCAGCACCATCCACCCTGTCTCCATCACTTGGTGAGAACACGCACAGGGTGCTGCCAAGGGCTGTAGACTCCTGTCCGGGGTGGGCCTTCTTCACAGAAGATGGAAGCAGAAGCTCTGTGTCTTTACATCATTGGTCAGATCGATATTCAGTTGTGTGGTTATTCCATCACTGGTGGGCTTTCTCCCCAGCCTGCAAGTTCTGCAAAGTCAGACACTGGGTCTAGTTTGTCCATTATTCACCCCGGGACCTGTCTACAGCAGGGGTTCAGATGTGTCTGATGAGTGAATCACGGTCTTCCACAGTGTAAGCACGTATGAGCGGCCACCACTGAAGCCACATTTCCCAGGTCAGCGACCTGTTCTCCCTGACCCGTGAGGACACTTGATGCCTGTGATCACAGGCTCTGCAGCAGAGACTGCATGCACAGCTGCTCCTGGCACAGATGCTGTGGGTGCATAAACTGCTGGTGATTGCGAGATACTCCCCCCAACTCCCCCGCCAAGCTAGGCCACCCGGGGTTTGCCCTGGAGGCCGTGGTGAGCAGGTTCTAGCATTGGGCCACATCTCCACTCCAGCCACCTGAGGGTTTCTCTGGAGATGCAGCGGCTGGGCCTTGTGTGAGGCTAGGTAGATTCTGAAGAAACCCTGGTGAGCAGGATTCCTGTAGCATTTACATTCTATTCCAGATAAACGTTACCCAGAGACACTTAAAGCACCCTGGTGAGTGTCTAGGGTGTGCACACACAACACCATTTTCTCTTGGAAACTTAGCATTTATGGCTTCTGCTACTCTTGGGAGGGGAGTGGTCCTGGGCTGACCCTGTGGTTGCTGAGGAAGGACCATTTCTGTATTCTGTGGACGTCTGCCTCACACAGTTCAGAAATGGATTTGGGGTTTTCAGCTTAAAGAGTTGAAGAGGGCACCCATCAAGTCTTTTGAGACTGCTGGGGTAGAATGGATGTATCTGAATATGAAAAAGACACATTTTAAAGGGCTGGCGTGTAACGAGATGCACTGAAGGTTGGCATCCTCCCTAAACTCTCTCAGAAGGCTCACCCCTCAGTGTGGTGGCGTTTCAAGGTGATCAGATTTAGATGAAGCTGTGAGTGTCCTCCCAGATGTCTTTATAAGAACAAGGAGAATCCAGCTCCCTTCCCTGTCTCCCTCCCTCCCCCTCCTCCTTCCTGCCTCCCTCCCCCTCCTCCTTCCTGCCTCCCTCCCCCCTCCTCCTTCCTGCCTCCCTCCCCCCCTCCTCCTTCCTGCCTCCCTCCCCCTCCTCCTTCCTGCCTGCCTCCCCTCTCCCCCCTCCTGCCTACCTCCCCCCTCCCCCTTCCTGCCTCCCTCCCCTCTCCTCCTTCCTGCCTACCTCCCCTCTCCTCCTTCCTGCCTACCTCCCCCCTCCTCCTCCCTGCCTACCTCCCCTCTCCCCCCTCCTGCCTACCTCCCCCCTCCCCCTTCCTGCCTACCTCTCCTCTCCTCCTTCCTGCCTACCTCTCCTCTCCTCCTTCCTGCCTACCTCCCCCCTCCTCCTCCCTGCCTACCTCCCCTCTCCTCCTTCCCCAGTACTGACTCTATTGACACCTTGATCTCCCCCAAGCCTAGCAGTGCTGTCAAGGAGCCTCTGAAATGTGGTCATTGTGAGTTATCCCTGATAGTTTATCGCCATAAAGCAAGGCCAACTAACAAGAGATTAGATCATCAAAGACAGAGCAGCTTCCTGTTTGCATTCTGCCTCCCCACCTCCCCTCCCTCCCTCCCTCTCAGTCCCTTTTTCTCTCCTCTGTTGTAGCTAGAGTTTTCCTGCCTGGCCCACAGTCAGGACAAATCTCTCTCACCTGCCAGTCCCACAGCCACTCAGACCCAACCAAGTAAACACAGAGACTTATATTGCTTACAAACTGTATGGCCGTGGCAGGCTTCTTGCTAACTGTTCTTACAGCTTAAATTAATCCATTTCTATAAATCTATACCTTGCCACGTGGCTCGTGGCTTACCGGCATCTTCACATGCTGCTTGTCCTGGTGGCAGCTGGCAGTGTCTCCTCACTCAGCCTTCCACTTCCCAGCTTTATTCTCCTCCTTGTCCCAGTGATTTATTTATTGACCAATCAGCAACACACTTGACATACAGACCATCCCACAGCACTCTGTCTCCACTCCCCCCTACACACACACACACACACACACACACACACACACACACACACACACCTCTTCCTTCTCCCTCTTTTGCTGAGGTGAACGCTGAGGCCACACTGTGGGGACTGAGGTGGAAGCTGAGGCCACACTGTGTGCACTCAGACAGTACCTCAAAGAGGTTGCTGAGCTGTGGAGCTGAGCTTCTGCCGACACCTCCAAGTGAGCCCCCTCAGAACTTGATCTTTCAGGATCTGCCAAACCTTCAGGTGGCTGAAGCCCATGCAGAGACCCTAAGTCTAAAGCAACCTGCTAAGAGCCCCCTGAACTTCTGACTTACAGACACTGTAAGATCATTAAGGTTTGTGACTTTAAACTTTGGGAATGGGGCTGGAGAAATGGCTCAGTGGTTAAGGATACTTGCTGCTCTTCCAGAGAACCCAGGTTCAATCCTCAACATTGACATCGTGGTTCACAAATGTCTGTGTCTTCACTTCCAGAAGATCTGACATTTTCTTCTAGCCCTTGTATATTGGGCACACATGTGGTGTACAGACATACATTCAGGAAAAATACCCATACACTTAAAATTTTAAAAAAATGGGAAAGTTTGCCACAAGCAGTAGATAACACACACACACACACATACACACACACACACACACACACACACACACACACACACACACACACACACTTATATGTATATATATGCTTGGTTCCTTCCAAGGTTGTGGCAGAAAAGGCCATGAGTTTCTGCCAATCCCTCACCTTGAATCTGGGCTAAGCCCAGATTCCTCTCAGTGACTGGTTGATAATCCTGAAGCCACAGAAAAACTTCATGGTTTGTACCTAATCTTGGTAGTCTTACTCTGGGAGAACCGAGCTACCATTAAAACCTTTGAGGCCCCACGACTGCCATGCTGGGGAAACTGTGGGGATGTGCTGGCTGGCTGAGGAGCCCTGCCAAAGTCAGGGAGGCAGCCTCTGACCACAGCCAGTAAGAGATCCCCAGCAAGGAGGGTGCAGCGGACCCATCCCCAAGTTTCCATGCCCTGAAGTTGTAAGCAGAATAAGGCTCACTGGTTCTCTCATGTCCACAGGGTCCAAGGTCCCCATGGCTGTCTGGGACTGAGACCCTATCACAACCTACAGAGTGTCATTTTCTATTTCTGTCTACTGCAAGGTTTAACTTATATGTAAGTACTCTGAGAATTAACAACAGCTGATATTAAAACAGAATGATCAATTGGAAATGTAACACGGTGGCAAGGTTGCTGGAACCGGAAGCTAGCTGACCACATCTTTGTTTACCCACAGGAAGCAGACAGGACAAACTAAAAGTGGGGCTAGGCTGTAATTGCTCCAAGCTCTCCCCCAGTGATGCCCTTCCTTCAGTAAGGCTGCACCTCCTAGAGGTTCCATACCCTCCCCAAACAGTGTCACCAACTGGAGACCAAGTGGTCAAACACCTGAACCTGTAGGGGACATTTCTCACTCAAACCGTCATGGCTACACAGTTCTGCTCTCCCTGTCACAGCTACGCAATGTGCTGGAGCTGGGAGAAAGCCCACTTTACATAACCACTCTCCTCTGATAGACAGGCTGTACATGTCAGTCATCCCCAGAGTCCCCCTGCACCTGAGCCTTCAGCTTCAGTAAGACAGGGTCAGCGAACCATCCAAGCACAGCCAATACCCAAGCCGCACAAGCAGACCGAGGTGCGGCATTCACGGATGGTTCCTTTATTTGCTGCTTGGTTAACGCCTCTGGTGACTCACCCTTTGGCACTCAGCTGAGTGTCCCTCTCAGGAGCCCTTGAAGCACCTGCTCTTCTCATCCCTGCCCTTAGCACACTTGTGGTTGCCACCCTGGCCAGAGTTAGTTTTGAATCACGTCCATTTCCCTCATGAGACACTCTGGCCGTGATATTGGTGAGATCCCCAGCACTACACGCATCATCTTGTTTGGTCAGAGGGGACTCTAAAGAACTCCCCTTTCAGAAAGGGGATGTTTGTAATGGAAACAACCAGATGATGCAACTGACACACAGGTAAAACCGCTCCCCCAGGACCTGGGAACAGCACCACACCAGAGCATGTGACCTTCCCTGAGGTCAAAGGATTTGCAAGATCCTGCCCTCTGAACACTTACTTCTTCCCAGCTTATCATCTGCCATTGGCCTTTTGATGCCTTTGACTGCTCAGAATTTGTAGTAACAGTCCTCCATAGGCTCCCATAGCTGAGAGCCAGTCAATCCGTGGCACTGAATGAAGGAATACCATTGAGACAATGGACTCAAAGTACTGATAGCCTGAGCTCAGTCTCCGGGAGCCACATGGTGGAAGGAGAGAACCGACTTCTTCAAGTTGTCCTCTGACCTCCGTACATATGTCGTGGCCTGTATCTCATGGAAAGAGAGCTCCTTCCCCCGAGTAGTTGCTGGGATAGCCCAGGGTTGCCTCTTTGGGTCCAGCCTGGGTCATGTATCCATCACTGAACTACTTACTGTGGCCAGGGGAATGGAAGATCCTCTGTGACTAGGACCACAAGCCCATGCCTAGAGCTCCAGAACAAAGAGCCCTCCTGAGCCAGAGGGACTGACAGCGAGGTGGGGTGGGGACTCTGGAGAGGAAAAGTCTGGGGCCGTCACCAGTGGAGAGAGGAAGGGTTAGCAAGGCAGCATTCAAAGAGAAGCAGCGATGGACATCCAGGATTCTGAGTTGCTTTTTCCTCACTCTCTCCCATTTTGGAAAGTGTTGTAAGGGTCACTGCTGGAGTAGACACTTTCTCCTCTGAGCGGCCACAGCTTGGTTTGAAGCAATAGGGAGCCAATGGTCAGAACACTGTTAGTGGTTCTTGTACAGTAGCAGCTCTGTTTCAGGTTTTGTTGCGCACAGAATAATTACAGACATTCATGTCCTTGCTCACAGGGCTGGGGTTGACTGACTTGTTGCTTGGGTTTGGCAGTGCTTGGCTTCAAATCTCTTTGGACAAGATTCTGTCTGTGGTATGCTTTCATCATACGGATCACAGTAGTGCAAAGGGTCAACACACCTAAGGCACTCTCCAGTCTTTGAAGAGTATCTGTTCATGTTGTCACATCTTTTGGGTCCCGAGGCCAAGGCTAGTGCCAGTGCATCCTGGGTGGTGGCCATTCTGCACACTCTGCCCTGCAAGGCCATATGGAAGAGGAAGAGAGAAGTATAGCCCAACCCCACTCAGGGTTCCTTCCTGAGATTCTCCAGTGTCCAGCTCCCTGAGCAGAATTAGCTTTCTACCTCTGAGAGTCACAGAGAGAGATGTCTTCACAAAAACTTGAGCTCAAAATCGAAGTTAAGCTATTGTCTTATTTCATTTTTCCATCACTGTAACAAAATACATGAGATTGGATATTTCCTAAAGAAAAAAAAAGACTTACTTATCTCCCATTCTGCAGGTTCAAGAACATGGCCTTGGCATCTGCTCAGTGCTAGTGAGGGCCCGTGGCAGATCCATGACAAGGTCAGGGCATGTGCGAGAGGTGTCGGTGGGTGCAGAAGAGGGGTCTCTTGTTTTTTAACTAAGCATACAAAATAATGAGTTTCATTATGACACCTTCATACATTTATATATATAATTGTACTCTGCTCACGTTCAACCCCACAAGCTCCTCCCCCTTCTCCTCCCACAGGTCAGTCTTCTTCTTTCCCTGAAAAAGCCTTTTTCCCTCTGCTTTCATGCCATGCTTGCATATATACCTTATAAATATGTATATATGCAAATTTAGGTTATACATAGGAGACAAAACACACAATAATTTTTTTCTTTCTTGCCCTATTGCCCTCTCTGTTCCCTTTCTCTTCCCTCGTAGTCATATGTATATGGATTTTAATATGTCAATATATATGTATATATGTAAAAATTCAGGTTCATCATTCTAATGTGTAATATTTGGCTGGATTGCTTTGCTTCACATAATAATCTATCGTTCTATCCGGTTTCCTGCAAATGACTCGGTTTGATTTTTCTTTCTGGCTGAGTAACACTCCACTGTGTGTGTGTATGGCATTTTCTTTATCCATTCGGCTGTTGATGGGCAGCGGGGATGGTTCCGAACCTTGGCTCCTATGAACACTGCAGCTGTAGACAAGGCTGTGCACGTGTCTCTGTGGTCTGAGCATTTAGATACTGTCATGCAAACAACAGCAACAACAATACATTTTTTTTTTTAAAAAAAAGGCATTGTGGTTCATTTTCTCTTTCAGTTCCTGGAGACAGCATGCATTCTGCAAATGCACAGTTACTGCTGAACTATGCCATCCACTCTGAACTTGCCCCTTATCATGAGCTTCAGTATCTGGAGATTGCTTAGATACAGGTGAGTCACATAGGTGGAAAGTATCTTTGAAGCGCAATAATAATAATAATAATAATAATAATAATAATAATAGACACTTATGGCTGCATCTGTGAGAAGAACTGTTTTGCTTGGTTTTATTAAACACCAGAAGCCTGGCAGTGGGCAGCTGGGAGAGCCTGTGGAAGGAAGGAAGGTGAGCAGGGCTCTAAACAAAGAGCGAGCTTCTACTGGAGGGAACTCGTAGAGAACGTGTTTGCAGGGGGTAGGAACTCTGCTTTTTGACTGAGCATGAGTGAAAAAAGCCTGTACTGCCTTGAAAACCTGGAGGATGCCTGGCAGAGGACTGGAGAAAAACCAACTCATTTTTGTAGTTAATATGAGGTACTTGTCGGGTGCAATGCAGTGAGGTTGGCTTAGACTTTACATGCTTCAACTCTTCAAAATCACACAATACCATAGGTACTGTTATTCCTGTTTTACAGATGAGGAAACTGAGGAGGAGGAAGTTGGCTAAATACCCTGCCTGAGGTGATGTAGGTAATGAAGCAGGCCTTCCTGGCACTCTGGCTTTGTCTAGTACTGGGCATGAGTTGACCACAAAAGCTCAGTCAGGCTGAGCAAGTGTTTATGGCAGCCAGCAGGGAGTGGCCACCTTGCATGTTAGCACCCCACATGCTGGGATTAAAGGTGTGCACCACCACACCTGGAGAAAGGAGGACTCTTGGCACTCTGAAGGTCTGTCACTGGCTGCATGCACTAGATATCACAGACTCAGAGGAAATAAGGCAATTGGTGTCAAGCTCTGGCCCAGACTCTGCAGTCAGAAGTCCCCCAGGTGTGCTTTTGTGTGTGCTGATCTTTGCCCAGACTGGGTGGACACGGAGCTAATCTTATGGAGAGCTGACCTGATGCCCTTGTCACTTTCTGATGCTTCCAGCCACCTTGCAGGGTCCTGGGTGTCGTGGGTGTCAACAGGCTCCTGGTGCCTGGGTGAAAGTCAATCCCATGGGCAGGTCAGGTGGCCCGCGCTCCACTGCCCCTGCAGAAGGGGGACTGTCGCCTTCCCAGGATTACCATTTGCCCTGTTTGCAAGTGTGGGTTTGAGGAAGGCATGGCAGTGATGGGGCAAGCTTATGACCTTACCTGCCAGGCCCGGGTCCAGCTTCCTCGGACACAAGAGCAGCAGCGGTGGCTCCCGGAACTGGGGGGCCAGAGGCTTTGCGGAGGGCCTTGGGGTGAGACTGAGGGACCTCCTCTCCGTAATGCTGCTCGAAGTCCCACAGGCCTCTTGGCTGCCTCTTGCAGACTGGCGGTTTTCATCTTCACCACTGCCCCTTTCTTGAGCGCTCATCTTTAATTTTCTTCCTTCTAAATGATCGGCACATGTTTCCATGCTGTCTGAGCCTAGATCATAACATTTGTTAGGCCTTTCTTTTCTAAAGACTTTGTGCCTCTGCCCTTCTTAGTGTCCGTTTCCATCATTGGCAGACTCCCTGCTGCTCAAGGACACACCTGGGAACCATGGCACCCACTGACGCGCCTCCTTGCTTAACTAGAGTTTAGACTAAAAGCCTGGGTCAAATGCTGCTGCCTCCCTGAGGCCTGCTCTAAATCACCGCCCCCCACCCCATTTAAATCCCCACAGCACTGACTCTTTGTAATCATCACTTTTTCTTTAAAATATGATACTTTCTCATGTTTTGCTCATCATAAAAGTAACATATAGTCATCAGAGAAGAGTGAAAAATACAGAAAAAAAAAAAACAAAGAAAATAAGAATTGCCTACTGTCTTAGTTTACTTTCTGACACTTTAACAAAATACCCAGGGCTGAATAATTTATAAATGAAAGAGGTTTGGTTTGGCTCACAGTTCTGGAAACTAGGACATTCAAGAGTATCTATTTATAAGCAAGAATGAGATGATGTGCCAAGCTCTCTTTTTAACGGCCCACCTTGCCGTAGCCAACCCAGTCCCCAAAGAGTAAGAGGAGTTTTGCTGGCACCAAACCTCAGCATGAGTTTGGTGGGGGCTCCGTCTTATTCAGACCTTAGCTTCTAGTTAACTAATGCTTGGTCAGTGGTCTGTGAAGATCCTGGTGTGTGGCAGGTGTTGCTAGGAAACATCCGCTGTTGCTGCTCCCTGTAGGAGCTTCTGGAACTAATTAACTTGAAAACCCAAGCTCTACATGATGGGAAATGCTCCCATCACCATAGCGTGCTGGTTGGTGTGTGTGCGCTACAGAACAGGTGGAAGTCACTGCCACGCTGCCCTTCCTTGCACTGATGCACAGCCATTTTTGTTTGTTACAGTTTATTTTTCTGTTCTGCCAATCTACCCGGCAGTGCCAAGGCCTTTTAGGACAATCCTGTGCTCCAGCACCTGCTGAGCGGCCAGAAGTCCTGACAGCTCTTTGTCAAGCCACTCATTTCCACTCTACCTGTAGGTGAGATGTCAACAGGTAGATGACTCCCACGAACAGAAATAGCATAAAAGTCAGGGTACCCTCATGGTTTTGGGGCCCAGCAGCTGGAAGGTTTACCAAAGCTGTCTGACTTCATTTCTTGGGGGCAAACATAAGTTCGGCCTTACACAGACTAGGAAATGGGGAATTGTCATCTACCCAGGGCTCCCAACAATGCCCCATTATGTGTGATGACTCAGGGATGGGCCCCTGTCCATGGAACAGAACGTGTCTGTAGTGAGCACAGCATCTTGCTGTGGGGCTGAACTAACTTCATGGGCTGTCTTCATAAGTATGTCATTTGCTTCCGTTTCTAATGGCTCCTGGAAGCTTGCAGGGCTAGGGAAAGACCAAGAAAGGGCTCGATTCTTTTCATGGCAGCTAAGCACAGCTGGCAATAATACCCGGGGAGGACATTAGACTGAGGTCTTGGGCATTCGGGGGGAAAAGCATTTGTTTTTCATGGCAAGGAAAACTCTCGGATCATGGGTGTTGCTGTGTTAATGTCAGGGGTGATCTCTAACAAAGAAGGAAGAATTCCAAGTATTGACACAGCACGCTGACATCCAGCAGGACCAAGATGGCACTCCCCTATGGTGTGCACGGCAGTTGATTCACCTTCAAATGTTTTCATGAGTGTGGGCATCTGTTCAGGGAGAGAGAGCTCCAGAAACACAGATTTGATTTCTGACAGTCTTCAAACTGCTGGCATATCCCAATCCCGAGACGCCCTACCTTTTTTTTTATTGCCTTTTCTTCCTGCCTGGCACAGATGTGCTGACTCTGTGGGCTTCAGACATTTTGAAGGGCCTCACAAGCCAGGGTGGGCTAAGAGCCGGCCTCTCTGGTGCCATTTTATATCTCATCATGGTTGCAAATCCTGAGAGAACTTGTGTTGTTGTGAATGGCTCCCAGGTGCAGCTGGGCCCTTGAGCTGATCATACACAGCTAATAGAGACTTCAGTTTTTCCAAATCTTCCTGGCCACCCATTCCTTGCAGCTGCCTTTGGCCACTGGACAGGCCTCTGGTTTCATCTTGATGTGAAATTAGACTTATAGTAAGCCTTGTTATCACCGCCCAGTTTCAAACCTTCTCCTATCTATACAGTAGACCACTGCAGCAGGTCAACACCCTCCCTGCAGTCATCTATCTATACAGTAGACCCCTGCAGCAGGTCAACACCCTCCCTACAGTCATCCATCTATACAGTAGACCACTGCAGCAGGTCAACAGCCTCCTCTACAGTCATCTATCTATACAGTAGACCACTGCAGCAGGTCAACACCCTACCTACAGTCATCCATCTATACAGTAGACCACTGCAGCAGGTCAACACCCTCCTCTACAGTCATCCATCTATACAGTAGACCACTGCAGCAGGTCAACACCCTCCTCTCAGTCATCCATCTATACAGTAGACCACTGCAGTAGGTCAACAGCCTCCTCTACAGTCATCCATCTATACAGTAGACCACTGCAGCAGGTCAACACCCTCCTCGAAAGTCATCCATCTATACAGTAGACCACTGCAGCAGGTCAACACCCTCCCTACAGTCATCTATCTATACAGTAGACCCCTGCAGCAGGTCAACACCCTCCTCTACAGTCATCCATCTATACAGTAGACCACTGCAGCAGGTCAACACCCTCCCTACAGTCATCTATCTATACAGTAGACCACTGCAGCAGGTCAACACCCTCCCTACAGTCATCTATCTATACAGTAGACCCCTGCAGCAGGTCAACACCCTCCCTACAGTCATCCATCTATACAGTCGACCACTGCAGCAGGTCAACAGCCTCCTCTACAGTCATCTATCTATACAGTAGACCACTGCAGCAGGTCAACACCCTCCCTACAGTCATCCATCTATACAGTAGACCACTGCAGCAGGTCAACACCCTCCTCTACAGTCATCCATCTATACAGTAGACCACTGCAGCAGGTCAACACCCTCCTCTCAGTCATCCATCTATACAGTAGACCACTGCAGTAGGTCAACAGCCTCCTCTACAGTCATCCATCTATACAGTAGACCACTGCAGCAGGTCAACACCCTCCTCTACAGTCATCCATCTATACAGTAGACCACTGCAGCAGGTCAACAGCCTCCCTACAGTCATCTATCTATACAGTAGACCCCTGCAGCAGGTCAACACCCTCCCTACAGTCATCTATCTATACAATAGACCCCTGCAGCAGGTCAACACCCTCCCTACAGTCATCCATCTATACAGTAGACCACTGCAGCAGGTCAACACCCTCCTCTACAGTCATCCATCTATACAGTAGACCACTGCAGCAGGTCAACACCCTCCCTACAGTCATCTATCTATACAGTAGACCACTGCAGCAGGTCAACACCCTCCTCTACAGTCATCCATCTATACAGTAGACCACTGGAGCAGGTCAACACCCTCCCTACAGTCATCCATCTATACAGTAGACCACTGCAGCAGGCCAACACCCTCCTCTACAGTCATCCATCTATACAGTAGACCACTGCAGCAGGTCAACACCCTCCTCTACAGTCATCCATCTATACAGTAGACCCCTGCAGCAGGTCAACACCCTACCTACAGTCATCCATCTATACAGTAGACCACTGGAGCAGGTCAACACCCTCCCTACAGTCATCCATCTATACAGTAGACCCCTGCAGCAGGTCAACACCCTCCCTACAGTCATCCATCTATACAGTAGACCACTGCAGCAGGTCAACACCCTCCCTACAGTCATCCATCTATACAGTAGACCCCTGCAGCAGGTCAACACCCTCCTCTACAGTCATCTATCTATACAGTAGACCCCTGCAGCAGGTCAACACCCTCCCTACAGTCATCCATCTATACAGTAGACCACTGCAGCAGGTCAACACCCTCCCTACAGTCATCTATCTATACAGTAGACCCCTGCAGCAGGTCAACACCCTCCTCTACAGTCATCCATCTATACAGTAGACCCCTGCAGCAGGTCAACACCCTCCTCTACAGTCATCTATCTATACAGTAGACCACTGGAGCAGGTCAACACCCTCCCTACAGTCATCCATCTATACAGTAGACCACTGCAGCAGGTCAACACCCTCCTCTACAGTCATCTATCTATACAGTAGACCCCTGCAGCAGGTCAACACCCTCCTCTCAGTCATCCATCTATACAGTAGACCCCTGCAGCAGGTCAACACCCTCCCTACAGTCATCCATCTATACAGTAGACCACTGCAGCAGGTCAACACCCTCCTCTACAGTCATCCATCTATACAGTAGACCACTGCAGTAGGTCAACAGCCTCCTCTACAGTCATCTATCTATACAGTAGACCACTGGAGCAGGTCAACACCCTCCCTACAGTCATCCATCTATACAGTAGACCACTGCAGCAGGTCAACACCCTCCCTACAGTCATCCATCTATACAGTAGACCACTACAGCAGGTCAACACCCTCCCTACAGTCATCTATCTATACAGTAGACCACTGCAGCAGGTCAACACCCTCCTCTACAGTCATCCATCTATACAGTAGACCCCTGCAGCAGGTCAACACCCTTCCTACAGTCATCCATCTATACAGTAGACCACTACAGCAGGTCAACACCCTCCCTACAGTCATCTATCTATACAGTAGACCCCTGCAGCAGGTCAACACCCTCCCTACAGTCATCCATCTATACAGTAGACCCCTGCAGCAGGTCAACACCCTTCCTACAGTCATCCATCTATACAGTAGACCACTGCAGTAGGTCAACACCCTCCCTACAGTCATCCATCTATACAGTAGACCCCTGCAGCAGGTCAACACCCTCCCTACAGTCATCCATCTATACAGTAGACCACTGCAGCAGGTCAACACCCTCCCTACAGTCATCCATCTATACAGTAGACCCCTGCAGCAGGTCAACACCCTCCTCTACAGTCATCTATCTATACAGTAGACCCCTGCAGCAGGTCAACACCCTCCCTACAGTCATCAATCTATACAGTAGACCACTGCAGCAGGTCAACACCCTCCCTACAGTCATCTATCTATACAGTAGACCCCTGCAGCAGGTCAACACCCTCCTCTACAGTCATCCATCTATACAGTAGACCCCTGCAGCAGGTCAACACCCTCCCTACAGTCATCCATCTATACAGTAGACCCCTGCAGCAGGTCAACACCCTCCCTACAGTCATCTATCTATACAGTAGACCACTGCAGCAGGTCAACACCCTCCCTACAGTCATCCATCTATACAGTAGACCCCTGCAGCAGGTCAACACCCTCCTCTACAGTCATCTATCTATACAGTAGACCCCTGCAGCAGGTCAACACCCTCCCTACAGTCATCAATCTATACAGTAGACCACTGCAGCAGGTCAACACCCTCCCTACAGTCATCCATCTATACAGTAGACCCCTGCAGCAGGTCAACACCCTCCTCTACAGTCATCTATCTATACAGTAGACCCCTGCAGCAGGTCAACACCCTCCCTACAGTCATCAATCTATACAGTAGACCACTGCAGCAGGTCAACACCCTCCCTACAGTCATCTATCTATACAGTAGACCCCTGCAGCAGGTCAACACCCTCCTCTACAGTCATCCATCTACACCCTGTTTGCCAACTCTTCTTTTCTACTCATGCTAGCATATTAGTACGCAGAGTGCTATCAGGGTACCATAACTGTTTTCCAGCACCCACATGGTGACTCACATCTGTCTTTAACTCCAGTTACACCCTCTTCCAGCCTCTATGGTCACCAGGCATATGCCTATAACACAGGTTAATGAGGCCCAGAACAAAACAGCATTTTCTTGACGTGGCAAGGCTCACTCACCAACTCAGCAGTTGTGTGTAGTTGCTTACACAAGACCTTTGTAAGAGTGAGCAGTCAACAGTCCGACGTGGAGTGGTGAGGAGTTCATGAGAGCCTCCCAGCCCTGACTGAGGAGCTATTGGCGGTTGATGGATTCTGGAGAAGCGTCATTTTTCTTTAATGGTGTGGTCCCTGGTAGATCACAGCCTCATTGGAAGAGGTGTGCCACTGGAGGAGAGCTTTGAGGTTTCAAAGGCCCACACCATTTCCCATTAGCCCACACCCACGAGTACAGAGGAAGCACAAACTAGACTCCATGGATTTATTTTTAAGAGGATTTATTTTTAAGAGGACACAAAGTTGGGATGACATAGAGTGTTGACAGGGGATCTGGGAAGAGTTACAGGGAGGAGTGGGGAATGCATATGGTCAAAATACACTATACTGTAGCTTTTTAAAAACTCTTTTCTCTTTGGGGGCCCTGCCACTCAGCTCCCAAATAATCACATGAAGTCTTATTCTTTCTTATGAATGCCTGGCCTTAGCTTGGCTTGTTTCTAGCTAGTTTTTTTTTTTAATTATCCTGTCTACCTTTTGCCTCTAGGCGTTTATCTTTCTTTATTCTATATACCTTTCTTTCCTTCTTACTCTGTTGCTGGGTGTGTAGCTGGGTGGCTGGCCCCTGATGTTGTCATCTCCTTTTCTTTTTCTCACTCTTCTATCTCCTCTCTTTTTCTCCTTCTATTTATTTTCTCTGCCTGGCAGCCCTGCCTATCCCTCTCCTGCCTAGCTATTGGCCACTCAGCTCTTTATTAGACCAATCAGGTGTTTTAGGCAGGCACAGCAACATATCTTTGAATCATTAAACAAATATTACACACATAAAAGAATGTAAGACATCTTTAAGTAATATTCTGCCACACTATACGCATGTAAGAAATTCTCAAAGAATTAACAAAAGTATTGTATTTTAAAATCACATCTATTATCACTCATCAGTGCCTCTTTGTTGGTGGGTTCACAGTATTACACCTGAGGAAATAAGCTAGACTTGCTCTGGTTTTTATACAAGTGGAGGTGTAAATGTGTGTATAGAGCAGAGTGAGTGAGAAAGAGCTGTGGCATGAGGTAGGCTTCAAACGGCTTCCTGGGCTAAGGATGGCCTTGAAGAGAAGGGAGCGCTAAGGTCATGTTTTCCTGTTAGCTCTGGAACCAAGCCAAGTGGCTTAGACTTATAGAGTTCCTATGTGATCCCCCTGAGATCCTAGCTCTTGTTTCTGGCTTCTTTTTGTTTTGTTTTGTTTTTGAGACAGGGTTTCTCTGTGTAGCTTTGAAGGTTTCTGGCTTCTTAAGCCAGAGATGTCTTAGTTAGTTTTCTATTGGTGTAAAGAGACACCTGACCAAGGCAACTTACAGAAGAATTTATTGGAGGTTTGCTTACATTTTCAGAGGGTGAGTCTAAGACCATTCTGGCAGAGAGTATGGAAGCAGGCAGGTAGGAATGGCACTGGGGCAGTAGCTGAGAGTTCACATCTTTATCCCAAGCACTAGGCAGAGACAGCTAACAGGAAATGGTGTGGGCCTTTGAAACCTCAAAGCTCTCCTCCAGTGGCACACCTCCTGCAGTGAGGCTACACCTCCTAATCCTTCCCAAACAGTTCCACCAACTGGGGACCCAGTATTCAAATACAGGAGTCTGTGGGGACCATTCTCATTCAAACCACCACAGGTGGCAATTCATGAAGTCACCCTTCTCTCATTCAACCAAATCACACCAACCACCTTTAATGTAGCAGGATACAGCAGCAAGACAGACAATGCCTCTCCCTCAAACAGCTCTTAAGTAAGCTGGACAAAGGTAGACACTAAACACATAGATCCACTCTGATGCCAGATGATGCTCACTTCCCTGAAAAGGAGTGTGACTGGAAAGGGGAGTGGAGAGAGATGGGAAGATTGGTTAGATGGTGTGCAAGGGTAGGGCATTTGAGGAGGGGAAAGGGGACTATGGAATAGAGGAAAGGGCTCTGATATCTAGGATGTTCATTTTTTGGGCACAAAGAGATGGAGTTCAAGTTCGGCTTCAACACACTCACAGAGATCAGCATTGGAAAAAGATATTCTCTGTGGAAGTACTGTCTCCTGCCATGTTAATGACATTTTTGTTAAGAACAGACCCAATCCATGACAATGGTCTTGTAATATTACATAGCTGGTGGAGAAATCCCACCACTGAGTGCTGCGGTGGCCATGGCATCTTTGTTCTATTTTAGAGTGTGCTCTAAAAAGAAATTTAAGAATTACTTAAGAAGAAGTTTGACTGTAAGACAGTGTTACTCTGGAGTGGGGCTGTTTGTGGCTCTCATGTTTATCACGTCTTTTACTCCTATCATTTTATCTTATACTCAGTTTAATCTTGTGTGGTTTTGTGCATCATGGCCCCAGGAGCTATAGTTATACTTTGTAGATACCACAGAGCTGAGATGTGCAGTGGCCAGATGCGCAGTACCACATAGGAATGAGTGAGCGCACGCTCATGATTGCAGGATGAAGTCACCTCAGAGCACATTCTCTAGAGTGTGTCCTGGTTGACAGCCACAAGGTTGTGATCCTTTCATCTGAGCTGAACATGGATCCTGGCAGATAAACATGCCTGGAATTTGTAGCTCCTAGTTCATCATGCCGCGTCTCCCACTGTCTCAGGCTGCTCCTTCTTTGAGTGAGGGAAGCAGTGTGAACTGTCTCCAGGCTGTGGTGGTGCTGGTGTGTGAGAGAGCAGTGCCTGTGACTCCAGGAGCATTCTGCCAGTGCTGTCTGCCCACCTCTGAGTGCTGAATTCCACAAATGGTGGTTGTTGCCCAGTACCTGAGGAGCCCATTGTTTCTTGGGGACCTATTGGGCACATTTTTTTGTACCCGGAACCTACTCACTGAGCCTGCGCAGGACTCCTCTTTGCCTGTAGGACCAATAATCTAGAGAGTGAGAGAGGCTGACATGCTCTACCTGTTTTCAGCTGGTCTACAAAACACCACGGAATGACCAGCACTGTTTAGATCAGTTGCTGTTTGCGCTATACAGATTTTAACAGTTCTGATGCTTAGCCCAGTCATAATATGAATTCAAGAGCTGGGGAGCCCAAGTACAAATCCCAGATCTGTCACTTGTCTGTGAGGCATCTTGGGTAAGTTGTTCTGTCTACCGTTACCACGTGTGTTTGGAAATGGGCGTTTCACAGCACTATCTTGCAGGGCTGCTGGGCCATGTCTGGCACTCAGCTTTTGTAAGGTTTTCTGTCCTCTGCTCCCATGCCTCCTTTGCTGACTCCGTGACTTCTGCGGAAAAGATGCTCCATTCATCTCTTAGTTTCCCATAGCTGTCAGACTGGGCAGTGGGTAGGTGTCCCACAAACATGAGTTGGATGAAGCTAGATTTCTTGTTAAACTCTGAGGGTGATAATGGAGAATCTGGTGCAGGGACAGACAGACAGCTGGGTAAAGGCATGGAGCAGGACACAATCTTTTCTTCTTCTTAACTGTAATGACTGAGAAGTGAAGGCTGGGAGAGGGGCTGCCCCATCTGGGTTCCCCAGGTAACCATGACCACCCATGGACCAGTACAGGCTTCCTATGGCACCTCCCACATCTTCCCCATCACAGCCACCCCAGGAGGCAGGGACTTATTAGTTCCATCTTACAGATGAGGAAGCTTGAGGTTTGGAGAGGTGATTTTCTTACATCACACACAGGACTGTTAATCCAGAACTGTCACTCAAGCTTTCGTGGCACATTATTACAGCTCTCTGATGGTGAAGAACACATTCTCTGGAAACTCTCCTTTCACCTAAGATGACACCTTGGGCCCTGGCAGGCAGATGTGCCACCCAGTGAGCCAGGCATTCATGTCTATAGCAGTTTCTTCTCTGGAAAATTCTACAGTCTTGTCAGTGAGGTTCGCCTCAGTTCCCTGAGTTCACATGCAAGGAGAGAGCTGTAATCTAGTAATGGAAGCCCTGCATTTGAAAATAGAACCATGGAGTTTTGAAAGAAGGGGGAGATGTCTTAGAACAGGGGGACTGGGGTGTTTACTGACTGCATACTTTCTCACCAGCTTCAACTCAACTCTGTGAAGAACACTTTATTGCCTCCATTTTGCAGGGAGGGTGACAAGAAGATAGTCCCAGCTGAGATGCCTCTGACCCAGATGAGGGGGCACCGAACCTCCCCTAAGATATCAGGCTAGAGGTTAAGAATGCACTCCATGTGTCCCCCTTTAATGGTGGTGGCTGCCAGGCACCCCAGTTTGGATGCTTGAGGCGTGTCTATGAAATCTTTATTCCTGTGTCTAGCCATAGTGGCAGCTTCCCTGAGCAGAGAGGAAGGCTGGATTGGGAGCTGCTGCTGTTGTCTCCATAGTTCCCCAAACTTTGAATGATACTGCTGCTCTCCCCATGGGGCAGCAGCAACAGCAACCTCAGCCACAGCCTTCTCACGGAAGCATGGGAGCTGTCAATCAGGCATCTGCCTCCTTGGTGGGTGATTGGGCTGCCATCATGACAGTGGTTGCTATCTTAGAAACTGTTCTACTCAGAGAGGCTCCATTCCAGTCCTGAACACTCAGAGAGATTTTGTTCCAGTCGTGAGAGACATTAAAACTGTCCTGGATGCTGCTCCATCCAGAGCACTGCTTCAGGAGACATTATTTCAGTCATGGTCACTCCAGATATCAGTTGGTGACTTGAAGTGACCCTACCTACAGTTGCTCCAGGTGATCCTGCACACAGTTGCTCAGGGCCTACTGACAGTACTTGTCGTTCTGACTGTAGCCCTCACTCATGTGCACCTACCTGCCTGTTTACTGACTGCGTTCTTTCTTGCCAGCTTCAAGCTGTACAAACAGTGCTTTTCTCTTTGGCTTAGAGTTGGTTGGGGAGCTCTCCCTACAGCCCACTGGACTTTGAACAGCCAATACTGTGGGAGGTGAGAAGCGCTGGGAGCTGAGGGTCACAAATTCTAACTGCAGGAAGAGTCCAGAAAGGCCTGGGGTAACTGGCTCCAGCTGCTGAGTGGTTGTAACATCAAGAGCTCATTGTCTTGACGCTGTGAACACAGAGCTATTAAAGTTCAGAGAGCCACACTTTGTCTGGCTGTGATTTCCATTGACACAGAGGACAACCTTCAGCCACTGGTGACATTTTGACTTGAGGGTTTTCAACTGGATGATCTGGATTTGGAGTGTGGTTCTTTCTCGGGCTGCTCTTTGCTATCTAGTACTGGGAAGGGCTGTGCTTGCAGTTCCCAGTCAGCCCTGGGGTGATGAGGGCAAAGACCCACTCTGCAGTGAGCTGTGTTGCTGCCTTGTGATGCTCAGTGACCTCAGTGAATTAAATGCATTTTCAACTTCTATCGTTTTCAGCTTCAGATGGTGCTTGGGACACAGTGCCACTGTGAGTTGAAGACCATCTGTCTATATTGGGTCTCTGGTTTGCATGAGCTGGGCAGCCAATAAGGACTGGAAACTGGGTCTCTTGGGCTTTGAGTCTCACACTTTAAAACAGTTTCCTTTGTTGGGACCCACAGTGTAACTATGAGTAAGAATTCACAATGGCTAAGTCCTTGAGCCAATTGACATCTAAAGGATTTGGTCTTTCAGGGCAAATATCCTACCTAAGAAATGATCCAGTCGTAAGTATTCAAAAGAATTGGAAGTGGGGACTCTGAAAGATATTTGTATAAACTCATTTACAGCAGCCTTTTGGATAAAGGTGGAATCAGCTCACTGGTCCATGAGCTGCAAAACAGAATGTGGTCCATCCACACAACAGGCTTTAAGTCATCCTTCCCAAGGAAGAATGTTCTCATGTGTGCTGCACCTCAGACCAAACATTGAAGACAATGGGAAACCAGAACCACCCGGATAAAAGACCAAGCTCCATACAGATCTGCCTACATGAGGTAACTGGGAGCATGGAATTCACAGAGGCAGAAAGCAGAATGGGGGTTCTAGGCACTGGGAGAGAGGGTGCCGAGGGCACAGGCTTTCAGTGGCACAAGATCAAGGGTTCTGTGAGTGGCTGCAATGCCCTTGAGAGGTGTGCTTAGCCTTGTGCATGTGAAAGAGAGAAAGAGAGAGAGAGAGAGAGAGAGAGAGAGAGAGAGAGAGAGAAGACCAGAGGAAGGCTTTGCCAATTCCCTGAGCCTGACCCTGGAACATCTTTGCCAAGTCCTCTGTGTGTGCGGAACTGGAGTGCTTGTCAGTCATACACCTCACTCAGGGCTTTCTCTACTCCCCACACGGACGCATTTGAATTTGGCTCTAAGTAACTTCAACTCTCAAGCATTGCAGTTGCTTGTGAGGGGGGCAGGTATGGTTCTCCTGGGCTATCCAAGAACAGGCAGTGCTTTGGCAACTCACAGTTCCTAGAAAGCCTTTGAGCTGAGACTCCCACTTTCCCTACCTTCCCTTCTTCCTTCCTTCCTTCCTTCCTTCCTTCCTTCCTTCCTTCCTTCCTTCCTTCCTTCCTTCCTTCCTCCTTCCTTCCTTCCTTCTCCCTCCCTCCCTCTCTCCTTCCCTCTCTCCTTTCTTCCTTCTTCTTCTTCTTTTTTTTTTTGCTGCTTAATTACCAAACACCTACCTACTGTGTATCCTTCCATCTTCCAGACACTAGCCATGACATGCAGTCTCTCCCGCTGGGCTGTGTTTTGTCTGATTGGTGTATTCTCACTGGCTTAGGTTGCTTTTGTTTCCTGGGGCAGTTTTTCCCCAACAGAAGGAAGCCCTCACTCCTGGTTCAGTTTCTGATGCTCACAGAGACAGATCTGGGCTGCACAGCGCAAGCCTGGGAGCTCAGGTGACAACACCGTCTGGGCCTCCAAGAAGAACAAGTGGCAAATGATCCCTGGAATCGCCACTGTAGACCTTGGGGCCTGAGGGTTCAGAAAGACAGAGATTCTTCTTTTCCCTAAAATACCGTGCATTTGCTTGGAGCCTTCACACTCCTGGGAGGCTGGAATTGGCTCCTGTGTTTATTTTCACATCTGGGTGATACTTGTCACCACTGGATGACTTTTAAGGAACCATTTCACTGCTGGCTTTGAAAGTTATCTAGATGGGCGGGGCAGGCACAGGGTGGCGGGTGTGTTATAGGACCATCTTGGCCTTCAGCAGCTGCCTGGGGCTGACCTTGAGAAGAGAAAATCCTGGAAAACCTGCTCCCATAAGATTAGCACCCTAGGGCTCTCCTGGAGAGAGGGGCCGAGGCTAGGGCTGAAGTCTTTAACTGGTCAAGACATCCTCTGTGGATTCCCTTGGGCAGCCCCAGGCAGGCAGACAGTGAGCAGGAACTGTACACCTCCAGGACCCTAGAGACATTCCTAGGCTCGGCACCAAGCCTGGAGCACTGCCTTCAAATGTCTGGGGCTGACAACTTCCAGACTGAGCTTGTTGACTCCTCATGCTCCTACTTGAGCACAGGGGTCTGTGAAGACAGAGAGAGACGTTCTCATTGCTGCGCATCCATCCACCTGAGAGGGTTGAATGGAAAGCCAGGCGAAAAGCCAAGTAATGGAACCTGGGCAGCAGAAACCAGGCTGTCAACAGGCCATCACTGCTTCCTACCACCTTTCAACGTGTATGCACTGTTTGAACACTTTTTCTAAACAGTTATTTAAAAAACATGGTTATCTTAGATATTTTTCTGTTGCTGTGATAAAAACACCATGACCAAGGTAACTTATAGAAGAAAGAGTATCTCTGGGCTTACAGTTCCAGAGGGGTAAGAGTCCATCACCGTGTGCAAGAATGGCACTGAGCGGCAGGTGGAGAGGCTGGAGTGGTCACCTCTCTAAACACAAGGACAAAGCAGAGAGAGTGAGCTGGAAGTGGGGTGAGGCTCACCCCAGTGATGGACTCCCTCCAGCAAGGAGGTGCCACCCAAACAGCGTCACCAACTGGGAAGCAAGCATTCAAACACCCGAGCTTGTGGGCACATTTCTCATTTAAACCACCACAGCGAAGCTCGGGCCCTAAAGGGAATGTGTTGGTGGTGTTTTACTAAATGGACACATCGTCAAACTAACTGCTTTCTACATAGGACGTCTGTCCCCTCAGCTCTGTGCGGCCCTCAGCCCCGATGAGACCTGCTCTCTGCAGAGGGTGACAGTTAACGCAGAAACCTGTAACAGGCAAAAGTGCTGAGTAACTAGTGAGTCCTCAGTCCCAAGCAGGGCGTCTGGGAGACCCTTGTCAAGGCCCAGGGAACATGGAGGAAGAGGGAGCGGGAACATTTTAAGAGGCAGAGGATGAGGAGTGTTGTGATGTGACATGGCCACAGCACTTGAGAATACACCGCAGCTGTCACTCCCTCAGTGAGACCCGTACAAAACAAAGAGCTGAGGGTAGAAGGAGGGTTCACTGGAGGAGGAAGGGGTCCCCAGGGTGGGGGGGAGGAGTGAGGGTTAGAGCAGGTGGTTATGTCATAAAGCATTGTATTCATGCATGAAACAGACAAACGCGGCGTCATTTGTTTGTTTGGGCTTTTGCTTCTTTATTTTTGAGATAGGCTCACTCCATGTAGCCCTGGCTGTCCTGGAACTCACTGTGTAGACCACGCTGGCCTCAAACTCACAGAGATCTGTCTGCCTCTGCCTCCCGAGTGCTGGGATCACCATGCCTGGCCTCAAAAAAAAAAAAGTGTTTTTTTTTGGTTTTTTTTTTTTGGTTTTTCGAGACAGGGTTTCTCTGTGTAGCTTTGCGCCTTTCCTGGAACTCACTCTGTAGCCCAGGCTGGCCTCGAACTCACAGAGACCCACCTGCCTCTGTCTCCCGAGTGCTGGGATTAAAGGCGTACACCACCACCGCCCGGCAAAAAGACTTTTTTTAAAAGAAAGAAAAGATGATGCCCACAAAAGAATTTTTACTGAATAGAAAAAGATATATATTATAATATCAGAAGGCAATACAAACTAAATGACTCCACCTGAAGAAAGGCTCTATCCCCCTATAATGAAGTCGAAACATTTCAGAAAACATGTTGGGCAGTGGGCTGGAAGAGCAAAAGGAGATGTCTGACCTTCAGGGCTTGTTTTCTGTTCAGGGATTTCTTAGGGGAAGCACATTCTATGGTTGTTAGTGGTGCACTTCTAGGAGAGAGAGGAAGTACCCAAATCTGAGAGCCAAGTAAGTTTAGAGAGTAACAAAGGTGAGGGGCTGCATCACAGAGTCAGGAGTGAGGGGGACACACCCTTTTTCTGACTGTATTAGACTATTGTCATTTTGTGCCAGATAGGGAAACTGAGGCTCCAAGCTATTAGGAGACCTATCAGCAGAATGTTTTACACAAGCTGTGGTTCGCAGCAGCATCTGTCCTGTTTCTGCTCAGAGACTGAGTGATGGAGGTTAGAAACAGGTGTGTGCAGAAACAGGTGTGTACAGGAGCAGGTGTGTACTGGAGCAGGTATGTGCAGGAACAGGTGTGTACTAGAGCAGGTGTGTAATAGAGCAGGTGTGTACTGGAGCAGGTCTGGGCAGGAACAGGTGTGTGCAGGAGCAGGTGTGTAATGGAGCAGGTGTGTGCAGGAACAGGTGTGTACTGGAGCAGGTATTTGTAGGAGCAGGCGTGTGCAAGAGCAGGCTTGTACAGGAACAGGTGTGTACTGGAGCAGGTGTATGCTGGAGCAGGTATGTGCAGGAGCAGATGTGTACTGGAGCAGGTGTGTGCAGAAGCAGGTGTGTGCAGGAACAGGTGTGTGCAGGAGCAGGTGTGTACTGGAGCAGGTATGGGCAGGAGCAGATGTGTACTGGAGCAGGTGTGTGCAGAAGCAGGTGTGTGCAGGAACAGGTGTGTGCAGGAGCAGGTGTGTACTGGAGCAGGTATGGGCAGGAGCAGATGTGTACTGGAGCAGGTGTGTGCAGGAGCAGGTGTGTGCAGGAACAGGTGTGTGCAGGAGCAAGTGTGTACTGGAGCAGGTATGGGCAGGAGCAGATGTGTACTGGAGCAGGTGTGTGCAGAAGCAGGTGTGTGCAGGAACAGGTGTGTGCAGGAGCAGATGTGTACTGGAGCAGGTGTGTACAGAAGCAGGTGTGTGCAGGAACAGGTGTGCAGGAACAGATGTGGGCAGGAACAGGTTGTGCAGAGCCCATGGGGATGGGATGAGTGCAAGGTTAAATTGGCTGGGAGTATACAGATGACAGTATGTTCTTCAGGGCCTGGGCACATGTGGTCTGAAGGAGGGAGCATCGCTTTCGCTGTCAGTAGAGCTGAGCTCTGTCTTCTATGAGCTGCATGACTTCAAGAAATTCACACACACACACACACACACACACACATACACACACACACACACACACACAAAAGCTAGGACAGATTTGCATAGAGGAAAGGTGCCAACAGGAGGTTGGGGAATGTGTGAACATGTGTGAACATGGTCAGACCACATGATACATCCCTGTGAAAAGATAACGAAACCCATCACTGTGTGAAAGGAGTGTATGCTTTAAAACTCTTTGGGGGAAAAAATAGTGTTGTTGTTTTCTTTAAATGCTTGCTATGTACCCAGTGAGGGTCACCCACACCGCAGCTGGACCCTTTCCAAGAAACTGCTGTTGTTCTCCATCTTGCTTTATTAAAGAGGCGAGAACACAGAGGAAGGGAACCTACTCATGGCCACAGCTAAGGGACACGGGTGCTTAGATTCTGGGGCCCACTTTCCTAACTCCCGTACTCCCAGCGATAATGTGGGCAGCCAGGCCTTCCTCACTGATTCTGTCGGGACTGTCAGACAAAGATTTATCTCCAGAGACAAACCAGCCCAAGATCCTAACATGGAGATTATAATTAGATGGTGAGCAGCTTTGGGCCACAAGGTATTGGCTTTAGAGATTTTTTTCCCCCTTTGGATTGTCAACACTCTAAAATTAAAATGCATGCATATACATAACATCTTTCCCTAGCATACCTTAAACTCAATCTGAAAGTCTGGCTAATGCATACCCCTAGGTGGGCAGGAGCAATTGTCTGGTCGGAGTTCCTGGTATGCTCCACTCATCCTTGGCCTCTTTCCACCATCTCTTATGGCTTGCATGGTGGCATTTCTGAGCCTGGGTTTGCACTCAATGTTTGCCCGACTCCTGTGGGCGTGCTGGTTTGTAGACCGAGCACAGCCAAATAGCTCAAGGGTGTGTTTGTATCATTTCCTGAAGGGTCATCTTCTATCTACGAGCTTCAAAGGTCAGAGTGTTCTGGAGAGAGTAAAGGCACATACCTGCGTAGGATCTTCTGAAGGCTGCTCCTTGCCAGCATGGCCTCAGCAGCAGCTCTGTAGTGGATGGTGCTTGGATGAGCTCTGGGGCTGGGAGGTAGCCATCCACGCTTGCTTCTTTTCTTTTTGTCATTTTGGGCACATACCTAAGTTGAACTGTGGTTTCTTCAAGTCCCAGAGATGCCTCTCCTCTGGCTACGTACCTTTCGTATCCCATTGTCCAAGATTCAGATTCAAAGATGGGAGACAGAACGTTAGTGGACCGTTTCTCCAACAAAGGGACATCCAAGAACGTTCACCCATGTATCGTTATATACTGTCTGTGTATCAAGTCTATGTTTTACAGAGGTCATCAGCTAGGAGGAAGCTAAACTGAAACAGGTGTTTTAAAAATAATTGCAAGAGGAATCATGAGAAAATGCTATGAAGTGAAAGTGGCTATCTAAGTCCACAGTGTGGAGGACACAAATGAGTGGCATTTGAGGAAGGATACATGGAGCCTACGCTGCATCCTCTAAAGAGGGTCAGGAGATGGGGTCCCCCTTTTATTCTTTGCTCCCCTAGAGCCTTTCCTTCCCCTGAATTTCGGGAACCTTGATCAGAATGTGATGTGCTGGAGGGGGTGGGAACTTGTTTCTCTTCATTCCATTTTGCTGTCCTTACAAGTCCCTTTCTGGCCTTGAGGGAAGAAGGCTCTCAGAGCTCAAGGCAGGAAAAGAGTGCAGTGTGGATTTGGAGAACAGGATGCAGACATGAGTAGGGTGGCCATTACAGATCACAGGAGAGAGCAGGGACAGAAGGAGCCAGTGAGGTAAACCGTCAAGGGTGGAGGCTTTTGCAGGAGTAAACCCGAACGCGCCTCGTGGAAACCAGTCACATTGCAGATGATGGGGGGCAGTGCTCTGAAAATGCAGTGCTAGGCAGCTTCGCCCTGTGGACACTGCACTCGCACAGACACGGAGGGGGGGGGGTGGCGGTCATCACTGCATGTAGCCTCTAGATGGACTCAAGAGATACAGTAAACCCAAGATGGCCAATGCATTGCCAAAATGACACATCACACCATGCTGCATCAACCCTTTTAAAGTCATTCTTTTATTGATTGAATTTGCACTTTGACAATTCCATGCATGTATATAACACATTCTGATTATTCCTGTTCCTCTTTTATCTCCCTCCTACCCACCTACTCCCTCCTTCCTACAAGTTCCTTTCTGTGTCCTTATGTCTTGTTTTGTGACTCGCTGGTGTTAACTGGGGCCATCCGCATGCTCTAGGCTTGGAACTGGCCATTGGAGCATGGTGGCGTCACAGCTGGATACACAATGGAAGACAGTGACTGTCACTCCCCTAGAATCTACCAGTTACCAATAGTTCGGCAGGGTGGGGCACGGTGACCCCTGACTGACCGTTGACAGGCCCATTCTTGTGAAGGTCCCATGCTGGCAGCCCACAGCTGCTGTGAGGTCATGTTTTCAGTGGCGTGCCCTGAAGATGACACTTCACAGTCCTTCTCCCTGTCTTCCGGCTCTCGTGGTATTTTTGCTCCCTCTTCCATGGCATTCGCTGAGTTTTAGAGGGATTGATAAAAATGTCCTGCTTAGGGCTGAGCCCTCAGTTGTCACTCTCAGTCCTTTGAACAGCCGTGAGTCACTGCGTCCACTGATGTTCACTGTGTGGGACCACGATAAAGCTTCTAATAATCAGAAGTACATCCCAAAATAACTATTGCAAGTATAGGACCAAGATGCAATTGGTTGTCACCATCAAGTGCTCTGTTGTGTTTGAAGTTGAATGTGCTATGCTTGCCTATGGTTGGCAGTGAACTAGGTCTGTCTACAGGAGCATTGCCACAAACAAGTGAGGGACACATCACATGTTAGAGTGACTGTGATGCCACCAGGTCATACAAGTCTTTAGCTGCTTTATAATCTAGTGGGACCCATTATCGCACTTTCGGTCTGTCGTCAGCTGAACCCCCACTCAAGAACACGAGGACTTAGGGTGAATAGAATAAATGAGTTTGGCCAAATTACTCCATTTCTGAAGTGTTTTGTCATCTGTATGATGTAAATAAAACTAAAACTTAACTTGAAAATTGTTGCAAAGAATAAGAGACACTGTATGTTAAGTGTCATGTTTTTAGTACTTAGGAGATGGTAGTCCAGGTGGTGGTGGAAGGCAAGGAGGAGGAAGAAGAGGGAGAGGAGGAGGGGGAGAAGAGGAAGAGGAGGAGGGGAAGAAGGAGGAGGATGAAGAAGAGGAGGAAGAGGAAGAAGGAGGAAGAAGAGGAAGCTGGAGAGGAAAAGGAAGAGGAAGAGGATAGAGAGGAAGAGGAGGACAGAGAGGAGGAGGAAGAGGAGAAGGAGGGAGAGGAGGAGGGAGAGGGGGACAGAGAGGAAGAGGAAGAGGATTGAATCCTATTAGACAGGGTCTTTCTTTGGAACTGATCCTGAGTTGGGGAAAAGAGCTGTCATGTCACAGAGTTTTGTGCTGGGATTTTTTTCTGTGAGAATATCTTGACAGGGTGCATGGATTTCTGGCTTCATAACAGCCATGCCCTAAGGCCACCATCTTCTTTGCCTTTATTTGGTCTGTGGGTACAGGGAACATTCTGTTCTGTTGGTCATAAGTCAAGACTGTGGGAGTAGGGAGCAGCTCTGGGCACTTGGCTGCTTGCTGGGTTGGGTACCAGCCAGTGAAGAGCAGCCACAGCCCATCAGTTCACGGGCAGCAGGAGCCCTCTCCCACTTGGCTCCATGCATGAATGCACCATGAGAATTTGCCCAGGCTCGGCCCAGGGTGCAGTGGAGGGAGGGAAGAAGCATGGGAGCTCACCACCTTGAATGGAGACCATCAGAATCCTTGTCATAAAATATTGGCACAAAGGACAGAAAGGAAGACAAGAAACTAGCGTGGCTTCTCCCAGACAGAACTCCCCATTGGAGATGGAGTCTTCTCTTTGTGGGTTTTGATTTAGCTCACAGCTATTTTTATTGACTTTTTGTAATAACCATTTTTTCCAGCTTCTATATTTGATTCACTGACATCTGTGGTCTTGCTAAGGAGGTGAGTCAGGATAAAAAGGAGGGAAAATCTTGGGAGCCCAAGAAGAGGAAAAGCCCTCATTCTGGAGTCCAGTTGACACCTCTTGCCAGCAGGGAGCAAGATCAGAGCACAGTTAGGAACTACACACACACACACACACACACACACACACACACACACACACACACACACCGCCAACCTCCCTTTCCAGATGAAAACTTGCAATTTTCTAGGAATCTCACCAGAAACCCCATTTACAGGGCAAGGACATATATTAGACTCTTGTGCAGCCCTGGTGGCTTCCGGTCCAGGCCTGGTGGCTCCCGGTGTAGCCCTCGTGGCTCCTCGTTTTATTTCACCAGATTATAAATCTATCTAAGGCATCTCATTTATCAAAAGAAAACAGGAGTGTGGTGGTATTGTGTTCCCCAATATATTGTGCACCCTAATAAACTTATCTGGGGTCAGAGAACAGAACAGTCACTAGATACAGAGACCAGAAAATGGTGGCACTCACACCTTTAATCCTAGCATTCTGAAGGCAGAGATCCATCAGATCTCTGTGAGTTCAAAGCCACACTGGAAACAGCCAGGCATGGTGACACACACCTTTAATCCCAGGAAGTGATGGCAGGAAGCAGAAAGGTATATAAGGCGTGAAAACCAGGAACTAAAGTCGGTTAAGCTTTTAGGCTTTTGAGCAGCAGTTCAGCTGAGATTCATTCGGATGAGGACACAGAGGCTTCCAGTTTGAGGAAATGAGATCAGCTGAGGAATTGGTGAGGTGAGGTGGCTGTGGCTGGTTCTGTTTCTCTGATCTTCCAGTGTTCACCCAATACCTGGCTTCAGGTTTGTTTTTATTAATAAGACTTTTTAAATTCGTGCTACACAGGAGGGGTCGTTAGCAACTTTGGAGCTGTAGCTTGAGAGCCACCAACATGATCCATGTGCCTGGACTGCCGGCTGTGCTTCCTGCTGAGGAGCCCTTACCCACACCTGGGTATGTCTTATTCCCTGCAGCTCTCTTTTGAGAAACTCACACCCACACTTTGGGTGTACCTTACTTCCTTCTGAGTGTCCCTGTCTCTTAACTCTCATGCTCAAGACTATTTTAAAGCATTTTTTAATAAAGTCAGTCATGGTAGACCACTATGGACAAATCGTCCACTCAGAGCTGCTAAAATAATCCCACTAGACATTCCTAGACCGATTTTCTTGCCTTGCCCCATTTGTGTTAAAAAATGCACCGTTTCCTCTCTGTTCCTCCTCTAGTCTGAACCCAAAGGGCCCGCCAGGGCATGCTGCCTATGTCCAGGAAACTTTGAGTAAAGACATATTCTTTCCTGACAACCGTTTGCATGTGTATCTCATGACCTGATCAAAAGAAGTGCCAGCAATATTTATAATGAATTGGCTGATGGTGTTGTCTGGACAGTGAAAACACCAATAAATACGACCCAGGGATTAACATTAAACTGAACAGCCTCACAGTCCCCCTGGAAACAGCACATTTATACAGTGGTGACATTTTCTCTCTTAAGACTCAGATGAGCAGGTCCAAAGCCAGCTTGAGTGTTGCCAGTAGGAGGCCTGAGATCCCTCTTTACATCCTCTTATCCCAAGGGTCCCTGCAGCGTTTGTGATGAGGGAAGGCTGCTCAACTTTGGATTGGCAGGCTCAGACCACAGGGACTTGGCCACAGACCAGTTCAGGTCAGCATAGGCTGGGCTCTGGGGCTAGGTCAGGATGAGGGTGGACTTGTGACGGGTGAATCAGGTAGAGAGGGAGAGACATCAAGATTAGTATAAAATGGGACATTGAAACATCAAGATGAACACAGAATGGGGTACTGGAATGGTAAAGTGTGGTGATATACTGTGTACCCTAATAAACTTGCCTGAGGATCAGAGGACAGAGCCAGACACTAGATTAGACATAGAGGCCAGGCAGTGGTGGCACACCTTTAATCCTAGCACTAGGGAGGCAGAGGTCCGTCTGGATCTCTGTGAGTTCAAAGCCACCCTGGACTACATGAGATTGACTCAGTCTAGGAGAGAAACAGAGCCAGGCAGTGGTGGCACACATCTTTAATCCCAGCACTTGAGATCTCATGCCTTTGCTTGGGAAGCACACATGCCTTTAATTTCAGGAAGTGATGCCTGGGTAGAGAAAAATATATAAGGTATGAGGAGACAGGAACTAGAGGGTTTTTCAGGCTGAGGAGTTGGTGAGGTAAGAGGTGGTGGCTGTGGCTTGTTCCTTTGTCTCTCTGTTCTTTCAGCATTTACCTCAACATCTAGCTCTGGGTTTTTTATTATAAGACCATTTAAGATTCATGTACAGTAAAGTGGTTTAAAAATTAAAGTATAAAAGAAGCCAGCTGCCAGAAAGACCAGACATTCCTTCCATCAAAGCTTCATGTCGCAGAACAGAGCACATGTGATAAGGGGTGTGTGTGTGTGTGTGTGTGTGTGTGTGTGTGTGTGTGTGTGTGTGTGTGTAAATGCTGGAAAGGTTGGTGTCATGTAAATAACCATTAAAAGGTCATGACCCTGGGAGGAGGGTTTGGGGTCTCTGTCCTGTCGCAGCTCTATAGCTCACCCCCACTCTCTCTTTCCTAATGAACTGTCCATTCCTATCACAATTCATGTGTCCCTGGCCCAAGTCTGTGCTAGAACACGCAGACCTAGAATGTCATTGGGAGCCCTCTCTGCTCAGATCCATACACACGACAGACTTACTTCGGGTTCACTGTGACTTTTTATTCTTCCTAATGTTCTCTTTGAACATATTTATTTGAAAATAATTGGAGATTGTTGATGCAAGAACACAGTTCTCACCTCAGAGGGGGGAAAGAGATCATTTGTTCTGGAGCCAAATATGAGTAACCATGGCCCAGGAACACAGATTCAGGTTGCCCAAAATTCCATTTCTAATGGTGAGTTTCATGAAGCTTCAGAACAAAGAAGAGCCAAGTGAAGACACTTTTCAAATACGTCAGTGGAAACACCAGGCAGGCGCCTTCAGTAACGCAGGGACCAGCCGCGGGCCTCAGACGTTGTCTCTCTGACCACACTTTTGGATGGTAGGAACTAGGAGTCAATTAGAACATAAGGAAGGATTTACCCAATAGTCATAAAGGCGCTAAGTCACATACAGAGCTGGGTAATGGCCATTAGGGGGTCGAGATAGCCCAAGACAATTTGAACTAGATCCTGGACTTGCAACCACCTCTCCACAATCATTGAAGTTCTAATCAGCCTGTGCTCTAGCCTCTTTCCAGGAATTTTCCTTCACAGCTTCCCCTGTTGACCAAGCATGATATTCTGTGCATGGGGAGGTTACATTATTTTATCAAATATTATTTAATGTCCCTCACTGCTAGGAAGCCTCATTCCTAGGATCTGTAGATGAGGCTCCATAGTAGCAGGCAAGCACCTTCAGGAGAGGAATGGCCAGTTAAGACATTAAGGAAGAAAGTCCTGGGTCATCTATTAAAATCTACAAGACATTATGATCCAGATCTGATTTTTAAAATCCTCTGTGTTGTACATAACATAGAATATAGCAAAAGTAATATGCCTAAAATTAAAATAATCAAGATCATTGTCTGTACTAACTAAGCAAAGGTAGCAGATAAAGAAACTGGACATTTTAAATAATAAAATTTAAACATTAAAAAAACAGACTGAATATATGTTTCACTGTGTTTACAGCTATTTTTATTCTATGACCTATTGTATCTTCTATTTGGGGTATTTAAACAAATCTACTATCTTTTAAGTCTGGTTTTTCTTTTGGCCTCATGTGCGGTGGCTGCCTCTTCTTCTTATGAAAGGTTTGTCTTTAGCATCATTTTTATTTATGAATATTAACTTGATCTAGTTTGTTATCTTGATATCGTACCAGATTTAATTTGACGGTAAATGGAAAGTTACATTATAGAAGAAATTAGATAACAATACAGTATTTAAATTTTTCTTTTAACATAACTATCTCTTACTATGTATTAAATGTTATTAACAGTGATAGAAATAAGAGTTCAGATTTATTAGAAATCACAACTTTATAGGCCTTGTAGGCATAGCTGAATTTGTTTGTTTTTATCTTAACATAAATGAAATGGGTCTCTAGTGGGAGTCACTGTGACATTGTTCAATTTATTTTTAAAAATCCCATGTAGCCATAATACAGGACACCATTAGCTGTGAAGGCACAGAAGACCACAAATGTTATTAGAGAGAGGTGTGTCTTGTATGATTTGCATAGAGGAGTTTGCCCTAATCTCTGGCTAGAGTAAACAGAGTTAAAGTTATTTTAAGTTTGTCAGTCTTATGAGCACAGTGCAGGGCCTTTAGAGTACCTCAACATTTTTAGTATCACTAGAGTAATCCAGTTGGGTGGATAAGGCGAGAAATCCATGGAGTCTGTTTAAAAGGCAAAGAATTTAAGGGGAAAAACTCACTGTACAGAACAGAATTGACACAGGTCTGAACACTGTTCTGGCCACCTAGATCAATCCCCCATCCAAGTCTCACAAGGTCATGAAGGAGTGATGCCTCCATGCATTTCAGGTCTTAAGGGTCACTGAGAGACTGAGCCCAAGGGGAAGGCACTTCAAGGTTATAGGCAGGTGGAGTAGTTACCTGCTGCATCTCTAGGAGCAGTGCTTCAAGGTCATAGCTAGAACCACTACCCATTACATCTTCCCCTTTTGTCTAAATAAGAAAGTTCTCAGCTAATATAAAACTATACACAATAGGAACAATTATCAAATGTCCCCCAGGAGAGGAGAAAGGTAGTAACCTAAATAAAAATAGAAATAGAACCACCAAGAAAAACATCAAACAAGAGACATATACTAAAATCCAGAGATGTCCAGAACATAGGTAAATGGCATGTTACAGAGATTACTCCAATAGCTAGCTGTCCTATCCTGAAGAATCTGAATCTAGTATTTAATATGTTCTAGCTAGGATATGAGAAGGTTGTAACTGTAACTATTAGTCTTCAATTCCATCAAAGACCTGAGAAGGAATACAATATTACCTGAGAAAACGGACAGTGTAAGCAAGCAATTTCCAAAAATCTTTCGAGAACAGACAGAGACAGCTGGCAGCCTGGACAGTCATCTAAAGTTTCTCAGCACCACTAGGGCATTCAATTTGGCTACAGGCCTAGAATATCCGACACACTATTTTCAGAAGCAGAAGTTTTGAAAGACCATCTTACCCTATCTTGGCAAGGTTCAATAGTCGCTTTTCCTTGTGTCCTGCTCGTACGGAAAGGACAGAGTTCATACTGTCAGCAGTTGAGGCAAGGGCAGTTTTTTTGTCCAGCAGGCCATTTTGTGCCAAGAAGAAGACAAACTTCCAAACAGAAATGTCTTAGAATCCCAACGTTCTCTCGGGATTAGATTAGTGCTGCCAGGAGCAATCGTGTCTCATGTCAACAGAATTCTAAGTTATCAAAACATTTAAATGCCATATTTTCCAGGTCTATGAAGTGTTTGAAGATTACCTATCCATCTAACATATGTTTTTGTAAATCTGGACAACCTAACTAACATAACTATAGAGATGACAAGCATAGGTGACTATAAATCTGAAAGTCTTATCTACCTAGATAACCTGAGGACTGAGGCTTCAAATTAACAAGGTAAACAGTCTGTAAACAGATGTACAGTATAAGGACAATGACCTCAAAATTGTGACAATACACAAAATATCTTAAACAGAGGTAGAAATGTATAGTGCAATATACGGTATGACAATAATATCCTTAATATGTATCAATATACAAAATATCCTAAACAGAGGTGGAACATACATATAGTATGATAAATATAATTTTACATTTGTATCAATATATAAAACATTTCAAACAGGAGTAGGACTATGTACATAATATGACAACTATAGGTTTGAATTTGTATCAATATACAAATTATCTTAAATATGAACATAAAAATGGTTTACATTTGTATCAATATATAAGAATCCATAATAGTGTAAATTATCTAAGGCTGATATTTTATTAAATTAGTATATATAATAATCTACCTTAGGTGGATACATTTAATATTATCCCCCTTTTTAATAGGAAAATTTGTCTTAGAGTTTTGAGTTTAAGACATAAGTACCTGGGGCCTGGAGAGATGGCTCAGTGGTTAAGTACACTTAATGCTCTTGCAGGGGACCTGAGTTCAGTTCCCAGCACCCACATGGTGGCTCACAACTACCTGTAACTCTAGTTCTGGGGGATCCAATGCTCTCTTCTAGTCAGCTCAAGCAAAGGCACACAGAAAGCACACACACACACACACACACACACACACACACACACACACACACACACGTAAATAAATAAATAAAAATAAAAATAAGCCCCATTAGAAAGGGGGCCTCACTGAACACAGCTCATAGGAGAACCAGAAGGAGTTTGTGAAGACACAATGGCGGCATGCGTTGTAAACACTTCATCTTCCTCCCATCAAAAACTAATCAGAAGAGATCTGGGCTGTTCAGGGTGAAACGGCCCTAGACAAACACTGCCTGTTTCTAAAGAGAAGCCTTTTTGGAAGATGTCTGAGTGTCACACAGAGGTGCTCATGCTATTTTTAAACCTCCACACCTGAGCATGTTGTGTCAAAGGGAAGCTAGATAGCGACGCCCCAATCACCTTTGTGTGTGGCAGCCAGGAGGTGTGTGGCTGAAAAGGGTGGCGGCATAGTTTAGACCAGTGGAAGCCATGTGCCGCGATCCATGAGTGCTGCTATAACCAAGTGTCACAGCCCAGGTTATTTATAAACAGAAGGCTAGTTCTCACAGTTCTGAGGGCTGGAGAGTCCAAGGTCTACATTTGGTGTCTGGGAAGGACTGCTGTCTACATCCGAGATGGCGCTTACAGGGTGTTCTCAGATGGCAAGTAGGAGGCTACTGTCCTGTGTTGTAAGATAATCTTTTCATACACTGTGAAGATGTGTCTCTGCCAAAGCACCTTCTGACAGGTTTAATCAAGAGCTGAACGGCCAATAGCTAGGCAGGAGGGAATAGGCGGGACTTCCTGGCAGAGATAAGAACTCTGGGAAGAAGAAAGGCAGAATTCACCAGTGAGAAGAGGAAGGAGTCAGGCGTACAGTATGGAGGAGAGGTAACCAGCCATGTGGCAGAACACAGATTAATATAAACAGATCAATTTAAGTTATAAGAACTAATTGGGAACAAGCCTAAGCTAAGGCCAAGCTTTCATAATTAATAATAAATCTCCATGTCATTATTTGGGAGCTGGCAGTCCAAAGAAAGTATGACTACTGTCCTGAGCCCCTCCGTCTCTGAGACACCAACCCATGCTGAGCATGTGCTCTTCCTTTCTTAATTGCCTCCTGAAACACTGCAAACTCGCAGAGGTGCATCCAAGCAATAGCAAACTAAACACAAGGACTCATGCAGAGTCTGCATATCCAGACCCCTTCCTTCAGGAATGGCTAGCCTGGGGACACAGAGGTGACCTTCCCATCAGCACAAGGGTAACCTGGGCAAAAGCAGGCAAAACAGGTCCATAGAAAAAGATAAAAGTCTTACTCAACAATTTTCAAACTTTGACTTGTTGACCAGATTCCCATTGGCTTGCTTTGGGCCATGTGACCGTCCTTAAGCTGTGCCATGTGATCATCCTTAAGCCCTGCAAGAAGACTGGATGCTGCCCGCACGGTGAGGTGCAGCCCCCCACCCCCAGCCCGGGCATTGCAGTTGACAAACCGTGAGGCCGCACTGAAGGCAACCCTTCGCTCAACCCTTCGCTCAACCCTTCATTCATCGGTTGCTTCCTGGTACACACAAGGGACATGGATGCCGCTTCCATCGCTGTGGGTTACGGAACAGATTCCATTAACCGTCCAGTCAGTGAGGGGTTTTTGGCAGGTCCTAAAAAGTGGAAAACAAATGGGGCCTCTTCAAGTGCATCGTTCCCAAATGATCATCAGGGACCAAACGAATGAAGAATGGTATTCACACTTACAAACACTCAGAAATTCCACCCACCAGGCAGCCCTCCTAATGCAAGCCTGGGAAAGTGCTGGGTTCCTGCTTACTCTGGGCTCGCCTGGTGCTTTTAATAATGAAGCAGTTCTGGCCGGTTCTTCTGGCCAGACTTCAATGATGCGTGCTGCATTCTGTCTCTCAAATTCCATTTCAATTTCCTGTGGAATTCCTTCTCCCCCTTTCCTTTTATCTTTTTTAATTTTTAAAATTCCTTCCTCCTGCCCCCACACCTAAATCTACTTCTTGGCTATTTATAAGATCTGTGAGCCACCCAGAGGTGGATGAGTGTTTCAGACAGACAAACAGCCTAGTTTTGTCCTCAGTAGCTCTTCTTCACTTGAGTGTGGAATGAAATGCACCCAGATCCAGAGTTTAGCTCCAGGGCCCGTCCTCTAGAGGATGGCAGTAGTCATTAGAATGCTTTGCAACAAGCAATCACACAGAAAATTCACCAACTCAAACCGGCTCAGCTGTTGCAGGAATTTGTTGGCTTGTGTAACTCAAATGTCTAGAGTCGATAAGGCTTCAGGTATGGTTTGATCAAGCTTCAGCACTGTGTGGCTTCTCTCCATAGGGGCAGGGATTTTCATCTTCTCTACAGGATGTACTAGGTACTTGTACTAGCATCTAGAAAAAATATTTTTGAATGAATACAATTATGTCTGCCCATCTCTGTGGGTTGATTTGGTCTCAAGCAATACAGAGCAGCGATGAAGTAAGGTAAGTGGGGGGGGGGTTCCCTCACCCCTCCCCCACAGCTCCAATGGGCATCCACTGGCTTTACTATCCAGTTAAATCCTTACCAAGTGAGCCAAGACCAAAACCTCTGTAACTTTAAGAGATAAAGTTGGTGTTAGTGTCTGTCTTTAGATATCCTTCCACTGTCCCATACAGTGCTACCAGACACCTTGACGATTCTACAAATGAGCAGCTTCTTCCCAGCCAGCAGGACTATGGGCTAAAGTCAACTGCTAGTCCTGCTGCTCTGTGGATTTTCAAACTGGAAGCAAAACCCTTTGAAACTGTAACTGCTACCAGTTGGTGACCAAGGAGCCCAGGCCAGCCTGACCCTCTTCTTTAAGAGAGTCCTGTGTGCTGCTCTGTGGTTGAGGAACACCAAGGTCACCCCAGGTCAGCCTCCAGCCCCACTCCCATGCTGATGGGCTCTTCCAATGCCAACTGTTTGAATTCCAATTTCTCTGATGGGGTGCAATGGTAGCCAGGCCAGTGGCTGCAGAACCCAGGCAAGCGCTGCTAAGGCGATTTATGCCCACACCGTGTTTCCCAACTTTCTGTGAACCTGCCCAAGACAGACAACAGCAGTCACTGGATGCTTAGCTGGTCTCCTTGTACAGCCCCATAATCAGCCATATCCTTCCACTTAAGTGGGGAGCTATGGTGGACAAGAGGTGGGGGGCAGATACCTATCAACCTTTTCTGTTTGTTTTGTGAGACAAGAACTCTGTAGCCTAGACTAGACCTGACTTTTTCTCCTTCCATAGCCTCCTGGGGGCTGAGTTTGTAGGCACATATCATGACACATGGCTTGAGGATCTTGGGGACCCATTGGCAGAAGTTGCCTGCGGGTGGGAGACAGGCAGCGTTTCCATGAAGGGGTCTCCATAAGACACACAAGGCGGGCTTAATGTTTGCCTGAGAAACCAAGCCAGGATAGAAACATTGTTCTGTAGAAGACAAAGGAAGCTGCAGAGGATCTTGGGGTCAACCAAGCAGGAAACAGAGCAGTATCAGTCTCACATTCAGAACCAGGAGTTCAATCTGTGAATTGCTCCACATGGCTTCACCCCCCAAGGTAGGTCTGCCTTTCCGTGTTGCCAACTCTTAGCACTCTCCTTTCCTCGAATACCATTCCTGAAGATCTGCAGACCTTCCTCACACCCCTGTCCTCTCTGGCATGGCTTGTGCAACTGTATGAGGATGCTACATGCTCACCTGAGCTCTGTCCTCCACCACCATACCTTCCTGCCCTCTGAGACCCACCTGCAGACACAGTAGGAACTGTCGTCCCAAGCACCGCTAAGAGGTTATGAAACTCCATGGATGGGGCCAGGCCAGCTCTGCCCACAAAAAGGAGGTGGTTGTTGTGTGCTGCTAACTGACTTCCTGGGTGTCTCTGAAGGGTCTCCTGGTCCAGGACTGGCTGTAGCCAATTATCTGTTCACAGCCCAGAATGCCTAGATCTACAGGGATCCCACCTCTCTGTCTCTCTGTCTCTGTCTCTCCCTCTCTGCCTTCTGTGAACATTGGATATGGAAGCAATTATATTAGGTTGCAGTAATTAGTTTTATGTAAGTATAGCTGAGAGCATGTGAATCAATGCCATACCCATTTCGAGTGCTCTCACCCCCTCTCCCTCTCTTCCTCTCTCTCTCCCAACAGGACTGGAAAATGCTGAATCCTTGTGGGGGTGGGGAGGGTCAGCACATTTTTTTTTTTTTAGAGCTGACAGCCACCCCTGAATGCTGCAGTGTAGAAGTAAAGAAGGCACAAGTGTAAGGAGACTTCTAATTGAATCCAGCACCGAACAAGCTGAGCTGAACACAGAGCACAACCAGCTGAAATCCCACGTGTTGGCTTCTAACCCTCCTGGACGGCCAGCACAAGAAAATATTTCTGGGCTGTGTCTCAGGCAGCCTGTTCTATCCACGTGGCCAAAAGAGAACAAGAATGGCCCGTTTCCTGGGCAGAGGCACTGGGTTATCACGGATCCAAGATTGTCTTTGATAAAGCTGTTGTTGGGTTGACTAAAGGGCAGGCATAGGAAAAAAAAAGAAAAAAGAAATAACCCTGAGAGACAGAGGTGTTTGGGTGGGAGCTCTCTGCTTCAGTTCACGTCCATTACCAGTTTGTGGGTGTCAGCTCCGGTTGGCTGGAGGTGGGCAGCCCCTCCCGCATGGCTCCAGGCAATCTCTATCAATCCCCTACTTGGTCTTGTACATCCCTCGATGCGCAGATTCCCATGTGAGGCAGAGGGGAGCACATCTTCCTTTCAGAATTCCTGGTTGGTGATTCATAGCATGATT
Organism: Peromyscus californicus insignis; assembly: GCF_007827085.1. Lineage (NCBI taxonomy): Eukaryota > Metazoa > Chordata > Mammalia > Rodentia > Cricetidae > Peromyscus > Peromyscus californicus. The sequence continues at coordinate 90,400,201 of NW_026294551.1, read as the reverse complement.
ATCCAGCTGCTCTGTCTCTTGGGGCCATCCCTGGGGACAGCCCCCCTACCCCCACTTCCCCGCCGCCCCCATGTTTGGTCTTTGGTGCTGTGCGACTTTTTCTGGCTGGGGATGGAAATTGCTGAGTGGCCCACAACAGATCTGAACCTGAGATGACCAAAGGAATCCTGGGTATGTGCACCACTGGGCCCCTTCAGCCAGCTGCTGCTGGAGCTGCTGAGCGCAGGCTGGCTTGACTCCGATCCCCTTGGGTCATTTCCACGGCATTTCACATGCCTTGCGCCTCCCGTGTCACCAAACAATGCTCTTTAGTGGTTAAGGGTCTCCTCCTGGCACGCCAAGACTGTGGACGCCTCCTTTCCAATCCCAGCTGCTGTGTCCACTTGTAGAGACCCCGGCAGGTTTGTGCAGCGACACTACCCTCATGCCCGATGCCTCTGGGTTCCTCTTGGTTAAAAGCATGCAGCCGCATTGCTGCTTAATGTGTGGGCAGTGCTCTGCCTCTACCCGTAGGAGGTGGTGGCATGGCTCAGAGAACGGGGCCACGTGTGTAGCCCAGCTCTGCCCCGAGCCGCCTCGGGAGCCCGCACCAGAGCTGCAGGGAAGCCCCTGGGTGTCTGCAGAGCAGGTGGCCTCCATCTGAACACCCAGCCCTGTCAGCTGTTGAGAGCCCTAGTTGGAAGAAGCATTCCAGGGACATTCCTTCTGTCTGGAGCAGGGACTTGGCCTGAACCTTGAACCAAAAAAACCAGAACAAGCTGCACCAGTTTGCCCCACCTCAAAACAAATGCCTTTTTTTTTTTTTTTTTTTTTTTTTTTTTAATATCGCTGAGAACAAAACCTGAGTTCTGGGGTTGTCATGCTTTGTTTTCCCACTGGGGAACAGTTAGGAAACAAGACTAAACTGGATCTTCTGACTGACTGAGGGGAGGAAGAGGGCCTCCCACTGGCCTTAGGTGTATTCAGTTACCTCCCATGCAGGCCGACACTAGCAGGCAGGATGAGGTCTGCAGAGATTGCGTGAGGGTGTCTGCAGGCTGGAGAGGCTGAGGTGACTGGGGAGGTCCTGGGGATGTTGTGGAGGGAGCCTGTGTGCAGGGAGAAATGGGTGGTGTTAGAAGCCTCCTGGAAGCCACAGGAGAGGGTGCGGAAGCCCCCAGATGAAACTGGCCCAGGACACACCCTTCTTTTTTAAGAAAAGTGGTCGCTTCTCTTATGTCACATGACCTTTTCACCCTGATGTACACAATGGTACCAAAGAAAACACCTTCCCACAATGCCACTCCTGACTGCACGGACTTTTACCACTCTGTGTATTCATCTCTTTCAAGTCACTGGTGTTGTTTTTCTGTCTGCTTAGCAACCGCACCTGAATCGACGGATATTTTACCTATGTCTTCTCCCTGTGGCCTGAAGTCAGCACCCTGAGACCCAGACCACAGCCTGGCAGGATTTCTGCCCTGCTGGTACCAGCTGCCAAGTGTTTTTGTAATCTAAGCTGTTCTGTTTACCAATAAAGACTTGGGAGTCAGATGTTGGGGTGAAAACCTGCTAGATCAGAGAAGCCGAGAAGCAACCAGCTGACCTTCGTTTCTGGCCTGAGACCCAGCAAGAGAAGCATCTCTCCACTTGTCCCAAACCAAAAAGACATGAATCTCTAAGTCCCTCCCTCTCCTTCCTGTGTCTATTGCTGGGTCCTCCATACTCTCTATGGCTAATTATTGTCAACTAGTCACTGGCTCTGCCCCCTGATCCAGGGTTAATTTTTTTAACACAGACTCAGTGTTTCACTGTGTGATCAAATATCCCAAAACACACTGTGAAAAGAAACACCTGGTAGAAGCGACTTACAGGAGGAATGACTTGTCTGAGCTCACAGTTTCAGAAGGATTTCAGTCCAGCAAGGCAGTTAGGCAGACTGGCAGGCTCAGCCCTGTCTTTGGTCAGGTGGGAGAAAGGAAGCCTGTGGTATCAGCTTGTTCACATGATATAGACGAGAAGCAGAGGCAGCAGGCCAGAGGCAGAGGTGAGCAAGCATGTCAAAGGCTATCCCCAAGCCAGCTACTTTTACCAGCCAGGCCCCACCTTCTACAGGTCCCACAGTTTCCACAACGGCACCACAAGCAGAGCAAGCAAGGTACATTACTACTCTAAGAAGACGTCTCCCTAGAAATACTGTCAGATTCTTCTAAAAGCTTGAGTCTGGAGACTGAATTTGCTTCCTGAATCTCCTTCACTTCCTCTGGATTCCCCCAGGTAGCCTGGGATCTGAACCAGTCCACCAACCACAGCTGAGGTTGCTGTTGGAAACTATGTTTGCTTACCATTACAATGAACCCAAAGCCAGTCCACATAAAGGCCTTCCTGGCTCTGTTACCCTACACAGGTTGCTTAGCCTCTCTGAGTCCTGACACCCTTCTGTATTGAATGAAGTTAATGCTCTCCTTCAGAAGGGTCATTGGGAATGAATGCGCCATGGTAACTCAAAACTCACAACCTTGCCTGGCAGGGTCCCTGTCCTGAAGACAGCAATTGCATGATGGGTGTGGGGGAGCTAGTGTCACAAGACACATCTGGCTGAGTTCAACCAGGGTTCTGTAAAAAGGTTAAATTTAGTTCAGATGTAAATTTAGCGAATAAATGTGGTTTGGGGTGCTACCCCCGCCCCCTTTCTGTTTAATGGCTTGGTTCAGTCTCTGTCTCCCAAAGCAATCATCCACACAGCACTAATTAAGACATCTATGGAGCTCCCCAAAGTGAAATTCAAAAACCCAGATGCCTGCCAAAGCATTCTGGAACTTATCACATGTTTTTTTCATATGCTCGGTACCACCCCGTACAGCGCTGGCCCTTCCCGGCAGTGGGCAGCCTGATCATGGAGTGCCCCACCACTGGTATTCCCAGGGTCACACCACTAACTCTGAGCCCCTCCCCAGTTTCTCGGTCCCTACGGAGAAAAAGCCTAAGATTTAATCATTTTTTTACCATGAGGAAAAGGCTTTGGAAAAATAAAGTTAAATAAAAAATAAACACGCTTCCCAGGATGATGGCCACCCCGCTAACCGCCGAGCTAAGCTGACGTGGACTGGGGTATGAAGGAGAAAAAAGACAGCGGATAGGCACATGTGAAAAGTGATGGCTGAGGGAAAATGGGGCAGTGCACACAAGCAGGAGATGTCTGCTGTTACGATTCGAATCTGCAACATCCTCGGGCTCGCATCCGAGTGCTTTGCTCTCAGCTTCTCAAGACTGTGGAGTCCGGAGAAGGGGAGGCCTGGCTGACAGAGGTGTGTCAGTAGACGGTCGGCCTATGAAGGTCAGACCTATGTCTCTGGTTTGCTAGCTCTGCTTCCTGGTCTGCTGGCATGTTAGCAAGTCCCTGTCCCACGTGTCTGCCACCAGGGACAGAGCACCTCTGTTCTGCCGTCCCACCATGGTGGACAAAAAGCTTTCTGAAACCGTGAGCCCAGACACCTCTGTCCCCCCGTCAGTTGTTTCTGTTAGGTATTTTGTCACCTTGATGAAAGAAGGCCTCAAGGGATTCTGGAATGTTTTATAAAACCAATCTTCACAACAAAATGATACATGGTGCCTGTGTCATAAGAATCAGGTACTTGAGAGGTTGCCAGATATGTGTTTATAAGTTTGAAATATCTTATTGGAAAGCTCTATTTTGAAAGAACTTGGGGAAGAGAAAGAGGCTGAACTTAAAAAAAAAAAAAAAAGATTGTGTCCTGTAAGTCTTTGCTAGCACAGGGAGCTTGTGCTACTGCATGGGAACATGGGTATTGAAATATGCCCTGGATTTGAGTGGCTGACTGAGTATACCACTGAGATAAAAGTTGAAATTGTTTTCCCCCACTTAAGGAGCTTACACATTTCACCCATGGACATCGTATTGCCACAGGTGAAACCCAGCTGCTTGCCAGAGCATTCTGGAACGTGAAGTGTTAGAACCTGGTCAAGTTTTGGGACCCTTGCACTTCTTTGGGAGTGATCGTTTTTATTCACTCTTTCCAGCTTACTTTTCAAGATTGTCCCCAGGGGAGTAAAGTGTTTGTGTAGTGCTGTGCATTGTCTTTCTGTATGCTGTAAATATGTGTTACTCCCATTGACTAATAAATAATGCCTGCATAGGCCTATGGCAGGGAGCCAGGCAGGAAGATCCAAGAGAGATAGGAAAAGGAGAAAGGAGAGGCAAAGGAGAGACACCAGCCTGCTACCCAAGAACAACATGCCAGCAGGCCATGGAACATGTGGCAAAACATAGATTAATAGAAATGGGCTAATTAAAGTTATAAGAGCTAGCTAGCAAGAAACCCGAGCCATTAGGCCATACAGTTTGTAAATAATACAAGCCTCTGTGTGTTTGCTTGTCCGAGCGACTGCAGGACAGGTGGGACACAGGAAAACTTCTGACTACAGTGTACTTGCTGCCCACAGGCCGACTCTCTTTTGCAATCCATAGCCAACATAAAGCTCCCGGGTTCTAGAAGAACCCTGTGTCACAAAAGTGGCCCTTCACACTTAGCCTTGTTTGTGAGGGTCATGTGAGTGTTCTCAGACCCTGGACCCAGGGTCCTCCATGGACTTCTGGTAATGGTCTGTGGGAACCAGGGTGGAGCAGGGTAGTGAGTTCATGTCCAGTGACATAGGTGAGCTCTAATTCATATCCAAGGTGGTCAAGGACTAGGGGATCACTATTTATGGAGCCTTGAACCCCTTCATTATGAGACAGTGACATTCACATGTCTTTTTTGGGTATGTGTTGAGGTATGTAATTAGCTTGCCCTTGGCTTTGAGCTTTCAGAACATGGAGAGGCTCATGCATGAGGATCTCACACATCTAGCTGCCCTGTCTGATTATAGGAAAAGTGACAGGGTGACCTTAGCTAGTCTTTCCATACTTGTCCCAGACAAAACCAAGGGGTCCAAGTTCAGGTGACACTCAGAAGCCAGGGACATGCTCCTTTGGAAGGACTGTCTTTTCGGTCATCTATGAGTGGTGATTGCCTGCTTCAAATGTTACTGAGTAAATGGAAGAGCTCTCTGTGGTTAAAGCTGCAATGGTCAGAACAACAAAACAAAGACAGTCCATGCTGTACGACTCAGGGTACAGCGGGGGTGTCCACAAGTCCTCATGGATGTGAATAAATGATCAGTAAATTAATAGGTGGGAAGAAGAGGCCTAACTCCTAAAGAGAAAAATTCCAAGAATTCCTGTAGTTACCCGCTTTAAAGGGGGTGAAACGTCACTCCCTTGTTCCTCAGATGTGAGTTATAGGGTTAGGTGACTTCATTGTGGTGTGAATGTCACATTGAATGTTTATAAAAAAAAAAAAACCTAGGTGGTCTAGCCTACAACAGACAACACACCCAGGCTACACAGTATACACCCTTGTGCAGGTAGGTTGTTGACAGAATGCCATTGTGTGACTTGTGACTCCATTCAATATAGACCTCTCCATTCAAACATTCGTTCTTGCGTGAATTCACATCTTTCCTCAGAGGCTTCACACAGGTTCTGGGATGTCAACTTTCACAATCTCTTTGGGAGCTCTATATGGGGAAGCTCCTTGCCATGAGTCTTCTTTTGGTCGGGGTCACATGAAGTGCATGGTACCCAGAACCACAGGATACTATAGGGCTATGCTGTCCCAGGTGGTGGCCCTGCGAAGCCACTGAGAACTTGGTGCTGAAAGTAGAAAAACCACAGCAGACGTTAGATACTTAGTGTTGCTCCTTAGTAGTCTTTTTATGCTGATCATGTTGAATGGACAGTGTTTGAATATGCTGGATTAAATAAATATATTACCGAGTTTAAGTTGCCCTACTTATTTTTCTTGTTCTTTCTTCTCATCCTCCTCCTTCTCCTTCCACTGTTTTGGTTTATTGAGACAGGGTCTCTTGTAGCCCAGGATGGCCTCAAACTCATTATAAAGCTGAGGACGACTTGAGTTCCTAAGCCAGTTTGCCTAGTTTATGTGGTGATAGAAACCAACCCTAGGCTCTGAGGATGCTAGAGCATACATGTCCTTCTATTTTAAAATATGGCTAAGGGCTGGGGCCATAGCCCAGGGGTAGAATGACTGCCCAGTATGCCCGAAGCCCCAAGTTCAATTACAAGTGCTACAAAAACAAAGCAAATGATGTGGATGCAATGAAGGCAGAGCGAAAAAACCATTTTATAGCTACATTGAAACAATCAGAAAGATGTCAAATAAATCACTCAACAATGTACCTTGGAGTCTTGTAAAACTAAAAGTCAGTGAGTGGAAAGAAACAATGCAGGGCAAGAATTAATGAAATGAAAACAAAAAAAATGTAAAGAATCAATGAAACCAAGAGTTGGGTCTTTGACACAATAAGCAAGATTGACAAAACTTTAGTGAAATGAGCCAAAAGAAAGAGAAGATGCAAATTAACAAAATTAGAGGTGAAAAATGAGCCATCACAACAGATATCAATGAAATTCAGAAAATCATTAGGATTACTTTGCAACTAAAACTAGATGAAGACACGAGAAAGAAATTATAGATCAATATCCTTGATGAACACGGGTACAAATTTTTTCAATAAAATACTTGTGTGGTGATATATTGTGTACCCTAATAAAATTTACCTGAAGATCAGAGCTACTAGATTAAACATAGAGGTCAGGCAGTGATGGTACACAACTTTAATCCCAGCACTCAGGAGGCAGAGATCTGTTTGGATCTCTGTGAGTTCAAAGCCACCCTGGACTAGATTGACTCAGTCTAGGAGAAAAAACAGAGCCAGGTAGTGGTGGCACATACCTTTAATCCCAGTACTGGGAAGCACACATGCCTTTAATCCCAGGAAGTGATGGCTGGGTGGAGAAAGATATATATGGCATGAGGAGACAGGAACTAAAGGCTTTTCAGCTGAGGAATCCCTTTCAGCTAGAAAGCTTTTTCAGACTGAGAAGTTGGTGAGGTAAGAGGTGGTGGCTGTGGCTTGTTCCTTTGTCTCTCTGATCTTCAGGTAAATTTTATTAGGGTACACAATATATTACCACATACTTGCAAGTCAAATTCAAGGACACATCAAAAAGTTCATTTACTGGATCAAGTTAGCTTCATTCTAGAGATGTAGGGATGCTTCAAAATATGCAAATCAGGAAATGTTATACATCACATAAACTAAGCCAAAGATAGAATCACATGATTATTTCAGCAGCTGCCAAAAGGCTTTTGACAAAATCCAACATCACTTACGATAAAAGCCCTGAAAAGACTGGGAATAAAAGGGACATTATCTCAACATAATAAAGTCTATATAGGACAAACCTGTAGCCAGCATCACACTAAATGGAAATTATTTCCATTTAGGTCAAGAAGAAGATAAAGTGTCTGCTTCCTCCATTCTTCTTCACTATGGTATTTGCGATCTTAGCTAGAGTAATAAGGCAAGAGAAGGAAATAAAAGGAGCACGAACAGGAAAGGAGGACACACACACATATGTGTGTGTGTGTGTGTGTGTGTGTGGTGGACAGAGAACAGCCTTGAGCTGAGACAGAATCTTTCATTGGCCTAGAACTTACCTACCAACTAGGCTGGGCTGGTTGGCCAGCAAGTCCTAGGGATCTGCTTATCTCTACATCCCCAGCGTTGGAATCAAGGGTGTCACCATGCCCTCCCTGCCATTCTTTTTAACATGGATTCAGGAGATCAAACTCAAGTTGTCTTGCAAGACAAACATTTTATCAACTGATCTGTCTCTTTAGCCCATCCCAGAAAATTTTTAGATTTGATAAACACCTTGAGCAAAGTATCAGGATACAAAATTAACACAAAACATTAGTAGCTTTCTTACATACAAAGAACAGACATGCTGAGAAAGAAATCAGGGAAACAACCTTATTCACAATTCCCTTAAAATTCCCTTAGAATAAACCCATGAAGTAAGTAAAAGATCTCTACAATGGACACACTACAACACTGAGGAAAGACATAGTAGATCTTCAATCAGAAGATGGGAAACACCCACAGTCACGGACTGGATGAATTAATACTGTGAGAACATCCATCCTCCTGGAAGTGGTCTGCAGATTCACTCCCCACCCAAATCCCAATGCAGTTCATAAAAGAAAAGAAAGGATAAAAAAGGAGAGCTTAGGGTGTGGATGGGGCAGTGTGAGCACACAGTGTATAACATAGGGTGTGGATGGGGCAGTGTGAGCACACAGTGTATAACATAGGGTGTGGATGGGGCAGTGTGAGCACACAGTGTATAACATAGGGTGTGGATGGGACAGTGTGAGCACACAGTGTATAACATAGAGTGTGGATGGGCAGTGTGAGCACACAGTGTATAACATAAGGTGTGGATGGGACAGTATGAGCACACAGTGTGTATACCATGTGAGAGCATCCTCTTGTAACTCAGTGCTAGGTCCAGTGAGTATAAACAATCAAAGAATTTTAAATAATATGGCTGTGGGACTTTTGAGATTACAGTCATCTCAGGATCTCTAGAGGATTGGTCCCTAGAGGACCCCCAGCAGATAGTGAAATCCATGCTCACTTAAGTCTTTTATATAAAATGGCACTCTATGTAACTCCTACACACCTTCCTGTCTACTTTGCCATCTCTAGATTACACAGTGTCAAGTGATCTGTGAATGTAATTCCAATAGTTGCTATGTCTGTTGGGGAATAATGACCCAGAAGTCCATACACCCTTGGTATGTTTAAAAACTATTTTCCTGCTGAGCGTGGTAGAGCCCACACATGTGGGATCTGTGGGGCAGAGGAGCAAACAAGACTGCTCTCTGGGAAAGTGATGTGGGTGAACATACAGTTGGGGAAATGCTTCATAGTCACTCCTTCCCGGAAAGCAGCGAGACTCAGGAACACACTGGATATGAGCTCTGAAGGACGGGAGTCTGTCTGTGCAAGCCCTGGATGTGACCTGGATGGGGAGGACGAAGAGAGGTACTTCTCATCACTCAGTCCTGCCTGCTGTTTGGCGCCCTGGGCAACTGTTGCAATCCTCAGCGAGGCTTTCTCTCACCTAGCTCAGAGTCACCATGTGCCAGTTGATCTGGGTCACATTGTGATGAAAGTCACAGCTGGTAGCCCCTCCATTCCACAAATCTCACACCCTGTAGATTCCACCAAGCTCAAATGGAAAATATTTCCTAAACATACCAAACGTGTATGAACTTCCTCTTGGCTCTCTTCCTGCTTAAGCTCTGCCGCATAGCAGCTATCTCCACTGCGTCTGCGTGTTGTTAGACGCAGTTTTCTTTGTGGAGCCTTCTTTTTTTCTGCCTGAAATTCATCTTGAGCATCTAGCTGGGTCCTAAGAGGAAACAAGGCACTGGAAATGTCTGCTTTGAGGGTTTTAATAAAGGTCTGCTTAAAAAGGGGGAACCAGCTACAATCCTCAGCCCCAGAGAGGCTAGGTAATAAGGAGAGCCCAAAGAGGAACGGGGACACATGTATTTCCCTGAGAAGGGGAAATAGAAGAGATCTACAGCATAGACTGGGGGCCAGCGGGGATGGGAGCATAAGGGATTGGGTTGGGGGTGCTGGAGCGGGAGAGTTATGAAAGAGACGTCTTGACGCGGGGAGGGACACATTTTGGGGTCAGATAAAAACCTGGTACAAGGGAAACTCCCACAAATCTACGATGACCCCAGCTAAGACTCCCAGCAATAGTGAATACATAGCTTGAACTGGCCAACTCCTGTAATCAGATTGGTGACTATCCCAATTGTCATCAGAGAGCCTTCACCCAGTGACTGATGGAAACAGATGCAGAGATCCACAGCCAAGCACTGGGCTGAGCTCCGGGAATCCTGTTGAAGAGAGGGAGGAAGGATTGTATGAGCCAGTGGGTCAAGGTCATCACAAGAGAACCCACAGAAACAACTAACCTGGGCTCACAGGAGCTCACAGACTGTACATTGACAGCTAGGGAGCTGCATGGGACTGACCTAGGCCCTCTACATATGTGTGACAATTGTGTGACTTGATCTACTTGCAGGACTCCTAGTGATGGGAGCAGGCATGTCCTATGCTTTGGCTGACTTCCAGGAACCTACTCCTCATACTGGATTGCCTTGCCCAACCTTAATATAAGGGAAGGAGCTTAGTCCGACCTCAACTTGATAGTCATGCTTTCTTGACACCCATGGGAGGCCTGCCCCTTTCTGAACAGAAACAGAGGAGGAGTGGATTAAGGGGGTGCAATGGGGAGGGAATGGGAGGAGAGAAGGGAGGGGAAACTGTGGTTGAGATGTAAAATAAATGACTATATTTAATTAATAAAAAAGGGAGGAGGAATCAGGGTTTAGAGAGCAGTAGGGAGACTATGAGACTCTGGTCCTGGCCCCTAGTGAGAGCCAACACTGGCCCTGGAATTAAAGACACAAACAGAGGGCCGGGCAGTCATCAGTTCCCAGAAAGCAGAGCTGGACTGAGAAGGAAGGAATGGGCCTCTGCTCTGGAGGCACAACCCACCAGTCCTAATCCTGAGGAGAAGGAGCTAGGGAAAACTCCTCACTCCTGGCTTGGGACCCCCTGCTAAGCCTCCCAGGGACCAAGTCTTCTAGAAATCAGAGGTCAAGCAGTCTATTGACCTAACCTATCTATTGTCAGTCTCCTCCATTTGAATATCAAAACGCAAGGCCAGGGGTAGTGTGGACTTGCTCACCCCATAGGCGCTAAGTGAGTCTTTCCTGAAGAGGTGAATGAAGCAGCAGCAACTGCTGTGGCTTGTACAGGCTTCGGGTGTGTTCCCCGTGCACTGGAAGTTTATTCCTCCACGTGGCTATGCTGGGAAGTAGTGGGATGTTTGGGGAGTGGAACCTAGTGGGAGGTGGTTAGGTTATTGGGAACGCTGTCCCTAGTGGGGAGTCACACAGTTGTTTCAGGAGCCTTGTTAATTCCCAGAAGAGAATCCCTGCTCTTGACTCCCTCTCTCACCGTGTAGCTTCTCTCTTACATTTTCTATTTATAAAGTGATAATGTGACCAAGAAGAGCCACGTAAGAGATCCAACAAGCGGGGCTACCAAACTTGGACTTTCTGCTTCCAAAATTGCATGTTCAATAAACAATTTTTTTCCTTGTTCAGTCTTGGATATTTTGTTATAGCAATGAAAAATGGACCAAGACAGTTGTTTATGTTTTTTAAAAACAAAAACAACAAAAAAGGCAGCTTTGGCTATTTAAGCCTTTAATAACAGGAGTCCTGTTCCCCTTTTGTTTTTCAGTGAACATTTAATGGCAGTGCACACACACACACACACACACACACACACACACACACACACACACACACACACATACACCATGTGAGTATGGGTCAGTAAATTTCCACAAACTGAACACAACCATGTAAGGAATACTCAGACCAAAGCAGAGACCTTTGTGGCACCTGAGAAGCCCCTGCACTTCTTGTTGGTCATGGCCCTCATGGCCACTCTCTTGGGATATATTATAAGTTAGTTTCTCTGGCTTTGAACTTTGTACCTGTAGAATAATGCAATGCATGCAGTTTTGTGTTTAAATTCTTTAACTCCAAGGTGGTCCAAGGTGGTTTGTGAAGTGTAAGGTAGTGTTGGTGTATTCTTAAAGCAGTATAGTATTCAAATGTTTTAACATGCAAAGAGTTATCCATTCTATTCACACGCACATGTGTGTATTTTATAGGGGATGAAACTCAGGGTTTTGCACACAATAAGCAGTTGATATTCCATTGAGCCCCATCCCAACCCTATCTATTCTTCTCTGATGGGCACAGGCATGGACGTGGGTATGGACAAAGCCAGTTTTATTTATTCCTAGATGTCTTCCTCAATAGTTTCAAGTTTTCACTAGATTCATTCACAAAAAAAAATCTACAGGTCCAGTGTTGTGTTCACTAGGTTTATTCCAAATGGTATGTTTGTGCTAATAAAAATGATGACCCTGGCTTTTAGATTATTATGAACAATGTGCTTCTGGATATATTTCTGTAGGAGGCTTTTGGGGACATATATGTGTATATATAGATATGTGCATTGGAATGGCATTTCCATTGCATGAAATAAGTATTTAGCTTTGGTAGTGTGAGTTTTCGGAAACAGTTATATTCCCAAGGCAGCCGGCAAGAGCTCCAACTGTGCCATGTCCCTACAGCTGTTATCCAGTTTTCCATTGCCCTGTGGGTGCTGGTGTCCCATTGTGCTGCATTCCTCTGGTGACTAAAAAGGTTGACACCTCTTCAAACCGGCACACAGGAAAGATGGCAGAAAGTATGGCGTGGACATTTGCACTCTCCTGGGAGTCTCAGATTTGGAAGTGGCAGTTCAACTTGCTCATCGACATCCGAACACTGATGTGGACATCGGCCACATGTATCTGATCCTAGGGAAGAGGCCAGAGGCAGAGGTGGATATCTAGGAGTCAGCAGCCTATCGAAAGCCTCAAGGACAGAGGAGGTCATGTGAAGAGTGTGTCCAAGAGAAAAGGCTGTGAGGACCCAGCAGGAGAACTCCGGGGAGAGAAAGACCCAGCAAAGGGCACCAGGATGAGGAGCAACCAGGGGGGCAGGAGGGACAAGTAGACAGAGGAGGAAGAAGAAGGAAGAGAAAGGAGACTAATGCGGTCTCCTTTGTGGAAATAGAAAAGCATGAGGGTCAATAGAAGTCCAATGCGCCCATTATCAGAGTGAGTGCGAATGGATTAAGTAAAGTCTGTGGTTATCAAGCTCGATTACAAAACAAAATAACACGTTTTGAGTGATGGTGTACATTAGCTGTAAGAATACAGGATAAGTTAAAATTAAAAGATGAGAAAAGATATGCCATGTCAAACACTGTCACCAAAGCAAGCTGCCAGGTAGACTCAGGACGAAAGGCCCCTTAAGATAAGATGATGTCGCCGGGCGGTGGTGGCGCACGCCTTTAATCCCAGCACTCGGGAGGCAGAGCCAGGCGGATCTCTGTGAGTTCGAGGCCAGCCTGGACTACCAAGTGAGTTCCAGGAAAGGCGCAAAGCTACACAGAGAAACCCTGTCTCGAAAAACCAAAAAAAAAAAAAAAAAAAAAAAAAAAAAAAAAAAAAAAAAAAAAGATAAGATGATGTCTTCAAAATGAAGACATCCAACTAGACATCTCCAAGAAGACGGCCAATTCTCAATGTATGTGTGCACAAAAACCAGCTTCAAAATATGTTAAGCGCCGGGCGGTGGTGGCGCATGCCTTTAATCCCAGCACTTGGGAGGCAGAGCCAGGCGGATCTCTGTGAGTTCGAGGCCAGCCTGGGCTACCAAGTGAGTCCCAGGAAAGGCGCAAAGCTACACAGAGAAACCCTGTCTTGAAAAACCAAAAAAAAAAAAAAAAAAGAAAAAAAAATATGTTAAGCAAAAACTGACAACTAGAAAGAAATGGAGGCATGTCCATTTGCAACGGGAGACTTTATCATATGCATCTCAAGAAAGCATATAAATGTGGAGGTAGGGGACCCAGGAAATGTATCTAAAATCTGCATAGCACAGATGACAAATGTCACCATCCTGTCACCAAACACTGTGCACACGAGGATTTCTATTCTCTCCAGATATGTGTGGAACATTTATGCTGGCCAGAAGAGAAGTCAAAACAAATTTCAAAAGATTGATATTACTCAGAATCTGTTCTCTGACCACAGAAGAATGAAGCTGGAAATCAATGACGAAAGAACTAGAAATTCCAAAAATGCCTGGAAATTAAGCAATATACTTTTAAATAGGTCAAAGAAAAAAATTCTCAGTGGAAACTGAAAAATATCTTTAAATGATCGTGAAAATTTGACATCAAAATATGGGGATGTGATTAAGTCTCTGTTTGAAGAAAATTTATAGTCTTAAATTTTTAGATATTTTAAAATATCTAAAAGAACAAAGCAGGAAAAAAACAGCAGGAAGTCCATCTAAAGCAACTAGAGAAAAAATGATAAAGGTGAAGAGAAGTCAGTGAAATATAAATATTTTAAGAAAGCCAGCCTGCCTTAAACATCTCTTAGAATGTTTAAGAAAGTCAACCCTTGCACAAGAATTGGTTCTCTCACATTAGATTTGAGGAAGGCATGGGCACCTGGCACTGTCAATGCAGTGAGAATCCCATCCTTGGAGGTTCTGGGTTCTGGCAGGGGAACTCACTACTGCCATTTAGCTGAACTGACTTGAGTCCAGCCTGTATCTAAATACTGGTGTTTATAGTCACAGACAAATGCTGCTCTCAGCCTCAGAGAAGCTTCTCTTTGCAGGAGATGATAGTGACTGCAGACCGGTGGCTTCTCAAGATGCTGAGAATAAGTGACAGCCAAGTAGCACCCCTTCTAACCATCAGGAAACATCAAGGAAGAAGGAATGGAAAGAGTGTCAGAGCCGGAAGAAAGAGAGAGACTGAGTCCTACTGTCTTCAGGGCATGCAATCAGGGATGCTCAGCAGTTGAGGTGGCTGTACTGGGTCCATGCAAGGTAGGGGATGTTAACAAGATCAGGTCAGGGCTCATGGGGCCCATCCTTCCATGCTGAACTATCAGCTTGTGCCAGATTCTGGGAGAGGGGCAGGTCATTGCTGTCAGTTCTGTGCCGGGGAGCCCACGAGGCTCCAATGGACAGTTCCTAACCTGTGGCCACACGGATGAGCATGGTTAAAACCCTTCACAAAACAGAAAGGTATGAATGCAGGAAAGGGGCCTGTAGGGAGGAGGGGGAATGACAGGGGTGAGAGGAAGATACAAGAAAGTGAGGAGGGAGGTGGAAACAGAATCAACTATATACATGCATGAAATCGTCAAAGAACAAATAAAGGATAGTGCAAAAGGGAGATACCCGGGAGTCTGATAAGGAGAAAGATGGGAGAGGGAGAATGGGGGAGGGAGAGAAGAAGGGCAGGAGGAAGGGAGAGGGCAAATTGGTCAATCAAAACGAAAAAGAGGATATCAGACCATATCCTGCAAATGTTGAAAGATAATTATAGCATATTATGAACAATTTACTGTTCAAAGGTTTAAAATTTATAAAAGCTGACATAAGAAGAAATAGAAAACCTTGAAATAGACTTATACCTGTTAATGATGTTGTAGTTAACAATATCCACACAAAACAATCTCTAGGCACAGGGTACTTTCTCCCAAGTGAATTGTCCCCAATGTTTTTTTGGGGGGGAGGGGAAGATAACACTATTTTATATAATCATTTGTATACATTAGGAAAGAGAAAATATTTGCTCACTTTTTAAAAATGAAGTAATTGTAACTGACACCAAAAACTAATCTACACAGGAAAGAAAATTACAAATTACCCCGTCTCATGGACACAGAGGCAAAAATAACAAACCAGCTATTTGGATTCAGTGAAAACGTAAAAGGACAATGACTTGTGAGCAATTGGATCTGTTCCAGGAATGAAAGGGTGCCTTCACATCAAAAATCACTGCAGTCCATCATATTGTCAGAATGAAGGAGAAGACCATTGCTTCACCTACGCAGAAGCCATTTTAATGAGAGTCAATAGACATTCATGATTCCTAAAAGTGCCCTTTATAGATGGGCAAGCATGGCAGTCAGTCTGTAATCTAAGCTCCTGGGAGTGGTAGCAGAGTCCCTGTAGCAAAGCTGGCTAGCCATACTCACCAATCAGTGAGGTCTGGGCTCAAGTGAGAGACCCTGCCTCAACACAGAAGGTGGAGAGCTGTCAGGGAAAACACCTGATGTCAAACTCTGTCACACACACACACACACACACACACACAGAGAGAGAGAGAGAGAGAGAGAGAGAGAGAGAGAGAGAGAGAGAGAAACATACACGCATGTGCAAAAACTACTCTATTAGTAATAGAAGAAAATGTCCTTAATTAGTGTTTTAATTAAAAAAAACTCATCAAGTATTATACATAATAGTAAAATATTGAAAATTTTCTTCCTAAGAAGTGGGTATGGGCAAGGTTGTTTATCTTCACGCTTCTAGGTATTGTGTTGTATATTTTAAACAGTGTAGAAAGGTCAGCAAATAAAGTTAACATTTTCAAAAGAAGGAAAATCATTACTATCTGCAAAAAATAAAAAAGAAGGAAAAAAGGCTTTGCCTATGGTAAACATGGAGTCCTCAGACAAACTATTATCATCCGTATAAAAATTCCAAAGGTCACTGAATAGACCACCTGTACATAAAAATATCTATAACAGCAAAAAGCACAAAGTGAACAAAGCTTTGGAAGAATATTGTTTACATTTGTATAAAATTCATGAGAGAAACCAAGGCCTAAGTATATGGAGGGTCATACCATATCCATGGATTAGAAGACTCAGGGTTGTCGTTTCTAATTTTATTAATTTGGATGTTTTCTTTCTTTTGTTAATTTGTTGAGGTGTTGATCTTATTTTTTTAAGAAGTCTTTTGATTGGTTCTATGTGTTGTTATTTTAGTCTCTGTTTTATCAACTTCTGGCTCGATATTTATTATATTTTGTCATCTACTACTTCAGTGTTTGGGTTGTTCTCAGCTTTATAATGACGTCAGGTGCATCATTAAGTTGTTTGAGATCATTATTTTTTTTCTCTGTGTGGCCCTGGCTATCCTAGAACTCACTTTGTAAGCCAGGCTGGCCTCAAACTCAGAGATCTGCCTACCTCTGCCTTAATGCTCTCCTGAGTGCTGGGATTAAAGACATGTACCACCACACTTGGCTTTCTCCCAGTTTTCTTAACACGAGCTGTTATCACTGTAAGCTTCCCTCTTAGAAGTGCCTTGGCTGTTTCCCAAATGTTCTGATTATTTTCATTTGATTCCAGGGGTTTTAAATTCCCTTCCTGATTTCTTCAATGAAGAAGCCTATATTGTTCAGTCTCCAAGCTTTCACATAGTTTTTGTAGTTTTTTTCTTGCTACATCAATAGCATAAGATACAAGAGTTTGTTTAAATTCTTTTGGTTTGGGTCAGACTTGCTTTGTGGCCTAGAATATGGGGTATTTGAGAGATGGTTGCCTGAGAGTGCTGAGAAGAACGTGTAGTCCACTTCTTTTGGATGGAGTAACCTGTAGATGTCGGTTAAATCCATTTGACTTATGGTATAGTAAAATGGTATAGTTTGACTCTGAGACCTACTTGCTGGTTTTCAGTTTGGATAATCCATTTAAAGTGACAGCAGGTGTTGACGTTACCCACTATTTGTGTATCAGGATATATCTGACTTCCATGTTTTTGACTCAGCGTTTTTTAAAGTATTGAACTATAGTTTTATTAGCTGATTTTAAGTATTAACTCTGAAGTCTGTGTACTTGTACAAGTCTCATTTCCCTGCTCTTCTGCATAGTTGGTGATTTTTAAATTGAAGCCAAATTCTATTGGTTTTACTTTCCTCATTGTTAGATACTTTTGCATTCTTATCAATATTTTGAACTTTATTCTGGGACCAAATTATTTGGACATAGTCTAATCCTTGGAGGTCTTGCTTTTAAGTGTTAGATTTATACTAGACTAGAACAACATTTGTCCATAATCGATTATTCTGAATCTACAGTAAGATCCTTCTTAGTGCGCTAGCCAATACTATGAGAGTTTTCTGGTCTGACTGATTGTTACAGCTCTCTAGTCCTTCCATGTGAGTCTTTCTTTAGCCTTGTAGAGCTTCTTCACACACATACACTATCAGTAGTCTGCTTGAACACCAAAGGCCCCTCTGCCAGTCTCTGGAATTCTGCACATCTCTCTCTAGTATTGTATCATGTTTTGCCAACTCTAGTCCCCTGACTCCCCACTTTACCTCCTCAACTGGAAGATTGCCTGGTTCCTCTCTTTGTGCCACAGCTGAACATGCTATTGAGGCAACAAGCTGAGCAAGTCACAGAGCTCAACTCATTTGCTGCCTTCTCATCCTGGAAGGCTGGCCACTGTTTGTACAAGCTGCCTGTACAAGTGGCCACCTGCCGTGGTTTGAATGTTTGTGTCCCTCCAATGTTCATTTGGGGACTTAATCCTCAGTGCAATAGCATTAAGAAGTAAAAGTTTTAGGGGTGATCATGTCTGGTGGGCTACATCTTCATGAATGAGATTAATGTCCTTGTAAAATAGTCTGAGGGAGCCTGTTTAGCCTGTTGTACCCAGGTCTCAAGACCCCCAAGCAAGACCACCACAGAGCTGATATCCGATGCAAGCACACAGAGGTTTTTTAATAACAAAGCAAGCCCCGGCTTTGTCCGTGTCCAACACTCAACATAGCAGGTGAAGGAGGACGGTCCTGAGCATTCACTTCAAGGGGTTTATATAGGAAAGGTTTACGTGCAGAGGGTTACATATCTCGGGATTGGATGAGGGGGCTAGGGGTGAGGTAGTTCTTTGAAGTTACTGGCTGAACTATGAGCATGAGGTTACTGATGGCTAACAGGATTCAGGGTATCTGCAGAGACATAAATTTTTTACTCCCTATGTCCTGCTTTTGCTCAACCCAGGATAGATACATTCAGATTTATTGTTCCAGTCCTATTTTCCCATAAGTTCAATTTCTGGTCAGTTGAGTCCATTACTCCCCATATCCTGTTTAACACGTCCAGGATATATAGATTTATTGTTCCAGCCTTATCTTCCCATGAGTTCAACTTCTGGTCAGTTCTAAAACTGCTGGTCTGCAAATATCTTTAAAGGAGCGGGGGTGGGGGGGGGTGGGGGGGATGGGAGTGTCTCTCAAGATGGCTACTGATTTTTTCCCTTTCAAGCCTTCTCTGTGCTCCTACAGCATGAGGACTCAGGATTTGTCCCTCTGCCTCATGAAAAGGAAACAAGAGGCACCTTCACACTTGCTTTCACTAGACACCAAGTCTATTGGCACTTCTGTCTTGGGCTTTTGTAGCAGGAATATTAAAAAGTCTTATTAATAAGATCAAACCTGATGCCAGTTATTGGGGTGAACACTGGAAGATCAGAGAGACAGAACAAGCCACAGCTAACCTCACCTGGCCAACTTCTCAGCTGATCTTGTTTCCTCAGACTGGAAGCCTCTGTGTCCTCATATCCAAATGGCTCTCAGCTGAACTGTGCTGCTCAAAACCTAAAAGCTTAACCAGCCAAATGCTTAACCAGCTAAAAGCTTAACCAGCTAAAAGCTTCTAGTTTCTGGTTCTCATGCCTTATATACCTTTTTGCTTTCTGCCATCACTCCCTGGGATTAAAGGCGTGAGTCACCATGCTTGACTGTATCTTTGAACACATGGATTTCTGCCTCTGGAATGCTAGGATTAAAGGTGTGTGCTACTACTGCCTATCCTCTATGTTTAATATTGTGGCTGTTCTGTCTCTGACCCCAGATAAGTTTATTAGAGTGCAAAATATTTTGGGGAACACAGTACCACCATAGTCTTTTCTGGTTCTGGAACTGTGAGAGCAAGTTTCCATGTATAAATGACCTAGTCTAAGGTATTACGTGACACAGTAGCAACTGACTTCCAAAGCCTGGAGAACCATTGTTGGAAGCCCTCTGTCCAGGACGGCATTATTTCCGGTAGAAAGGAACACAGGTCTGTATAGCACTCCTTCTCTGGGGTCCTGTTACCTTATAGAGCCCCCAGTGGTGAGAATTCAAGTTTACAGCACCCAAAACCTTTCAAATGTAAGCAAGTGGTATGCCCCGGGTTAATGGAGTTTCCTTTAACTACCTGCTATAATCGCTTTCTTCAAAGCAATTTTTAAAGCTCTTTCAAGGTACAGTGATTGAGGCCTGAAGGAGATATGGTTCCAGGCCAGTGAACACTCAAAAGCAGTTTTATTATGAGAAATAGATTTCTGGCACTACAGCTTATTTTCTATGAGTTGAAGCAGTTTAAATGTTTAAAGGTCCAGGGACCAGTCCTGCTTCCAGCCTCCACCCCCGCCCCCCCCCCCCCCCCCCCCGATCTTACTGCTCCAACGCCATTTGTGATATCTTTAAGAAGTTTCTCACCACTGAATCAGCTGTAAAATCAATCTGGTGGATAAGAAAGAGCTTGTTCTCTGTTGCTCCACCAGTCTGCTCAACACTGCATTGCCCTCCAAAGAAATAATGACTTAGGCACCGGATTCCTCCTGGGGTAGGAAGGACCTCTGCCTTGCCCACCTCTCATCTCAGGTCAAACAGAAGGCTAGGGGGTGTCTTAGTTAACATTTCTATTGCTGTGAAGAGACACCATGACCGTGGCAACTCTATAAAGGAAGACATTTAATTGGGGTGGCTTACAGTTTTAGAAGTTTAGTCCATTATCATCATGGTGTGACATGATGATGTGCAGGCAGACATGGTGCTGGAGAAGGAGGTGAGAGTCCTGCATCTTGATCCAGAGGCAACAGGAAGCAAACTGAGACACTGGGCATATCTTGAGCAAAGGAAACCTCATAGTCCGCCCCCACAGTGACACACTTCCTCCAACAAGGCCACACCTACTCCAATGAGCATACGGGGCCGATTACATTCAAACTGCCACCTGAGGGATCCTTCTGAAGAACACTAGGTTGAGTTAGGGCACTCTGTGTGTCAGTGGCAGACAGATTACAAACTAACTAGCAAAAGCTCAGAGAGGATTTTAGACGTGAACAATGTTTCAGAAGACCCTGGGCTTCTCCCCACAGTGGTCTGAATAGCCAACGGGTCTTCCAGAAGCCTCCAGTCCTGCTTCCCATTGAATACTGTCAGGGGATAATGGAGACAGGTGGATCAGCATGAACTTCTCTCCTAAGCTCAGTCATCCGCCTGTTTCTTCAGCATTTAAAAGGATAGGGAGTCTCAACTCAACCTTTTTTGGGGGGTCATAGTGAGGAAACCTTAGTAAGTGTTAAATCCTACTATGCTTGTAACTTAAATATTTATCTGTTAAGTTCAGTGTGTGACAATCACAATTTTTAACATTTAAATTATATCACTAGGCTTTCTTAATGAGGCTGAACTGCAGGCATGGGGGGGGGGCATCTAAAACGTCACATCACCAGAATGTATAGGATAAACAAAAGGAAAGAATGGGGCGGGGGGCAGGCTGCTGCCATCTGATGAACAATCCACTCGAGTAGTGTTCTGGCAATTTCCTCTGGTCGCCCACGTGACAAAGTATAAGGTTGTTCATCAACTGCTGTTCCGTGCTCTCCCTTTCCCCACACAGGTGTCTCCCCAGAACTCCTGACCACTCATGGACTATGTCTGTGGTCCGAGCTCCTGCCCCACTTCACCTTCCTCTGGAGTGTTTTCTCCACCCAGAGCTCTGTGCCTGCCGCCCTGCACAGGCAACGGCATCTGTCTTTCTTCTTCATCATCATCTCCTTCACACTGCAGCTCCACAGGCTAGCACAGTGATTGGCAGCTTACAGGCACTTAGTAAACAAATGTGGGGTGAATTAAAATACACAAACAACTAGATGAGTGACCTTTAGAAAAGATAACTTCCGCATAGGGCATGGCCCAGCATGAATAATACTCATCCAGTCACAGTGATCTAGATGTACATTCATCTATTGGATTCTGTCTATCAACAAGTAGAAGAAATGGATGTTAGATGTGGAAGGAGAAAAGCCAAAATGGGCAGAAAGGAGGAGTGTCAGAGTTCAAACTTGCAAAGGACGAGGTTAACAAAATGAAAACTGATGGAGCAGGAGACTGAGATCTAGGCGAGTTATTTACAGCTGGGAAGGTGGGTGGATGAGACGGACAGAGTCGGGCAGGATGGTGCAAGCCTTTAATCCCAGCACTCGGGAGGCAGAGTCAGGCAGATCTCTGTGAGTTCAAGGGCATCCTGGTCTGTACAGAGTTCCAGGTCAGCCAGAGTTACACAGTGAGACCCTGACTCAGGGGGAAAAACAAACAAACAGGGGCTGGAGAGATGGCTCAGGGGTTAAGAGCACTGGCTGCTCTTCCAGAGGTCCTGAGTTCAAATCCCAGCAACCACAAGGTGGTTCACAACCATCTGTAATGAGATGCGGTACCCTCTTCTACTGTGCAGGCAGAAAACTATATACATAATAAATAAATAAAATCTTTAAAAAAACCTTAAAGGTGTCATACAATAAATCATAACATTCCAGTTACGTTTAAAAAACAAACAAACAGGCCGGGCGGTGGTGGCGCACGCCTTTAATCCCAGCACTCGGGAGGCAGAGGCAGGCGGATCTCTGTGAGTTCGAGGCCAGCCTGGTCTCCAAAGCGAGTACCAGGAAAGGCGCAAAGCTACACAGAGAAACCCTGTCTCGAAAAACAAAAAACAAAACCAAAACAAACAAACAAACAAACAAACAGACAGACAGACAGCTAGAAACAACACTCAGCATCCGAGTTTGGAAAGCATAGGAAGAGCAAAGGGTGGTAGACCTGAGTTCCGCATTAATCCTTTATGAGAGAGTCAAGAAATGTTATATAAGGAGATGGTAACAAAGGCAACGGATGTTTGAACAGTGGAGGTCATAGCTAAGCAAGTTTAAATAAAGACGGTAACGATAACTCTATCGGCGTACAGGCTGCCGTTCTCTTCCATTCTGAAGCAAAGTACCCTGGGTCTTGGCTTCTTTTTCTCCGTTTAGTCTCTGTTCCGTTTCCTTGATCCTCTATCCAACAAACTCCAAAGCCCACTTTCTCTTTCCAGGGTCTTGTGTCCTGTGAACTCACTATGTAAGAGGATGACGTTTAGCTGTTGCTCAGGCCAACTGTGAACTCACTATGTAAGAGGATGACGTTTAGCTGTTGCTCAGGCCAACTGTGAACTCACTATGTAAGAGGATGACGTTTAGCTGTCGCTCTTCTGCCTCCGTTTTCCGAGTATCGCAGCAGGTCCCACCATTCTGTTCCTGCAGGTCTCTCCTGAGCACCCACCATGCTCTGGAACCTACAGTCTCTGTGCCTCCACCCCACAGGTTCACTCTACAGTTTCTTCCTCCTTCAAAGACCTCGGACTCCTGGCCGTTAGCACTTCATTGATCCCCCTTTCCAGGCTCGTGAAGAATGTCCCATGAGCCGTTTTCTCCTTTCAGTTTAACTCATGATTTGGGTTTCTCGTTTCCCTTCAGAGCTGTAATGCTATTTATAGCTCGTCTCCTGGACTCAGGGCTTCTACGGACAGCTGCTTACCTGATATTTCTCCTCAGCATATCAAAAGCTGACGCTCCAGTTTTCTGCCTGGTCCTCTTCCCAGGGCCATTATCACCTCCATAAATGCATCTTCAACCTTTTGCCTATTCAGACCAGACCCTTGCCATCATTCTTGACTCCTCTTTTTCTCCCAAACTCACTAATGCCCTGACTCTAAATTCTGGTAGCCATACTTGTGTGTCAAATTTGACCAATTTTCTCCATCCCCGTCACTCTCATCTCTGTCCATACATTTAAGGTCACCAAAGATCCTCTCCCCCTGGCATCCTTACATTCAGATAATCTCTTCTCAGACCATGTCTGAACTGATCTGTAGTGCCGTAAAGTATAGAAAAGATGCTGGGCACTATAACCCCTTCTGCTTTTTTAGACTCCCAAGTTGTTACTCACTCTGAGGGAAGGCGGCCACCACGTAAGGACACTCAGGCATCTCTGGAGACAGATCTCCAAGAAACTGAGGCGTCCTGATATCACGCAGCACCAACCTGCCAGCAAGTCGTGCAACCCTGGGAAAGCCTTCGGATGACATCTTAGATGGGCAGCATCCTGCTCCAAGACTCAGGAAAGACTCAAGCCCTGTCCGCCCCATTAAGCCACTGCCCAGTTTGTAACCCACAGAAACTAGAGAAGACAGAAATAATTACACAGTTTCAACAGCCTACTGTTGGGAAAATTTGACCCAGCAGCAGACACTGTCACTGATGGTTCTTCACTCATCTTCCTGTGGTTTGTTTTGTTTTCAACACCCGAAGTGAGACTCTCAGAACGTAAGACAGTGGGAGTCAGGAGAGCGTGCGGAGTGGGATCGTCAGCAGATTAGATGCTGTAGGTGGACGCCACGAACTTGAAGCACGGCCATGGGGCAGTCCTAAGAGAAACACAACAAAATGAAACTGAAGAAAAATCAACAGAGCAGAGCGTCAGAATGCTGAGCAGCTTCAACTGGAGTCGCTGGAAGAGCAGAGACAGGGAGGGTTTGGGAACGTGGTGGCAGCTTTGGTTTTTCTTCTAAGAACTATACAAACCTGCAGATCTGAACACGAGGCACAGAGAAAACTGCACCAAGCTACTTAATTTGCTTAATAGCTGTTAAAAAGAGAAAACAAACCAACAGAAGCCAGATCTGATGGCATAGGCCTGTAAGCTCTGCTATCCAGCTGATGAGGTAGGCAGATTACAAGTTCAAGACCTGCCTCAATGACATAGTGAGTGTGAGGTCAGCCAGAGTAATTCTGTGATATCCCATTTCACAATAAAAACAGAAAAAGTTGCCCGGTGGTAGTGGCGCATGGCTTTAATCCCAGCACCCAAGAGGCAGAGGCAAGTGGATCTCTGTGAGTTCGAGACCAGCCTGGTCTATGAAGCTAGTTCCAGGACAGCTAGGGCTGCACAGAGAAACCCTGTCTCGAAAAATAAAACAACAAAACAAAACCAAACAAACAAATCAGAAACCGTGTGGCTGTTACTCAGTGACTCAGTAGTAGAGCTCTTGTCTAGAGTATGGAAGACGCTGGGTTCAATTCCCAGTGTGAAAAAAAAAAGTCAGAACAAGAAATATTACATAGAGTACCAAATATCACCAACGAGAAAATAAGCTAAAGGATTTCCCAGGCATTCAAAATGTGAAAGAGTCAATTACAAGCAAATCTACGCTGTAAACAAGGTGTGAAAGCAGTGAGTGGCACAAGATGGAAATGTACAACAGCTGAAGAGACCCAAGGCCATTGGCTGTGGAAACTGTGTGAAAAGAGAGATCGGTTTCCTTACTCGGGAAATCTCTTTAGAGGCGGGTGGGTTTTAAGAGGTTGTTTGGTTTACGGCACACAGAAGGGTAAAACTGTTGACCGTTGTAATGCAGAGGCCAAGACAGAAGAAATGGAGTATATTGTTTTAAAGAATCTTATGCTGTGTCATATACCATAAAATCATTTTAAACTAGACTGGAATGGATTTACTGCAAATGCTAAATAAAATTATTTTAATCAAAGGGATAGCAAATATACTAAGGCAATACAGAAAAAAAGGATCATAAAGCTTATTAATTTGAAGGAAGACAGAGAAAGAAGAAAATGGGAAGAAAGAATGCATGAGAAAAATAAGCAAGATTTTCAAACTTGATCATATTAAAAACTCTACCAGATCAATTAAGTATAAACGTCTAAGCACTCACCCCCAAACCTGTGATGAACGCCCACACAAGCAGGTTGAAGCATGAACAGCGCTGGATGAAAGGAAACCTGGAAGGCCAGGTTAACACAGTGAATAGATTTCAGAGAGGATAACAGCCCCCCAAATGGAACAGGTCACTTCCTAATGATACAAGTGCTGCCATTGATCAAAGGGACGTAAGACTCTTGACTGTTCATGAAAAGCTGGAAGAAGATACATGAGGAAAAACAGGGATGCAGAGCATGGGGCAGATGTACCATGCCAGCCAGAGAACTGAGCACCTCTGCAATGAGGGATGGACATATGAAGTCAGACTGGAGAGAAGATGTGAGGGATCTGAGGAGTGGCACCCTTGCCCAGCGCCCTGGGTACCTTTTACATCACACACCATCCAGAAACACTGAAGTCACCTTATCTTTCCATTCACAAGGAACTGTCATTGAGATAGATCCTATTCTCTCAATTTTCCAAAAATTAAAAAGTGGAAAATTATGGAGTGTATTCCCTAACATCAATAGGATTGTTAGGAATTGATATCAAAAAGGCACATAGGAAAGCCATAAATATTTTTGTTAAGGATATTCTTCCAAATAACTCATGAAGTAAAGGAGTGTTTGCAATATTGAAAATGTTCTGACAAGGGGAAAAATGTATGAAATTTGTGGGAAGCAGCTGAAGCAGTTTTAGAGGAAAACCATAACACTAAAGTGCGGATCTTAAAAAAGCAAGAAAGGTTAGTGGGGTGTGCGGGTACACACCTACAACCCCAAGATTCTGGAGGGCAGGGCAGGAACCCTGCATGTTTGAGGCCAGCGTGGGCTGCCAGAGACTGGGCATACAGCTTCTAGCTGAGTGTCGAGCACAGTTGCAGCATATTGAGACTTGATTCTCAGCACTGTGACAGTAAGTCGATTGAAAGATCGGTGGCCCGTGTTTCCACCTTCAGCTGCCAGCAAATGCACACAAACACACATCCCACAAAAGGAATGAGAGCAGGTCGGAATCCTTCTTGCTCCTCTGGCATTTCTCATTATTGCAAACCTTGTCCTCATTCCCAAGGGGAATTCATGTGTCAGCTCTCTTTGCAGACCGACCACTGTGGCTTTTTTTTTTTTCAAATCACCTGTTTGTCTTTCTTTCTTCCCTCCCTCCTTCCCTCCCTCCCTCCTTTTTCTTTCTTTCTTTCTTCCTTCTTTCCTTTCTTTCTTCTCTCTCTCTCTCTCTCTCTCTCTCTCTCTCTCTCTCTCTCTCTCTCTCTCTCTCTCTCTCTCTCTCTCTCTCTTTTTCCCAGCTAACTAGACAGAAACTCTGAGGCCAGGGTGTCCAGCTGTGGGAAGCACATGGTATCCCTTCTGTCACTCTTTCTCTGTCAAAGTAATTGCAAGTCCAGTCAGATTCAGCCAGAGGAGGCAACTGTGTTTCTCTGTGTAGCCCTGACTGTCCTGGACCTCACTCTGTAGACCAGGCTGGCCTCGAACTCACAGAGATCCACCTGCCTCTGCCTCCCTAGTGTTGGGAATAAAGGCGTGTGCCACCACCTCCTGGCAGATTTGGGAGGTTTTAAGTCAGAGTGCCGTAGCCTAGATGTTGGCTTTCAGAAACTCATAGACGACATCTACCTGAGGCTTTAAATGAGCCTGGTCTTTAGTGATTGCCCTCAAAAGCATCCCTGTCAGAACTTTAATTTCCATTATAACACAGCTGGTCACTAGTTCACTCATTCATTAAGACACTAAATGTGTTTCTCCTGTGTGCTGGTCACCAGCAAAGTGCGAAGTGTGCATATCCAGCTTCTTACTGGACCAATCTAATTCTTTACACGAAGATCTAAAGGGAACAGGGAGCTTAGTTGAAGCTGCAGGGCTAGAGAGTGGGAAAGGGGGTGGACACAGCTCTCCTTTGCCAAATTTCGAGTTCTCTCTCTCCCCATCAGTCACTTCTCCACATCCTGCATGGGATCAGAACCACTGTTTCGGGCCTTTGCCTGGTTCTTTTGGCACCTGGTCTCACACTGACAAGGACCATCCCTGACCCACAGGCCCTGTTGCAGAGAATTCTCTGCTTTGTGCACACAAATGGGAATTTATAAAACTTACCACAAACCCTG
Organism: Peromyscus californicus insignis; assembly: GCF_007827085.1. NCBI lineage: Eukaryota > Metazoa > Chordata > Mammalia > Rodentia > Cricetidae > Peromyscus > Peromyscus californicus. Next base: position 90,372,834 of record NW_026294551.1, on the reverse strand, counting down.
GCTGAGCACCCCGTCTCTCCACTGGAGTGTCGGTATCCGGAGCAGCAAAGAGCCACGCTGACCACGTCCGGCTCTGAACCTCCTGCCAGGGACCCTGGCCACTACCTCTGAAGGCAGCGCCCTGCTCATCTACTTCAATGTTCTTATGAACATTTCCCCACCAAACCATCCTGCCCACCTCGGTGTGCTGTTTGCGCTGTGGACAATACATGCTGTACTTTCCTGGTGCCCAAAGGCCGGGTGGGAGCGCTTGCCTGTTTGAAGTGGGTAGGAACGCTTGGACCACTTCTCCTCAAAGCCTGTTTGTGTTGGCCTGGGAAAGTGGCTCAGGATATTCTGATGGAGACCTCAGAACTTGAAATTCCGTAAGTTGCACAGGCACAGTTAGCGCAGGCCCATGCGTCTTGTTGTTTCTGAACCCTTGACAAAATTAGGAGCAGCTGCTGCGCCAGGCAGGGATGCTTTATGATGTGCTGACACCTCCGGGAGGTACCGCGGGGAGTGCTGGGTGCCTGCGCAAGAGGACCCAAGTTTACGATGTTCCCCTCGGGGGCCCAGGAATGCAGCTGCCCATGTGCTTGCTGGCCAGGGCAGAAAGGGACGCCGCCGAGAGTCACCTTTACTCAGGGCCTGGCCCACCCAGACCCCGTTCCTCGAGGTTTGGCCTCCAAAGGAAAGAGTAGATCTTCTGGCAGTACACACTGCTCTCCGGTGTTGCTGCTGCCAAGAGAGAAGGTCCGGTTCACTTGCTATTGAAGAACCATGAGCTTGGGCATAGACAGAGCCAATGTGAGGTGTGGTTACCCTTCAGGCTCTGTGGCTTCTGAGCTCTGTGGTCTGGACAAACCACCTTGATTTTCTTTACACTTGAACTAATAACATTTGGCGATCCAAGAACTGGTTGATCATGAACTTAAGTTACGCTAGGCAGTGGACTAAGCTCTTCGTGTGGAGAATTTTATTTAGTGTTCTCAGGAAACCCATGACAGGGACTAGAGAGATGGCTCAGTGGTTAAGAGCACTTGCTGCTCTTTCAGAAGTCTGGGTTCAGTTCCCAGCCCGCACACAGTGGTTCACAACCATCCTTAGCTCTAGCTCCAGGGGATCCCAGCCCCTCTTCTGGCCTCTGTGGGCATCAAGAACATGTGTGGTGTACGTATTTACATGCAGGCAAGGTACTTGTACACATAAAATGAAAACACATTAATCTCTTTGAAAAGGAAAAAGAAGTTCATGGCATAGAGTTGATTTAAAGAAGAGGAAAAAAGACAGTAAGAAACTGGAACACTGGCCCCAGGTGAGGCTTTGGGCAAGGTCAAAACCCAGCAGACTGCAAGGTTAACATGACGACAATCTTAGAATTCCACTTCTCTGGTGCTACTGGTGACAGGCGCCCGGCAAAGGCTCGAAGTGCAGCCACAGTCTCACTAGCTACCTCGCCATATGCTTATTTTCAAAACACAGGAGAGGGATAAGCTGAGCACAGCCCTGGGACATCAGGTCAGAGCTGGCAGCAGGGCAGTGGACTCAGCTCCTGCCTCAAGCTCATGCCGACAAGTGGGCTGCCCTCAGGCTTTCCACGCTGCTCGGCAGAGTTCATTGTCTTAAACTTACATAGCAGCTTGCAGGATCTGAGTGGCACGAGGGTGAGGCATCTCCACGAGACAGTCTTGGGTGGGTTAACATGTCTGTTGGAGCCTTAGCTTTTTTATCCACAGAATGGAGTAATGAGGGTTCTCGTTCTCCAGAGCAGTTGCGAGGCTCCGTGAAGCATAAACAGCACTTCACAACAGGCTTATTGTCCTATTCCAGAGCCCATGGGTAGAGGTGAGGGTAAGGATGGAAACCAGACCTTCATTATGAAAATACCTTAGGAAACACAAGGACAGAACCCCACACAGTATAACACAACTGTATTTTGCCCCAGCTGGATCTCCTTGGTCTTGGTGTTCTTCTCTGTGTATCTATTTTGAAACTTCCTTTGACAGCCTCGGCTTTTTTTGAATGAAACAAGCAGTCCTATCCCCACCCCTCCTCCTGGGAAATATGAGAGATGCTAAGGATGCTGCCGGTGCCCCACTTCTTAGAAAGGCAGAGTGCTACACCCTCAACAGCACAGGCTGTCCCGTACTCCAAGTGTTCTTGTTGGAGTTTGCTGTGTGTTATGTTTAAGGCACATAATAAGTTATGTTGTTTTTTTTTTTTTTACTGGAGCCTTAAAAATATTCTTAAATTACCACAGAGTCTATTGAAATGACTATCTAAACAGTAAAATTCTTCCTGTATCACATGTAATGGAAATGAGTTGCTTGCAGAAGTTTCTGAAAAACAATAATTTTATGGGAGCTTAATTCTGTCTTCGGGGCTGTATCGTGGAGAATTCCACCCAAATAGGGAGCAGAAATATACTGCCCATGGATGGCAGACACTGTGTTTGACTGATTGCAGTCACTGTGCCCTTCTTCCTTGATGCCAACACCCTGATTTTGTTCAGAGAGGCAGTACACTCAATTTCTGGTGATGTAACACTTTCCCAAGATGCCTTTGCAATGAGTGTGCTCACACGACACACTTTAGACATTATATACATGAGAGAACTTTGGGAATTTTCACCCTGATTTCTACCCTGAGCATAGACATGATGGATGGATCCATAGCTGACATCTTGTGAAGAAGAGGGAAAGGGAGAGAATCTTGACTCTATTGATCTTCTAAACTAGCTAGTTTCAGCTATATGCTAATGTGAGGAAAACTTCCTCCCATAGGGATGAGTATAGTAGAGGTTGGGTTGATTAGATAGCTAAATTCTTTAGTGTAGATAATATGAACTAAGGGTCATGTGATTCAAGTAGAAACCTTCAGATGTGATCATTCCTTCCTCACTCTGGACCATTTCTGTTCCAAGGGGGTAAAATTCTTGTTTTAGTTGTTTTAGCTGGACTTTACAATTACTAGCAGCCTAAAGATTTACCAACCAAAAAAACAGAGTGCCAAGTGAATTTTTGGAACTTGGGTTTTAAAAAAAGATGAAAACTGAAGGGTAAATGGAGAGGGCTGGATTGTCCTCTTTGACCACACAGTCTTTCACGCTTTGTAGTTAGCACTTGGCTAAGCAGTCACTTGCAGAGTAGGGGAGCATGCCTGGAAAATGCAGGTCATAGAGTTTAAATGTGTCGTATATAAGAAGGAAGAACGGGGAGAGAGTCCTCATGTCATAAACTCATGGCCTTTAGGGAAGGGTCATCTCTGAGAGAGCATGAGATCCATGTTTTCCCCTTCTCCTGGTTCCCACGCAGCTTTGACAAGTTGCTACCATTTTCTGTGCCTTGGTTAAGCCATATCATTGACTTCAAAGTTTTCGGCATCTCTTCTGTGCTCACTTTTGGTTTCCCCTCTAGGCCCTAACTTGATGGCTTCTTCTGTCAGCTCTTCCTGTTCACTACCATGCCTCTGACCTTGGGTGCACTGTGAACCCCAAGTCTCTACCCCAACATTCTCTCCAGGCCTTACCCCCTTGAATACATTCTTGCTCCACAAGGCTAAGAGCTCGGCATGGTTCATTTAAGACAGTGTAGAGCTTACCTGTCAGATTTCTTTGGGGGCAGGATTCATTTAACTTAGCCATCTTAACCCCAGAATTCAGTATGGTACAGGAATGGCAGCAATCAGGCCTTGAAATTCCAGTCTAGTGCTTTTCATTACGTGCCTTGAAACACCAGTGTCCTGGGATAATCTCGGGAAATTTACATCAAAGATTTCATGGCCATATTGGTGTGGAGAATTCCAGACTGCAGGAGGTTAAACAGATCTCCATTGCCAGATTTCAGAAGCTTAACCACCGGAAGGAAGACTGAGACCGAGTGTACAGATTTGACCACAGGCACACTTTCTTGTGGGGAAACAGCGGAAACTAAAGGGTCAAAGACTGCCTTTTTGAAAACCCCAAATCAAACAACTACTTTATTTTAAAAGAAAAGGTAATCCAAGGCCTTTCTTTAATATCTCCCAGCTGGTTGGAGGTACAGATGACGCCCTAGATAGACCAACTGTCAACTGTGATTAAAAAGACGATGATCCAGTCGGTCAAGAAGACCTGAGTTCAGTTCTGGAACTTCCAAAACTCTGAGTCATAAGCAAGCATTCTAGCCTTTCTCAGCTGCAGGTCTCATCTTGAAACTGCGGCTAAAGATGCCTATCTCTCTCCATGCTTGTGATGCCCGTGGGCTCTGACATGTATCAAAGCCAATAAATAAATGGTGGCTATGGAAGCTGACAATTCTCCAAGCTCCTTGGCATGTGAGGAAAGACCCTGCAGGTAGTAGAAGTAAACACTGAAGGAAAATTAGTATTACACGCCTAAGATGTGTAGCGATATGAGCAGAAGAGACTTCCTGGGAGACAGAACCCTCCAGCGCACACTACGGAGCCTCGGCAAGGAAACTACAGCTGTATCTTGATAGCTTTGTCTCCCGATGGCCAGACCACCCGTCTACAGTTAACCCTCCTTAAAGATGTGTCCCCACTATCTCCAGGAGCCCAGGCACCAGGGAACATTCCCATTTGCTACATGTACACAACAATGGGGGGCCTGTATCCTCAAAAGGTGTGTGCTGTGGTTCTGACCTCCCGTCCTATGGGCTTCTCAAGAGGATCAAAGGTGGAGATCTTCTGATCTACAGTGATTTGGGAGGATAAAGGACCACTTTACTCCTGTGAATACACCACCCACATCATGAATATTAACAAAAACTTCAATCTTCACAAGGTAAATCTCAAAGAACCACTAACTCTCTTTGGATCAGCCTGCCCTAACTTCCCTCTGTGGAGTACTATCGTTGATTTCTTCTGCTAAATAAACTTCTGCTTGAACCATTTTTGGTCTCTTAGCTAAATTATTTCCTTCAAGAAGATGAAAACTGAATAGAAATCTTCAGCCAGGAACATTACCACTAAAATAGCGGCTTGGTTTCCATTCTGGAATCTTCCTTCCTATGGCTGGGGACTGATGTATGAACTAATGTTCAGTTCTCAAAGGTAGCCTCCATTTCTGTCCTGATGGTCATCTGTCTGAAATCGTCATCACCTGACTGAGTAGAGTGTAGCTGGGCCTTTCCATCTTGGAGCTTTGTCCCACTACTCTCTCTGTCACCGTCTCAATGACATTGGCTCTACAGTTCCTGGCACCTTGATGCGGGTGGGAGGTCCCTCTCTTCTCTGTGGATGTCTTTTCTTTCCTTTGTTAGACTAACTATCTCATAGCAAATGTCATGATCTTTTTTTTTTTTTTTTTTTTTTCGAGGCAGGGTTTCTCTGTGTAGCTTTGTGCCTTTCCTGGAACTCACTTGGTAGCCCAAGCTGGCCTCGAACTCACAGAGATCCGCCTGGCTCTGCCTCCCAAGTGCTGGGATTAAAGGCGTGTGCCACCACCGCCCGGCAAATGTCATGATCTTAAGAGAAGCCTTCCCCTAGGGCTGGAGAGAGGGCTGAGCAGTTAAGAATGTATACTGCTCTTACAGAGGGAACCCAAATTCAGTTCCCAGAACCCATATTGGATGGCTCGCAGCTGCCTGGGACTCCAGCTCCAGAGGATCTGACTTCCTCTCTTAGTCTCTGTAGGCATTTCATTCATGTGCACAAACCAAAACACACACACACACACACACACACACACACACACACACACACACACACACGAATAAAATCTTAAAAAAGAGACACTTTGCTCCAACTGCCGCTGTGACTGGTCATTTCTCCCACTGCTGCCGATGCATGTGAACCCCTTTGCTTTCTCGTCCATCATCTACGGTTGGCAACAATATGTTTTTGTAATTAAAAAACGTCTCTCTCCCCTTCTAGGTGTTTAGCTTCATGAGGGTCACTTAGCTGACACTGTGTCGTTAGGACCCACGTGGGGAAACAGATGGCCACGGACTGTTTGGTAAAGGGGTGGCTGTATGATGAATTGTTTAGACATCTCTAGTTTATTTTGGAAGCTCATGAACACCACACTTTTCTGAATGGGATTGTTCCTTCGTGGTCCTGGAAGCAGAGGCCTGGGAGATTTGCCAATCCGCTGCTTTCCAGAGAGGCTGATGTTTAATACTGTGTGCACAGCCAGGCAGAGAAGCCCTGCAGGAGACCTCACCATTCCACATTCCACAGAGGGCACCGAGAGACCCCGGGGGAAAATGCTTCCAGCCTTCAGCAGCACTTCCAGAACACCAGTACATTCCATCTCTGGACACGTGCATTCTGGAGGAGCTTGGCCTTTGGCTCTTCTCAAGCTGTGGGACTCTCAAGTTGGATTTGGAGCTGCTTCTTCCAACCAAATAAGCACCAAGGGATCCCAGCACAGACATTCACCATGTCTAGGACTTGTCACCCTGTTCACCACACCTTCCCTCTGGCTTGGATTTCTCCTGCACTTCTTCTTCTACATCTTGAAGTGTGAAGGGAGCAGAGTCATCTCAATTAAGTTCCTCTCTAGTGTCTTGTTTGTTTATTGTTTTTGAGAGTGGGGTAAAAGTTAATCAACACAATCCAGGGGCAGTCATCATACCCACAACACGGTCAAGCTACCACCTCCATCTAATTTCAAATGCTTCCCTTGTTCCAAAAGAAAGCTTCCCACTCTTTACGCCATGCTGTGGTTTGAATGAGGCTTCTTGTTCTTTCTGAAATTCACGTTGAAATACGATTAGTGTTATGATTGTGTTGGGAGCTGGGGTAGAAGGAGTGAAGAGGTCATTGAGAGAGAGGAATGCCTTTCTTATGGGAGTGGGCTTGTTCTCGTGATAGCCCATCATAAAGCAAACCTGATCCCTGTGTCCTGGATCTTCTGCACTCCCCTTTCTTCTAGAATAAGCCCCTCACCAGATGTGGCCACCTGATAGACGACGCGTCCAGCCTCCAGAACTTCGAGTAAATAAACTCCCCTTTGTGAATGATCTGGTCTCTAGTGTCATGTTATAACAACAGAAAAGGACTAAGGTAGGCAGTCACTCACTGCTACCCCCTGGGTCCCATCAGCCACTGCTCTTCTTTCTCCACAGATTTTATAATCTGGATATTTTAGGGAATCACATGACATGTAACCTTTTGTGTCTGGCTTCTTCCATCTCAAATAGTGTTTCAAGTTTCCTCCATACTGTAGCATTCATCTTGAGTTTGATGGATTGACTGGTCTAAAAATGCAGGTCTGCTGAAGCTGGGAACATCGAGGTTCCTCTGACATGTGCAGGGAGAAATGTCCTGGGTCTCTGCAGAGTACACAATGGATGGCAAAGCCCCCACCCAGAAAGCCAACATGCTGTGGACCAACACTACATTCCAGAGGCCCTGGGACCTGGGCACAGGCTGCTTCTCCCCAGAGATGCTCTCCCAGAATAGGCAGGGGTGTCAGTGAGCATGAAAATAGCCTTGGCAGAGAGCCCCATGCCAGAGAGATAGCCACAAACACAAGTGCCAAGGGCCATGGAGGCAGGGAGGGGGCCCTAAATTAAGTCTTGGACTTTGAGCTCTATTGACCTGGGTCTGGCTGACCTGCCAATTCTGCCCCTTTGAGTGCACAACTCTGGCTTGGCAGGTGATGGGTGAGAAGGGCCTTGGAAAGGGCAAGGTAAAGATGCCGCCAAAGAAAAGGAGGTGTGATTGCCTGCTCCTGGGTGCAGTGTCTAAGCTGGAGATCAGCCGAAAGGGGAGAAGTGGAGAAGCAAATGGGTGGATTTCAGATTCCAGAACTTAGAAGTGACGTTTGGCTGTTTGCCTCAAGGGAAAGGCTCCGTCGATGCAACGTGTTCATTGATTATTGACAACAGAGGCGATCAGAGCCAGGAGAGGGTGTCAAGCTAGATGAATGTCACTGTCAAATCCCTGTCAGCCCAACTCAGCTTTCCTCTCTTCAGAGGAGAGATGTGATGTTCTAAAGTCTCTCTGGTGTGGCCATGGTGCTTTGGGCAGTTGTGGGAAGACTGGAGTTAGGCTGAAGGTGGATCCGGTTCCAGCCTAACTCCGTAAAGCTGTGTAACTTCCTCCCCAACCCTACAGAATGGGAGTGTTGGCCCAGTTAACTCAAGGATCTGCTGTACAGATGGAAGCCCGTGCGAGATGCCAGCAGTTGCAGAATATCCATGAAGCTTGTTCTTTTGGTGGCTTGGGAATGGCTCATCTAGTAAGGTGTTTGCTGAACAACAACAAAGACCTGAGTTCAATCCCCAGAACAGATATATAAAAAAAAATCTGGGTGTGGTGATGCAACACGTGCAATCTCAGTATCAGGGAAGACAGGTGGATCTGGAACTTGCTGACCAAGCAGCCTGGCTGAGTTGGTCATCCAGGCCAGCAAGAGACTGTCTCAGGACAAACAAACAGGAAACAACCAAGGCTGACTTCCTGCCTCCACATGCATGCATGCACGCACGCACGCACGCACGCACACATGCACGCGCGCACACACACACACACACACACACACACCACACACACACACACCACACACACACACACACCACACACACACACACACACACACACACAGGCTCTTTTCTTCCTTCTTCCTCTTACAAATATGAACAAAGCAACAGATCTTTGTCTGAACCCATCAAGCGTTCCCAGCAGTGACAGAGTGGCAGCCCTGAGGATGAGATGTAAGGGAAAGCAAAGGGATAGGACACATGAATGCCTTGTGGTGGAGAGGACTTCCTGACTCCCTAGCTCATGTCATCTGAAACTGCTTCTGCCATCTTTGGGGAGCCTCACCTATAGCCAGGACTGATAAATGCCACTCTATCCAGAGCCTTCTAGCTTGGCAGTGATGTGCCATGGCAAAATGATGTACCTGTATGTCTTGTCCTCTCTTTGCCACCCTAGGGTGCGCACTGCCTTTACACTCTCATTTGAGTACTGTAATGTGGCATCTGGTGGATACTGACTTTCTCGGGGGCTGTGCTAAGATTTTTGCATTGAAATTCTCCCTTTTCATAACCCTGAGAAATAGTTTATGTGAGTATCCTAACAGGTGGACGAGAGAAGCTAAACTCAGAGAGAGAACAAGCTTGCCCAAGGTTTCAGGAGACTAAGGGCAGAGCTTCAGCCCAGGAGTCAGGCTCACGGGCCACTACTCAGAATCTCATACTCTTTGCAAATCAGGCATATGATGAGCATTTGCACTGAAAACCTTCTCAGGCTTTCAGGAACTCAGACAAGTCAACAGAAAGAAAATAGTCACGGAGCTGAAGATAAGGCTCAGCAGTTAAGAGCACCGGCTGTTCTTCTAGAGGACCCGAGTTCCAATCCCAGCACCCACACGGCAGCCCGCACCTGTCTGTAACTCCAGTTCCAGGGCTTCTGATACCCTCACACAGATATACATGCAGGCAAAACCTTAATGCACATAAAAATAAAATTTAGAAAAAAGAAAAGAATCAAGCTGATTAAATATGGGCAGAGGACCTAATAGACATTTCTCTGAGGAAAATATACAAATAGCCAACAGACTGCTGGGCACCAGTAGTCATCATGAAAATTCAAGTTAGAGTTACAACGAGGTGTCACTCACAACTATAACAATGACATGCACACACACACACACACACACACACACACACACACACACACACACCAGCAGAGAAGATGTGGAGGAAAAGGAAAGGATGTAAATCAATATAGTCATTCTGGGAAATCATGGGAGTGCCTCAAAAAATTAAAAATAAGCCTGCCATGTGATCCAGAAGCCCTACCCTTATAACGCACCCAAAGAAAAATCAGTGTGGAGAAGAGGCCCCCACACACCCATGTTCACGTAGCACTCAAGGCAGGAACCTGGAGACACAGCGTAAAGCGGAGGCCATGGAGGGATGCTGCTCCTGCTCTCGTAGCTTGAATAGAATTGCCCTCCCGTACACTACTTGCCCAGGAATGGCACTACGCACAGTGGACTGGGCGCCCCCATATCAGTCAATCATCAGTCAAGAAAATGCCTCCACAGCCTTGCCTACAGGCCAATACTAGGGAGGCATTTCCTGGACTGACATTCCCGATATGATAGCCTCTATCAAGCTAACAAAATGCGAACTTGCGCAGCTCAATACACACAGGAGCACACACTGCTGAAATCCAGCCTGCCTTTGTCACCCAGGAACTGCCGACATTCAACAGTCACTCCTTTGCATTTTCACTTGTTTTAGACTGAAGGGCATAGGAAAGCGCACGCGTGCATGTGTGTGTGTGTGTGTGTGTGTGTGTGTGTGTGTGTGTGTGTGTGTGTGTGTGTGTTGGAGCTGCAATTAATCGGTAACAAGACTGAAGAATACAAGAAGTGCTCTGTAACAGGTGCAGCTCAAAGAATGATTAACTTTGTTTTTAAGTCCTTTAGGTGACGCGACACCTGCATTTAGCTCTTGACAAAAGGGAAGGACTCACCCAGGTAAAAGACAGAGCGATAGAGCAGAGTCCTGGCAGAGCTTGGCTAGTTCAATAAGTGGGTTCAGAGCTAGAATGTGACCCCTGGTGCCCCTTGCGGTTGTCCCTTTCTTCCACCTTCTAGCCAGTTCACCCAAACAGCCTCCAAGTGCTCCAGGCTGTGCATCAGCCCAAGAGCCCTGGGAGGGAAACACACGGGCGAACGAACCCAGAAGCCAGGCAAGGACTTGTGGGAGGGAGTGGAGAATATGGAGATTTTCAGAGATTCCGGACCTCCAAGGGCTGCACAGCCTGCTCCGCGAGCCTGCCAGGGTGACCGCGCACATCTCCAACATTTCCGTGGCCCCACGCCATGGAATTGAGGGTGGAGAAGGTTCTTGGCAAAAAACCACCATGGTCTGGTACATCTCATAATTTCCCTGCGAGGCCTCCCTGGGTGTGCTGTCTGTCACAGGCAAAGATGTCCATGGGGTCCCCATCGGCACGGCCTGCCTATGACTTGTTTTCCCAAAAGTGCGGCTGGGTTTGCTCAGAGCCGTCTGCACTGTTTCACTGGCCACCCCGCCCGCCATCTGTTTATAGGCTGTCAGACAGCTGGCCACGGCAAGGGGGACACAGTGTGACTATAGAACGTACAACAGCCACTGGCTCCAATGACAGGGACCCTGGGGCTTTTACCTCACTTGCCCTGGGATCCCAGTTGAACATCCCGAATAAGCTCGGCCCACAGGGACAGCCACGCCTGTGACGCCACTGATGTGCTGAGGATCGGTGGCTTCATCTTGTGACAGGCCTGCAGGTGAAGTTATCTGTCTGTTTTGATGATTGAAGAAGTGGAGGTTCCAAGCTGTGTTGTAAATTGGCCAAGGGCCACAGTCAAGTGACAGCTGGCAAGGAAGTTTCCGTCCCTCTGATTCCAGAAGCACAGGGTCCTCCAGCAGAAAAGAGCCTCCTCCTCCCTCCCTGGGGCTCAAGGCCCTTTGGGGTCCTCTACTGACCTATCTATCTGGCCTGGGGTCCCGAGTTCCCTCATGCCCAGAGCACATGTGCTGTCTCCATGTGGCCTCTCCGGCTTCCAGGTCATGACTTCTGCATTCTCCCCACCCAGTTCTTGGAGCCTTTTGCAGAGACAGGGCTGTTGTCTGGCAGAGTCAGCAAAGACACCATCTTGGCATTTCCAGGGCCTGGGACTACAGAACGGATGAGGACACTTTTTGTTGTTGTTCAATGTCCCTTAGTTGAGTTTAGATCACACTCTCGCCTGATCCTGTTTCTCGAACGCCATCCACTCATCATCCAACCTGTTAGGGAAAAACATTCAAGGTTGTTCCTCAGGCTGTTCACATCCTTCTGAAGCCCCTAGGACCACAGTTCTTATAGTTAAGGTGCCTGCTCACTACTCAAGAGTCCCAGATGCCTGCTCACTACTCAAGAGTCCCAGATGCCCGCTCACTACTCAGGAGTCCCAGATGCCTGCTCACTACTCAGGAGTCCCAGATGCCCGCTTACTATTCAGGAGTCCCAGATGCCCGCTTACTATTCAGGAGTCCCAGATGCCCCCGGGTGCAGTGCAGAGTCCCTCTAACCCTGCCACTCTGCCCTCCACCACTGTGGAGGAAGACATTGGGGGTAGGCACCTTGCTGTGTGACTTCCGATGTGTTTGTGGACAGGGACCATCTACATGTACACAGTATTTACATCAACGGGATCAAGCCACACTTCTGATGGCCTCTGCCTGCCCCCTCTCTGCTGGCCTTAAGCTAGTCTGTTTCCTTGCCTGCTCTGTGTCCAGGAGGCCAGTCCCCTCAGGTGGCAGCACCCCTGTGCCCATGGTTTCAGGAGGTGGAAGGGCAGGAAGGGAAAAGGGCCAAGCTATTTAGTGTTTCTTCACAGGGCTGGCTCAGCGCCACCTCCCCAAAGAGCCCCGACCTGCTTGAGGACACAAGCCTTACCTGGCTGGCCCTTCTCTAACTCAGTTCTTGCTGGAACCTAGTGGTATTGTCCCCTTCCTGGTCCTTGAGGTCTAAGTGTGACAGTTCCTAGTTGCCACCATCTCATGGTGCTTCACAGACCCTGTTACTTTCCTGCCACTGTCCTGGTACCCTGCCTGTCTGCACCTGACATGGTCGCTATACCTTTCTGCACTTTTGAGGGCGCCTTTGGCTTGCTCCAAGAAGCCAAACTGTCCAGGGACATCTCTGTCCCTCAGCACGGCCATCAGCATCTCTTAATATTGGTACTATGGATCTGTGCTTAGAGTGCAAGGTGGCCTCAGGAGGATTATCACCCAGGGTTAGAGTGACAAGAGGCTAATGCTGGGGTGGTAAGGGCTGCAGCGGGTGGGAGAGGGAGGCAACGACAGGCTAACGAGCTCACCCCCATGAGTGCGCCTAGACTTCGCAAAGGCTGCTGGTCCCTGGTCCCACGGTAGACTGCAACCATTTGTGCCTGTGTCCGGTTGCCACGCTCTCAGAACCTCACTACTACAGACAACCTGTGCAGACCTTCTCCCTTCTCTTTGTCTGCACAGAGGAAGCTCCTAGTGTGGAAGAGCAGAGGACAGTCAGTGGATTTGCAATTGATTGATTGATTCAGTGCTGAGGGAGTCAAATGGCCCCAGGCCATCCAGGCAGGGAGCATCCCATTTGCCCTCTGAGGATCTAAGGAGAACACAGAGAGGGCTCAGGTTGGACTGAGTGCTTCCTGGAACTGTAGCCTTCTCACAGGCCTTCTTGTTTTGTTTAAATTGGCAATAACAGGGTGTGCCCACCATCACCTCCCATGCCCACCTTTACCATCTTTCTTCCAAAGAACCTTGGAAGATGTACAAGAATGTTGCGTCAAATACCAGGGAGAATTTTTAAGGTTTGATCCAAGACCTGGCCTGAAAGCCATCACTCCTTCCTCCTTCCTGGTGACTCCGTTTGAGGGAGAAAACATTGAAAGAGCACATACTCTGGCTAGGTTTAGGCTGGCACCAGGGGAACAGGAAATAGTTGGACGCCACCCTCACCCAAGGTGCTTGGAGTCTCCTGGGGGAGGGAAGGAGAAAGGGGCTTCCAGGTCTGTGAAGGGACCTGTCCTTTCAGAACCCCCTGGAAGAATTTGAGGATCTCAGCTCTCTGAGCCTCCCTGGGACTCTGTTCAACAGGTCTGGGTAGGATCTGAGACTCTAGAGTATTCGAAGCCTCTCAGAGAGATTGTCCCCCAGGGCTGGAGCTGTAACAGGTGTTTATCCCAGCCTCTAGCATGACCTCGGAGCAACGGAAGGGGTCAAGTCTGCAAGGCCCAGGGCTGAACTTGGTGTTCTGCATGGTCCACAGTGTGGGCTTGTACTGTGAAGGGGATGGGTGGAGGGAGGGCTTAGCCAGCTTCTGAAAATCAAGAACGCTGATGAAATCCAGCTTCCCTCTTTGCTGTGGTTTGAATGTCCCTCTAAGAGCCACACAATTGAATTGCCTTGGTGGTAGATTAAGAGGGTGGTTTTATTTGGAGATGGGACCCCTGGGAGGTGACCGAGGTTAAATGAGACCGTAAGGAAGAGGACCTAATCTGGTGGGACGGTGGCTTTATGAGATGACTAGGAGGGGCTGGCTGGGACATTCTGTTACCACTTGGTGTCCTGCTCTGCCTGGGGACTTTGTGGGGAATCCCCACCAGCAAAAGGGACCTCAGTGTGTCCAGCTTCCCCATCCTGATCCTAAGGCTGCCAGCCCTTCAGAATAGTAAGCTTCATCAACCTCCACCCTATAGATGTCTCCATCTGGGATGATGAGTCACGGACACAGAAAACAGACTGAGGCTGTCTCCTTTTGAAGACCTCTGACTCTCTGCAAGGCAGGGTGGGCAGATGAAGCAAGTATTTTCCAGTTGTGTGCAGTCCTCTGCCTTCCCCGGAGTCTCTCTCCCTTAACGGTCTCCATCACCTGACACCAGTGTGTTAGCGATGCCTTTTGCTTACAGACCTGCAGGACAACAAAATACTTCCTTTTACCCACAGTTAAACAGAAGGCAGACCGAGAAGTCTGTTGTTTATAATAAGGGAGCATGTCATTTAATCAATGGGTTGATCAGCCTGTCATTTTTGTGTCCAGCCTGGTTTCCACACACCAGCACAGACGATAGGGTGCCGGACCTGGATGTACCAAGTCCTTTCTGTCACTAATTCATCGTGTAAATTCTGGTTTTCGACTAGGGAACATCTTGCCTTCCTACCACAAGGACAGTCGTGTCCCCACACATTGCTGATTGCCAATCAGCAGTGGAGGAAACACTGATCTCTAGTGTGATGTCAGGGTGCTACTAATCTGCAATGCCCCAGGGTGCCCCCGAGGGCAGACAGTTCCTGCTGTCAATGTCAGTGATGCTGCGCCAAAGAACCAAGAGGGTTATCGCTTCAGCTCTGCCATCTACACAACATCCTTAGTGGACGAACACACACACACACACACACACACACACACACACGATTTCAATCTGCAGGACTGGCAAAGCCATAGGAACAGGTATATTCTTGAAGGGTTAGTAGAATAGGAGGCAGAGAAAGGGCATTGAAGTCTTGAGAGCGGAAGAAAGAGCAGAGCGCAGAGCCAGATCACAGGAATGGGTCCCGGGCTCGGGTGGAAGCCTAGAATGCCTAGGTGTCTGATGTAATCTAAAGCCTGGGGAGGTTAGGCTCCAACTATTTTGAGAGGTATTCTCACTGTATACAGTAGAGTGGAGATGAGTGTGACTGTTCATAACTGTCACAACCCTGTGTCCTTTTCCAGGCATGGCAAGCTTGCCAAGCCCTACTCAGGTACAGGCAGGGCTGGCCAAGTGACTCACTTTACTCATGGAGTATCGAATGAGCAGACAATGAGCAGTCACTGTGGGGTGGAAGTGTCACAAGCCAGTGCATATCCTGTCATTCTGTCCCTTCTGACATGTGGACCCCGTGTCTATCTGAGCCACAAGAATAAACTGAGACTTGCCAATCCATGGCATATATGAACATGAAATAACCGCTGCTGTAAGACGCTGTGGGGACTGTTTGTCACCACAGCAGAACCTGGCTGTCCTGACTGATGTAGACGGAAATCACTAGCGGCATCAGAGCAGACAGTACAAGGGAATGACATTGAATTGTATCCCCTCCCTTAGGAAAACACTCTTCTCTTTCTTCATTATCCAGATTGCCCCAGGGAATCCGTGAGAAGCTAGAGTGATTTCACCCCTTGCCCAGGAGGTCCTGTGCCAAGTAGGAACAGGCCCAAGTTTCTGTAGTTAGCTAAAAATTCACAGGGTAATTTAGAAACTGAATTTAATTTTAGGGTTGCCTTCTATTTATGGAAAAATGATTATAGTTTTCCATTTGTGGGAGTGATATAAAATGTAAAAAAATGTAACTAAAGAAAGAGTCATTTTGAAGACTTACATGAAGTCAGTAGAACACAGGGGTACCTGCTCCCAGCAAAAATCACAAAGATGGTTTCCAAATGACTGACGTGGGAGACAGAGCTCAAATCTACTGAAGAAGCAGAAAGTTCCTGCCAGGACAGTTGGAGCCATGACCGTAGCCATGCAGCACTAGTGAGGTTTCCGGAAATTGTCCTAGTGAAGGGGGACAGCAGCAGTTGCACGGTGTCACTCAGAGAGGCATGGAATATAACTGTATGTCTTGGAACCACCCTGAGCCTGGAGCGGCGTGGGAGTCGAATCAGTGCGCAGCAGATAAGGGATCTGCTTGCAGGACTTGGTAAGCTTGCCTGCCCACTCAGGTGCTGGGCTGCACACAGGATGCTCAGTGTACTGACAAGCTTCTGTGAGCAGAGTCAGGAGCTTACCAACTCTGTAAGAGTCAGTCAGTCATGTGGATTGAGGAAATGGAGGGGGAAATCTCTAGAGGTTATGTATGTTTGTGTGTGTGCACATGCAAGTGTGCCTGTATGTTTTACACACATGTGTATTTTGGGAGGGCAGTTGGAAAGGGCAATAGAAGACAGACATATTTGGTTGTTAAGCTGATCTCATGAGGTAGGCAGAGTAAATTGCCCCTACCTCCCACGACAGAGTCCCACGCCTGCACAGTACAGCTCAGTGTGGAAATGTTGATAAGGCATGGGCTTTCCAGAGCATGGCATTGTGGGTAAGAGGTAGTGACATCAGAATGCCAAGAACTAATGGGGTCTAGCCACTGGTGATGGAATACATAGACGGATGACGGCGCAGCAGCATAACATCCATGTCACTTTTCGCTGTGTCTGGGAACAGCTAGGGAGTGGATTCCTTCAGAGGCTAGGGAATCTTATTCCAGAAGGGGTCTGCACTGAGACATCCCACGACACACGCTCTTGGAGGTGACCTCAACTTTCCTCTGCAGGGACAGTGTCTATACTGTCTCCCTATTTGTGGGCTTCTGATGATTTTGACCAACAAGATGGTGAAGCAAGGCCATGCTGCAGCTGAGGCTGAATCCCACCGATACTGCACTGCCCTCCTTGTTTACCTCAACGCTCAAACGTCAAGCTCCAGGCTGCCGTGCCGCTCCGGTGTGAACGTGGTTTCTTCCCCTCCAAAATTCACGTTGAAAGTTGACTGTCATTGTGGGGCTTCAGATGGTCAGCTCGGCCAGCAAGCGTGGCCAATGCCTTTCTTACAGGATTGGGGTCTCCCTTGTGGGGTCAGTATGAAAACACTCAGGAGAAACCAAGGGAAACCTTCAAGGTCTGTCTCCTCCGTAGGTGCCACTTGCTCCTCCTCCTTTTCTCCTTTTAAATTGTTATTTATTATTCTGTGTGTGTGTGTGTGTGTGTGTGTGTGTGTGTGTGTGTGTGTGTGTGTGACTATGGTACACATTTACTACTGTGAGCATGTGGGGATTAAAAATTAGTCCTTTCCCTCCACCATGGGGTCTGGGTACCCATCTCAGGTCATCCGGCTTACTCACTAAGCTCTGTCATCCTCTCCACACCCCCCCTTCCCCTTTTCACAGAGTTGAAGCAACTTGCTTCAAGCATTGGCATCATGCTCTTGAAAACTGTGGGCCAAAAGGAAATGATTTTCATATAAATCACACAGATATTTTTTATAGCAATCGAAGATGGACTGAGACGCATATGAAGGACAGAGGGCCTCTGGTGCTGCTGTGTTGTGAGAAAGCCAAGTCACAGGAGTGACAGTGGGCAGGTGTTTGGTCCACTAAACCCACCAGGGAGCCCCTACTCCTGCAAGAAATGCCTGGTTGTCACGTAACCCCAGTGCTGACCTCTGAAGGAAATCACTCTCTGGCTGTCTAGTGACCTTCTGGCTTCCAGAAGCCAGCCCTGAGTATCTCATCTAACTTCCTGATCCCAAGTGTCAAAAGGAGATGAGGAAATGGCTGCCTGAAGCTGCTAAGGGTCAAGGTAGTTTGCTGTGAGCACATGATCTTACGGCGGCTGAAGGCAGGCAGGGGTTAGATTAGAGAGGCAGAGAAGATGAAAGAATAAGGAGACATGAGGATGTCCACGCGTCCCAGCTTGGGCTCCCTTCAGGTCCTTCATTGTCTCCAGCACGTCCGTGTGAATAGAGAGCATCAGTGTTTTCTTGGTGTCTGCTGCCCCTAGAACTATGAATTGGTACCCGCTTTTGAGAGCCCCTGATGTGATTTCCTCTCCGACAAACTACTCTAGCTCCACTGGCAAATTCGTTAGGAATGGGAAGCAAGTGGGAAGGTGGGAAGGAGTGTGTGTGCAGGACGGAAACACACATGCTCGAGCTTCTGCCATTCACTAAACTACCACTCATTTTCCACCAAGACAATATCCTGCACGGGAACCTCAAGAGGCCACTCCTGAAAGTGCCCTGCCAAGGCCATCAGCAAACCCTCTAACTCACCAGCTCCTGCCCAGCTGCAAGTGCTGGGGAAAACTCCCAATGAAGTCCCCCTCAATTAGGTGCCGGTCATCGGTGGAGGCAATGTTGGCCAAAGTGGTTTCCCAAGTACCATCGAACACCACTTCCTTTTGATTCGGAACTGCTTGACAATTGATGCTAAAAGATTCTGCCCGTGAAAGGAGGGTTTATAAGAAGGCGGGGTCTGCCTGCCTGGACAGCACCAGTGGGCAATGCCCATCCAGCTTATGCAGTTATCTCCTAGTTGAGAAGGAACCACACTGCATTCTGAGGGTAGGGTGCCAAGCTCTTTCAAGGGAAGATGCACTTGCCTCTGAAAGAGGAGGAGGAGGAGGGAGGAGGAGGAGGGAGGAGGAGAGGAGGAGGAGGAGGAGGAGGAGGAGGAGGAGGAAGGAGGAGGGAGGAGGATGGAGGAGGAGGAGGAGGAGGAGGAGGAAGAGGAGGAGGAGGAGGAGGAGGAGGAGGAGGAGGAGGAGGAGGAAGAGAAAAGGAAAAGTGTTGCATCTGGGGGTCTCAATGCTCTCGAGGTTTTCCTCATGTGTCACCCAAGCTGGGCATGCTTACTCGCTACAGCCTGGCAGCAATAAGAAGAGGCTAAATTATACCGTGGACAACAGGATCTTTCGAGAACTCCTTATTGTAAATCAACTTTGAGAGAGCTTTGCCAACTAAATCATTGGAAAAGGCAGTCCAGCTCAGCGATTTCCTTCTTCTGAAAGGCTATTCGCAAATTTTTTGAGCATCTCCAAGCCAGAAGTATGCAGTTAATTCCTTCCACACAGCCGAAAACAATCTCAAGTCCTAACAAGCTTATCAAAGTGTGTGAGTTGGTGCCACCTATGGGGCATTTGTGGTACTGCAGCCTAGCTCTATTAGATGTGAATGTCCAGACCTAAAGCATCATGGAGTCAAGAGGACACATTATGTAAAGGAAAAAAATTCTTAAATATAAACTCTTTGGCATTATTTTTTCAGGGAGAGAACAGAGATTCTTGGTGCTGGAGACAGGAATCATGAAGCTGTGCAAGGAGAAGAGAAGACAATATAGAAATGTCTTGGAAAAATTCTCTGTGTAGAAGAAACAGATCCAGTCCCTAAGTCTTTTTAGCTGAGGAGTCAGACCCCAGGTGTGATGCTCTGGGGAAGAGTTCGTAATCTCTAAACTATCCATGGACAAGGAGGGAGCCTTGCTCGCTGGGAGGTGTGAGCTGTCTTGTTCAGTATGCAACCAGGATGATGGGCTCGCTCCTTCAGAGTGCAGGACAGGCCTGTGGGAAGCTATGGAGTGTTCACATGCCTGCTTAATTCAGAGGAACAGTGAAGCATCCACACTTCACAGTGGGGAGTCAGGAGGGGCAGTGATAAAGTGAAAGCAGCCACTATCCTGTTCCTCCTGAGTGGGCAGGTACACCAGTTGTCCTGCTGGTGCCTCGTGGGAAGGTTGTTCCTTCCGCTTTGGAATTAAAGTACTGCAGGCCACAGTTAATTGTCTGAATTCACACAGCTTGTAGGAGGAAGGGGTGGAGTCAGGATTTGAACTCAGGCCTCTCTGAGGTTCTGACTCTACCTATTTCTTCTCTTTGTTGCTGTCACCAAGAGCTCTGAGGACACTCATGAGAAGAAAGACCCATGTCCTGCAGAGCCATGAGTGACGTGCTGTGTCTAAAACCGACACCTTAGCTTTGTTTGTATCAGAAAGAAGAGCAAAGGGCCTCTGGGGATGGACTGTTTGCAAAGGAAGCAGAGAACAAATGATCCCAAGAGAAACTGAAATCCACTTGAGTGACGTCAGCTGGGGAAGGCTGGTTATGTAATGGGTCTTCAGGTTTGTCGGAGATTCTTGCTAGATGGTGGCCCCAAGCTGTTCCTCATCTCATCTGGATGAGAAAGGAGGAAATTTGGCTCCGCAGCAGCCTGAGGGCGTCTGTATGGGAAGATTTCCTGGTCTTGGAATGGGTCGGGGCAGAAAAAATCAAAACACAAAACAAAGGCACGCCAATGGAGAGCCCCATTGTCTTAGATGTAGGCTTTGAGAGGCCAGTGTCCGAGTTTCTAATGGAGCTCACTGGGTGTGGCCCTCTGGACTGTGTCTCTGACACAGGCAGGGCTGCAAGGAAAAGGACTTGGGACCCCTGGAGAATCAGCCCTGACCACAATGCTGGGGAGATAATACCTCCATATTAGCCCTTCACCACTAAATGATGACAGGTCTCAACAAGCACCAGGCACTGTGTATGGGTAGGTGCTAGGGCTGTGTCTCCGACTCTGGCCCTGGTGGGCAAATTGTCTAACTTCTCTGAGGTTCAGTTTCCTGTCTATAGAGCTGAGCTAACAGTGTGCTCGCCTAGCCTGCCTGAAGCCAGGGCGTCCATCCTCAGGGCCTCAAAGAACCAAATCAACAAAACGCTGGGTTACCTCTGAGTCAGAGTCAGGGTTCTGTAGAGAAGGCCTTGGCATCGGCTCCGTGGTTCTCGAAGAATGCCTGGCATACACTTGATGGCCGACAGCCGGTCCTCACTCCCCAGACTCTAGACTCCACACAAGTCTCAACAGGCCCCACTTTCTGAGAGCAGTAGGACTTGATTTTGAGTTGATGAATCCTGCAAGATTACTCTATCAAACCTAGTCCAAGAGTCAAGGGCACTACTTCCAGCTATGGAGGGGATGGTGGCGTGAAAACCCATGTTCACCCTCTTCTACCCTCTCCGGAAGTACACCCCCGGCCTGTCAGTCTGCTCAGCCCAGCTCTTCCCAGACCAGAGTGTCTAGGACCCTCTAGAGCAAAGGTTACTTCCTGTCCCCTTGAGCCAGTCTATCTAGTCAATGTTATCTGGATGGGTTCAGCCCCTCGAGGTCACTTGTCCACCTAGATATAGATTTAAAGAGACTCCCAGTTATCTCAGATCAATCTGGTTTCCAACTTCAGTCCCTCTGCTGACTTCCTCTGTGGCTTCAGCCAAGTCCCTTAATCTCCCTGAGCCTTGCTTTCCTCACCCATAAAGTGGGAATGAAGACCTCGGGGCGCTGTGGTATGCTTGGAATTAGATTACGCAAAGCCTCTGGCACAGGGCCGCTGTGGACTGCCGGATGAGTGCTGCGGATGGAGGAGAGTGGAGGGGCTGTTCCTCCCTCCAGACCCTAGCTGGGCCACGTGAGAGTGCCGCTGCCTTCCCAAACACAAAGGTTCCTTTTTCCTTTTTACGTTTTTATTTATTTTACTTTTCAAGGGTGCAAAACTATTAGGCCTTTAATAGAAGCCATATTTCAAATTTGGAATTTTGATCCTTTCCTGGGCTAGCCACCTGCAGCACATGGCAATGGGCAGGGCTGCAGCCAATCGCTGCCTGTGAGGGGAAAAACCAGACACGGTCTGCTGCGTGGCTCTGCGTGGCTCGGCACAGCTGCGTGCGGCTCACCATGGCTCAGCTGAGGTGTTCAGCAGGTGCGATGGATTTAATGCATTATCAGCTGAGGGTGGTTTTAGTTTCCCACGGGTTTACAACACACCACCCATCCTTTCTGAGCCCAAGAGACCTAGGGCTGCATCAGATAATCCTCCCTCTCCAAGCTCCTTCTCTAGCCATTCTCAAGGGAAGGGGGAGGCTCTGCATCCTCTCTTCTTGTTTTGCTGGTTAGTTGGTTTTGCCTTCTTCTGTTTGTAAGCTTGGATCTTATGAGCCCAGGCTAGCCTTGAACTTCACGGAGATTGACCTTGAACCTTTGATCCTCCTGCCTCTGCCTTTTGAGTGCTGGGGTTACAGTTGTGTACCCCACTGCCTGGTTGTGTTGTGTTGTAGGTGAGACCCAGGCCTTCCGACAAGCTGGGCAAGGACTCGATCTACACCCTTACCTGGATAACCTCTCTTCTTGCCTTAGCTTCTGGAGAAACTCAATTCAGTCTCTTGCCTCAGTTTCTCTGAAGTGGCTAATTGGGAGTGGGGTGGTTGTTACTGGCTTACTTACCTTGCAGACCAACATATGGGAGGTGTTTAGATGCTTGCTTAGCAAGGGAAACGGAGTCTCTTCAGCTTCTGTGCTTTTGACATTTGGAATGGGCTAATTCCTAGCGCAGGCTGTGGGCCGGCCAACAGCATGTTCCATCCCAGGAGTGACAGCCCCAACCACCTCCAGACTTTGCTAACTTGACCTGTGCATGCATGTGCACTTTGAGTCACTGGATTCAGCTGAGACTGGGGGACGTTTTAGGTCCCCAGTTTCCTATTACCCGTCTATCCGAACTCCGAAGAGAGAGGAAGGAGTTCCCCTCCCATCAGCCCTTACACCGGTCTGTCTCAGCAGCGGGGTAAGCAAGAGACCTCAGCTTCTCCACAGCAAGAAAAAAAAAATAACTGTGGTGACAGAGACACAGGAAGGGGCACGTGAGAGGGAAACTGAGGCAGGAGCTACCTAGCAACACATGACTTTGATGACCTTTTCAGAAAAGGCCGTGTTGGAGCAAAGAGGAGAGGCTGTGAGGGCCAGCCTGTGAGGGCCAGCCTGTGCTTGGGTAAATAAATCCCTGGGATCCAAAGGTGGGTGGGGGCAGTTATTCATGGCCTCTCCACAGCGGCCGCGAGTGACTGAAATGTAGGAAGGACACACAGCTCTGTGGACAGAAACTGCATGCCCACTCCTGCCAGTCACTGCACACTGCCCTGGGACATCCTTCCCTGCCCAGATGCTCCGCCCAGCTCATCCACTGCTCACAAATGGCTCCACGAGGTCCAGGGTCCAGTAGCCCAGGCTGGACCTGGGATGCCTGAGACCAGAACAAAGGAAGGAAGTCTCCATGAGATGCCACGATGTAATCACTGCCTTCTTAGAGGCTGGCTTTGCCATGGTGCCAAGGCAAGAGCTGTCTGTCCCGCCATCTTTCAGTGCTTGTTGAAAAGCAGAAGCCATGGCCTGGCCTGCAGGGCCACAGACAGAGAGGGCTTTCTTTGCAGCAGCTGGATGAGGCTCAAGGCTGTAATGAAAGGTCTTATTAGCCCCAGCTGGCGTCCCACTTTCCCTGAGCTGGAATAAAAAATTGCCTTGGTCATCCTTTCCCAGGCTAATTTCAAAAACATAATCACCATCATCATAATTGATTACTATTTATTTTGGTCATTAATTGGTATGCACTCCCTTGTTACATGTGAATTAAATGGTCCAAGAATATTTAGGGCCCGTGAAAGCTGTGTGTGTTTTCCCTCATTCCACACAGATCCCTGCAGCCCCTGCAACCCTGTACCCCCTTGATATGGCCACACCAAGAGATTAATGCTCATGGTAAGGTGGACCAGAGGTGGGATGAGAAGTTGGGGCGGGGGGGTGGCCGGGGGAATGGACATAGTCCTATTGTGGCCTGAAAAGGACAAGAGGGATGTATCCCAATTGCCAAGCTTGTGCTCAAAGTGAGAGGTGAAGGAGAGGAGGGTTGGGGGAGGGGAGGGAGGGGGAATTAGATGAACAAGGATACATTGTAGCTCTTCTTTCCAGGCCTTCACATCAGCAGGAATCGAATTTGGGGACCTAACTGGCTTTTGTCTCAAGACAGCTTGAGAGCCACCTGCACCTGAGCACAAAAGGGTCACAATGTCCCGGATGCTGAAAATATGAATACAGTCCCTGCAACTGCCGTGGCAGGAAGAAGTATTTTAAACTAAGACACACCCTTCAGGTCTGGACCCTAAAGAGAGACTTGGTGGGGGAGGGTAGCCAGACCTCCTTATTTATAAGAGGGATCTTATGTTTTGATTTTCGTCAATGCTATAGACCTATTAGCCGTCAGAGATGAAGATTCTAATTCTGCCTAAAATATGAAAACTTGGCACTAGAGAGATGATTCCGCAGTTAAGAGCATTTATTGCTCTTGCAGAAGACCCGGGTTAGTTCCCAGCACCCATAGCAGGTGACTTACACCTTCCTGTGACTTCACTCTCAAGGGGTCTGACACACTCTAGCCACTTCCAGCACCTGCACGCACGCGCGCGCACACACACACACACACACACACAAAGTGCACATAAGCTCATGCAGGGACACAAAGACACTTAAAATTTTTTTGAAATCTTAAAAAATGGTGACTAAATCAAAAAAAGGACTTCCCTATAGTTCTGTTTAAAGATACCCCTTGTTGCTGGCTCCTTTGTAGAGTCAATACATTACGTACCTGCTGTACGACGTAAGGCTTCTAGTGATGTGAGGCTCAGGACACCTTACCAAGCCGATGCCTTCCAGACTAGGACTGTCAGTGTGCTGACCTTTCCAGACTTGTGTCCATGTGATCCCCACTGTATCGTGGCTATTCTCTTTAGGCAAAGACACTGGCTGTGTCCCACAAGGAGTAGCTCCTGACAGCTAAAAGGAGCCTGGTCTTCTGAGGAGCACACTTGTAAATAATTACTTTACATTTCAAACTGCGAGTCTCCTTTAACTCTTTGCTTGGCTGTTTTGTGAAGCTTCGAAGCTGCTGTCTGTCAAGATTCTCTGCACACCTGTTGGAACTGCTAGCTAAAGGTTCTGAGCAGGACTTTTGGGATGCTAGGACGTCCACCACAGGACAGACAGACTGAAACTCGGGAACAGACGCCTGCAGGCCTGGCCTAGCGACCACTCCTTCTGTACCTCTTAGATCCTCATAGCTGGCAGTGAGAATTTCAGCCCCATCTCCTTGACACCTGTCTCCTCCTCAGCCTGTGCGCAGAGGAGACCAACCAGGACTGAGCCCATCCTGGTGATGAGGGACAGCTGAGCTCAAAGAGGGACAGACACCATGAGTGGGGCCACATCTAGAGTGCAGCAGCTGGGGTATGTGTGCCTTTGCCTTCTATTGCTAATTAACCCTGACCCTCATCTCAGGACCCTGGAAAACGAACCTGCTGGGGGATGTCACTGGGTCTCTTTATTTGTCCCTTCTCCTAAAGTGACCACATTGAATGAATCTCTGTCTCTGCTCTTTGCTCTTGTCTCTTTAACTGTTCTGTTAAGGATAGGTGTTGAGCTAGCCTGTTAGGGCTGCCAGGGCCCAGGCTCTGACCCTGCCAATTCGGGTAGCACTCCCAGGTTGCCAAATCTTCTCAAGGTTTCGACAAATGTGGGTTCTAGAAAAAGAAGGCCTTAGTTTGGAACCACCTTTTCCAGCTTCAACAATTTTACTTCCATGGGATCCCAGTTAGGCACGAAGCCCTTGGAAGGCTCTGGAGATCAGAGCAATGGAGATGAGAAAGCAAGTCTTAGGAGCTGGAATTTTCCTGAGGTCAGGCTCTCACTTCTCCTGCCACCCGGCTATTTCAAGATGATGGGATAGTGTGGGAAGGGCTCAAACTAAGCCAGTCTAGTGCCCCCTCCCTCCAGCCATCTAACTTCTTGATTGGTGGAAGAAGATTCCCCCAAGCTCCAACAGGCCAGTTGGAAGCCTTCTCTAGAAGTTTTGAAGCTGACTGAGACCAGTAAGTTGTTCTGATGTTTGAAGAAAGAAATTATTCACAGACAGTTCATCTGACACGTGAACGGAACAGGCCAGTTCCTGCTGGAGGGGGATAGAGTCAGTACCCAGAGAGACACTGGTTTGAAAGATAGATAGCGCCCATCCTGGCGGCTTTTGCAACCCTGCTTCTGTTTCCTTTTGAAGCTTGCATATCAGCTCTGGTGTTGTGCATGCATATGTGTGCAAGTGGTCTCTTCTGATGATGTGGAGTATTTGACTGAACATCTGTACAGGTGATGACTCCACCTGGTAACAACCCTGTCCTTTCTTTAGCATATTTAGGGGTACCCCAGTTCCCTGTCACTAGCCCCTCTTTTGGCAAATGTAGCTGGAATTGAACTTATACACCTTATACCAAATAAAACCTTAGTAATATGACGAGCATGATGAGAGAGAGAGAGAGAGAGAGAGAGAGAGAGAGAGAGAGAGATTGAGTTCTACCCAGGAAGAATGTACCTCAGACTTCCAGGGTGTCCTTGAGGGGTTAATGGTAGGAAGAGGAGTAGAAACCAGGCTAGAACCACCCCAACCTTAGGGCTCGGCTGCTGGGCTCTGTGAAGCAGGGACCACAAAGAAGGCTCACGAAGGCAAGCCATTTCCAGACACCCTCGGGGGTTGACTGTGAACAGCTGCTCAGTCCTGGGTGGGACAACAGTGTCCACATAGCCTCCACGTTTTCCAGGGGGGGTTGGGGCTGAGAGAAAGAGCAGCATCACAGTCAGCTCCAGAGGGTGGGGTACGCAGAACAGAGAGGGGCAGAGTCGGCAGCAGAGCTGCGTCCAACCCCTGAAACGGAGACAAGGAAGACTGGAAAAGAAGCTTAGAAGTCACAGCTACCACATTCACCCCCAAACCCCACCCCACTCCCGGGCCCAGGCTTTCTGAGTCTGCCTCGTAAAACACATAGGCCCTTCATCTCAGGAATGAGCAATGATAGAGGATGTATTTTTTTTTTTTTTTTAAGAGGATGGGAGAGGGACACGGAGCAGAGAATTCAAACAATCCCTTGGAATGTAAATTTGTGTTCTTTAAGGAGGCTCATGTGGGTTCATGTCCTGTCTCTGTGGGCCTGCAGGGAAGCCACACTAACTCAGCAGCCTTCAGTACCTGGTCGTGTGTGGGTAAAGAACATTAAGACTGCCCAGCTGCCAGGAGAGCAGGGCGACGCCTGGGCCCTGACACAGCACCAAGGGCAGGGGGTTGGCAGCATCCTCTTTTTCCTCCCACTGTATGTTCTTTTGGGTTTTTATTTTGCAGCACTGGGCTCAAACCTGGGGCTCTTGCTGTGTTCTTCCTCCGGTGACCTTCTTCCTCCATCCCCACGTCTTTTTGTGATCTTGTCCTCACAGGCCCAGCACAGGGTCCCCGCTTTCACACTCCAGCCTGAGGTCTTCCAAGGTCTGTTTCTGGAGCCAGGCCTCAGTGGTTTGATTGTGGCCTTCATTCCCCGTCCTGTGACTCACCCACTGTCACACCCTCTGCCTGCTGTCACTTTGCTCTCCCGTCGGCTCATTTGTATTTGTGAGCCTTTGCCACTTAAGTCACGGCTGTCCCCATGTCTGAAAGTTTACATACGCTGAGGTCCCTTCTATAGATCATGGTGCCCGAGCCCATCCCCCTGCACAGGTTGAGTCATTTTTAGACTTGGAAGGACACAAGGTAAGTCTAGTAAGCAGTTCTTCGATTGTATCGTTTAGGGAATGGTGGCAGGGAGGCGTGACATGTTTGGTACAGATTCAGTGCTTTTCTTGACTGTTTCCCGACCGACGCTGGGTGTCTTGAACAATGCAGAGGGGTCAGCTAGCTCCACATGAGAAGCATGACCTCACAGTTCTGTCCGAGAGGGGGCATCTTGGTCGGGCAATGCCAACTCTGTGTGTCTTCTGTGACCTGTCTCAGTTCGCTCAGATTCCAGGTTCACTTCCCTCAAGGCTGTTTGCAGAAGTCTGTTCTTCCACACAGGCCTCTCCACAGCTGAGTGTCATCACAACACAGGCGGCCAGCTTCCTCAACAGCCAGGGACTGAAGAGAGAGTGAGCACACGAAGCCACCACCACTGTGCCTGTGGAGAACTTGGCTCCAAAGCTACACGCTGTCACTTCTGCTCTGCTCTGTTTCTCAAAAGTTTCTTTTTTTCTTTTCTTTTTTCTTTATTTTCTAAGACAGGGTTTCTCTGTGTAGCCCTGGCTGTCCTGGAACTCTCTCTGTAGACCAGGCTGGCCTTGAACTCAGAGATCTGCCTGCCTCTGCCTCCCGAGTGCTAAAATTAAAGGCCTGGGCCACCACCTACTGAAGGGAGTTCCTTAATCTAAGCCATATTCGTGGTGTGTGTGTGTGTGTGTGTGTGTGTGTGTGTGTGTGTGTGTATTATCTACTGCTTGTGGCGCGCACACACACACACAAGCACACACTCAAACACCAGAGCCTTGAAGGATCTGTGGAGATTTCAAACCCACAAAGCTCCTGGGTCTGGCTGCTTCCCTTCCTTTCCTGGCTGTTAAGGTTTATTTCCAGAGCAGACAGCATTGCAGCATCCCTGTCCTGTACCCACCAGCCACCAGTGCACCCTTGTCCCAATGTGTTACTCTGCAAAACGATTGTCAGATGTCCCCTGGGGGGTGTGGGTAGCAACAGACAGTAAGATTACCCCAGGCTGAGGTGCTGGGTCAAGAATCATTGACCCTGGTCTTTCGTCAGAAAATGCATTAACCTCTGAAGCATGCTCATGGTGTAGTATGCAATGTGTAAGGCTGATTCGTGGTCATGCTTTGGCCACTCTGTTCGTTTTTGGGCCCAATTTGTGCCTTTCACTCTGGTTTCTTCTTTTCTCTAATTGAGGTTGTACATAGTGGAGTTAACACACTCCACAACTGGGTTAAGACAAACAGCATGCCTCAGTTTCCCTCTCCTCCCATTTCCTCTTTCTTCAAGGAAAGCATTTTAATTTTTTAAACATTAATTCCCTATCTCTATATATGCTGAACTACTGCTTCTGGCTTTGGGGTTTCTAGAATTTTCTACTCATTTGCCTCTGGAAGAAAGGGCTTAGCGCTCCCTCCTTCCATTTTTACCCTAGCACTTCCTGCCCATATTTGGCAAGTGTTTATTGCTGCTCACATGTGTTTATATTTGCCCGACAGAGCCATTCTGTGGACAGTCTTTTGTTTTTTCTGTAGTTAACAATTGCCCTTTTTTATTGTTGCTATTTTTATGTAGGTTTTCAATCTTTCATAATTCAAACCCTGGATCTCTTTTCCATTCCAGTCTCAGAAATTCTCTCAATTTCATCTTTTTTTAAATAATATTTTTGGACTCTTGAGACGGGTTGTTTTTTTAGATTTATTTTATTTTATGTGTATAAGTATTGCAGCGTGGTAGCAATGTATGTGTGTGCGCCACGTTAGTTCCTGCTGCCTGCAGAAAAGGGTTCCCTGGGACTGGAGCTACAGACAGCTGTGAGCCACCACATGGGTGTTGGGAATCTTATCCTAGACCTCTGCAAGAACAAGTGAGTGCTCTTAGCCACTGAGCCATCTCTCCAGCCCCGATTTCATCTTCTCAAGGAAGGCTGGCTACCCACCCGCCATTGTGCACAGATGTGAGCCCAGGTTCATCCTTCACTGTTGACCCAAGACCTTCACCTCCTATTATGTCGGGTTGGGTTAATATCCTCTTTCAAGAATTTGTGTACTTCCCAGAACCTCAGGGTGTGAGACTTCATTCTGAAACTGGCCCTCTGTAGCTATAATTCATTAAGATACAGTAACAGGATTGTCGAGTGGGCCCTTGATCCCAGAGGGCTGGAGAAAGAGACACACAAGTGGACACATGCAAAGGGAAGACAATATAAAGATGCAGACAGCAGACAGAAATGGCCATGTGAGAGTGGACGCAGAGACTGGGGTCTGCTACCGCCAACACCTGGACACAGCCAAGCTGAGAGGAACAGGAAGGCTCCTGCCCTGAGGCCTCAGAAGGAGCACGATTCTAGTTTTTTTTTTTTTAGTTTGTTCATTTACTTCATTCTATTTATTGATTGACTGATTGATTCTCTGTGTCTTTTACATCATGTATCTTGATCCCATTCATTTCCCCATCCCTTCATATCTGCCTTCTGCCCCGGCACCACCACCACTCCCCCCAAATAAAGTAACACTTAAGGGAAAAAAATGAAATCTCGTCATGAAAGCTGTAGTGTGACACAGTGAGTCATGCAGTAGACCCCTTTGTCCATAGATCTTTACTTGCAAGTGTTCATTGCAGAGTTATTGGTCTGGTTCGAGGCCTCTGGTTTCTACCACACTATCGATGCTGCATCTTCACTGGGACTCTTCCTGGGTATCCTGTTGTTGCCCTGTGTTGTGGGGATCCTGCAGCTTTTCATCTGTGAGTCAGGCTCCTTCATGTGCTCCAGCAGCTCATAGATGGGGTGGGTGTTGGAGCAGGTCAAGTCACAACCCTGAGTCTGGGACTGGGCAGTTGTATGGTTGGTTGGTCTGCCAGATGAGAAATGGGACAGCTCTCCCATGTTTACAGCTTCAGGTCTGGCTCTCCCACACCTATGCCAACAGGGTTGGCTCTCCCGCTCTTACGACCTCAGGGCCAGCTCTCCCACCTGCCCCAGGCATTGATGGGGAGGAGGGCAACTCTTCCCCCACCCATGCCATCACAAGACAGATGGGTAATGGAGACAGCTCTCTCATGCTCACACTTTCAGGGCTGACTCACCCACACCTGTGCTAACAGGGTTGGTTCTATTGTATTGCCCTGGTGAGGTGCAGGGCCTGCTCTCCCGAGTGTTGCAGCTGGTGGCGGTCAGGGACAGCTCGGCTGCTCATATGACCACAGGGCCAGTTCTCCCACCTGCCTCAGGTGTTGATGGGTGGGGCTGGGGAAAGGGGGGGCACACAGGACTCTCGCCCACCCATGCCGCCACAAGGCAGATAATTTCTAGATTCTTACCTCAATGATTATCTCAAGGAGTAATTTTCTGTTATTTTGAGGTACAGTAGCCCCCAACCTCTCCCCAGATCCTCAGTATCACTTGTTTTAGGTACCTGTTGTCAGCCACAGTCTGAAAGTATTAGATAAAAAAATTCTAGAAATAAGCAATATTTTAAGTTCCAAGCAGCACGATGAAGTCACATGCCATCCTTCTGTGTCTCACCTGAGATATGCAGCAGGCCTCCCTTTGCCCAGCGTGTCTACACTGTATATACTACCCTCCCTACAGCCATTTTGTCTTGACTATGATTCTTTGGTGCAATATTGTAACACTGGGCTTGTGTTTAGTAACCCCATTTAATAAAGACTCCAAAGCAGTGGAGCAGTGAGGCTGACAGTTCAGATCTCCGAGAAAAGCTGCTGCTGCTTCCTCTAAGTTCTTGGCTTAAAGAGGAAAGAAAAAAAATACAGTGAGGAGATTGCTGTTGTGCACAACACGAATGAGGAGCAGAATGTCTAATGTTGTCAACACTAAGTCCAGGGAGGGTTTGGTACCATAATGTGCTTTCAGACATCCGATAAGTCTTGGAACATGTTCCCTGGGGATAGAGGAGAACACATGTCCTTTACACCAGCTGGAGGAAACTAAAATTCCTGACCAGTGTTTTAAAGTCCTTTCTTAACCTATGCTTTCATTTAGTAGTGCATACCGTCACTGGCTTCCTGAGAAAAACAGAGAAGTTTAACTGGCATTTGCTAGTTTGTCTGCTTTTTAGTATTTGCATGTCTGGATTATTTTTATTCTATTCTTAAACATTAATAATGATTGGGTTCTCCATTGAATTTTAGGTTGGTGTGGTAGTTTGAATGTAATTGGCTCTCATAATATCATCATAGGGAGTAGAACTATTAGAAGGTGTGGCTTTGTTGGAGGAAGTGTGTCACTGTGGGGGCAGGTATTGAGGTTTCCTATGCTCAGGATACTGCCCAGTGTCTCAGTTGACTTCCTATTGCCTGCAAGATGTAGAACTCTTGGTTACTCCTCCCGCACCACATCTGCCTGCATGCCGCCATGCTCCCTACCATGATGATAATGGACTGAACCTCTGAAACTGTAAGCAAGCTCCCTCAATGAAATGTTTTCCTCATAAGAGTTGCCGTGGTCATGGTGTCTCTTGACAGCAATAAAAACGCAAACTAAGACAGTTGGGAATCATTTTTCTTTAGAATTTAAAGCAATACCAACCTTGAAAAATTGGTTTGCTTACCAGACATGGTGGCACATTCTATAATCCCTGAATTCAGGAGGCTGACACAGAAAGATTGTGGTTCAAAGTTAGCCTGGGTTGAATTTGAAAACCCCCCTTCTCAAATCTAGGACATTTTGTAATCCGAGAAGCTCCTCTTTCTAATTTAATACCTCTGGTCTTCAGTTGGTCTGGTGTCACCTTGTCCAGAGTTCCTGTTCTCTAACCTTCTTGGTCAGTGGTCAGTGATAGTTGGGGAGGGACAGACACTGACTGGGAAGCACACAGAGAGGGGGTGGGATCCGGACATCAAGTACTTCCAAACAGAGTTCAACCAGTCTCCACTATTGGGGGGGGGGGGTTGGTTGGTTTTTGAGACAGGGTCTCACCATATAACCTTAGCTGGCCTGGAACACACTATGTAGACCAGGCTGGCCTCGAGTTCACAGTGATCCTCCTGCCTCTGCCTCCCTAGTGCTGCTCCCAGCCCCAGATTTGCCTGGTACCTGGTAACTACAGGCTGCTGGGTTTTTGAGCCTCCTCCTCTCGGCTCATGAATTCCTGTCCTGAGGGCCTGGGTCCGCCACTGCTCAGGTACCTGCTCCAATTACCTCTCGTCTCCATCTTGCTCCTGTTTTCGTCTCTTGGGTTAAAATCTTTTTTTTTTTTAAGTAGTTTTGTTTTGTCCTTTTTTTTTTAAGATTTATTTATTTATTATGTATACAGCATGTATGCCTGCAGGCCAGAAGATGGCACCAGATCTCATTACAGATGGTTGTGACCCACCATGTGGTTGCTGGGAATTGAACTCAGGACATCTGGAAGAGCAGCCAGTGCTCTTAACCTCTGAGCCATGTCTCCAGCCCTTGGGTTAAAATCTTGAGGGGCCCCCATCACGACAGCTGCAGCAGTCCTTGGGGGAAGGGGGCTGCAGCCTCTGCTCTCAGGAGGCCCTCACCTGTGTTTCTAACCTCACCTGGGATGCTGCTCTGGAGCAGAGGGTGAGCATCTGAAGTCCATTCCGAAAAGCCCTTTACATCCCAAACAGCCTTTTATAGCAATTGTATGCTGTCTGTGGTTCCATAAAGCATGTTTTCTGTAATAGTTTATACTAGTTTTTCTATATAGTATCTTCCTGATATCTAGAGGGATCTCATTTGCATCAGACATGTTTCCCAAGCACTTGCCCTTTCTACCTCTGAGCATCTGTTGTGAGTGTGGTTCCATGGGGGATTCTGGGAGAAGAGAGTCAAGGTATTGTGCAAATCCTGAGGTGTTAAGGTTATGACATGGCCAGTGAAACCATTTGTGATATTCTAGCCCCAAGAGGTCTCTTCTTCTCATGTCTGTTACTGCAGCCCTTCAGGGGTCAGAGATATGGGAGAGAAGAGTCATCAGTCTGGAAGAGGGGTCATAAAGAAGCTTCTTGCTACACAGCCACTTTGGATGGCCATGTCCAAGGTGCTGGCACTGACCTATAACTGCCCCACCTTGCCACACATGAGAAAACAGCCCTAGAATGTTTCCTTAGACAGGCATTCCTGCAACTTACAGGAATGAAGAGTCACCTTTAATTCCTGGGTCCAGAAGGGCCCAAAATGAATTTAGAATGACTAACGACTCTCAGTTCAGAGGGACACTGAAAAAAGCAACCGATAATTACAGTTTGGGAGCCACGGAGTGGTCCAAAGAGACTGAGGCTGTCCGTAGAAGACCAAAGAAAGAATTTTGTTTACGAATTTTTCATTTATGCTCCACCTACTTCCAAAAAGAATTTAGGGTGGCTGACAGGGAAAGTAAACAAAGATCCCAGCTCTAAGATGCTGCCCACTGTTAAAAGGAGTGAGGGGGATGGAATAGGGTGGCTGTTCTGCCAAGAAGAAAGACATCCTGGAACCAAGTAAATCATGAGAAGGAACTAGCTACAGATGTGCACAATGAACAGCCACCCATGGGTGCCCGTGCCCCAGTGTTGGTTCACACGTATGTGTGGTGTGGGAACCCTGACCCAGTGTTGGTTCACATGTACATGTGGTGCAGTGGTACCCTGCCCCAGCACTGACAGCACCAAATTCCCAGGGTGCCCAAGTCCCTCGAGTGAAGTGGTGTGGCATCTGTGTCGAACCTACTACACACACCTTCCATGTGCATTCAGTCATCTCTAGATGGCTTGTAATGCCCAGTGCAATGTGGACAGCATACTGTGGAGAAAGTATTTGTTCAACTACATTGTTCAAGAAACAATGATGAGAAAAACACGAATTTTTTTTTTCTGGATGTGATTGGTTGGTTGAACCTGCGGGTGTGAAACCATGGACAGGGAGGGTCCTGGACAAGAGGAATCCCTCCAAATAGTCTTCTCTGAACATCATGAAGCAATGGAAATTTTCATCAAATATTGTTGCATTAAGTCACTGGTTCCATTCTAGGCATTGGACTAGAATTTGAATTCTTAATGCAATGTTCCTGGGAAGCCATGCAAGCAAACATGCCTGTTTACCAGGTGGTTTCCCTTATGTTCATTGATCTGGGAATGCCCTTATGTTCATCAATCTGGGAGTGCCCTTGTGTTAATTGATCTGGGAGCACCCTTATGTTTCTTGGTCTGGGAGCACCCTTATGTTCATTGGCCTGGGAGTGCCCTTACATTTATCTGTCTGGCGGGCGGTGGTGGCGCACGCCTTTAATCCCAGCACTCGGGAGGCAGAGCCAGGCGGATCTCTACGAGTTCGAGGCCAGCCTGGGCTACCAAGTGAGTTCCAGGAAAAGGCGCAAAGCTACACAGAGAAACCGTCTCGAAAAACCAAAAAAAAAAAACAAAAAACAAAAAAAAAAAAAACCAAACATTTATCTGTCTGGGAAAACTCTTATGTTCATTGTCTGGGAGTGTCCTTATGTTCATTGGTCTGGGAGTGCCCTTATGTTCATTGTCTGGGAGTGCCCTTATGTTCATTGGTCTGGGAGAGCCCTTATGTTCGTTGTCTGGGAGCACACTTATGTTCATTGTCTGGGAGTACCCTTGTGTTAATTGATCTGGGAGCACCCTTATGTTCATTGTCTGGGAGCGCCCTTATGTTCATTGTCTGGGAGTGCCCTTATGTTCATTGTCTGGGAGTGCCCTTGTGTTCATTGGTCTGGGAGTGCTCTTATGTTCATTGTCTGGGAGCACCCTTATGTTCATTGTCTGGGAGCACCCTTATGTTCATTGGTCTGGGAGTACCCTTATGTTCATTGTCTGGGAGCACCCTTATGTTCATTGTCTGGGAGCACCCTTATGTTCATTGGTCTGGGAGCACCCTTATGTTCATTGGTCTGGGAGCACCCTTGTGTTCATTGTCTGGGAGAGCCCTTATGTTTATTGTCTGGGAGAGCCCTTATGTTCATTGTCTGGGAATGCCTATTTGCTTGGGGAGTGGGACTGTTGAGTGTTAGAATCTCAACATTGCCAAGAGAAAGAGTATGCAGGGCTGGGGTAGGGGTATGGAGGTCTGACTGTAAATACAGGGGGTGGTTAAATGTGTGTTAGCAAGAAATTAACTTCTTGAGGAGCTGTTCAGTGCAATTATTCCTAATTGTACCAAGAAGAAAATGAAGACTCAGAGAGGGCCCAAGTCACACAGCTGGAATGGAAGCAAGCTCAGATTCCATCACAATATGGTGGAGTACTGGCTGAGAATCATGGGAAGTGCTAGACTCTCACTTCCTGTGGCATCCTGAAGTACAGGCCCAGAAATCCTCAGCAGCTTGGAACTCTAGAGCCCCACTGTTTTCTAAACCACCAAGGGCCAGTTTCAGAGGCTGGATAGCCACCACGGGATGACATTCCTAACCCAAAGCTCCATGCAGCCCTCCCAGGCCACAACCATTTTCAAAAATGGAGTTCACAGCAACCTCACCTGCTGGAGTAGTCTGTGTGGCACAGGAGGTGTCTATATTGACCTTGGTTTATGTCCCAAAGGATCGGATCCAGAGGTCAGATGCTGTGGAACCAGCATTCAGGGCTTCTAGTATGAGTGTTTCTGAGCATAAGCCATCTATAGTGAGCTTTGTTGTTGTAGGATTAGGTGGTTTTTAGACAAACATCAGCCTGGATTTGGGGACAAACAGCCTCTTCTAAAGTGTGTGCACATAAATGAAAATGGACATTGCTGTTATGAGTGTTCTGGGACAAGTTCTGCCAAATCTAGGGGGCAGGATTTTAGAATTATTTTGTTTAAGCTGTGCCACAGTGGCATTTTAGGTGACATCAAACCAAGGAGGTAAAGTAGTTCTTGGGAAGTCAGGGAGCAAGAGAGTGAGCAAAGGTGTTCAGACCTGAGCAAGCAACCTGCCAGTGAGTGTAGCCAACAACTGCCGGGCTTTTTGGTGTGCCTTTCTTGTTCTGCCAGTTTGTTTCCTACCAAGCATTATTTAATAAGAGACAGTCTGTCTGGGTCAGACTCTCAGCTTTGACATTTAGCAGCTGCGTGCCTCCGCTTTCTTCGTCTATAAAATGGGGGATTGGCGGTGTCTCCATCCTTATGGCAGGGCTGCAAGGACCAGAGAAGACCCCTCATGAGGCTGTAGCTCAGTCTGCAGGCAGCAAACCTCCAGGTGCTCACTTCAAGCCCAGCATGATTCCTTGGACTCTGTTCATGAAGGTGTGCTCTGGGCTTCCTGGGGGTGGATGCTCTGCCCAGAGTCAGATGGTGGGTTTGGAGCAGAGCTGGCTTTGAATGTGGACCTTTCTGTCTGTGAAACTAACCCAGACGCTCATCACACAGATGCCTAAGTGAGGTCAGGCAGGCAGGTAGTGGAAGGAGGCCAGGGGACCCTGAGCTGGAGCACCACTGAGTGGTCATCTGCGGAAAGAATGCTGTGAGAGGAAATAAAATGGCTGATCTAAGAATTTTACTTTAGGGGAGAGACATCTTGAAATTCTGAAGTTTGAGGACTCTCCTGGAGCCCAAGCTGCCAGGGTCAGCAATGCCTCCTCAGCGCAAACACATCAAGCCACCCAGTACGTAGGCAGTTAAATGACATGCATGAACACATATGCCCCTGTTGGCTGAAGTTTCTGTCCTGCCAGCCAGCTCCCAAATAACCACACCGAGACTTCTTATTAATTATAAATTCTCCACTGATAGCTTAGGCTTGTTACTAACTAGCTCTTACATCTTAAATTAACCCATATTTCTTATGTATTCTCTACCACATGGTGGTACCTTGTTTTCCCGCATGACATGTTCATCTCTTGCTTCCTCTGCCTCTCCTCAAGACTCTGCCCTTCTTCCCAGTGTTCTCTCAGTCTGGCTATTCCACCTAACCTCTTCCTGCTTAGCTATTGGCAAGTCAGCTCAACACTGAGAGCAACACATGTTCACAGTGTACAAAAAAAATTATTCCACAGCATGGCCCCAATCAGTATGAAACTTAGATGTAACAGAAAACAGACCAAAGAATAATTTACCATCAAATAGTCTGCATGCTAACACCTAGACACTGGACCATAGTGGAAGGTGTATTGGCAGTGATCAGGTACCACAAATGACTTTCAACTTTAGAAGAAAAGAAGATGTAAATCAATTGAATATCATCAAAATTGTATAGGTAATTGCTCAAACTAAGATCAATGAAATATGAATGTCTATACGTGAAGCAGAATCAACTGGGATTAGACCAACACAACCCCTTCAAGAGTTTTTTTATGAACCATGATCAGCCCTGTGGATGATGACATGTTCTTTTCTGAAATGGAGATTGAAATCTTAGTAAATTCCAAATAAAAGAAAAAAAATGTCATCTTCTCTACTTCTACTTGGGAATTGCAATCTGGGGAGACTGTACACTGTGCAACTGACTGTTTATATTCAAAGCTCTGGGTTAGCCTGAAAACAGCCTCACTATAAACTGGTCTTTCATCTGCATGGGTGTGGGGTTGGTCATTTGAAAGACTGGGAGATGGGCTGCAAATCACTGCACAAAAGATAAAATCATAGTACTTTTGAAAGAGCACAAAGGAGTGGGTGGAAATAATTTAGACAAGACGGAAGTTTACAAATCTGAAAAGCAAAGTGGATGAATTTTATTGCCTTAAAATTGTCCCAGCAAACAGAAGCTTTTATGAGAGTAAGAAACGCCACATGTCATAGAATGAGGGACGACAAATGCTCCAGTGGCCAGGACTCTAAGGGGAGGCCACAAAATCTCTCTAGAATGGTTAAGGTATAACCAGGAGACCCAAGTGTTGGCAAAGGGTGGGTGTGGGAATGTCAACAAACAAGCTTTGGGAAAGTCCTGCAGCGGCTATGAAGACCGCTCATATTTGGTCCCACTATGTCCAGCTACGCCTTCTGCAGTGTGCACTGGACAATTTCTGTGAGTCAAGAAATGCATCTGAGACGGCACTGAGCATTACACCACCATGGGGCAAATAACATGTGGATTGGCTGAGGGCTGTAAGCAGCAATTAAGGATTCTCTCTCTCTCTCTCTCTCTCTCTCTCTCTCTCTCACACACACACACACACACACACACACACACACACACACACACACAGGGAGAAAGAGAGAGAGAGAGAGAGAGAGAGAGAGAGAGAGAGAGAGAGAGAGAGAGAGGAGCTGGACACAAAGCAGCTCCATTTCCAGACAGGCTAGCTAGTTCCTGGTGAGAAGCCAGGGAAATTGCTAGGAAAGTGTCTTCAGTGGGGTGTACAGCTGCAAGGGAGCCCAGTGGTGCCAGGGCTTCTGATGCTGTGACGTGGTTGTATTCACTTTGTGAAAACCCATTCAGGTCTGCACTTTTCCATATGTATGCATGTATATATATGTGTGTGTGTGTGTGTGTGTGTGTGTGTGTGTGTGTGTGTGTGTGTGTATGTGTAAAATTCAATGGGCATTTAGTAAGTGCTGAAGAAACCTTCACATCCATTCCCTGCATGGCTGTACTTTTTCACAAATCACAGAAATCATTAAAAATGCTCCATTTATTTCCAAAATGTCCCCAGGGTTCCATCTGTGAGGATCATGGCCCCAAAAGAAGGTGTTTGGACAAAGGACTAGGGAAATGGCACCACACAGTGAAGCGACAGGAGTTAGGGCATCTGTTGGCAAGGACCCAGGAGGAGATGGGACAGAGTCTACACATGGGTTTGGGGACAAGGAGAGTTTGATCTTGGAGAGTGGCTCTGAAGCAACATGGAGTGTGTGACAGCACAGGAGGTCCCAGCTGGGATGTGGCCCTGCTCCAGGCCAAGTGGGACTGGGGCCTAGGGGTCTTCTAGGCCTGGGCTGGGTGGATGATGATGCCAGGGTCATCACTCAGTAAGAGTTGTTGCAGGATATTTGATCACACTGTGAACTGAGAGATTGCTTTATTTACTGGAAAATCTGTTTCTAGTTCTGGTGTGGCTTAGCCCTAGCACATACACCT
The DNA here is from genome assembly GCF_007827085.1 of Peromyscus californicus insignis. Lineage (NCBI taxonomy): Eukaryota > Metazoa > Chordata > Mammalia > Rodentia > Cricetidae > Peromyscus > Peromyscus californicus. Next base: position 90,333,467 of record NW_026294551.1, on the reverse strand, counting down.
TTAATCCAAGAGCTTTCTGCTTATTGTAAACAGGATTAAATAAAGTCAACCATAGGTCAAGAGGTGGAACAGGCAACCAGTTGACAGGAAGTGAACAAGAAAAAAAATATCATAGAGAGTAAGAGGGATTCAGGAGGACAGATAGAGAAACGCACAGGAAGAAGGAAGAACATTTAATTTGAGGCTTTTTGTTTAAGATGGCAGAGGAAAAAGAGAATTTTTCAGGGACATCAGAAAAGGAGGAAAGTCAGCTGGGTGCTTTCTTGGCCTCTCTGAGCTAGCAGGTTTTCACCCCAGCATCTGGCTCCTGAGTATTTATTGGTAAAATTGAACAATTGAGATTATGTCAAAAACAACAAAGAATTCCAAGGAAATGGGACAATGATGAGGAGATGGCCAAAGCTCCCTGAGGCACTTCTAAACCCAAGGCACAGACAGCACTCACTGGTCCAGATATATCAGAGACAACAGAGCACCAGCAACCAGACAGGAGGGGGCATGGCTTCAGATGCCAACAAGTCCCAGCCAGCATCTGTGCCAGTCAATGCCTGGATGCAAAGTGACATCCAACTGTGTGATCACAGAATAGTCACTAGCCAGGACTTACCCTTTTTACCAATGTGAAGATTTCCATTGCCTGAATATTTGAATCTGGGGGCCATGAGCAACAGCCAGGCCTAGGGTGTGGGTGTGCTCAGGGTGCAGGTGTGCTCAGGGTATAGGTGTGCTCAGGGTGCAGGTGTACTCAGGGTACGGGTGTGCTCAGGGTATAGGTGTGCTCAGAGTGCAGGTGTGCTCAGGGTGCGGGTGTGCTCAGGGTGCAGGTGTGCTCAGGGTATAGGTGTGCTTAGGGTGCAGGTGTGCTCAGGGTGTGGGTATGCTCAGGATGCAGGTGTGCTCAGGGTGTGGGTGTGCTGGTGGGGCTCAGAGCAACAACTGATTTCAACCCTCAGTGATCATCTCAGTCTGCTGTGTGCTGCTATAACAAAATACCCAAGGCTAGGTTTTGTATAAAGTGAGAGCCTCATTGGCTGGTGACTCTGGTGTCTGGTAGGCAAGGCACAGCACTGGCATGCTGGGGAGGGCTTCTTGATTGTGTCACAACATGGCAGAGAAGTGAAAAAAGAACCCAGTGTGTTCAGAAGGGGCAGAGCTGTGGGCAGCCTTGCTGCATATGACATCTTGTGACAACTGGTTCAATACTGAAGGCTGAGCCCTTCTCAGATGAGCACCAGTGGAGACGGAGCCCCACGACCTGATGACCTTCATTACACTGGCCTGTCAAAGGTCCCAATGCCTCAGCGTGTCACCTTGAGGACCAAGTCCTACCACTGGCATTCTGCTTTGACAGCCCTGACCTTTGCTTCTGCTTTCCAGCTTGCCCCATGGACCAAGCTGCTCTTGGGAACCCTGTGTTTCTTGGTCAGTGCTGATGGCCGGAAGCAGGGAGGAGGGGAAGGGCTGGGAGAGTTCATCTAGTGGTTCGGTGAAGGAAACTGCTTGCTTTTGCCCAACTGAAAAGGGTACCACCATGTGGTAGGTCATAGATAAGAAATATGGGTTAATTTAAGTTGTAAGAGCTAGTTAGTAATAAGCCTAAGCTATTGGCCAAACATTTATAATTAATAATAAGTCTCTGTGTAGTTACTTAGGAGCTGGCTGGCAGGACAAAGCTGACTGGTGGGACAGAAAAACTACCTATGAAGGGCAGAGGGTGGAGGGCAGAGGCAGGGGTAGACTGATAGAGGATGGAGGGCAGAGGCAAGGGTAGACTGGTAGAAGGTGAAGGGTGGAGGGCAGAGGCAGGGGTAGATTGGTAGAGGGTGGAGGGTGCAGGTCAGAGGCAGAAGACAGCTTAGATTGGCAACTGAATTCTCAAAGAGAAAGAAGACCCAGCAGAACAGATTTCCTTAGAGGAACCTGCCCTGATGCCCATCACTCCTTGCTGACCAGAGTCTGCCTTAGGGAGGGTCATCATCTGTGGATGAAGTTTAGGTCTTGAATGCAGAGGCCCTTCAGTGGAAGTCTGGCCTCTGCTGGGAAGTGAGAGCCTAGTGGGAGGGAGGGCCTTACATCATGAGGAATGTACCTCCCTTCATGGTGCGTTATGTGAGCAGTTTGGGGTACCACATGCTCCCCACAGGCCAGCTCATCACAGACTGCAGCCTCCAGAATAGCCACTGCAGAGGACCCCTCTTTAGGAGTCGGTTTTGGGGCTTCCTGAAGAAACATTGTTTCTGAAGCAGAGTCTCTCTTTTGTCTGCTCTGCACACATGCTTCCCATGACTCGACAGTTGGTGCCTCCATCTCATTGCGGATGAGAGCAGCTATATCCAGCTTATTCTGCGGGCTCTAGGTGTGTAGCTCGGCCTGTCAGGCTTGCGCGGCAAGTGTTTTACCTGCTGAGACATCTTGCCAGACTTCCTTTTCCTTTATAAGCTGGGCATCTCAGGGATTTTGTTGTAATGATGGGAGCTAACACATCTGGCTTCTATCTATAGCTGAACAAGGGGATATTCTTGTCCAGATGTCCACATGAGATGGCACAATGTTGTGAATGTTATGCCAGAATTCAGTCCCAGTCAGATGAGTCTCGGCAAGTCGGCCAACTCCATGCCTCCAGGAGCCTTCTGGAAAGAGGAGCTGCTCTGTGGACAGTAATTCCTCGTGACGTGGGAACTCATTCCAGTCCTTGGTGTTAAGTGGCAGCCGCAGTGCACTCTGGGTGACGGCTATGCTGTTATTTTAAGAGCTTCATTATGCCCTCAATTCCATGCCATGTACTTCACTCATTTGAAGTGTTTGATTCAACAACCTTTGGAGAATTAATGGATCTGGGCATGAGCACCAGGATCAACTTCAGAACATTCTTTCTACCTCCTGCAAATAAACCCTGACTTGACAGCTGACAATCCCCAGCCCTTCCCCGCCCTTATCCCAGCACCTGGAAGTGCAATTTCAACTGATGTCTCTGAGTGTGTCCTACACACATCTGCAGTTTCCCTGCCAAGGTCAACTCTGGCCCTGTAAACGCAGGACTAGGGCATCAGCGACAAAAGACAGCTTCGGACCACAGGTCTCTGTTAGATTACCAAAGGCAGACCGAGGGCCAGAAGAAAGAGAGCCTTGGTCTGACCTTAAGCTGGACCATGCTTATTCACACTTTTGTCACTAACACAGGCAGATGGCCAACTACCTAGGGGAAGAGGAGATGAGGTCTCTTACTGGGCCAGAAATGGCTTCTGTGGTCTGCAAGGGAAGCTGGGAAGTGTAGTCTTTCAGTGGGAAATTCTCAGTCTCCATATGAGTTCAAAGCAAGCCAACAAGCAGTAAGTGTGTTGTGCCTTAAGGGCATTCCTTGACAAATGCCCCTCCTAACTATCAGGAAAGACAAGTTCTATTCAGTCCCCAGACACCTTATGCTCTGGTGGGAACTTGCCGCCTAGTGCAGGTGTGATCCAGCCAATAGCAGCCTCTATGTTTTTCCACCCTAGCTCTGCCCCACACTAGGAAGGAACTCTGGGTAATCTGTGATGCCCAAGCTTTGTCCTCAAATCCTGGTAAGAGCAGCTATTTCTAGACACTGTTAGGTACAATATGCCCAAGGTTTGGACAGTGCCTTTCCTGAGGCATGGCTAGGGATAGCTGCCTCTAGGAATCTAGGATCAGTCCCCTAAAAACCGTGGTACATTTGTATTTGAGGATGATGGGGGACGTTTGTTCAACTAGCAATTTCCTCTGCTAATCCTAGAGATTCGGGGCTGGACGCCACTACGACTACAGAAGTCATGGGTCACCTGCCCCACACCAGGACCAGCTGTAAACAAATACCTTGCTCCTCCTCTGCCTTCAGGAAATCACTGGTGACTCTTCTACAGTCCTGTGTGGTCCTTCCCTTCCTTCCTCCCCTTCCATCCTTGGGACTTGTCTGTCTGTCCTGCTGTGACCTCTGTTACATGTTCTGCCTTCTGTTGTGGACCACAGGGGGCTCAGGCCTTTCTTAGAAAACAGGACAGGACCGATTCTAGGTCCAAGACTGAAACTTGGACAAGCACTAGCTTGTAGGAACATGGAGTGGGAGACCCAGCCCTCACAGAGAGACAGACCTGGCTCTGGGGATTGGCTCCTACCTCATGCTTGGATAACCTGAATTCCAAGAACCATTCCCTAGGTTGAATGAGGCAGCACACCCACGTAATCCTAGCACTTGGGAGGATCAGGACCAATCTTAGCGAAAGGTCATCCTCAGCTGCGTAGTGAGTTCAAGGGCAGCCTGGGTGACATGAAAACAAGATAAAATCAGAACCACTTCCTCACATGGCCTCCCCAGGCTTTTTGGGGGTGGGGGTGGGTCAAAGCATGTTTGCTCCAGAAGCCAAAAAGCAAAATAAAACAACAGCAACAAAAAATGCATTCTCAGACTGCAGCCTAGGCCCTGGAGGAACAGGGCCTAGCTATCTGTCCAATGTGACCTTCAGGTGACTTTTGTATGCATTGAGGACACTCTCACATTGATACCCCTGTTTACAGATATGGAGACTAAAACACAGAAATCCTTAGTGGCAGGTCAGGCAGGCCACACAGCCAGGCTTGAACACAAGGATCATTTCCTCACCCAGTGAGTATGGATGAAACAGCAGGTGACAATACACCTCATCTACCTTAAAAAAAAAAAAGTCCCCAGGAAACCTTGCAACCTCAAGGACTTTTCTTAGAAACAGCAGTTGACCAGAAAATGTGATTAGTGGGAACTGACTCACTGGGAGAATTCACCTGCCCTGTAGATCTGGGTTCAAAAGCTGGATGCCTTCAGAGCCAAGCAGGTAAAAAAAAAAAAAAAAAAAAAAAATGTAGGGCCTCCTAGGGTGAGACAGGACCTACCAGGGACTTTGAGGAGCTGGGCGAGGGGATGCTATGTTCTTTCCTGAGGAGATAACTGCCTCTGTCTTGTCTCTAGAAAGATATTGCAATGTGGGAATATGATGTCTTTTTTTTTTTTTTAGGTCATTTTCCCAAAACAAACAAAAATCTGGATTGTGAATGGATTCTCCCAGTTTTAAAGAACTCTCTATTTTAAACGGTTTCCATGGCGTTGAGACCCGGGAAGGATGCACATAAGATACTGTAAAGCAGATCTGGTCAGTAACTGCTCAGCGCCACTTCTCAAAACAGTCCTCAGTGTGGTCCGCTGTGGGCCAGGCTGCAAGGGCCTTTTACGAAGTCAGCAGAATTACTGGATTTTGTACACGCCGGTTCCAGCCTCGAGACAGATATACAGGGGAAAGGAAGCGGGGGTTGGGGGTGCTGGGAGCAGACAACTGAATCGGGTCCGAAGACCCCAGACTCTGGTCACCTGTGTCAGCATACTCCCTGCGGTGCTCCGTGGCTGGCGCCTGGACGCTGCGGACTGCAGGGGCTGCGCGCGCCCTCTCGTGGACAGACAGGCGCACTGCAGAAAGCCGCGGTCGAGGGACTCCGGAGCTCCCTACAGGGCCCAGGGCAGCCCCAGGGCCCGCAGTATCCAGAGTGGGGAGGCTGAGGAATAAACGGGTGCCCCCTCCCCTGAAACTAAAGAACTACTCGGAATAGCAACATTATCAATAACTACAATAATCGTAACCGTATGTAGAACGACAAATAACCATTCAATCTTAAGAGTTACGTTCATTTACTGGCCTATGCAGTGGTCAAACCATGGAATACTAGAGTAAACAGTGTCTGCATTCTCCCCCAACAAGATTCCACGGGCACAGAAGAGGGTCTTTCCAAAATTCTTTATTCTGACATCACTTCAAGCTCAGTGGAAGTTACCAGAATAGCAGCCTGTCTGATACATCTCTTTAAAAAAAAATCATTAATACTCTTCACATTTGCCTTATCGTTCCCACATTCTTTCTCTCCAGACGTGTTGTTATTTTAAATTCGTCTGCGTGAGACCTGAGGCCTTTCCTATAACTAGTTCAGTGGGCATTTCTTAAGAGGAGTGCCCTCACACAGTCCAGCGGATTTCACAAAATCAGGGGCATCGACAGGAGTGGAGTATGGTTATCTATCTCCAGCCTTAGACACAGTTGTCTCCAGACAGTGTTCTTGCTGAGACAAAACAGGAGGAAATACTCCATACTGGATAAAGAGCAGAGACCTAGCTATAGCGCCAGGGGTTGGAAACCCCAAAGTCAAGGGGTGTTGTCCATGGTGAAGAGGGGCGGGGAAGAAGAGAGAGAATATGAGAAAGAATGAGATTGAATACGAGAATGAGATTGAATACGAACGAGTAGGCCAAACTTACACTTTCTTTATTGTTAATTATTAACTAACTCGCTTCTGGTGGTTTGCATGAGAATGACCCCCACAGGCTCAAATCTGAATGCTGGGTCCCCAGTTGGTGGAACTGTTTGGGAAGGATTAAGAAGTATGGCCTTGCTAGAGATGGTATGTTACTAGGGGTGGACTTGGATATTTCAAAAGCCCATGCCAGTCCCAATTAGCTCCCGCTTTCTCTGTCTCTGCCTTGTGGTTGTTGTCTCAACATGTGAGCTCTCAGCAATAGGTCCAGCGCCATGCCTGCCTGCCTGCTGCCATGCTCCAGCCATGATGGGCATGGACTCACACTCTAAACCTGTAAGCCAGCCCCCAGTTAAATGCTTTCTTTTATAAGTTCCCTTCGTCATGGTGTCTCTTTACAGCAACGGAAAAGTAAGTCACTAAGACATTGCTGAGCACCTGCCCCAGAGATAATGAGCCCACTCCTGAGAGAAAGACACGAAGCCATCCCAACTGCACAGCCTCGGGACCTTGTCAACTTTTAAAGGTCCCGCCTCCCAGCACTGTTGGATTGTGGATGATGTTTCTAACCCACTCCTGAGAAAAAAGCACAGCCTCAGGACCTGATCGCCTCCCAGCACAGGGGCATTGTAGATGAGATTTCTAACCCCTGAGCTGTCAAGTTCGGGTCAAACCGCAGCCATTCTCAAGCTTTTCTGTTTGTTCACTGGCCAGCAGCTGATATTTACTGCAGAAAGCTGAAGTGCCAGGGTCTTTCCTCTTTGCTCAGAAGTAGCTCTCCCTTAGACTGTGTCTCCCTTAGACGGCTTCCTCTCAACTTCCTCCACATTTCCCACCTGGCAGTATGCCTTCAGCGCTCCCCAGCAGAAGCTCTCCACAAACCCTGCCAGGGAGGACTCTGAAGGAAGTAGCCTTGATTGGAGGATGTGCCCAGTCTCCAGACTTCAGGGGCTCTTGCTCCCCTGCAGGGAACCAAAACAAGCCCCCACTGTCCTCGGGGAGAAACTTTCTGATCTAGACCTGTTTCTAGGCCCTGGAGACACAAACAGGAAGTTGCTGATGGCTGCCCTCAGAGACTCCCCTGACTAGGGCACTGGTCAGGGGCAAGACAAAACACATGGAGCTAAGTGGAGTGATGCTGCCCAAGCCACCAAGTACCCCCCCCCCGCCCCCCCCCCCGCCCCCCCCCCCCCCCCCCCCGTGGCCTGTGGTGGTGGTGGTGACTGGAGCGGTCAGCGTTACCAGGGAGTTCAGCAGATCCAAGTCTATCCTAGTGCTGACTGGGCCCTTGGACTTGAGTGGGATGCAGAACTAGAGTGTGGTTGCCAAGCACCCGGAATGGATGCTTAGAAAAGGGTGGTCCCTTGGTATCTGAGAAGGTTGGTTCCAGGCCACAGCCCTGTTAATCCTCAAATATGCAAATGTTTAAGTCCCTTACAAAAGAGGCTGGTTTCCTGTGTAGAAACCGTAGGTCATCTCTGGGTGGTTTGCAGCGCCGCTGAAATGTGAACACTGAGGTAGCAGTCGTGAAGAGGCTGTGTGGGCAGAGGGGGCGGTGGTGAGGAAAACGTTGTGCATATTAGGGTGCAGGCACATTTCATTCGGAATACTGACTATTTCTCATCCACAGATGGTGAAGCTGCGGAGGTGAAACCCAGTTAAAGAGCGAAGCTGGCACACTGCATCCCTTGGGCCTCTGCCCCTGGCCCACAGATGCACTGAATGATCACACACTGAGTGAGCACACACTGAGTGAGCACACACTGAGTGAGCACACACTGAAGCCAGCCACACACTTGCATTCTCAGGCATGGCCCAGCAGAGCCCTGGCAGCTGGGCCTTCTGTTCCCAAGTGTCAGAGGGTGGACTGCAGGAAGGAAAGAGTGAAGGAGCAGAGAAGTGACCTGCATGCCCCAGTGCCTTGCTCTGTGTTCCAGGCTGTGTGGGATAGCTTGGGATGCTTCTCTGGGGGATGGATTCTGAGGAATTCTGCCCCCCTCCCCCCACAATTTGGACAAGCATCTCAGCCTGACTGGTCCCAGGGGAGCTTTAAAGAAAGCCCACAGCTGGAGTCATAGGAACCCTAGGGGTCCGCTGACCACCAGGAGGCACTGTCAGCTTCCCCAAAGACCTGGCACATTGTAGTGCCAAGCATGCAGGCTGTCCTTTGGGACCCTGTCACTGCAGACTCTGGGGTAACAGACTGTGAGTGTGTACACTCCCTGCCCTGGAGTCTGGTGCGGGAGGCCACAGGTCCAACCTGGTCACGTGTTCAGTGTTGTAATGGAGTCTGATTTGTGGTAGGTGGAACTCGATGGGGACTACCTACTAGCCAAGATTGGTGAAAGCTTTTTAGTGACTTCTCACGGCCATGGCGGCAGAGTCCCAACAACTTCGTGGCTTAGAGCCGCACAAATTCATGCTCACACTCTGCAGGTCTTCCCAGATGAGGTGGTCCTCACAGGTGCTCCAGGGAAACCCCACTTCCTGACCGCTGTGGGCCTCCAGAAGCCCTCTGTGCTACGTAGCCTGTCACCTCTCCTCCATCTTCAAATTGCCCCCATCATCAAACGACTCTGTCCTCGGCAGCCACGAAGCCCTCTGTCTCCTACACGCCTACCTCAGTGATCCAGCCCCACCTGCAGCCCCCTTTACCGTACTTGCAGAGTCCATTTGGTCAGAGCAGGTAACATTCTTGAGTCCCAAGGGTTAGGATGTGAAAACCTTAGGCATAGGCATTATCCAGCCATGATAGTGTCCAACTTTTAGCCACTGGAACAGACAGATTTATCTTTTATATTCTCTGCAGCAGGAATTCGGGAAGTGGCAGGCTCTGGCTCCAGGTCTTTCTTGAGGTACAGACAGAACAGAAGTCAGGGCAGCCTCGTCCAAAGAGTGGGTCGGGATGGAGAGAAGTCGGTGCTTGCTGTGATGAAGCCTTGTCTCTCTCCACAGGAATCTCTGTGTAGGGATGTTTGAACTTCCTCACAATGTATGAAGAACTGCTGGGAGTCAGGATGCCCTCCGATTTAGCCCTGGATGCCCCTCCCATTAGGGCAGCAGCCTGCCCCATGTCACATAGTCAGCTCCAACTCAGAGTGAGAGCAGAGTGCTCAGAGCATGTGTGCCTAGAGGGCCTCTGGCCACAGCTGCTTCCTGTAGTTAAATAGAAAACGAATATACTGTCTGAAGCTGTATAGTAACTACCACTGATATCTGGGGTGTCTCCAAAAGGCCCATGTGTCCATGGCATGGTCCCAAGCTTGGGGCTATTAGAAACCTTAGAAGAGGAGATTTACTGGGAGGTTTTAGGTAACTGAGGGCCTGCCACCCCCCACACACACACATTACCCCCCCCCCCGCCCCCCGCTCCAAGACATGCTGCCTCACTCAGGTCCCTAAGCAGTATGGCTGGGCTGGTGAGATGGCTCGGCAGGTAAAGGTGTCTGTTAACGACCCTGATGAGCTGAGTTTGAACCCCAGCCCTCACATGGAGAGAACTGACTTCTGCAGGTTGACCTCTCACCTCCACATGTGCATGGTGGCACCCCCAATAAATAAAATGTAATAAAAAACACAAGTGTGAGCCACAGCAAATGGTTTTGGGTTGTAATGTTATCTTGGGTATCCCATTCAGTAAAGGGGAGCTGAGTAACTGTCACTTTAGCAACATCCTAGGAATGCACCTCTAAGAGACCTCACAGTGCCTCAGAAGGTCCCTGGCTGAAACAATCACACGGCTGTCCATGCTAGTACCAGAATAATCCCTGTTATGTAGACATTCAGGAGAAATCTAGGTTAGCCCAGAAGAGAGTAGAAACAACCCCCGGGGCCTGCAGGACTCGTGAAAATCCACTGTCAAAACTGGGGGCGTATCTTGTCAGCCTGAACTTATTAAAATTTTTACAAAAACTAAATGCTGAGGAAAATGTCTGCTCACTATTCTTTCACTTAATAGAAGTTATAAAACACACACCTATTGCACCCTTTTACAGTTTTAAAATTCACTTATTAATTAATTAATTAATTTGTGTGTGTGTGTCCACGTGAGTATTGACGCGCGCGCGTGTGTGTATGTGTGTGTGTGTGTATGTGTCCACGTGGATATGGAGGCAATCTTGTGTGTGTGTGTGTCTGTGTGTGTGCATGCGTGTGTGTGTGTGTGTGTGTGTGTGTGTGTGTGTGTGTGTCCACGTGGATATGGAGGCAATCTTGTGTGTGTGTGTGTCTGTGTGTGTGCATGCGTGTGTGTGTGTGTGTGTGTGTGTGTGCATGCGTGTGTGTGTGTGTGCATGCGCGCGCGTGTGTGTGTGTGTGTGTGTGTACATGCGTGCGTGCGTGTGCGTGTGTGTGTGTGTGTGTGTGTGTCCACGTGGATATGGAGGCAATCTTGTGTGTGTGTGTGTCTGTGTGTGTGCATGCGTGTGTGTGTGTGTGTGTGTGTGTGTGTGCATGCGTGTGTGTGTGTGTGTGCATGCGCGCGCGCGTGTGTGTGTGTGTGTGTGTGTGTGTGTGTGTGTACATGCGTGCGTGCGTGTGCGTGTGTGTGTGTGTGTGTGTGTGTGTCCGTCCATGCGGGCACCGAGGCTCTCGTGTAGAAGAACAACTTGTAGGAGTAGGTTCTCTCCTTCCACTGTTCGGGCTCTGGGAACCGAACTCAGGTGGTCAGCCTTGGTGGCAAGTGCCTCTCCCACTGAGCCACCTTACTGGCCCAGCACACTCCTTTTTAGTGGCAACACTGGATTCCCATAAGTAAGATGTGACCGACCCAGCCAGCCCCTCATCCTCTCATGCAGCAGAGCAGGAACAAGCATCCTCTCCTCTCACTGCCCATATCTGCCCAGGCATGCCCACGTCCACGCGCATTCTGTAGGATAAGAGCACTGTCTCCTTAGACGGCCCTGGTCACTGTCATCAAAGGAGTGGAACTGACAAAGGCCTGCTATCCCATAATATTAGAGCACATACAATCAAGATGATAAACACCCTCCTGGGAAAAGAGTAAAAAAATAAACAGAGAGTTCACAGAAGTGCAAATGGCACACACACACACAAAGGACCATCTGTGCTCCAAGACCCTGCAGTACGAGGCCCGGCTGCCATCTCGGGGCCGCTGCCATTCCCGGCCGAGCGGGCTCCTCGATGCACACTCTGCAGGGCAACAGCCACGTTAACACAGAGCTCAGGAGGGAAGCATCCCACCCCCTGCCAGCCAAGTGCTGCAGGTCAGAAGCTAGCCTGCGCCCAGGCTGCCTGAGTATCTCCTTCCTCGCCCTTCACAAAGACCTCCATGGACAAGGCCTACATCAGCACCAAAAGGAGGTGGCCTATGAGTACACGACGGCTGTTGTGAGAATCATGGTGAGGAATCACAATGAGGCATCCTTGCCATTTACTTGCTGTGTGAGCTTGGGTAATTCACTTAACATCTCTGTGCTGTGGTCTCTTTACCTGAATAATGGACAGAGGATAACAAGAGCTCGTACTCCATGGGGTCACTGTGAAGATGAGGTGAAATCAGCATGGATCAGACAACAATCCTCGAATTTTATTCAAATTTGAACAGCAATTTCCAGAAACATCTATCTATATGGGGCAGGCATTTCGGTAAAGCCCGGTCTCCAATACCTCCCCCTCATGCACCCAAAGGTTCTGAGAGGATCCAAAACATATTGTTTCTATAGAAAAGACAACTGAAATGCCGGGCTGGGGGCTGGTGGGGATTTCACGTATAATTCAGAACGGTTTGATTATTTCTTTGTTCAATTGAAAAGAAAAGCAAAAAGTCACAACAAATAGTTTAGTCGTTTGTTTTTATGAAGGCACCGCATAGGACAGCTACTCACAGTGCTAGGATACACATCTGCTGAAAAAAATGAAAAGGCTTGTGGTTTCGTTAAAATTCAAGTTCCAGTGTGCAGTGTGCTCTGTGGGGACAGGTTCTGGGGTCGGGCTGAGTGAACAGGATCTGGCAAGTATGGTATGAAGGGGTGGTGCTGGTGGGTCCTGGTCACAGACCATCCATGGCATGTACTTCCGGAGCAGTGGCAGTCAGTCCCTACCCTGGGACCACGCTCCTCCTGCCTGCCTCCCTGCCCTAGAGGTGTGGGGTGAGGGTAGGTTCTAGCAGTTTAAAAGCCCAGACAACACAAATGTGCAGCCACTGTTGAAATCCACTAATCTGGAAAATTCCATTCTGCATGGGTCTGGGAGACGTGCCTGGTATACCATGCACCTGTGTGTGTATGTCCCAGGTGTCTTTGACTGGGATGTTTTCAAGTTCACCAGGCTAAACTCCTCCTTCTTTTTTTTTTTTTTTTTTTTTTTTTTTTTTTGGTTTTTCGAGACAGGGTTTCTCTGTGTAGCTTTGCGCCTTTCCTGGAACTCACTTGGTAGCCCAGGCTGGCCTCGAACTCACAGTGATCTGCCTGGCTCTGCCTCCCGAGTGCTGGGATTAAAGGCGTGTGCCACCACTGCCCAAACTCCTCCTTCTTAAGGCCCCACCCAGTGTTTCCCCTAGGGCTTGTGTGGGACAAGTCACCTTGCTCTGACCTCCTGCTCACACCATGCGCTCCCTCATTCCTGCCCTCCCATGACTGTTTTTTTCTTTCTGTCCATGTCAACTTAATGATTATCTTTCAGTGACCAGCAGCAACATCTATCAAGTAAGCAGATGTTTCCTGAGGGTCTGCAGTTTCCCAGCAGCGTCTGTGAGAGCCAAAGTTATGTTTTGTTTTAATTACTGTGCCGGAGGGATCCATGAAACAAAACTGCCTCTAACCTTTAAGCCCCTTGCCCAAGGATAGATATACTTCCTGAAAATGCTGGAGGCTGTTGTTCAAAGAGATAACGAGCCACATGTTTTCACACCCCTAAACAGTTTGTTTGACCCAACTGCACTGGGTGTGCTTGATCACATGTGGGCAGGAGACACATAGGCAGTGAATACATCAGGATGTATGCTTGTCCCCGATTGGACCTGGTGAAAAACACATAGTCTTATGGGTTTTTATAAGCCCCTGCAAAATGTGACTCCTTGTAGGAGGAGTTTTCTGTCCCACCAGCCGCTTCCCAAATAACCACACAGAGACTTAATATTAATTGTAAATGCTTGACTGATAGCTTAAGCTTGTTACTAACTAGCTCTTATAACTTAAATTAACTACCCCGAGGCTCATTTACCTCATGTATGTACTTCCCATCCTGCTCACTCTGTATCTCATGGCACCTCCTCCAACTCCCCACTTGTTCTCCCCAGCACTCTCTGCCCTGAAAATCCTGCCCTAGCATCAGCCAATCAGCTTTTTATTAACAATGAGAGCAACCTGTCTTCACAGTGTATGAAAGAATTATTTCATAGCAACTCTGCACCATTTTCTGGGGACCTCAGAATAAACCATCATCCTGGCCAGTATTTAATTAAAGCTTGCTTCAAATTTGCCCAAAATTGTAGTAGTGGTCTTATTCACACCTGGTGGAATTAATAGTCTTCCTTGCTGTAAATGATTCCACCCGATAGTTCTTGGGTGGCTCAGGGGTCTCAAGCTAGGAATATCTAGCCGGACCTTTTCCTTTGCCAACTCCTGCTTCATTTTTACTTCTCTGGTTCCCCCATCTCACCCCATCCAAACACAAACAATGGAAGAAACAAATCAGGCCTGGAATTGAAGCATTCCCTCTTCCTTCCCAAGTCAACATCAGCCTGGAACCAAATGCTCGTTTTTGGAGGAAAATGGTTCGGTGCCATCCCCGGAAGCTCCCTCAAGCTGCACAGTTCCTAGTGGCGTGTGCTCCGCTTCTAAATCATGGAGTAGTTTTACACTGCTGGCACACCAACCCCAACAATGCCAATCTGTTAAAAAGAGCATTCTCCTGCCTCCGCATGTGCAGACCTCCAGGGCTAAAAGGGCTACCCTCGTAGCCAGAGGGCCTTGCTGACTTCCACACAAGCATCCTGGACAGAAAACCAAGGTCTTCAGAGGGAGTCGGGAGATGGAGGCTCAAGGGGTCCTAGTCCCAGAGGGGGGCAGCTGGGTTTAGGCTCATTTGTTCTATGTGGAGGGGTGGTGCTGGGGGTAGGGGTGGGGGGAGGAGGGAGCAATCGAGCCAGAAATGGAAACTCCAGCCCTAGAGATAACCCTGGTGCTCTGGCTCCAAAGACAGAACAGAACAAAATGAGAGGAGGGAATGTCTTCCTGAATAAGGACCTAGAAGCAAGTGGAGGGCATAGTCCACTCTCCCTCAACTCCCAGAATCTTTAGGAAGGCAGACCCAGCCAGCCTTGCCATGTGCGAAATGGAACGTTCTAGCCAAACTGCCTGGGAAGCAGACTTCAAATGTCCAGCTGCACTTTGGTCTTTTACAAGGTGACCTGCGACTGCTGTCTGCCTCTGGATTCTGTAGGGTACCTCCCAGTCCAGAACTCTTGACTACTCAGGTCTTTCCAGCCAGCTGCCCCCTTCCTTCTCTCCCTCCCTCCTTGCCTTTCTACGCTTTTCTTCTCCATTTGAATAGGAGAGCTTGCTATATAAGCTCAGCATGAGACTCACTTTACCACTGAAGTCAAACAATGAGTGCCGGACATGGGCCGCAGTGTGAGGGGAGAGGAGCCCCACTTTTCTGTAAGGACACAGGGCAGGGCCTGCCATTCTGGAGAGGGTCTGACAGCATGGCTCGGGGTCAGCTGTGAGAGTCCTCTGCTAACGGGCCAGCAGCACTCCTCCTTGGTTACAGCCTAGAAGGGCACATGGGACACTTACTTACTCAGCCCTGTCTGTCAGGTGCCACTGAGGTGTCTATTCCTGGGGACTTCATGAGCAGACTCAGCAGCTGCACACCCTGGAGAAGCACGGGATGGGCCACACGTCACCTTCACATCTGAGGAAGCCTGTCAAATGTGAGGGCAGCCTGCCAGAGAAGAGAAGCACTGTGAGTGGAGGATGCAGGAGAGAAGTTGGCTCCTAATTCTTCTCCGTCCTCCCATCTAGAGGTGAGACCATGTGCTCCTGGGTGCTCTGGTGGCTGCAATGACCAATAGCACATGGCAGAAGTGACACTACATGTTTCCACGTTCGGGCCTTCAGGGGTTGGCAGTCCCTTCCTATCTGTACTGGAACTGTCCTGAACTTGGAGGGGATGGGTGGATGTTAGTTTCTTTTTGGTTGTTTTGATTAAAATACTGCAACACTAAAAACACCTTAAGGAAAAAAAGTTTATTTCATCTTACACTTCCAGGCAACAATCCATGGCTGGGGAAAATCAGGGCAGGAGCTCAAGCAGAGGCAGTGGAGGATGCTGTGCACTGGCTTGCTCTCCGACTCATGCTCAGCCTGCTTTCTTATTCAGCCTTGGACAACCTGCCTAAGGATGGAGCCACCCACAGTGGACGGGACCCTCCCACATCAGTCATCCATCAAGAGAATTTCTCACAGACATGGTCACAGGTCAACAGGTTCCCTCTTCTTAGGTGACTCTAGGTTGTGTTGAGTTAACAATAAAAACTATCCAGCAAACAAGGGGTTTTCCTAAGCCCCCCAGTGGACAGTGCCAAACCCTGTGCGTTTTGTGCTGTGCCTCCTGCCCACCACACACTCAGATTTAACGCTTTCCCAATTAGCAGATGTTTGTCATGTCACTGAGGGCATAACTGTGATAGAATTGTAACAGAAAAGTTGTCATCTATCGCTTTTTCCTTCATCACGGCAGAAGACTCATTCTTAGCATACATTTTTAGCAACCTTGGTGTATGAATTTTTCCCTCCCATTTAAGTAAAGAACTTTCACCTTTCAGCTAAAGGAACTCTTTTGCAGCTTCTCTGGGGCATGTGTGAGTCACCAGCATCAGTGTCCCTGTGCTTCGAGGCCATTATTAAATAAACTAAGCTTTGAAACAGCGTCAGTCTACTCAGTAACAGAGGTGGCTCCTGGTGACTGCGCAGGGTCACTCTACAGTGGAGACGCTGAACCAAGGAAGAGTCCTTCTCCTCCTACAAGAGCATAAGGATTCATGATCTCACCACGTCTCCCAGAACTGTGCATCATTCACAACTGACCAATTGCCCCATCTTGGACTTCAGTTGAGTCCATGTGGAAAGGGGACTTGTGCACTGTCCCCCAATGCCATCATATTGGAAGGGCCACCCCAACTGAACACAGTCTTCCAGCTGGCTCCCACCACCCAAAGTCACCAGACACATACCCTCTAGAGCAGGCCAGCTGCTGCACATTCTCAGCTGATACCACGCTGAGAGAAGCCATCTACTAGCCGAGTCCTGCCAAAGCCCTGGCTTTCCGGGCTTCTGGCTGTTTTCTTGTTTCCAAAAGTGATTACAAACAGAAGATGCTCAATCCTGAGATCCTAGGGCATCAGAATGTACAGGGAACGAAACCCCCTGCGGCAGCCTTTGAACAGAGCCTCTTGTCACTCTCCTAGGTGAAGAAAACGGGGTCCAGGCAATGCCAGTCAGGGTTAAAAGCATTAGGAGTAGATGTGTACGATTCTGGGCTAGAAAGATAGCTCAGCTGTTGAAGGCTATGGCCCATAATCAAAATGCCAAAAGTTTGGCTCCCAGCATCCAAGCCCAAGCCCATCTCAGTGTAAAGAAGAGCAAAACTGTCTTGAACTTGAAATCCACAGACATTTACTTATTCCCACCATATGCCAGGCTGGTGTCCCCCACACTGGGGACTGAGCGAGGCAGGAGGTCACTCACGTGTGTCACCAGTGGCCTTGGGGCTCCTGACGCCCCCTTGGCAGCACTACCATAACCAGTGCCGCTCTAACGTGTATACTTGAGATGCACCACTACCATAACCAGTGCCGTTCTAACGTGTATACTTGAGATGCACCACTACCATAACCAGTGCCGCTCTAACGTGTATACTTGAGATGCACCACTACCATAACCAGTGCCGTTCTAACGTGTATACTTGAGATGCACCACTACCATAACCAGTGCCGCTCTAACGTGTATACTTGAGATGCACCACTACCATAACCAGTGCCGTTCTAACGTGTATACTTGAGATGCTGGTGGCCATTTCCAGCAAGAGCTATTGATGTATTTACTAACCTTCTCCCAAAACAGCATTCTGAATTGGCCAATAGTTCATGGCTGTTAAATTAATAGATTATTATTTTTCTAAACTTCCTATATGGGAGAGCGCATTGTCAGCACGGCCTCTTGTATTGTGGGGTTATTATTTAACATGGAAAGAAAGATGGCACTGAGAGCATGGGATTCACTGGGAAACATGCTCATTTAGATTCTTGCTAAGTCATTTGGGATGGTTTACACCAGTATGTAACATGTGAAGAAATAAGGTCCGCACAGAACTGAAGTCTAAAGAAGGCTAACAGGGGAGGGGCTGGAGAGACAGCTCGGCAGTTGGGAGCACTGACTGTTCTTCCAGAGGACCTGGGATCAATTCCCAGCACCCACATGGCAGCTCACTCCTGTCTGTAACTCCAGTTCCAGGGCTTCTGATACCCTCACACAGACATACATGCCGGCAAAACACCAATGGACACAAAATAAAAAATAATTTATATGTTTAAAAAAGAAGAAGAAGCCGGGCGGTGGTGGCGCACGCCTTTAATCCCAGCACTCGGGAGGCGGAGGCAGGCGGATCTCTGTGAGTTCAAGGCCAGCCTGGGCTACAGAGTGAGTTCCAGGAAAGGCGCAAAGCTACACAGAGAAACCCTGTCTCAAAAAAACAAAAAAACAAAAAAAAAAAAGAAGAAGAAGAAAAAGGAGAAGACTAACGGAGAAAGGGGTTTAAGAATCCACACTGGGCAGATCAGGCCTCAGCTACCTAGTGAGATCAAGGTCAGCCTGGAGTACACAGGACACACGCACACGCGCGCACACACACACACACACACACACACACACACACACACACACACACGATAAGAACAAGAGAAAAGTTTTACAAAGCCATAACCTGATGAGTCTGGTCTCTAGAATCTAGGGCGGTGGCTGCTGATTTCCGTGCCCCAGGCTGTCTTAACTGAGTCACGAATCCTGATTGAAATGGACCAGAATCTTGAAATAGTATGCTGGTGAGTCTCCCAAACAATAATGGAAAAGATTTCACTTTTTCTCCAAACAGACCGTTAAAAAAAAAAAAATGTCATTTACAAAACCAAAAGAAAATAGTCTTTCCTGGGAGTGTCCTCACTATTTCCTTTGAAAGAGTGGCCAGTGATGAGCCATGTGCCTAGGCCCCAGCACCACCTGGTCAGGAGAAACAGGGCCCTTGGGATGTGTGAATGGGTCCCAGCTCTGGGGCAAAGCCACCAGGGATTTTTCCACTGAGTGATGGGAGGAACACTTCTAGGTGGGGCCCTTTAATGAAAGGCAAAGCAATTTGGAAAAAACAAGATCTGGCTACAGAGCACAAAAAGGATTTTTATGGAGAATGCTGGCCATCCACTAAAACGCTGCCAGGGCCAAAGTCTATCTGGACCCTCAAGAAGCCCGACAGGCACTAAAGTGACCCATTGACCCTTGAGTGATGGGAATCTCTTGCTGGGATGTTCCAGGTTCGGTGAGAGACGTGCAGGCCTTGCAGTCCCTGCCAATAAAATTGGTGTCCTGTAAGGCGTTGGTTGCCAAGAGGGAGATTGAGGCCTCTGCTTCTTGGAGTCCCATCACAGCACATCCGACCATGACTTTCCTCCCACGCACCAGCACACGAGGCTGCAAGGACATCGCATTCTGGGCTCTTGTGTCCTTAAGCCATTTGATGATGCACAGGACCAAGGGAAAGTTGCTTGTTGAGGTCACATGCCCTGTGCACGCATTCAAACTAGACAGAAAATATTCTCTGGTGTCCGAGTGAGATTCCTGCATTTCCAAACCCACACTGAGCACAGATCTCTAGAGAGGTGCTTCTGACAGCCGTTGTCTCTGAAGTGGCCGCTATTCGCTGACATGGCATCTTCTTCGCCCTTAGCCTTGGCGGAGGCTCTTCTCGACATGCTCCATGCAGGCTCCCTCCGCTTCACACAGAGACAGACTCAAGAGTGAACGCCACCTCGGGCTTTGCAGTCAGATAGCCCCAGCTGCAATTCTGAATCTACCACCGATTTGTATTTAGTTTTGGATAGTTCACTGTAGACTGTGCCCACCAGGTTCCTCTAACCGTAAGCCCAGGTGACACTGTGTGCACAAGACGCTCCCAAAGCAGCAGATTGTGAAATGCATGGAGTTAAGACAAATACGTCTCCTCTTCGGACACAGAGATCACGAGTTTTAAAATGTTAAGCTGTTCACATTATTCCTACTGCTTTTTATAACTCCAGTATCTCCAGAGATCACACTGTGGGTTGTAGGTAGTGCTCCAATTTCCCATGAATCCAAGTGTGGTGATTTACCACCAGGTATCCTTGGGCAGTGAATTTCCCTTGGATTTCACAGTGTAGTGATGTGCACCTGTAATCTGAGGGCTCAGGAGACAGAGGCTGGAGGAATGTAAATTCTGCACCAACCTGGACCCTGCCTCAAACAAACAAACAAGAATCAAAAACTTAATGTATCTGAAACAATTTATTCGGTGAGACAACACTAAAACCTTGTTCATTTCCCGTGGAACTCACACCAATAGCTTGGCATAGGAACCTGGCCATGTCCTCTTCTCCTAACTCATCTCTCAAGTCACCTCTCCCACTCAAACACTATTATTCTGCTTTTAAATTTCCTGGCAAACCCAGGAGAGCCTTTGGTAATGTTGCAATTGGGCCATCTGTTTTGTTGCTGTTGCGTCTCTACACCACCAGGTGGCGATGTTGAACATGAGGTAGCGTACAACCCTGAAGACATGGTAGCCAGCCACCTTGGCCAGGCTCTCGCTGCCCTGAGCTTGTCCACAGTCTCTTGGAGCCCTGCACACAAGCTCTAGAGGGCTCCTTTGATTTATGTTCAGTGTCCGTAGCTGGGTAGCTTCTAGCCTCAGCTATGTAGTTGAACAAGAATCCTTCATACATCGACTCCTATTTGGCTTGGCAAGTGTAATGACTGAAGGTTTGTGTTTCTTTAAAATTCCTATGTTGTGAGCCTAGGCCCCCACATGACCATCTGGAAACAGCTTTTATGGAAGGAATTGGGATAGAGGAGGCCACAGGGTAGAGCTTTGATCCATAGGATGAATTGCCTGTCAGGAAGACATACCTGTCATCTCCACGTGTACACACCACCCAGTGTCTGTCTACCTGCCAAGCAGTTTCTCCCCAGAATCTGACCATCTTGGTGCCCTGAACTTGGACTTCTCACAGTTTTCATTTGTCTTAGTTACTTTTCTGTTGCTGAAATAAAAGATCTTGACAAGAGCTACTTAAGGAAGAAAGGGTTTGGGGGCTCACACTTCCAGAGGGACCCCATCTATCACAGCCGGGAAGACAGCAGCAGGAAGACAAGGCATGGTGGCTGGAGCCAGAAGCTGGCTGGTCACATTGTATCCACACTCAGGAAGCAGAAAAGCAATGGGGCTCATTTTAAAGCATCAAGACCCTCCCCCAATGACATCCTTCCTCCAATGAGGCTCCACCTCCTAAAAGGTCCCTCAGTTGTCCCAAATAGCACCATTGCCTATGACTCAAGTGTTCAAACACATGATATGGGGGCCATGTCACATTCAAACCACATCATGACACTGAAAAATTCAATCACGATTGTTGAAGCCATGCTGCTTACAGTTACCTGCTATGGCAGCCAGACTCAGTTCTCTGGTGCTCTTGTGTCCAATCCTTCCCTCATTCCTGGACCACCATGGCCCTGCTTGAGCCGGGAATCTGAGGTCCTAAGTGCATTTGGGGAAGGGGCGCATGCTGTGGGATGTTCTGTATGGCAAATGTGTTGCTGATTAGTCAATAAATAAAACACTGATTGGCCATTGGCTAGGCAGGAAGTGTAGGCGGGACAAGGAGGAGAATAAAGCTGGGAAGTGGAAGGCTGAGTCAGAGAGACACTGCCAGCCGCCATGATGAAAAACAGCATATGAAGATGCCGGTAAGCCACAAGCCATGTGGCAAGGTATAGATTAATGGAAATGGATTAATTTAAGCTGTAAGAACAGTTAGCAAGAAGCCTGTCACGGCCATACAGTTTGTAAGCAATATAAGTCTCTGTGTTTACTTGGTTGGGTCTGAGTGGCTGTGGGACTGGTGGGTGACAGAGATTTGTCCTGACTGTGGGCCAGGCAGGAAAACTCTAGCTACAGGCGCAGGCTTCAGGTGGGCACATGCAGATCGGGGGGGGGGGGGGGGGGGGGGTGGGCTCCAACATGTACTCATGTGGCCTGACCAGGGTCCTTTTGTCTAGGACTAGTCCGGATTGTCTGAGTTCTGGTTACAGCAAGGCCACCCACCGTGAGCCCTAAGTGGTGAGTTCATTCTCTCTGTGCCTCTCTGTCCTTCCCTGGAAAATGGGTCTCACCTAGCAGGATTGTTGTGAGTACAGAGTGAGTGAATCAGGCCACATAAAGGGCCTGATTAGAATAACACCTGGCAGGTGAGGGTGTGATAGGACTCGGCTCCCCCAAGCATTCACACACCATCATCCCCTCACCCAGGCACAGACTAGGAAGCCAGGACAGCAGTGTGCTCTGTGCAATGAACATAGACAGACAGCCTTTCAGAAGGCTGTGCCTGATTCTCTGCAGCTGTCTTTCTCCACAAAGACCCCTCAGACCCCCGATTTCTTCCCTGGCTCCCACTTCCTGTCTCATCTTCACTCTCCTTGCTTCCCTCTGGGACACCTGCCTGTTCTTGTCTCTGTAACCATCTAGTCACTAGCCTCCCACATGTGCATATGTTTCTGGGGTTCCCCTTCCATCTCAGTCAGAAACAAGAATAAGAAATAAGCAGTTTCCTTCAGGAGACCCCAGTGGAGACATCTCTCTTTCATGGTGGAAATGGTTTTGTTACACTACGCCACTTTGGAGTGTGTGTCCCAATTGAAGTGACCCACCCACAGGCAGTGGTGACACCTAATCAGTGGCATCAGGGCCCGTGTCCCAGAGCACAGGGAGCATGAGTTGGGGGAATAAATAAGGATGCAGCCTTTGGTCTCTGCAGGGTCTCTTGGCCAGGCCAGCAGCCCTTCCTCCATCCTCATGGTGGGCAGCTGTTGTGGATATCACTCTGTATAAATAAAATGCTGATTGGCCAGTAGCCAGGCAGGAAGTATAGGCGGGACAAACAGAAAAGAGAATTGTGGGAAGAGGAAGGCTGAGTCAGGAGACACCAGCCCACCGTCCAGGGAGTAGCATGTAATAGGCACACAGGTGAAGCCATGGAATACATGGCAACATCTAGATTAACGGAAATGGGCTGAGTTTAAGTGTAAGAGCTAGTTAGTGGTAGGCCTGAGCTAACGGTCAAGCAGTTTTAAATAATATTAGCCTGTGTGTGTTTATTTGGGTGTGAGCAGCTGCGGAAACGCAAGGACGCAGGAGCTGGGCGACACAGAAAAACTTCAACTACAGGCAGCTAACAGGCTGCTCCTGGGCTCTGAGCTCCCTCCTGGGAGTGGCTTGTTCGAGAGCCCCTTGGTCATTCCATTTCCGACTTCACCCCAGGGCATCACTGAAGCCAGGCTTTTCTCTAGCAACGCAAAGTTCACAGCTTTGGCATTAAGTGCCCCGTTCCCCTTCAACAGTTGGAAAGCAAAGCTCCTCACTGTGACCACTCCTCCTGGGGAGAGCCCTTCCTGTGTCCATGACAGAGCCCTGATGCCAATTTCAACTATAAAATAAAATCCGACTTGGTGCCAATGGGGCTTAATCAATTAGATCCTTCAGAATGAACATTAAAAAAAAAAGTCGGGGCTGGAGAGATGGCTCAGAGGTTAAGAGCACTGGCTGCTCTTCCAGAGGTCCTGAGTTCAATTCCCAGCAAGCACATGGTGGCTCACAACCACCTATAATGAGATCTGGTGCCCTCTTCTGGCCTGCAGGGACACATGCAAGCAGAACACTGTGTACATAATAAATAAATAAATCTTTAGCCGGGCGGTGGTGGCACACGCCTTTAATCCCAGCACTCGGGAGGCAGAGTCAAGCAGATCTCTGTGAGTCTGAGGCCAGCCTGGTCTACAGAGTGAGATCCAGGACAGCCTCCAAAGCTACACTGAGAAACCCTCTCTGGAAGGAAAAAAAAAAAGTACACTCAAGGATGGACGTGCCTGGGTTCTCTGCAAAGGCTGCACTGTTTTACAAAGAGACGATTGTCAGTGGGTTTAGTATTGAGGGGGGTCCTCACACCTGCGATCCTGACGGATGCCTGTATTTCATGGGGGTGAGGGTGGGGGAGGGGCTGGAAAGCCAACAAAAGGGTGAGGTAAGCCAGATGTGGTGGCTCAGCCCTAGAATCCCAGGATTCTAAGTTCCTCTGCCTCAAAACCAAAATGAAAACCAAAACAACCACCAAATAACAAAAGTGAGGGTCTCACTGGAGAGATGGGTCAGGGGTCAGGAGCACTGGCTGCTCTTCTGGAGGACCCAGGTTCCATTCCCAGCACCCACATGGCTGCTCACAACCATCTGTAATTCCAGTTCTGGGGTATCCAACACTCTTTTCTGGCCTCATCAGGTGCTATCATACACAGGCAGTCAAACGTTCACACACAAAAAAGAAAAAGAAAAAATAATAACTAAAAATAAATCTAAAGCATAATAAGCCCACCATGCAGCCCAATGTCACGTGTATTTTTAAAGTGAGGGTAGGTAAGGCGGGGAGGGAGGCTCTGGGGCTCGTTCCAGGCAGTTGGGGTGACTTTCCAGCAGGCTGCAGGAATGAAAGCTGAGGAGACCAGCTTGGCTTCCAATTCCAGCTGTGCATCCTGCCTCTCTGTGACGGGGACTGATGGTGTCATCTCTGGAGGGAGTCTCTTCTCTGGGATACCCCTTGAATTTGCGTGGGCACGTGAGGTGCCTGGGTATCATAGGGTCAACCCTGCCTGGGGATGAAGTGCTCACCCTGCAGAGGTCAGGGCTACAAGGGAAGAGCTGAGCCCCAGGTAGAGTGACAGCTGGCGCGGTCTTGGTAGGAGGCCTGCATACCCTCTGGCTTCAGTATCCATAGGACTCCCTGCCTGGCTGAGGGTCTTCTGTGGCCACTCTGTCCCTGAGTTCTGTTGTTTACTTCAAACCCAACTGGCACCCTCCGGCTGACCTCTGGCATGGCCATCTCTCCAGGGACCCCAGGGAGTGGCTGATTCTCACTACCTTAGACCTGTTTATAGAGGGAGAGAGATGACACCGGCTCTTCACTGGGCCTGGTGGCAGCTCCACAAAGACACCTTTCAAGCCATTCAGCCGGAAAGCTGGGGACACGGTGCAGAATGATGGCAAATGAGGTCAGGGCGGGCGGCTCTGCTGAGCACAGGAATAGCCACCCCGTCTCACTGTGGCCCAGACTGTGGGAGCTACACAGGCATCTGGGCCCCTGCTCCATAAGCGGGAGGAAACAGAGGGGTGCAGACCCTCGCCTGAGGCTGCTCAGCTCTGCTAGGGAGCCATAACTTCGAACACTGATCTCTGAGGTCAAAAATGTGTTCTTGAGTTGGGCTATCTTGCTTCCCTTAGCAAAATTAACACCAATAGCTCCTGATTAGTCTGTAACCCTCAAATACACCCACTTTATAGATGAGTCTGAAGGTCGGAGAGAACCCGTCTTTTCTACGATAGGAAATGGTATACTTGGGACTCATTATCCATTCTTTCAACCTGTGATGGGTGGGGGGGCCACGACAACACGACCTGGCTGTGAGGCTATGAAGCTGCCCGAGCGCACTGGAGCCTTGCTGACAGCTTCTGGCACTGCTGTGTGCTGAGGCCTGGCTCCGCCTAGGCTGGGGACTCGGCATTCTCTGCAACTGCTACTGTCTGGTGACGACTGGATGCTTAGCTATTGTTCAATTGGCATGTCCACTGCCCATTCCATAAGTCAAAAACAGAGGCTCGGGAGGAAAAAGGCCACCCGATGGCTGTAAATTCCACCTGGGAGATAAGCTGGGAGCAGGGGCAGTCTTCTCCATAGTTCACACAGTCAGCCTGTACCTCCTGTGACACTGCCAGTGAAGAGGGCCCCTCCACTTCACCGCCTGCACCAGGTAAACCCACCTCTCAGGCAAGCCTGGGTGGTTTGCCCAGCTCTGTTGTCTCTCCTACATCTCCCCTTCCCTTTAGGATTCTGATCTGGCTTCCCGAGGGAGACATGTTTCTTGAGCTAGGCTCCCAGGGCCTCCTGCCACTGTTAGACTGGCTGAGAAACTTTGTAAAATGGGAACAGTGACTGTCCTGATCTTTGGGGTGTTGAGATGGTCAGATGAGTCACTGATGGTGCATGCCCACTGCCCCTCGCTTGCCGTGAGCAACAGTGGAGCCTACGAAGCTCAATGAAGACCAAACAGCAGTGCGGACCATGACGGCACTGCTGCAGAGGCCTCCTCCTTCAGGGACGGGAAGGTGTCGGTGGTCCTGGGACTCCTGTGGCCTGTGTTCCATCTATGCCTGCTCTGTCCTATCCCACCCCGTCCCACCCAACCCCATCTGCTGCTGCCTGTGCTCTGTGCCTATTCTAGTCTGCTCCACTCAGCCCTGTTCTATCCTAGCCTGCCCACTCAACACCCCGGCCCAGCCTGCTCACTTCCCCACGCAACCCACTCACTGCCCCCCCGCCCGCCCGACCCAGCCCACTCACCGCCCCCATCCCTTCCCTCCACTAGAGCACCATGCCCCAGCCCATGAGTTCAGGTTGAATGTTGATTCTGTACCTACCCCATGGCCGTGGCTGTCACTACTGCTCACAAGTGGATGGGGCACGAGTCCTGTCAGTGCCCCCCAAACCACCTTCACGACAGCCCATGGACATCACAAGCCTCCCCTTCCTAGCTCTGACAGCTCCCTTCAGAAGCTTGGATAGATGGGGTCCTCCCTAGCCGACTCTCCACCTCCTCTGGGTCCTGTCAACATACCCCCACTTTCCTGTAGGAGAGTCCTGGTGGGATGGGTCAGGCCTGGGCTCTAGCCAGGCCCCAAGGCTGGCAATCTCCATTCACAGACCTGGTGCCCTTTCTCTGACACCTCACATGGTTTGAGTGGGCCTGGCTCTGCTCTCAGGGGAGACCCCCCCATACACACGCATTTCCTGCTATTCAGAAGGCACACCCAGAGAACAGGGGTTGCTCTGCTGCCCTCAGAGCCTCTTATCACATGCCTCCCTCCACTCTTGCGGTGCCCAGCCTGACATGCTACAGCTTAGTGTGGCTGCGGGCTGGGATGGCCATGTGCTACCCGGGGGGGGGGGGGGGGGGAGCCTTGAGTATCAGTGGAGTGGTGAGTTCTAAGACTTGGGTTTGGGCTCAGAGGAAGCAGACACCTGGCTTCTGAAGCTGGCTGTGGTTGACGGCCACATGGACCCAGAACTGGCCTGGGCAAACAGCACCCTGTGCGGTACAGCCTGTCTCCTGGAGCTGTCAGGTTCTCTGGATCAAAGGGCATATGACCAGTGTCAACTGTGCACACATCTTCCTGGGGACATGTGGGGAGGCAGGGGCAAAGGGCAGAGAAGTGGTTCTGAGTCCTTGGTGTCAAAGAACTCATTTTTACAACAAGCCACGTGTTCCCAGCACAGATTTAACAAGGTGAATCGGGGTGGCATTGCACAATGCTCCCTTCATGGGGATTTCACCCAATAACATTCCCATATTTTTACCGCCCACCCTCACGAGTTTATGGAGAGATCTGTGCTTAGACTGGAAACCAGTAAAACCCTATTAATAACTTACGGGCTATAAATACACTTCTGTTAGCCTCACAGACCATGAGAACAGCTTCATGGACTTTTACCAAGTTTGCTGGGTAAGTTTACAATGGTCTAAGCTGCTGTAGGGAATGAGTCCTGGACAGGATCAGACATGGGCAGTGGGAGGAAAGCACATGGGGTGAGGTAGAGGCTATGAGACAGGACAGGCACATGTAAAACCCGGCAGGCTGATGAGGCCCGCAGCTTCCTCTGGCTCTCTTGGACCACTGGCCAGGTGACCAGCTGTGCTACGTGACAGGGGCTGTCACGTGCTTTAGCTGTCTTCTACATTGTGAACACTTGTGGGCCAGCACCTGCTCGGAGAGAGCTCAGTTCATACCACGTGAGTAGATCAAAGGTTTTCAGCAGATGTTTCCCATTGTGTATGTGCTGAGATGTGTCTTAAGTGATTTGTTTTTGTGCTAAAAATTAGCCAGGCTTTTCAAAATGTAATATACACACAGAGGGGAATACTACTCAGCCTTCAAAAAGAAGGGACGATGTTAGGAGGGAAGACAAGCTTCCGGTCTTCAGCCATGGCCTGGTCACCTCTCATGGCAAGCACGTGGCCAGTTTACACGTCTTTGTTCCCTTTGGGGAAGATGAGGCCCCTGACTTGGTAATTCAAATCAATTGGATGGGGCCCCAGCTTGGAATGAGTTAACCCCAGAGAACTGACATGGTTGAACGTGCTAACAGAGGGAGAGTAACCAAGGTTGTGGGGGAGACAAGCTTTGGCTGCACATCCCTGCTCCTCAGTCGGCTGTGAGGAAAGCCTTGTGAGCCTTGACTTCTTCATAGAATGGAGACTATCCTTCCGGAATTGTGAAAACCAAGTGAGGCTATGCACAAGGCAGGGCCTGGCTCTTGGCTCCTTTTATTTTTTCTTGAGGAGACTAGTGAGTAGAAGGTTCTCAGTGAGAAGCCATGTCTTAGGAAGGAGGGTCAAAGGCACCGTGGTGCCTGGAGGCAGTGCGGTATGAGAGAACAGTTGTGATTACTGGCACATAGCCTTGGAGTCCACTCCTGGAGATACTACCTTAGACAAGGTGACTGACAACTGACAATGTACTGTGTCAACTATCCTAGCCTGTCCTTGGCATCCACAGGACACAGGACAGCCAGCCACAACCTTATCTAAACAGCCTTCAAACCCAAACCCCAGTGCTAGCCTCCACCACAAACTCCCTGACCTTTGCTGGGCCCCCAGGTATCTCCACTGACCTTTCTGGTCCACAAAACCTTTGGCAGTTCCAGGCAATGCTCTGAGCTTCCTTGGCCAACTCAATATCAAAGGCCACTTAGGAGTCGAGTTATGGGCAGGCGTGGCTAAGCCAAGAGGTCCAAAGGTGGTCCTTGCAAGGGACTCCGGGGGGAATTCAGACACGTGTTCTCACCGTCCAGGTGGTGTTGGCACAGCCATGTGAACCGTATGGTTAGTCCATCAGTAGGAGTCACATCACCAGCCTTGGGGAAGAGGTCCTGCAGTGGCACTGACTGGTACACTCGAGGCTCTGGCACTTGCACAACTGGGGATGGCAACCTCCGCAGGGCAATGCGATGCTGCCTTTTGGAACCAGTGTCCACGTGCTGCTGGGGTGCACCCAGTGTTTCTCGAGCTCACAGGCTGGTAACACAGCACACAGAACTTGCGAGTTTTACGTTAGTACAAGACAAGCCACAGTGGCAAAAGCCAAGCTAGACCCCTGTATAGAAGCCAAAGTCACACTGAGCATCTCGAGGTCAAACAATTGGCTCTAGGAGATGGTAGGCTGGGTCAGTGCCAAGCTGGTAACTAGAAATGTGCCAGGAACGAAGGTCTCCAGCAGCAACCACAGATGTTGGTTCTTGCCAAAAAGGAATACAGGAGTTGGGGGTGAATATGATCAAACTACATTGTGGGAAACGCTGAAAGGAATAATGAAAATATTTCAAAGAGAATGAATGGCAAGTGTGTTTAATAGGTGAAGGAGTTCTGGAGGACTAACCTTCCTTGGGGAAGAATTGTCTTACTTTTTGGACCATGATTTCCTCTAAGGTTCTGTGTGATGAACCCAATACCTAAAGCTTAAAGATTCAGGGGTCTACACAGATCTGGGGGGCAACCTGTCTGAGCCTCGCAGGGCTGTCTTGACTACACCTCCAGCAGTTTGAAGACATCCACCTTGGGAACACAGGCACATCTTCCCTCTTGACTTGGCTAAGAGCCCAATATCCATCTTCTAAGAGCACAAGTCTCTCTCAAAGCTCTGCTTTTCTCAACTCAGCCTCACTGAGTCTAAGTGGAAAATGTGAGGCCAGAACTGTGGAGACTGAGCTCTTAGGAGGCAACACTGGAAGTCTGCACTTCTGGGCATCTAGTCAGGTCTTCTTCAGTAATGGGAAAACAAAGCAAGAACACAGATCAAACCCTGCCTGCTTAAAAACACACAAAATCAGGTCAACAGAGCATCTCTAAGTAGGAATTTCCTGAGCTGGTCTATTCTGCCATCGTTTCTTAGGTGAGGCCAGTGTGGGACAGCTGTTCAGTCTCAGGAAGGAGGTCCCAAGGTCTGTGTTCTTGCAGGAAAGACCCTCTCAGGAGACACACTTCTCTGATGTGCAGGACAGTACAGGAAAGGACTGTGTTCTGCTCCCAGCTGCTGACAGACAAGGCCAGCAACCTGTTCCATGGAGATGGTACTGTATCCAGAAGGGGAAAATAGATCACGCCTCTGAGGTCACTTCCACCTGTGCTGAGGACCGGGCCAGCTTCTTTGGACACAAGGGCAGGTGCTACAAAAATCTTGCCAAGTTCTTGGCAGGCAACATAGTTATCACCGAGGGATTTGTGGTAAAGGTGGAAGGGAAACATTTTGTTAGATCTGGGCTGAGCATGTAGCTCAGATGTAAAACATGTGCTTAGCAGGTGCAAGACACTGGGTTCTACCCCCAGCACCATAAAACCTCCAAACCTAACAAGTTAGATCAACAATATCAGCAGCACACTCAACTATGAAGGATTCTTAGTTTGAAGTAATCTTTGCCACATCCAAGGCCCAGTATTTGATGTGTGAGAAAGGCCCAGCATCACCTGGGGCCTTGTGAGATACAAACTTCTGGGCCAGTGACCTGAATTCAATTACTGGCAGGAGAGAACCAATATCCGCAAGTTGTCTTCTGACCTCCACACATGCAACCTGTCCCCTCCTCACCCCACCCCAGGCCAATAATTAATGTATTAAAAAGAGAAAAGAAAAGAAATACAAACCGTGAGTTCCCCAGGCCTTCTGAACCCTAACACCCAGCTCCCCCGCTCTGCCCTGAGATACGCAGGGGCACTGGTACTCATCCAAGCTTGAGATGAGCTGAACATTCATTCAACAAGACACTGCCTGGCCCTGATCAGCTGCATTGTCCAGCCTGAGCCAGGGTGCCTTCAGGTTCCAGCCGCCAATCCT
This sequence comes from Peromyscus californicus insignis, assembly GCF_007827085.1. NCBI lineage: Eukaryota > Metazoa > Chordata > Mammalia > Rodentia > Cricetidae > Peromyscus > Peromyscus californicus. The sequence goes on along the minus strand of NW_026294551.1, from coordinate 90,302,933 downwards.
TCATTCCCATCAAGTCAGGCTTGGTAAAGAGACAGCAGGCAGGAAGACGAAAGGGAGTCACCTCCACAGACAGAGAGAGGCTAAGATTCTGTTGAGGCTTTAGGAAAACATCATCAAATGACTTTATTGTAAAACATCCACTATTTATTAACAGTTGTTCTTCTAAAAACACAAACATGAGAACTGAGCACCACATCCACAGTGACTCGCCCCTACGGCTAGGGAGACGCCAGGACAGAGGCGGTGGGGCTTTCCTTGCACCCCAAGTCTCAGCTTCCTCACTCACTCCAGGGCTCCAACTACCTCTGACAAGAGGAAGGAAACCACTAAAATCCCCAAGCACAGGAAGGTCACAATAACCTTAGGGCACTGTCGTTACTGCTGCACACTCCAGCCTGTAACTCTAGCAACAATATCAAACCCACCATCAAACAGCCGCTCCCACTGACCTTTGCTGTCCTGACCGGCGAGCCCCAGCCTGGCTTCTACCTACTGCAGAGCACAAGCGTTAACATCGACATGCAGTGTCCGTGTTCAAGTATAAAGGTTTGTTCAGGACAGCCCAAGTCATGTAGTGCTTAAACCTCTGTAGTGTCTACTATGGTCAGACCCTTGGACAAGCTGGTCAGAGATGGCACAATGCATGAGCAAGTATGGACAACTGTCCCACCACCAAACTTGCTCTCCATCCAATATGGACACCACCCTAGTCAAGGCCAAAATCTTGACATCAGTAGTGACGTAGTTGAATAAAGTTATATTCATATGAAACAGGAATCCATTTCATTTCTTCATTAAATGGAGTTTTCCAAAGGTATCAGGCATATTCTAAAAAAAAAAAAAAAAAAAAGATAATCATGCAAAATGGTACTTTTGGTTAACGCCTATATTCATTAACTATATGTTCCTAAAAGAATTTACAATGAAATGGAAAAGATTTAAAACAAATGTTTTACATGTACTTCATGATGGATCAAGGATCCCTCCCAAGAGGCACAAGAAGACAGCCTGCTGTGGGATGGTCTGTATGTCAAGTGTGTTGTTGATTGGTCAATAAATAAAACACTGATTGGCCATTGGCTAGGCAGGAAGTATAGGCGGGACAAGGAGGAGAATAAAGCTGGGAAGTGGAAGGCTGAGTCAGAGAGACACTGCCAGCCGCCACGATGACAAACAGCATGTGAAGATGCCGGTAAGCCACGAGCCACGTGGCAAGGTATAGATTAATGGAAATGGATTAATTTAAGCTGTAAGAACAGTTAGCAAGAAGCCTGCCACGGCCATACAGTTTGTAACCAATATAAATCTTTGTGTTTACTTGGTCGGGTTTGAGCGGCTGTGGGACTGGCAGGTGAGAGAGATTTGTCCTGACTGTGGGCAGGCAGGAAAACTCTAGCTACAACAGCCCTTCAACTGCCCACGTTCAAAAACCTAGGTCAACTGCTTCCTTACCCAATTTTACCTTCATGACCCACTAACAGCAGAACAAGGGGCCAGAACACGCCCCCAGGGTGTGATGATGGCAGGTGAGAGGTCTACTGCTCATACCATGGCTCCCCAAACCCAGTCCAGCATTCACCTCTGTATCCCCAGCTAATTTTCAAAGTTGAGATTAAATCCTAAACCTGAGACAATGAGAACAGAACTGAACTGCATGGTAATCCAGTGCAACATGGATTACCGAATGTCTCCCTTGGGAATGCTGCTGGATTTCATATGCAAATCACCAATGTTAACTGGTGGCAGGGAGTCAAGTGTAAGCATTTCAGAGAAGATGACTTCCACATGAGTCCCTGTGTAAACCAGTTGCCACCATGGTTCCTGATGAGGTTTCCTGTGGTGACTTGGATGCTAAGCCCTGCTGGCACAGAGCACACTTGCCAATATGGGGTGTGCTAGCGCTGAATTCCGAGATGGCTCACTGGGGTGAGGTCCACTCAGCGCTCTCTTCTGACCGGTGTGAAACATGTCTAATTACAGCTTACCCTGTTTCTAACCATCTCACACACTGACTAGCAGAGAGGAAAGATGGGGTGGGTACCAAACCTTAGGAAGCGTCTTGGGATGGCGCTGGCGGATCCTGGCTTTCAGGCTCTGGAGGTGGGGCTGGCAGAGCTTCTTTTTTCTGGGCTGCCAGGAACTCATGAATTGCTCGCTCTATCTGTGGCCTGAAGATGTGGTTTAGTTTGGGGTCCACCACCTGAGAGATGATCCTGTCCACTCCTGCTTCCAGCATGCCTGACCTGTGGAGAGAAGCAAACCAGTGTTATTTAGCTCCCAAGTCCTCCTCTGCACCAGAAAGTCCCGAGTGCCATTCAAGAGCCCGCCAACACCCACTGTCCCCGGATTTAGACCATGGTCTTTCGAAGGGTTCCCAGCGGCCTGCCACCCACCGTTCCTAATGCAGTCTCCACTTCATACAAAGGAACCAAACAGAGCTAAACAGACTGCTCCAAAGGCCAGCACATGTGACAAACCATGAGAGCAGGCTGGCCACGGTGCAGGGTGAAACTGCAGTCGGTGTCAAAGGCAGCAGCAAGCCTTGTGTGCCTTGTTTTCTCAGCATTTATTCTCAGCAGCCGGAACAGAGGTGGCTTCCCGCAGCTGTTACTCCATCCAGCACAAACCAGTGAGACACAGAAAGACTGGACATGCTACATGCAGCTGCTCAACCCAGGGCGACTACTGACCCCTTCTTTTTGAGACCTCTGCACCAACAGAACTCACCTTGAGAAAGGGAGCAGGACTGGGCAGACTAAAAGACAGCAGGGGCAGCTTTAGATGCCACACTCCCCTAGTGCTCAGAGCGCTTTACGTGGGTGTTAATCTTCATTTGTAAGATTCCGAGTTCAGTGGTCATAAGCCACACAGTGAGTGCTATAGTGCTTGTCAGCAAAATCCTCTGTTTTTAAACTTTTAAATTTCACAATCACTGTATAGTCCCAAGAAGTTTCAAGGAAATATACAAGCAGGCTCATACATCTTTAGCCAGCACTTCAGTGTTAGCACCTTGCCTAACACTACACTACCAAACCAGGAATCTGGCACCAGTACAATCCAGACTGTGTTAGATGACCTGCACTCGTGTGTGTGTGTGTGTGTGTGTGTGTGTGTGTGTGTGTGTGTGTGTGTGTGTGTGTGTATTTATCTGGCCTACCTTGTGTTGCTGTAACAAAATAACTGAGGTGGGGAAACTCATGTATAAAGAGGTACACTTGGCTCATGGATTCTAGTGGCTCCAAGTCACTAACACAGTGCCAGCAGTGTCTGCTAAAGGTCCCTATCTGTATTACATCATGATGAGCATGCACATGCCGAGACTAGGCTGCCTGGAGAAACGCAGCTGAACTCACCAATTTCTTTTCTTTCTTTCTCTGAGAGGTCTCACTGGGTAGCTGAGGCTGGTCTGGAACTCATTACATAACCAAGACTCAGCCTCCTGAGTGCTGGGATGACAGGAGTGTGACAGGCCTGACATTTGGCCCAACTCAACAACTGATTCTCAAAGAACTTATTTAGTGCCACAGAGGTGAAGGCCCCATGACCTCAACACCTCCTACCAGCTCCTGCTACCAACACCAACTCACTGCGGATCAACTTCTACCATAGGAGCCTCTGGGTGTGCAGCACAACTTCACTACCTGAGCTGCTTAGGGTATGCACCAGCACAGCTAAGATGCCCAACAGCACCGAGAGCGCCCTGGCGCTCCAGCTTTCTTGATCAACTCCCATCATGCCCTTGGTAGCTGCCACTGGCCACACATCTCTGCACTGGTAGCAAATGTAGTCATTTCTCAGCCTTCCAAGACTTACTTTTCTCACCAGTTCCCTGATGCTTCTGTTTTCAGAGTCCTGCTTCATAAGCTAAGCTTTTATTCAACAACTTAGTGGACGAAGAAGGGCCAAATATAAGTCCTGGTGTTAAAAGCCAAAATGGATTCTGAACAGATCAGAAAAAACTTACTTTGATGTGGGAGCCCACAAAGGTTTCCTAGTGAGATCTGAGCTTGCTTTACACAGCAGGGCTGCATTAGGGGATGGCTGGACCACATGCATAGTCACCAGATGTTTGGGATGGTCTGCATTTGGCTGTGCTGGGGGAGGTCTTTTGCCTCACCCCTTGGCATTCCTTTACAAAGTCCTTTAGTTGAGACAGAAGGGGCTGGTGGGTTGAGACCCAAGCCCTCCGAGGCTTTCCTATGTTTCTATCTGTCTCTCTCTATATATATATATCCTTCTAGCCACGAACACCTCATTTTTCCCTCCCCTTGGAATCCATGACCCACCCCCAGTGTGCCAGTGACAATGAGGCCACTCATGTGATTCACTATAGCACCTTCTCTAGCAAAGGTTCAGTTTGTTTCTGTAAAGGACAATGTCTTACAGGACATCTTTCTGCAAACTGTCACCACACTTTAGCAACCGTGGTCACCGAACACACAGAACTCACATGCCTGTGAGAACAAAGGTGAAGCCCTGTTGGCCCACACCCAAACACTGACATCTTGGCCTAAAACTCGCTCTCAGGTTCAGATTACACTGAAAGCTTCCAAGAACCAAGTCTCACACTCTGGAAGACCTTCCAGAGTGACCACTGAATATGCACACCCAGAGGCCCCCAGAGGCAGCGGCAGGTGCCCCAGGGCCCTGCTCATCTTCCCCTTGATGCATCGGACAGTAGACGGCTACAGAGCCCCATCGACCAGGAGGCCCGGGAGAGGTCAGCCTGTGCAGCAGCACGCTGGGGCAGTCACCATTTCCTCACGGCTTTACTTACTGAACCACGCTCTGCCTCAGCCCATTCCGTAACTGGTTCTTGTTCATTGCGGGATTCCATTCCTGTTTGTCCAGATGTGTTGACACAAAATTATCCACTTTCTGCCTCAGGTTCTGGTAAGCTGGCTAAGACATTCAGAAGAGACCATGTTATTGTATGTTAGTTACGTTAGTGTATTGAAGTTGTGGAAGGAGCTATTCAGAACACTGCTCTTCACAGAAACACATTTCTCATTTAAACACACTTCCACCTGACCTCAGTGCCCACACGGCAGTACAGGAGCTAGGAATCCACAGCCAGCAGGGTGTCTGCCTTGCAGTGGCCTAACACAGTGCAGGGCGTTACCTATATAAACCAATCTACTCTTAAAGAGACTCCAGGTGGGGAAGGCTTATTAGTATTATTCTGCCCTCATTTACACATTAGACTTTCAGGCTTTGAAGAGTAAACAAAGGTGCCTTCCAGTACAATGTGGCCAAGGGCAGATGCAGGCTGTTTTTGTGAAGGAACTGGTTCTAGATCAAGCTGACTTTACAGGAGTCACCTGACTTCTGAATTTTAGTAATTTCCATTCATAAAATACAAACATTCCTGCTTGCTTGACTCACAGTGGGTGTTCTCAGCGGTACACCAAAGAAAGGCCCCTCCAAATGAAAGGGCCACCCAAACCTCAGCAAGAGTAACAATTAATGCTAAGGGAGTTCTGTGATGAGTTTCCAGGCAAAGCTGTGACGCTCAAAGGAGCCTGGGGTACTTACTCTAATTGCTCCTACAAGCTTGAAACAGGACTAGGAGTACAAGGAACACATGGTTCTGAGAGCCCAACCTCCTCCCTCTCTCCTACTGAAGGCTCATATACCTCCTCACCCCATCCATGCTGAGTGCTGTGTCTCCAGAACTGAACTGAAGCTGTGCTGTCAGGCATGGCTCTGGGCCCTGGATGGGAACATGCAGTGGGAAGGATGGCCTACCTGTGCAGTCTGTGGCCTAAGATGTATATATGTAGAGCACACCTAACCCCACATCAAAGTCATAGCACAAGCCCGGGTAGCCTGCAGCTGATCGCCAAGCCACAGTTGAGGCCTATCTAGACCAGCTGGCGTTGGTGACATGCAGCCCTAACAGCTGTGGAGCAACCACTACCCTGGGTAGTCCTCTCAGTCAGTAAAAAGACCCCTAACTCCACCACCTTAATCTTGGCAAGCTCGATTTGTAAAGGGAAAAGGAATGCTCTCACCCTTAACACACATTCCAAACTACTTTTCCAAGTAAGGCGAATTAGTATTTTTACCGGATAGACTGGCTTTTGCACTGGGTCTAACACAGGCGTCAACTCCCTTTAAATTAAAGGATACAAAAGAAGGGTGCTGACTCTACAGCTTATCCCAGTTTGGCGGAATACAAGTCTGCAAATCATTCCTCTGGGGAAAGGGAATAATTATTGCCGAGTCGTCCGATCCATTCCGTGCTTACAATCACCTCCCTAGTAGCGAACAGAAAATGGGTACGGCTTCTTAAAGCACTCTGCCTTTCCTGACTTTTTTGAAATACGAGTTTCTTTGGTATGGTGAAGGTTTTATGTGTGCAACCGTAAAGTAATCTCCAAGTTCAGAAAGGAGACTGGACTAAAAATCACGGCTGGTAAGTGAAGGGCGTGAGTAGTGCTCAGGTGTGCAGCACCACTCAGAAGGGGCCCCGCGTCCCGGAGGCTCCCGAGCTGCCTTTTGTTTTACTCCCGGCTCCCGCACGTCAAAACAGCGGGGTGCACCGCCTCGCCCCCCACGGCCCGGGTACCTTGGTGTCCACGTCGGCCAGGCAGTCCCGGCGGAAGCTGTCGAACAGGCCGCGACTCTTGAGCTGCTCCACTATGAGAGCGATGAGTTGCGGGTCTCCCGGAGGCAGCGAAGCGGGGTTGACAGGGCCCCCTGCACCACTAGAGCCCGCAGCCGGTCCCGAGGCCTGGCCCGCCGCGCCTGCTCCCGCACCGTCCGCCATGGCCGCGCCCCGCGCCCGCGCCGGGCCCCGCGCTCGGTTGCTCCTCCGGGAGCCGCGGGCCGCGCTGCGCAGACACGGAGGGCCCCACGGAGGCGGCGGCGACGGAGGCGGCAGGGTGGGAGGCGGCGGGGCCCACGACGCTGCCCGCTCGCAGCTCTGCTGGCGCTCGTCTAATGGCGTCACCGGGGGCCTTTGCATTGTGGGACGGTTGGTTTCCTGGAGCCATCGCTCAAGTTCTTATAGACTGGGTCTGGCCGTTGAAAACTACAACTCCCGGCAGACGATTGGCTCGCTCGCGCTAGTTCGCGGGGCAGCATGGGAATTGTAGGCTCAAGCCTTAGTAATGGCTTGAACTCAATCGGACCCGCATCCTTCCCAAATCAGACAGCCCCACAGAGCAGTGAGCAATCACCGTAAAGCTGATTGGAAGTCCACACTTTAAAGACTGTGATTCAATAGCTCTGTTTCCATGTCTGGCAGCCTGTGCTTTTGACGTGCACTCAACTCCCACGACCTCCTTGAGCAATATGATCTGGAAAATTTGGTTAACAATGGATTGATCATATTTCTTTTTCAACAAAAATAATTTTACATATTTTGTACTGATTTCCCCGCTGTTGCCACTGTTAGAAATAAGTTTGGGATTGCAAGGAGAGACCATCACTCCAACTGAAGTGCCTGTACAAGGAAAATGACTATGTATCAAGAGGGTGTGCTGGGGTGGACCAGTCAGGGGAGCAGCCACACCTATACCGGAGATGCATTTGGTTTTTTATTCTAAGGAAGGTGGTGGCTGTGTCTTTTCCCAATTGGCTAGGGCCCCACCTCACAAACTTACTCAGTTGGCTAGTCTGAAAATATTTTGTGCATAGGAAATAGAGGAGGAAGGGGAGAGGGGTCACTGCTCCAAGGAGAAAAGGGTCACTGCCCCAGGCTATCAAATTCCTGGACCAGAGCAGTGGCCCTTTGTGTAAATAAAGGTTTTCCTGGGTGGAGAGGATTCAAATATTTGCAAGTCTTACAAGGTGGGGGAGACAAAAGGATCTTGATTCCTAGTTCTAAACACAAGATTGTGTGTGTGTGTACATATATCTGTATATATATGTATACATATATGCGTGTGTGTGTGTGTGTGTGTGTGTGTGTGTGTGTGTGTGTGTGTATTTGATTTTTTGAGACAGGGTTTCTCTGTGTAGCCCTGGCTGTCTTGGAACTCACTCTGTAGACCAGGCTGGCCTCAAGCTCAGAGATCCACCTGCCTCTGTCTACAGAGTGCTGGGATTAAGGACGTGCGCTTCCACGCCCAGCTCAAGTTTTGTGTATTTTATAGGAATGATGATGTTTGTTATTTCTTACATGCCACTGTCCCCCTTTCCTTTCATTCCTTGGCTGATCATCGACTCAACTTCCCCAACTCTCAGAACCCCATCTCCAGCAGTTACCCCTCCTCTCTCAGGAGCACTGGAAAGAATGTAAGTTTTACCATTTACCCTTGGCTCCTGGGAAAATGCAGACCAGGCAGAGAGATCCAAGGTGCTCTTACTGAAAGGTTTACAACACGCCCCCACGGTTGGGCGTGTTCGCATATGCCCAACGGACACTTCCACCTAGCCAGTTCCAGGTCAGGATAGCCATTTCCGGGTCAGGGCATCTCGTGTGACCAAGATCCGTGACATTCCACTGGCTATGTAGGCAGGCAACGTGACCATGTGATCTACGCACTTGTGTGTAGTAGTGACGTTGATCTGTCCACGCCCAGCCTTTAAAATCCGGCACCATGTTCCCGGTTCCTTCTTCTTCTTCCTTCTTCTCCACACACGTGTTTCCCGCAGGCCTGTTCACTCTCTGTCCCTTTATCTTTAATAAAACTCTTATTAACGGATTCTGTCGTGTTTCGTGACATTTCCATGCAGGGTAAGAACACAGAGCAGCCGAATAACTAACACTTACCCCACATTTACTACCCAAGAGAGCTTAAATTAGACCACAAAACAAGTTGCCACTTTTAGTTCATAGTCCTTTCACATCAGCCCAGCCAGTCTCAGAGGTTAAACTAATCACATTGCCTCATAATAGACTGCAACCCTTTGGGATATCTCAAGTCTATACTGCTGATCCAGGCTGACCTCTCATATTTAAGCTCTAAGGGATAGCTCAGCCCCACTCTCCCAGGGGTGGGTGTCAGTCTTCTTTTAGCCCGCCTTGTCTCAATTTCAGTCACACCACATCTTACTCTCTTCACAAAAACTTTTCTGGCCCCAGGCCTGATGTACTCTATTGTTGAGCCAGATTCTTATAGCAGTTGTAATTGGAAGTGAAAAATGTATGGGCTCACTGGCCACCTGCACTCTCTGGATGATGCTCAGATTGCAGGACCCCCAAAAGACCACCATGGAGACCGAATCCCGAATGTAAAAGCAAAGAGTCTTTATTTTCTTCAAGATCCGAACTTGGTCTCTCTGTCTTTCTGACCCAGCAGTGATAGCAGAGAGCCCTGAACCCAGGCAGAGTAGAGTTTTTAATCATAGCAGGGGTTAGGATGAGAGGGTTTCCAGGGTTCAGGACCCTGATTGTCTGACAACGGTCTAGGGGTATCTATAAAACAAAAAGAGGAGGCTGAAGAGATGGATCAGAGGTTAAGAGCACTGACTGCTCTTCCAGAGATCTTGAGTTCAATTCCCAGCAACCACATGGTGGCTCACAACCATCTGTAACGAGATCTGGTGCCCTCTTCTGGCCTGCAGTCACACATGCTATATACATAATAAATAAATATATCTTTAAAAAAATAAAGTGTTAGAAGCTAAAAACAAAAAACAAACAAACTAAAGAGGTGTGTGCTAGACTCAAGGACATCTGGCCACCTTATCTAATGGAATGTTTGGGATGTTAGGTGCTTCCCCATCCCTGGGTGGACCCCTGGTTGGTGTCAGCTTATGGCTTTTCCTGGATCTGGGTGTTGCCTGACAGTAGTCTGTCACAGAAGCTGTGCCTAGGCCCCTAAGCCTGTCATGGCAGCTGTGTGGTCAAGCTGTTATGGGGCTCCTCCACACTCTCTACTTCCCCAACCCTACCCAGAGTGTAAGCTTCGGTAGAAAGCATGACTGTTTTGTCTCTGGTGCTCCGCACATTTGGCCGAAAGTCCCTGTTTCCCAGCTGTAGAATAGTGTAACCATCCTGACAGGAATGAAGATATTCTTACGAGCTTGTGCCCTGCCCTTTGACTATGAGAATATTGAACCAATGGTCCCCAATAAATTTAGTAGTCTCTTCCTTGAAGACTCTCATGCTGACAGATGGAATATATTGAAGTCTGGTGTCCACCAGAGGGAAAGCTGTTGATTCCACTGGGCAGGATTAAGACCACTATCACAATTTTTGTGCCAAATTTGAAGCAAGCTTTTTTAAATACAGGCCAGGATGATGGACACTGGCCAGGTCCATACCTGGGATTCCCAGAGAATGGCTATGAATGACGTCAGTCAGGTACTTATAAAGACAAGACCCACAAGGCTGTCACTTGCTACCGTCATCCAGTTGGGGGCAAGCATACATCCTGATGTACTTCCTGATGTTAGGTCTCAAACCTGGGAAGAATGGCTGAGGTGCCTATTTAATATATCAAAGCAGATGCTGGCCACCAGGTTATCTCTGCATCCCTCAGTCTCCATCCGTTACAGGGCCCTCCTGGCTGATATATCCCGCCCCCTACCCTAAACTTTTCCAGCCCAGGGCTTGGGCTACCCTTCCTCCAGCTACCCTTCTGTCTTAGTTAGGGTCTTATTGCTTTGAAGAGACACCATGACCACTGCAACTCTTATAAAGGAAAATCTTTAATTGAGGCTGGCTGACAGTTTCAGAGGCTTAGTCCATTATCATCATGGCAGAAAGCATGGTGGCATGCAGGCAGATGTGGAGCTGGGGAGGTAGCTGAGATTCTACATCTGGATCCAAAGGCAGCAGGAAGTGACTGAGACACACTTTTTCCAGCAAGGCCACGCCTCCTAATAGTGCCACTCCCTATGAGCCTATGAGGACCATTTTCTTTCAAACTACCACACCTTCCCTGTATAATCCAGTCATTTTGGTTACCTGATCTTTTCATCTATTTTTTGGTCAGTCTCTTGGCCCAGGCTGTCCCTCTTGGTTGGCAGCTCCCCTCCCCCTGTCCTCATGGACATGTCCCTCTGGGTCATGTCCACTCTGAACTCTCCGAGATGTCTGCTCTCCCTTTTATCTACAATAACCCTTCTCCTCCACCATACCTAAGAGTAGTCGTGTCCTTTCCTTGTTATTTCTCTCTCCATTCACCTGCCTATGTACCTCCTGCCTGCATGTGATCAAGCACATCTGCAACGCCTTGTTTACAGAAGAGAAAACACACGGCTTGCTATCTTACATGAACAACAGCCTCCAGCATTCCAGGAAGTTATCTGTCCTTGGGCAAGTGGGGCTTACAGGTTAGAGGCATTTTTGTTTTATAAATGTCTTGTCTGCCAGGAAGGGATTCTACACTATTCTGACAACATTGAAGGCTACCTTGCAGGAGAGACTAACTATGTGCAGCTTGACCAGCTTATACCTCTTGCCCTCTATAAACCTATACCTTATGTCAGGACTCTGGAAGACGGTCTTGGTTCGGTACAATCACTAGGCCTATGATCACGTTAGCTGAATCTACTTTCTGTTTTCCAACATGTCTCCGTGGTTAGCCTTTCACAGATGGTGTTGTGCCCAGGTCGTGACCCCCAGAGAGACCACCAAAGACGAGCATGCCGGAATGCAAAAGCAAGGTTTAATTCTGGATATCCAAAAGCAATACAAGCCTAGGCAGGGACTTCGTCCAATACATCCAACGCAGTGGAGGCTGGAGGAAGTGCCCACCTATCTGCAAGCTCAGCTTTTAAAGGGAAAAATCACAAGGTTACATCATTTAGGGGTGCTAGTACAGGTACAATTCTGATTGGCTCGCTTCTAGGGACTTCCAGAAATTACTTCTAAGGGAGTGGTTGCCCACCACTATTTCTCATTGGCTGCCCTCAGGTGGGGGCATGTCTGTGGTCAGTTACCCTGGAAACCAGGGAGAGGACATTCCATAGTCTGGCAGGCATTACCTCTTGACTATCTTGTGACTCTGTACTTTTACACTTCCTGATTTCTGGAATCTGAACTGATTTGTTTCAGTAACTATTGGCCTATTCCTAGAAGGAGAAATCTTAGGCCTTAGTTTTTGGGTGAAGGCATTTTGGTCTTATTTTTAAGATGGCTCATTTTGGTCTCACAATGGGTGGGTGGGCAACCCTGCCTTGTTAGGGTTGCCAGGGCCCAGGCTCTGACTCTAACAACTCCACTATTTGGTCAGACAGTATGTGGATAGGGACATGTTTTAGTCACCATCTTCATGAAGTCCTAGTGTAGTAGGAGTCACTGGGATAGTCTGCCATGACCTAATGGGAAAGTGATGCTCACAGTGCAGTATCTCACCATCACTGGGCCCTGTGTGTGGCTGTTGGGACTCTGGACTATGAAGAGGCGCTGCTCCGGATGCCCTGTACACTTGCCTTTGTTACCACTGTAACTGGATGTGTTGAGGGCTGAAACTAAGGATTGAGTTGATCGAGATTATAGGAGGTCTGTTATTAATCCAAGTCTTGCTAAGGGGAATCCAAAAATGCACTCCTCTGCCACCATAAGGCCTGTAGTATACAATAGTGGTCACCAGGGGACGCCATTGCTGTATTTATAGCCCAGGGCATTTGAATCAGAGCAGTACTGTTTGGACTTTGGTCTCAGAAAACAGTGATCTAGATTTCAGTCCCTTCAGTAACTGCTGTCAAGTCTCAGTATTAAAACTGTTCAGGACTAGGGATGTAGCTAGGTAGATGCTGACCTATTCGTGGACAAGGTCCTGGGTTCAATCTGGATTTGATCTCCGGCACTGAAACAAACAAAAGATCTTTTCTGTGATAAGTTGCCTCAAACTCAGTGAATTTTTTTTTTTAATTGGTTTTTCGAGACAGAGTTTCTCTATGTAGCCCTGGCTGTCCTAGAACTCACTTTGTAAAACAGGCTGGCCTTGAAACTCACAGAGATCCGCCTGGCTCTGCTACCTGAGTGCTGGGATTAAAGGCGTGTGCCACCACCGCCCGACTAAACTCAGTGAATTTACACCTATTATATATTAGGATATTTACATCAAAGCCCGTGATGAGGTGGAACCCTCACAAGCCGAAACCTAGACCTTGCAGAAACTGGAAGTGAGATGAGTGGTTTTTCCCAGGCTTGTGTGACAGAACAGAGAAGCCACAGGCTTTTCACATCAGAGGGCACTAGACTGGCTGCCAGCATCTTCTTGTGGGTGACAGGTCTTTGGGAGAGCGGCAGGGCCAATTCCTCATGATAGTCAGTCTTAGCAGTCCTAGCAATTCCTGTTAGCAATCTTCCAATCCTTAGCAAAGGTCTAATAACATGTTGCTGTTGTGGATTTACGCTTGGGTTAGGACTTGGATTAGGGCGGCTCTTTGATTGACTCTCACCTTCTCAGCTAGCCTACAATTCCACTAAGCAGGCTGGGAAATGTAGTCTTTAAACCTTTTTATCTAGAAGACTGTTAAAAATTGAGTTCATATTATTTAGGATTCATAACAAGTGCACAGTGAGAGGACATGAGCGGACTCTCCTGTGGGCTTCCTTTATCTCCAGGGTTACAAGGGACCTTTCTGGATTGGGTATTGAGGGAAATTTTGGCTGTTGGTCCTTTGGTCATTTAAGAAGTTTCAACATTAAAATTTGAGGGAAAGGTGTGGGACCAGGAGGGCCCATTGGGTGTGAGGCTCCTCAAAGGCCAACAGACCCTTACTCAGAGTGCCTTAACCACCCCCACCCCACTCCCCACCCCACAATGTTCAGCGTCCCTTGAGTCCTAACCTGTTATCTCTCACTGTAACAAAATCCCTGAGACCAGGGAAGTTATAGTGTGGCTTAGATCACTGTTCTGCCTCAGAGGCCTACAGATCCTCCACCTTCCAAACCCCACTGCTCCTCAAGCAGCTGCAAGCAGATGGGCTTTTGCAGAAGGAACCCAGGGCCCCTGAGTAAAATGTCTGTTTCTGTAGGAGACCGTGTGTGGTGAGGGTACCTATGGAAGAGCGAGGCTGCCTGAGTGGGTTCTGGAGGCTGGGCTCAGTTCTGGCAAGGATTGCTCCAGGCCCCACGAGAAGTTCTTGCTGGGACCTCCATTGGATAGCTGTTTCTGCCGCATGGAGTTTGAGCTCAGGACTGTCTCGATGCAGGTGTTTTCTTGGCTTCCAGATGGGATTCGAGGAGGAAACAGGTCCCAGTGCCTCGACAGAAATAAAACCCAGCTCTTATCTCCATTCCCGTGTCTTCCTGCTAGCTACCCTTTGCCAGGTGGCCTTAGACAGCAGGTTCCAGGAGGTACACATGCCATCCCCATCAGCTAGTCCCAGCTTGCTGGTGGACCCAAAGCAGCATGCACTTGCTCACCCCAAGGCAAGCCTGCACAGCTATTTCTGGCCCCGTGATGTGTGGTACTTCTAGGTAAGAACCTTTGATTGCTGGCCAGATTCTGTGCAGACTGGCAGTTCTCCCCTCCCCTCCTGCTTCCCTGCAACCTCACAGCAGCTTCTAATTAGATGTGTCTATGCAGTGCTCTTCATCACAAGTGATGGTGTGCAATGGTTAATCAGCCTGAGCCTCTTCATTAAGGGCAGCCTTGAAAGGAGCCCTCAGCTGTCCTTGACACGTTTCATCACAGCTGCATTACCTGACCCAACCTTATTGCATTTGTCATCGACTTAGTTGCCTGGTCTTTGGACATCCTTCCAGTTTTGGAGCAATTCCCCACTCCTGGATAGAGGCAGAGCCTTCCTGAAGATGGTGGAAATGCCAAACACCCACTTTCCTGACCTCCTTTGCACTTCCCGTGTGTGGCAGGGGCCGGCGCTGTGGCTGCAGTGGGTGTGTGGCAGGGGCCGGCGCCGTGGCTGCAGTGGCATGGCAGTGCAGAGACACTGCTGCCGTGGGTCTGTAAAGAGCTTCCACCGTGGTCCTGCTTCCTTGCTCTTCCTAGTTAGCCATTCTGTCCATCACTTCTGTGAACCACTCACTGTGTGCTCTCAGTGAACTCCCTTTCACCTGGACTCACCTGGAGTCCATTTGCATCGATGCGGCCATGAGCCCTAGCTAGCTGCCTTTAACTGGAGGCTGACAGGAGACTGCTATGCAGCAGGAGTGGAAGGAAGGAACTGTCGCTCTGTGATGACTCCCCTGCCCCTCAGGGACCCTTCTCCAGGAGCAAAACCCCAGGTCTGCCTGGCCTTTGCACATGTGGACTTCAGGGGTTTGTTTTGTTTTGTTTTTTTGTAAAATTGGCAAATAATAGGAACCATGAAACAAAGCCACATCACAAATCTACCACGTTATTATTAACCCAGCCCCTATTATCCAAGACCCCTAGAGAATACTGGAAGTCACAGCTAGTCCTGAGCCCTGTATAAGCCTGTGCTGTCTTGTTCTTACAGAGCTCAGCATCCTTACAAGGCAGCCTCTTTCCCTGTTAAGTGCTTTACAGCTTGTCTTTGGCACATCTGAATTGCCAGATCCTTACCCTTAAGCCTTGGTTAGGTGAAGGTCCCTGGAACACAGACACTGATATCCCACAGTGGCTCTGATAACTGAGGTAGCTGCTAAGTGGGTAGGTAGCACATACTACGTGGATACGTTGGACTGATGGAAGATTCTTCCTGTAGCTGAGTTAGAATGGCCATTGCAGGGTTTCATCACACTGCTCAGAACATGAGTCATTTATTTTCTGCAATTTTGCATTTAAGTTTTTGGGACTGTAACTGATTGATGTCCACTAAAATTGTGTGTAAAGGGGACTGTGGTATAAGTGTTAACTTGTGGGAGAATAGCCAACTGGAAAAATCATGGTTGGTGTGACAACCCCATGATGAATGAAACCTAATGTTTTCCTGTCCTTTGCCTCCTTGAGGGCCACAGAAGAGTCCTCATAGTTCTGATTCACTCATCTGTGGTTCTGCTCAAGGTCAGAGGCCCCACATAGAGTCATGAAGACTCTGAGGGACAAGGGAGAAGCTGAGCAGTGTGGGGGAGCAAGGGAGAAGCTGAGAAGTGTCGAGGTGGGAAAGACACTGTTTTCATTTGGGTCTGAAACCCTAAATCTCCAAGTGTGCAGAAGGGGGCTGCTCACCTGCAGTCACACAGGAGTCTGGGCCCCGGGCCTTTTCCCACTGCAGTCAGGTGACATCCTGGTGGCAGAACTATGCTGCAATCCAAGTTTGCAAAATTGAACTGAAAAAGGGGACAACTGCCCTAAACAATGACACCCCCCAATACACACACACACACACACACACACACACACACACACACACACACACACACTCCACATGACCAATGGATCCTCATTCCCTCCTGAAGAAAGACACCCACCGCACCCCCCAAGGCTCCCTTTTGCTTTCTCGGGCATCTAAAACGCTTGACTGAGGAACAGGGAAGCTGCTGAATTGATCTTTTAAATTAACACGATCCCAACCAAAGAAATCTGGAAGCCCAGAACTTTCTCATCCAAGTGGCTGCCAATGCCCCGCCCCCGCTGAGGCGCTCCCTTGTTCTCGTCTGCTCTGCCCTAGATTCATGGGCTGTTTTCAGAATCGTTGGCAATTTTCTCTGCACTGTCCTGACAACCCTTGGCAATGAAATTAAAAAGCTACTTACTGAATCTTGTGACAGAGAAATCTGCAAGAGGGGGCTGCTTCTTGAGGGCTGGAATACCACCCGCATGACAATGGGGTCCACAGTGGGGAGAGGAGAGGACTGGGCTGCCGAGTTGGAAGGAGAGAGTGCACTCTGGACTGAAGACTGAAAACTTCCTCTGTCCTCCAAGCCTGGCTTTGAAATGCTGAGTGGGCACATGGTCCTACAGCAGTGCCCTGGCCCCTCAGCCAGGTCTGGTGCGCTGGCCCACAGGGCTGGCGAGTTGGAACTGGGGAGAGGAAGTCGCTCCAAACTGGGCAGACCCTAGGAGGTATTCCACTGTCTGGCCTTATGTCTACCCCAAATGCATACACCAGGATTAATGCCGCCAGCACTTCAGTACCCCAGCGACTTTAAGAAAGCTCTGCATTGAAGAATTTTAATGACTCTTAAGAAGAAACTTTCTGGGAAAAAGTTGTGGTGTAAGCAATATCAAATATGATCTTTCCTATCAAATACTATAAAATTTGAGTTTAGGACAAAAAATCAAGATCCCTTTGTCTCCCCCACCTTGTAAGACTCGAAAATATTTGAACCCTCACCACCCAGGAAAATCTTTGTTTACACAAAGGCCCATGACTGTAGTCCAGGAATTTGATGGTCTTGAGCAGTGACCCTTTTCTCCTTGGAGCCCTGACCCTCCCTCCCCCTGCCCCAGCCCTTCCTCCTCTATTTCTTGGTTGCTATTTCTTTATAGACTAGCAATAGAACAAGACTGTGAGGTCAGACCTCACAATCCCTCCCTCTCCCCGTCCACCTCTGTTTCTCTCTCTTTCACTCTCCCCTACTACACACACACACACACACACACACACACACACACACACACACACACTAGCATGACCCTCTCGATCAAGAGTAAAGTTTGCAGCAGCCTGGTGGCCCATACCTTTAATTCTAGCACTCGGGAGGCAGAGTCAGGTTGATCTCTGTAAGTCTGAGGCCAGCCTGGTGTACATAGTGAGTTCCAGAGCAGCCAGAGCTACACAGTAAGACCCTGTCTTGAAAAACAAAAAAACCAAACAAACAAAATGAGTAAAGTTTACCTTGTCTGGACAAGGTGGCCTTCTTCTTTGTGACCCTGCACTTATTTTAACAGTGGGGCACATGGTATTGTGGGTGTCTCCCATCCAAGTACTAATCAGACCTGACCCTGCTTAGCTTCCAAGATCAGACGAGATCAGACGCATTCAGGGTGCCATAGACATGGGTGTCTCTTGAGAGGTGGCATTGGAGCTGGGACCTAAATAACAAGCTACTGGTCACACTCCGCCCTGAGGGAAGGGTCCCCAGGGAAGTAGGCAGAGGACCTTCTATCCTAGGGGACCCACCTTTACGACTTGATCACCTCCTAAAGGCCCCTGTGACTGATTGCTTCAGATGTCAACTTGACACAAACCTAGACAAACTTGGGAAGAAGGACTCTCAGCTGAGGAACTGCCTGTCTCAGATGACCCTGTGGGTGGACCCCTAGGAAATTTTCTTGATCGCTAACTGATGGAGAGGGCCCAGCCCACTGTGGGGGATGCCACCTCTTGGCAGGTCAACCCGGGCTATCCAGAAAGGGTAGGTGAGGGAGTGTGCTGCTAGTTTTATGTCAACTTGACACGAGCTAGAGCCGACTTAGAAGAGAATTGAGAAATTTCAATAGAGAAAATGCCCCCACCCAGCTGGCTTGTGGGCAAGCCTGTGGTACATTTTCTTGACTGATGATTGATGTGGGGGAGTCCAACTCACTGTGGGTGGTGCCACCCATGGGCTGGTGATCCTAGGTGCTATAAGAAAGCAGGTTGATCAAGCCACAAGGAACAGGTCAGTCAACAGCATTCCTCCGTGGCTTCTGCATCAGCTCCAGCCTCCAGGTTCCTGCCCTGTTTGAGTTCTTGCCCTGACTTCCTTTAGCAATGGAGTGTGATCTGAGAGTTGTAAGCTGAAATAAGTCCTTTCCTCCCCATGTTGTTTAGGGTCCTGGTGTCTTAGCGCAGTGATAGGAACCCTCAGACAGCAAGCCTAGGGAGCCAGCCAGTAAGCAGTGTTCCCATAGTGATTTCTGCTTCAAGCTCCTGCCGTTAGTTCCTCCCTTGGCTTGCCTTGATGAGAAACTATAACCTGTGAGCTAAAATAAATCCACTCCTCCCCAAGTTGGTTTTGGTCATTGTTTTATCATAGCAGCAGGAGAAACCAAACCAGGAAAGCCCCACTTCTAAAACCGTGAACAGAGGAACCTGGAGATTGTTTCCAACAGGTGGACTCTGGGCTCACATCCAAACCATACAGTGGGCGGCTCCCGACTTAGGGCCACACCTGCGTGGGGCTAATCTCTCTTGCTGCCTCTGTGAGTGAGCTCATGCTGCCTCTGCCCTTTCCAAGCTGAGTCTGGCTAAGCAGTGGTCTGAAGTGTTTGCTTATATTATCCTATTATTAATAAAAACTCAGGAGTTGGGGTTGGGGATTTAGCTCAGTGGTAGAGTGCTTGCCTAGCAAGCACAAGGCCCTGGGTTCAATTCTCAGCTCCAAAAAAAACAAAAAACAAAAAACAAAAACCTCAGGAGTCAGATATTGGGGTAAAAACTGATACAGCCAAAGAGCAGCAGGGAAACGATCAAATGACCCTAACTCTCCACACTTCCCAGATAGAAAGGGCCAAGAATCTCTCTAAGACTCTCCCTATATCTTCCTGTGCCCCCTTATCTGGGTCCTCCAAAACCTCTATGACTAATTCCAGTTAGCCAATCACTGATTCCGCCCTCTGATTCAAGGTAAACTTTATTAGCAGTCTTGGAGTGTCAGTGGAACAAATAGCCTGTAACAGTAGTCAGATGAGTTCTGTAGTACTCCATTCTCTGGACCCCTAGGGGGAGTTGACCTACATGGCCAAGACTTCCCTGGTCAAGTGATGACCCTCAGAGCCCTGCAGCTGTCCTAGATGTCCAATCCAGCGGCATTCCATGACCATATTGGCAAGACTCATGGGATTTAGCAGCCAGGACCGTTTTATTAGAAATATGAAGTATGAGACTCTATCTCTGGAAAGGGAGCTAAGAACTTAAAAGGCACTGAATACAGTCTCATTCACTCATTCATTGCTTGTCAAGCACTTACAATGTGCCCTGCATTATATTAGTGCTAATTTGCTGAACAGGAAACTATGGTGATCAAAATAAAAATGATTCTGGCCCTCGGGGATATCCGTGTTTTTAAGGGAGGTGTTCATAGTCACAGAATAAATATGTAAAGTTGAATCCCAGAGAGAAGTGTAGCATGAAATGTTAGGTCATATTAATAAAAACAAACCTGAAGCTGGGTATTGGGGTGAATGCTGGAAGATCAGAGAAGCAGAACAAGCCACAGTTTCCTCATCTCACCAATTCCTCAGCTGATCCTGTTTCCTCAGACTGGAAGCTTCTGTGTCCTCATCCGAATGGGTCTCAGCTGAACTGCCGCTCAAAAGTCTGAAAGCTTAACCCGCTCTAGTTCCTCGTCCTCATGCCTTATATACCTTTCTGCCATCACTTCCTGGGATTAAAGGCTCTTGTTACCACACCTGGTTGTTTCCAGTGTGGCCTTGAACTCACAGAGATCCAGAAGGATCTCTGCCTCTGGAATGCTAGGATTAAAGGCGTGTGTGCCACCATTTTCTGGCCTCTATATCTAGTGGCTGTTCTGTTCTCTGACCCCAGATAAGTTTATTGGGGTGTACATAATATTTTGGGGAACACAATACCACCACAGAGAAGACCAGAACATATGCTACAGGTATGGATATGGCCAGATGTAGTTTGATGAGACCGGTCTGACAATTATAAACACCCAGAATGCTTGTGAAACATGTGAGTTTCACTATTAATTCTTGCCACATTATTACATATGGAGGCTGGTCCAAGCAAGTCTGAAATCAGTCTAGTTCTAAGATTAGCTAAAGAGTCTTGACAGTAACAAAGATGGTCGACTGCTTCTTGTTTGTAAACATGAAAGGGACAGATGACATTGCTATCTGTGTGGCATCTCCTATGTCAGGCAAGGTGGTAGGTGGGCACTAAGAGTCGTTGGGATGAGCATCCTGCATACTGTCATTTGAAGATGCAGCTCTCTGTTCTGGTGCTGGTGACTGTCTCACAGCGACCCTCTACATACACTGTGCCGAGTATTCTCGGCTTGCCTGGTTTGGTTTTATTCATGGTTTGACCCTGTCACCAGATTTCTGTGGAGATTAACCTGCCAGAGTTTGAAATGGGGGCCGCTCATTCTCCAGGGCCAGGCTTTTCCATCTGATGAAACCAATTGTGCCTACGTCTTGAGTGAGGTAGGCATAGAGAGGACATCTGCAAGGCAGATCTCTTATTAGATTAGAAAAATGGAGAATCTATGTTTGAGAAAAGAACACTATTTCTGTCTTCCATCCGATGTCACACTCGTTTCATTTTAAGCCACCTCCCTTTCCAGAACACAATCCACCTCCCCTCTCCTCATCTCTTCCCCCACCATCTCTGCTATCATTCCTCTTTTCCTCCCTCCCTCCCTCCCTCTCTCTTTCCCTCTCTTCCTCCTCTATTTCCTGTGCCTTTTTCCTCTCACTTCCCTTTTTCCTTCCTTCTCCTCCTCTTCCTCCCTGCCTCTTTCTCTACCTCTGGCTTCTCTTCCTTTTTGAATCATCCCACACTAGTTGGCTGTTGATCTGGAAGGTAATAGTGATGGAGAAAGTTAATTTTAGGGGACTTCAGCTCAACCAGGGGCTGTGGATATGATCTACAGGTGTGGTGTCCCCACTGCTTAGCTTTCTCTAGAAACGGGAGTAATTCAGTGTCATACACATTTACCAGAGCACGAGTTTATTTTCCTCGGCCTTCCGGGTTCCAAGAAGGAGTGATGCACAATCCCTTTGGCTACTCCCTTCCTAATGAAAGCTTCTTCTCCGAGCAACTGCCCCTCCCCAGGCTCTGGAGATAGAACTCGGTAAGTTACTGGGGCAGCTATGGGCATGGCCTGAGTCCTGACCAAGACTGGGCTCTGCATGGGCTAGAGGAAGCCTCTTTAGACACGGGGATTGGGTGCAGTGTGTGGAGCGGATGAAGTTCTGAGTGAAGGTGTGTTATTGACCTGAGCATGGCCTTGTCAAGAACAATGGGAATGACAAGGCCATCCCCTGGCTAGGCTCAGAGGCATGGCAGATTCTTCCCCTGGTCCAAGAAGAACATTGACAAACGGTTGACCTTTAACTATCAGTGTATGCAGAAACTATCAGCTGCAGCCTCCTCCCCGCAGGTGACGACATCCTGAGACTGCTCCCCTACAGAGACCTTCTACACAGATTAGCTAACCTGCCTCTTCCTTGTTGCTGTATGTGATAAGTGAGCTGAGTTTGTGGGCTGTCCTGGGTGTGTCTCCATCAGTGCTCACAGCCCACCTGATCCCAGCCTTTATGTACATGTGTCTGTCTTCACTCTCATTGCCCCAGTCAGGTCTGTGCAGCAGTACAGCACCCACATTTGAAAGATTTGGAAACGGGGGGCTAAGATCTTCTGATTCTGTTGGAGGACAGGCAAAGTCTCTCTGAGGCCCTCTGTTCCCACCCAGGAAGGGCCATTCTTGTGCCCTCTGTGCTCCAGGATGCAAACATTTCTCTGAGAACAAACAGTCCTAGATCTGGCCAGCCATAAGCATGGTGGGAGAGGACTCTGCAGTCAGCTGGTCAGTGTCTGAGCCTGGCTCTCCTCAAAGGGTGTGGACACGGGCAAATCGGCTCAGAAGCTGAGGGTCCAGATGTTCTGTGAACCAGGAACAAACATTGTATTCTTTCTCGTTTACAACTCCTGGATCATGGGGACCTGTAGTTATGTACTTGAAGGTAGAAGCAAACATGTCTAAGGGGACTAGTGGGACCAATGAGATGGAGAAAGGGCAGAGCAGACAGGAATAGGCCCAACCTTAGAACGGTGTCAAGTGTCCTTACGGAACACAATACCACATACAATGAGTATACACGATGAAAATTTGAAATAAAAACTGAGATGGCCACACTGTCTCATAGGATTTAATAAGACGAGGCATAAAGAAATGTCTGATGTAGAATGGCTGTGAAAATACAAGTTCCAATTCTCCCCTGGTTTGTTTCTGATAAACATGTTGGCAAAGAAATCCACCCAAGAGCTGGCATGTCAGGCACCTGTGTTCTAGAATCTGCTCACTCTGGACTTGGTCTCTAGTTCCTGCTTCTTTCTAGGACAGGTTTTCTCTGGTTAGGATCCTGCCTGAGCTTTAGCCTCCCCTCTAAGGTAGATATCCAGCCCCCACCCCAACACCTAGAGAGCTGTGTTCTGGATGACACTGGGCAACGCAAGACTAGTATTGAATCTCATGCTCGCATAGTTGTCATGGTAACACTTCTTGGGAGTAGTCCAGCAAGACCTTTGCACAACCAAAAAAAAAAGATCCTGAAACACTAAGAGATGAGGAACCACCTCTTGATGTCCTCATGGGGAGTCTGCCATCGATAACAAGGGTGTGTGCAGGCGAGAAGAATGCTTGGAAATAGCATCTCAGGGTCCCAATGTTACCAACCTTTTCAAGGTGCCCTTTGGAATTTCCACATTGCACCCTGTCCTCTGGGGGTTCACCTGATGCCAAGAGCTTGTCTTGTATGAAGAACAGAGTCACTAACCTTTAGCTATAATTCGGAGGCATTTTTTCCCTCGAGGCTCAGAAACCATCACCCTGGCAACAAACAGCCCACCATTGGTTTTATGGAGGTCAGAGCCGGAGCCCGGGGTGTGAACAAATGTTCTCTGTCCTGCCCACCACTTCCCAAATAACCACTCAGAGGCTTCTATTACTTATAAATGTGCAGCCGATAGCTCAGGCTTGTTACTAACTAGTTCTTATATTTAATCCATTTCTATCAATCTATATTCTGCCATGTGCCTCGTGGCTTGTTACCTCATTTTTTTTACACGTCCTGCTTGCTTAGCAGCTGGCTGGTGTCTCTCTGATTCTGTCTTTCCTCCCCCAGCATTTTCAGTTTGGCTTTCCAGCCTAGTCTTATTCTGCCTTGCCATAGGCCAATCAGCTTTTTTATTAACCAATGAGAGTAATACATATTCACAGCGTACAGAGGGTCATCCCACAGCACCAAGGTGCTTTCCTTGATAGTGACCACAGCAGGGATGAACTTTTTGTTTATTTTGTTTATAATTTTATTTTTTTAGATAAGGCTGGCCTCAAGCTCTTTATGTAGCCAAGGAGAATGACCTTGAACTCCCAATCCTCCTGCCTCTGCTTCTAGAGTGCTGAGATGACAGAAATAGTCTACCACGCCCAGCTTTGTTTGTTTGTTCGTTTGAGAGACTCTCTTTAGTACAGGCTGGCCTGGAACTCATGGCAATCCTCTTGCCTCAGCCTCTAGGAGAGACTGCTCTACCTGATCAAGGAATCCTCCTAGGAGTGCTGTGTAAAATCAGAAAGAGATGTCAGGGTGGTCTGCTAAGGTGTCCCATCAGGCTCTGCAGGCCAAGCTGGGCTTTGGAGCCGGGTTCCTGGACTGTCACATTTCTTGGATCCAAGGAGCTTTCACAGGCACAGGGCATAGACAGAGTCCCCACTGGGAGTGAGTATCCAGGAATAGACCTACCTGTAGGAAAACCAAAGAGGTGCATATATGGGCACTGTTTCAAGCTATTTGATGGGCTTAAAATGACCAGAGTGGCAGGAGCTATGCACATTGACCTGGTGCCTGGCCATTGCTAAATATCACCTTAATGTTGAGATGGGGTGCTCGTGTCCCCATTTTACAGAGAAGAAAAGTGAAGCTCCAAAGAGCAAAAGCAGGAACCAAGGCTCCAGACATGAGAACCCACAGCCTGAGGATGGGATCAGGAGGTTTCGGGGGTATGTCTAAATGGATTAACACATAGGCAGACCACAGAGGAGAGAGGTAGGGAGGGGTCTGGGGAGGAGGCCTGCCTGATCTCAGCAGGATTAGCTGGTTTCTTGGTGGATCAGAGCTGACTAGACTCCTGACAGAGGTCACCACCCAAGCACAACCACAGAAGCAGGTCTGGCCAAGAGGGAGGAATCCCAGAATTGCTGGGCTGGGCCTGTGGTGGGTGTGAGTGTGTCTCACAGCAGAGGTGAACTGTGGAAGACTGCTTGGTGGAAGGGAATGGAGCTTCATTAGCTGTCTCCTGGGCAATAACTGAGGTCTGAGATGAGGTGCCAGGGTGTTGCTTTCCCCTGGTTTATGGAAGGAAGGAAGAAAAACAATGTGGTCTGAGCCATCAGACAAGTCTGGCTTTAACATTGATTTCCCCTGTGGATTTGTTCTGTGTCCTTGAGGAAGTTTCTAGACTTCTCAGAACAAATGGCCTGTATTTCACAGGTGTTTGGAGACAATGAGATATGATACTATAAGTGAACTCAGCTTCAGATTTATACAATACGAATACTCAATGATATGGCTGATGTTATTGTCAATACAAACACCCAAGTTTATTGTCTTTTTTTGGTAAGTCTCCAAAAGCCTTGGTTCCTTAGGACCGATCCTTGTGCAACTCAAAATATAAGGTCTATCTTCTCTTCCTGGATGAGTTCCTACTGGACAATCCAAGACCCATTTCAAAAGATTCCTATATCACGAAGGCCTTGTCATTGTTTGCAACATGAAGCATGTCAGTTATCTCCACCATGCGTGTACCTTAGCCCCCATCACACCATGAGTGGTTATGTTTGCCCAGTCTATCTTCTCAGCCAGACTTCAGGAGGTACAGAAACTGGCCCATCCCCCTTGCTTAATGGTTCCCTAGTCATGGTCTGCATATCCCAGGGGAACGCCCAGACCACTTCAAGCATCCTAGAAGTCTTCACTGTGTTTCTGCCTCTGGGACATTATTTGCCATTTTCATCTTGTTGGTATTTGCTCTGCTAGTGAATAAAACTGCTGGCATTTTAGTAGTACCAGGAAATGACTCGAGACTGTCACACAGTCACTGAGGTCCCCACTGGCACGCACTTGAATGCACACACATGCCAGGGGTGGTTAAGAATGTCCTTAATGAGGGCTGAGATGCAGCATGTGCCAGGCCCTGGGTTCAATTTCCAACAACTCCCCAAAGTCCTTATGGGAGCAGGAAAATGTTTAAGTTCTGAAACTTACCTTGAATACATGTCTTTTTAGCAACCTATGAGGCAAAATAAGCCAGGATAAAGCCCTAGGCTCTGTGCCAAAGCTCTGTACTGTTTGCCCCTGAGCTGAAGAAGCCATTCTTCACTGAACACCATTTCTAGCCGGAAGACCCGAACAGAAACCATTATTCACAGTAACTGGCCCGTGTTTTCTCAAAAGTTAACAACAAAGCAAGTCTGTCTTTGCAACAAAAGCAACGGATGGTGTTTATGGCTAAGGATAAACTTCGAGTATAACTTTATCTGTTAAGCTACCGTGAGCTCAGTGGTTCCCCCAACCCCTCAGCCTGATGGGAAATCTACTGCCAAGCACGATGCTTTCACAGCATCACAAAACACATTGCTGTGTCGAAGGTCTGCGTGAGCCAATGAAGCATTTGGGTTTGAGATAGACACTGCATGTTGGACCTCATGTGAGAGAGCAGGAAAACGTGGAAATATGGTTTTGGATCTGATGTCACAACCACCTTTACTCTTCCTTCATCAAGGGCTTAGTTTAATGCTGACACATACCCACAATTAAGAAGGCTGCTAAAATTCCTCCCATTTCCAAGTACCTGCTCATGGGACACCAGGTTAGCCCAATTCATGGCTGTTGGTTGAATGCAGGAGCAGATGTGGGGATCCAGGTGTCTTTGAATAAACACAGTATCAAAAGGGTTTGAAAATATGTATCAGTGTACCAGGCTTTTTCTTTTGGGCCACCAACCAGCTCCCAAATCATGACACAGACACTTACAATTATTAGTTTTGAATGCTTGGCCTAGCTCAGGCACATTTCTGGCTAGCTCTTTTAACTTAAACTTAAATCAACCTGTTTCTCTTTATCTATCTTTTGTCTGAAGGCTTATTACCTTTCTTACTTCTGTATATCTTACTTTAACTTCTTCTCTGTGTCTGGCTGGTGTCTGCCTGGGACGTGTCCCTCATCCTCTCCTTCTCCTCCTCCTCTTGTTCTTCCTTTTTTTTCTCTCGAGCCTCCTATTTCCTCCTATTTATTCTCTCTGCCCGCCATCCCTGCCTATCTTTTCTCCTGCCTAACTATTGGCCATTCAGCTCTTTATTAGACCAATCAGGTGCCTTAAGCAGACAAGGTGAAACAAATGCAACACATTTGTTACACATATGTATCTTTACACAATTAAACTAATGCATCATAAACAAAAGTAACACACCTTTACACAGTCAAAGTAATATTCTGCAGCATAATTGTAGCAAATGTAACACATCTTTGCCTAGTTAAAATAATATTCTACAACATACCAGGATGCCATGAAGCTTCTTATTCCACATTTTTGCCCTTGAAAATGTAGTTTATTTCTGTGAAACTATGTTGTACATGAATATGTACTGGATTTGTTACTGCTTTTTAAATAATGAATGAATGAGTATTTGTGTGATTCTTCAGTTTTAATTCTTATAAATAGATCCAGATGTTATCAATAATGTTTATTGTTTTAGTTTTGTGGGACAGGGTCTCACTGTGTAGCTCAGGTTGGAATAGAACTCACTAAGTAGCCCAGGCTGGCCTTGAACTTGTGACCTTCCTGCCTCATACTCCCACATTGTGGGATTTTAGGCATGTGCCACCTTGCCTGACTTGGGCTCCTCAATTATTTTTAAGAGTGTGCAAGGTCCTGAGACCAAAGACATTGAGAGTTGCTGGAGTAGCACATGTAAGATGCTCACTAAAGAGGTGTGGTGTCCCAGCCTTTTGGAGAGGTAATGGTAATCTTGGAGTGGAGTGGTAATCTTGGAGTCTCTCTGGGTGTGCCTCAAAACAGCTTGACCATACAGCTGCCATGACAGGTTTAGAGACCCAGACCCAGCTTCTGTGACAGGCTTACTGGCAGTCAATACCCGGACCCAAGAAAAGCAATAAACTGACCTCACCCAGGGAGGGCCTACATCTAAGTACCTGACATCCCAAACATTCCAACCATTAGACAAGGTAGCCAGATGTCCCTGAGCCTAGCACACACCTATTTTTGTTTTACAGCTACCCCTAGACAAATGTCAGTCAATCAGGGTCCTGAACCCTGGAAATCCCCTCACCCCAATCTCTGCTATGATAAAAACCCCACCCCACCTGAGCTCAGGGCTCTCTGCTCTCACTGCTGTGTCAAACAAACAGAGAGACCAAGCTCTAAGCTTGAAGATAAAGGCTCTTTGCTTTTACATACAGGATTTGGTCTCCCTGGTGGTCTTTTGGGGGTCCCTGAGACCTGGGCATAGCAGGTGTTGGTGCATGTGTTGATGATACTCTGAACAAATACCTGATGTAGGTTAAATTTATACAGAGAAGAGTTTATTCTGATCACAGTGTTAGAGATCAAAAGTTTAAATAACATAGAGCAACCTTCGAAAAGGGAGGCTTCCTTTGCCTGGTGTCTGGAAGGGGCTGCTGGAAGTCAGAGCTAGTGTTCAGAAAGGACTCCTCAAATGGCAAGAGCATGTGGGGACAGAAAAGGTCTCATCTCCAGAACAGGGCATCTGGGGTCCCTCAGTCCCCTCCCCACGGAAGGCACGCTCACAGGACACCTGGGGTCCCCCAGTCCCCTCCCTCGGAAGGCATGCTCCTAAGAATCACCCACTAGGCTCCACTTCTTGAAGGTCCCACTGCTCCCCAGCACCCCACGCTTCCAGCACAGGAGCCTTGGATGGACAAACAGCTTGCAAACCACTACACCCTGTCTCTGCTCCCCACGTGTCAGTCTTGGGACTGCCTGGTCAGCTCCTCTAGCGGCTGTAACCGGAGCTGAGCTGGACGGGTGGGTGACCTTGGAGCTCCTTCAAGCCCAGTTCTGCAGCCTGATTTATGCTAAGTAGGATTACCCAGGAGCCCTCACAACCACATCCCAAATTGCTTCCTCAGACTGCAGCCTCTGATTCCATTTGTTTCCTGCCTTTATCGCTGGGTTTAGGCCAGATTGGGCAGCATATGGAATCGCTGAGACCATCGTTTGAAATTAAATTTCAGAGATGTTAGGGGTCAAGTCTGGGGCAGCTTGTGGGCTATTTTTGAAGACGGACCATTTCAGAGGAGAGCAAAGGTGGACCGCTTCCCATTCCTGCCTCCCTCTGCCTGGCTGGGCATGACACATCCTGCTTCAGAACTGCTGATTGCGCTCTCCTTACTGATGGGCAGACCTGAGTGGGAGAGCAGTGACCTTTCCCTGCCCCTCACTCATGTAATCCAATCTCCCCTTTCGGCCTGAAAGAGAACCACTTCCCTGTGTGTGCCGAGTGGCTGCCTGTCGTCATTAGAGCCCAGGCCACTCGGCACTTGAGGAACCGGTAATGGGCCTGGAGAGATGCTCATTAGCTAATGTAGCAAAACACATAAAGAAGAAATGCAACGACCTCCAAGGCTTTCAGGGCTTGTGGAACCCGAGGACACCCTGGGGCTTCTAGGACCAAGGTGATGCCTCCTTTGCTGGGCCTCTGGAAGGGACTGCTAGGAGCCAGAGCCGGGCAGAGGGAGGAGGTGGGCTGAGATGCAGCTGTGACTGGGGACTGTGTACTTGTCTTGAATGAAGGAGCCTCAGTTTTTCCTCCCCCACAGTTCCTCTTCCATCAGTTATTACCCTGCTCCTCCCCACCAATCCCCCCTCCAGGAAGGGCCAGAGCCCAAGGTGGTACAGTTCTTGGCAAGATCCATCGACAGCCAACTCCTCTTGCAAGCCAAAGAAGCGGCTGCCTGGATCCGTACTGGAGTCTAGATTATGGACCGTTCTCTCAGACCACAGAGAGTCACAGCAGGAAGCCATCTGGGGATCTATGGAGCAGAATAATCTAGTCCAAGCATACAGGAAGCTGCAACTAGAAGAAATTTCAAGTTTCATTCTAAAAAGAGGTTGTGTTTTAGGTGAAACCAAAGAAAACATAGGAAGTACTAACTGTCTATATGCTGAACGAGTGTTTTGATGGATGAATGAAGAAGTGAGGTTATATATGGAAATGTATATATACCTGGCTTAGGTAGGCATTTAACCATTCTAGGCTCCAGTACTGAGTGTATAAACTAGGAAAGAAATAGAGTTGTTTCCAGGTATCTCTCTAAGGTTTACACAGTTGCTCCAGGTAAATGCTGAGAACAGCGCCTGACACGTGAGTGTCACCTGTAAATGTGAGCGAGTTATCACGTTCTTGTGACTATTATGCAAAGTAAAACCCCCCAACTCCCTCCCGCCCCCCAGGCATCCTACAGATGGAGCCTCAGAAGAGCAGGCTCCGAAGAGAGCAGCAGTGGGCCAGCAGTGGGCAGGGAACCACACAGCCCCAGAAGCCGCTGACCTTTGGCCTTAGGTTTTAGTTAGCTGGGACTCGGCTTCCTCAAATGCTCTTGGTTTACTGTTTCTTTAGTGCCCATGGGAGAGACACAGATAAAGCAATATAGGAATTGATTCTGTTAGACACCAATCAACTTTTTGGCTTGCAGAGGGTGGGCTCGGGATGGTGATGGGGGTGTCCTGATGCCTAGCACTCCCCATTTCTGTCCCTGAGGAGAACAGGCCTCAGCCTGGCACCTCCCAGAGCCCAGCTGGGCTGCATTTCATTAGCATCATTTCTCTCTCTTTGTTCTTATTTTTACCATGGCCACTTTTTTAAAACAGCAAGGGCAGCCTCTTGCCCCATAAAAGTGACAGGAGACACATTCTTCTTCATACAATATCTTCAGAATAAAATGAGTGAAAACGACTGAAAGAAATGTGGAAAAATGAAGCGCGTGAGGGTGTACTTGAACATGGCAGATGCTGGAAGGGGTTTGGTTAATGTCTGCGCTGAGGGTCGTGTGAGGAAGTGTCTGGAAGTCTGAGTTGGGAGGACTGGAGTCTGCTCCAGTTCTTTGTCACAGTAGAGGTCACAGAGCACTCCTCATTTGTCCTGGACAACTCATTT
Source organism: Peromyscus californicus insignis (assembly GCF_007827085.1). Taxonomy (NCBI): domain Eukaryota; kingdom Metazoa; phylum Chordata; class Mammalia; order Rodentia; family Cricetidae; genus Peromyscus; species Peromyscus californicus. The sequence goes on along the minus strand of NW_026294551.1, from coordinate 90,272,284 downwards.
GCATGTGGCTCCGCCCAGACTCTTTCATAGCTCAGTTCAAGGGCATCTCCTCAGAGAATTTCCCCACAATTCTCCCTGAGGGAAAGTCACCTTTCTGTGTACAGTCTGTTTTCTGTTTCTGTGGAAAGGCACCTGAGACAATCAATTTCAAAGGAGAACAGAGTTCCTTTGGCTCAGGGCAGGAAGATTGCAGTCTCTGGTAGCCTGTCTACTGCTTTTGGGTCCCTGGGGTGAGGTGGCCTGCACTGGTGAGAGAGGCCAGCTCCCTTCATAGCAGCAGGGTGCAAAGAGAGGGCAGAAGCTGGACCCCACTGTCCTCTACAAGGACACACCCCACACCCCAGGATCTGAAGACCTCTCACTAGCCCCCCACCTCTGAACACTTCCATCACCTCTGAATACTGTTACAGGTGAGAAGAAAGCCTTTGAAGGACAGTCAAGATTCCCAGACATTTGAGGAGATGGGGTATGGTCTATTGGAGCAAGTCACAAAGCATGACAGTCATTGGTGCCTAGCATGGGGAAGAACCCACAGTGGGTGGTCCATTCTGAATCTGCAAACGCTTAACCATGACTAGACATTAGGTTGCATCAGTGGAGCTAAATATAGCCAGAGAGAGAGAGAGAGAGAGAGAGAGAGAGAGAGAGAGAGAGAACCACAGCAGAGTATGATGATACCCTGACTACTGATTTCCTGTCATTTAAGACTATATTCGTAATAATTCAAGTTAAATTTGATAACAGCTGAACGGGGGACCTGGAGGCAGATGACGGTGCTGCACAAAGACTATTGGTGTTTCTGTGAGGTGCCACAGGCTCCTAGGGAATGAATGGGGAGTCCATTGGGAAAATCTCATCCTGTCCCAGGATCTAGCCACTCTCTCCAAAGCCACCCTCGGCTTCTGAGGTAGCCATCCCCTCCCAACCCCACCCTCCGCCCCCAACTTAAGGGTATCATGATTTAGGGAGAAAAAGAATGCTGGCCAATGCTTCTCTCAACACCGTGACTGTCTTTCTACTCAGAGCAGTTGGGGGTGAGCTTGGCTCCGAGTAGAAGCCCCCTGGAACCTCTGGTGTCACACAGAAGGGCACTGACCTCTAGCGCTTTGGCCAGGTCACCTGCTCCCTCAGAGCTCCGGGTTTCTCACCTGGGAAGCAGGGATGGTAGTTCCTGCTCTCGAGTTTGGTAGTCACACTGGCAGAGTGATGGGCAGGTGGCAGTCCCCTCTGCCACACAGAGTTATGGTTCCTTCTCTTGCTCTGCTCTGAGGTGCACCCCACTTCTGACATGGGCTGAGGAGTGGCATGGTGGGGATTGAATGTTTCTGAGAAGGGTGCCCAGGCCCACTGTCATGGGTGCAAGTGAGGGTGTGAATGAATGAAAATGGGAAATCTGGAAGGTCATTTCCAAGTTACAGAGGTCGTAAGCACCCTCAGGGTGGCTGCTAAACTGAAATGGCCTTGGAGATTCTCCGTGCCAGAGAATCTGCATTTTAACACCCACCCTGGGCTGTTCCACTGCAGAACTTTGCAGCAACACCTTGAAAGGTCCCCAGAGAACTGCAGGATCGGCTGTCCTATGCTGGAGATCACAGATGTGGGACTACCACTCCAGATCTAGAGATGTCCTCAAAAATCTGCAGGTTCCCATTCTCGGGAGCATCCAGGCACAGGCAGCACCGTGCCCATTTGTCTGCTTGGCAGCAGACGAGCTCTGCCATGCACCTGCTGTCCTCAGCCAAGGCTGCGGCTGCTGCCTCTGCAGTCCTGGCCCAAATTCTGACGTCATTTAATTTGTGATCTCCCTCACCCCACACATCTGAAACAAACCAGAGGCCCAGGGGCCCAGGCTTGCAGAGCCAGCTGTGGACAGCTGCCACATATGTGCTGAGACCTAGAGTCTCAGGGCTGAGAATCGCAGCAGGACAGTCACTGGGCCCTGATGTGATCAATTGCCAGAGGAGGCTGTGAGGGAACAGCCGATTGCAGGGTGGTAGGCAAGGTCCTTGAGGCGGGGACATTCAACATGACATAAGATGGGGTGTGGGGAGGGCAGCTGCTAGCTATTTTTGCCTCTGATGGAGTGAGCCTCCCGAGAGCTACTGAAAGCAAAGCGCATGGGGGCGGGCACTCACGATGCTAGCATGGGGGAGCCGGCTCGTTTTCTAGTATCTGCCCCACCTAGGGCTGCCAGAGAAAATAGAAGTTATCCAGTTAAATCTGGATTTCTGACAATGGAATTTTTTTTTCCAGTGTAAGTACGCCATATGTAACACTAGGGGCATACCTAGAATAATAATTTTAAAAAGCCTTAATCTGAAATTCAAATTTACTTGACATCTTGAATTTCTCTTTGCTAAATCTGACCACTTTTGCCACCCCTCCACGGGGATTATGCCAGCTCAGTGGGGTTTCAAAGTCTTTCAACCAAAGGAATCATCAGAGGTGAATGATGGGTAACTGGGGCTCAGAGAGAATTCATCAGGCCCGGGGTTAGAAGGCCACCAGCAAGTCACAGTGGTTGGAAAAGAAGTCAAGTTCATGACTCAGGGTGCCGTGTTCTGTTATCTGGGCTCCCAGGAGTGCTGGGCCATGGTAGAAGAGGAACATAATGTGGAGCAGTGAGCGTAGATGGGGATCAGGGAGTGCAGCTGTGTTCACTGAGAGGCTCAATGGTTAAGAACATTGGCTGCTCTTCCAGAGTATGTGGGTTCGGTTCACAGCATCCACACGGCAGTTCACAACCTTCTGTATCTCCTGTTCCAGGGGAATCTGATGCCCTCTTCTGTTCTCTGTGGGAACTGCAGGCATGTGATACACGTACATGTGATACACATACACTCAGGCACACACACAAACACTTAAAATATTACTTGTTAATGCACTACTCAGATTTAGTGTTTTCAGTGCCAGGGGTGGAACCCAGAGCCTTGTGCATGTGAGTCATCTCTCTACCATCAAGAGCTCAGTTTTCATTCTCTGAGTGTTTGTGAATAGCCGTTAGAATAAGGCACAGGCCTTATTTCTTTGGCATCTGGGGTCGACTGTAGCATCATTATGTACCCTTTCCATTTACAGAATGAGGGGATGAGGCCCAGAGGCCACTGGTCCACAGGTTTGGGAGCCACAGGAAATCAGGACACACACACACACACACACACACACACACACACACACACACACACACACACTGTATTCTCTAGAGCTTCCTGCAGGACCCCAGGGAGGTCTTTCTGTTCCACATTTGCTGCATGTTCAAATCTGGTGCTCCTCCCCAATTTGAGCAAAGCAATGCAAATTGAGATCCTCGGGGACGGTCAGTTTGGGGCAGTTCTGTTTTTGCAGATGCTGTGCTTAATCCTGTCACCTTAAGCCCTGCATCTCAGTCGCAGCCCTCCTTGCAGGGCCCTAGCTATGGCCCCCATGAGTACATCTCCAGCCATGGTCTCCCTTCTATCTCGTGGAATGAAGGATGCTAGGGAGGGAGTGGATGACAGCGGCTCGGGGTCTCAGCAGAGCTGGAAGTTGGATCCAGGCCTCTGGTGCTATGGTGACAGTTACTATAGAAACTCACCAGCTGCACTCAGCAAGCCTATGGGGATTTGTGGGGGTTTGTCATGAGCTGGAGCCAATAGAGAAGGGGACTCTGAAGTGGGTAGAGTCTGAAGCAAGGGCCAAGTCTCATTTTGGAGCTTCCCCCCCACCCCACCCCTGTTTCTCCATCTTCATCACTTACCACTTTTCCTCCCCCATCCCCCTTTTCTGCACTGTGCAGTCTTGGGTGTCTTAGCTGGCTGGACGCCCTTGTGCCTTCTTCACTGGGCCAGTGCTGCCTACTTCCAGCTCTTACCTTTTTATCTCAACACATCTTTCCTCCAAGCACAGGACCCTGATCACCGGCACAGACAAACAAGATCTCTGGCCTCACGGAACTCCCCATCTAGGTTGGAAGGACACAAGTGTTTACAGAAGCACCCAAATCAATGCATGAAAACCAACGGAGCCAAGGAAAGGCAGAAGAAGGTGGCAAGGCAGACTTGATCATGGGGTTCTAGGGACGGGGTGATCAGGAGAGCAGTGTTCAAAAAGTGGAGCCTATTTCCCTGTGTCCACTGCCCTGCTCACCCTCACCTTCACATTTCATGTATTTGCATGCTTAGTGGACAGCTGATTCACTGCTTGGAAGGATTAAGAGGCGTGGCCTTGTTGGAGTAGGTGTGGCCTTAATGGAGGAGATATGTCACTGGGGTTGGCTTTGAGGCTTCAGAAACCCATGCCTGTCCCCTGCTTCGCACGCCTGCTGCTTACAGACCGAGATACAAAGCTCTCAGCTACTTCTTCCAGCACCATGCCTGTCTGAGTGCTGCCATGCTGCCTGTCGTGATGATAATTGACTAAGCCTCTGAAACTGTAACCCAGCCCCCAATTAAATGCTTTCCTTTATAAGAATTGCCTTGGACTTGATGTCTCTTCACAGACAGAACAGTGGCTAAGGCAGGTAGCACAGTGATATCGTCTGTCTCTCACCCCAGTCTGCTTCTTCCATGCAGCCAAGAAGGAAGTTTGATGCATCTCTGTATCCTGGGTGTCTAGAAAGCCACAGGGACTTCATACAGCATAGACATTCCCTAAGAGTATCCCACAGGTCAGGCACTGTCACAGGCATGTTCTCACGGCCCCTGCATATGGGTTCCATGACAGAACTGCCATCTGGTCACACAGAGGAGCCAAGTCTCAACCAGGGTTCTTCCAAGTTCCACATCTGGCTTGTGGAAGAATCAAGTTTCAAGCTCAGCTCCAACTCTTGGAGTCCTTTGTAGGCAACAGGGCCACAGCTTGACTGAAATATCATCCACGTCCCCATGCAGTCCCCCTTTAAATGTGTACCCATAGGTAGTTTTGACTTTCTTCACCGAGTTGTGCAAACAGCAGAACGATCCATCCGTTTCCAAACGCTTTCACATGAAACAGGGAAACAACTCCATTCCTCTAGCCGTGCCCCAACTTTAGCCTTGTAGGAGAATGAAAAGTCCTCAGGTTGACTGTGGCTATAAACTCAGACCTGAAGGTGTGTCCACGGGGGACTGGCCTTTCAACAGCGCACTTTGTGCTTCTCGGTGTGTGCAATGTGCCTGCGGCTTCTTCCTGTTAGGACCTCACGTCTCCACGGAAAGATCTCAAAACAACCTACAGACAAATAACTGAAATTCCAGGAGAGCCAGGGGACTTTTCTTGAGTGAACGGGGGTGGGGGTGGGTGGTGGTGGTGGTGGTGGTGGTGCAGACCGTGTAGCCACTCAGAATGTCTAGAATTCACCAGCGCCTACGACATCAGGAACTCCTGACACCCTAGAGCCACTCTGCCCTGCCCTCTAGAAAGAGCCTTTGTCCCTTCACCCAGATGCCAGTTCACAGAGCCTTGGGGTCAGACTAGTGGGTAGATGAGATGATTCATTTGCCATCTTAGTGTTAGAGGCTCCACTGTTCCAAGTCCTCATATTTCCTTCCTGTGACTCTGCTGATAATTGTCCTTACTAAAGCACTGAAGAGGAGCTGGCAGAACGGTCCTCCCAGCTCCTTACCGTATCTCCTTATTCAACTCAGTTTGGCAATGTCCACCTGGAGAAACTCTAGGGTCTCACCGGTGGTTGGCACAGGCCCCCATTCTGAAGCCAATGACATTCTCCAGGCTCTTTTACCCATGATTCCACAGGTCTGGCTATAGATCAGAGAGGTTAGCATTCTCTCTCCAGGTGGATTAATTTGCTACAGTGGCTCACGGAACTGGAAGGAAATGTCTACTTATGTTTACTGGCTTATTTTAAAGGATATGACAAAGGACGCTGATGAAAACTGTTAGGGTCCTTGAGAAGTCCCACAAAAGACCACCATCCACGTATGTAATCAACAAGGGCGTTTGTTATCTCAAGAGTAAAAATGCCAGCATGCTGGGGCCCGCACATCCAACAAAAGGGTGAAATGGTGACCCCTAAGAAAAGCTTGCAGGCTCTTTTATGCACAACTAAAGGAATTCTAAAAGCCGTGTGATCTTTCTACCTAGGATTGACTTACGCGAGTGGCAATCATACTAATAACATTTCTAATTGGTTAGGGCTGGGGGTGGGGGGCTAAGTCCATTCTTGGGCAAGTCTGGACAAGACCCAGGTTATGTCCGTATTTGGTTATTACCTGCGGTGGGGGGAGGAGTTTGGCCCGGGCTAGAACTGCTCTTCCCCTCCTTTCAAGAGGCAGGAACTGAGGCCTAGTTCTGAACTGAGTTACGAGGAGCCTGTCATGGTATTTTCCTGGCCTTCTCAAAGCCTGCTGGGAAGATATCCAGGGAAGTAAGTGTGGATGAGTGAAAAGCTTCCACGCCTTCCCTAGAGATCGCCCATGGTTGCCACTTGGAGGATATGTGCACTGTCCTTTCTGGGTGCTTATAGGCATGGCTGACTAAATCACTGGGTGATGACATCAACTTAGCCTTCAAACCCATTTGCCTCCCTGGAGGTTGAGGGGTGGGGATGAAAGCCCCAGTCCTCCAACCCTGGAGGTACCCAAGGGTTGCCAGCCACCGGCCATCTCACCAGCATATAAAATCCACTCATAACCGAAGATGCCACTGATGTCAGGAGTCATGTGCCAGAAACTGGGAAGGACTAAGGAGCTGGCCTTGACAACATTGCCCACCATCTCTCAGCCAGTGCCTGGGACTTGCCTTAGGATTTTCTTATAGCGCCGTGGAAACCCACATCTTAATTAGCTAGCTCATCATAAATAGATATTCAGTCTTTTCTATCCTTCTAAATATCAGTGTAATGCAAGTGTAGCCTTTGATACTAGTATTTTTGTTTTTGATATGGATAGGCTTGAGTCGCAAAGGTGGGACCTCAGAGGTAAACATCATGTGCATCTTAAATGTAAACAGCTATCAAATTGCCTTCTGCAAAGCTGTCTCATGACTTCCACCCCTAAAGCAAGGAGCATCTTTTCTACGTTCTTTCCACGTCTTAAGCTTTTCTTTTTGCTGTTTGTGTCCCCCAACAACAGCATCTCTGTACATCCCTGTATGTTACCCTGAATATCCAACCCAGGTGTCCTTTTTCTTCTCCTGTATCTGTTGAGCTTCTGTGTGGCTTTCAGGACCCAGTTAGAACACCCCCAGCTTTCAGAGGGTTCCTTAATCTCCCCAGAGAATCAGCTTGCCTTCATCTTCCCTTCTTTTAGACTCTTATGGTCCTCTCTGCCAGACTTGTCATGAGACACATTACATTTGGATGCTGGGAAGTCCCCCACCAGTCCCTAAGCTAGTAGGGAGGAAGAGAAATGTCATAATCTTCTCCAGGCTTTCTGTGCCAGGAAATATTCGTTTATTTGGGGTCATCTTTTCCACAAGTGTTGTTGAATGAGTGAAGTGAGTATTTTTTTTTTTTAAGCAAAAGAGACTAAAAGTGTGTTTGCTATTCAGACAGGGTGAGGCTGAGAGAATGTGAATCACAGAATCTGTGGGTAGAGCAATTCAGGCTAGAGGACTTTCTGAGGGTCCTCTGCAGAGACCTTGATCACTTTGCAATTTCTACCATTGTGGCATCTTCTCTCAGGTCTCACAGGTCTCAGGCATTCAAGGTGACCTTATCACATTTCTCTTCGAAGGCAGCTCTGCAAAGTGGCTACCGATTTGAAACATCTGATCAGCTTTCAAAGTCAGATCCACTACCTCGGAAAAGCTAATAAATGTCAAAGATGTGTCAGGCCCATTAACCTCTGGAGGTCTATTGAAGGAATGGCTAAGGAAATTCTGGATGCCGGGACAGCCGGTTCTAAACTCTTGAACTTAAGTCATTAGGAAATAGGTAAGATTTAAAATCGACTGGATTTTTGACAGACTTGACCCTTTCTTCTGCTGACAGAATCCCTACTAACAGAGTCTGCTAGTAGGATCACTTAACTGATCAGTGATCACAGGAAACTGCCGAATTTCATCTGCCTCCCAGACATTTAACCCCACCCCTCCCTCCTAGTATTCCTCGAATACCTTTTTTCTAATAATCCCTTAGAGCAAATATAAGTGTCTGCTTGTATGTGGGTTCCTACCATTATACCTCGTGATGGTTAATCATGATTGTTAGTGTGGCAGATTCAAGAGTCACCTGGAAGACAAACCTCTGCGCATGTCTGTGTAGAAGTTTCTAGACTGAGTTAGCTGAGGTTTGAAGATCCACCCGTGGGTGGCACCGTTCAAGGGCTGGGGTTCAGACTGAACATGAAGGAGAGAGTGGGGAGAACATCAGCACTCATCTCAGTGCTTCCTGACCGAATCCCCAGCCTGACGAGCTGCTTCTGCCATCCAGCCTTCCCCACCACGGCAGACTGCACTCACGGTCTATGAGCCAAGCAAACAAACCCACAAACAGACGGCCCTCCTTCCTTCAAGCTGCTTCTTGGCCCCCTCTCCCACGTAGCCCCTCAGATGACCACGCTTTTATCACACACACTTTGAGAGACACACTCAAGCCATGGCATTTTTCTATGTTCATTCCAGGAGGCAGAGTCTATTTGCTGCCTGTTCTCCCCACTCTCTCCTTCATGTTCAGTCTGAACCCCAGCCCTTGAACGGTGCCACCCTTGGGGTGGCACACTCACACCTGTTGTGACCAACAGAATGTCCTGGAAGTCACGTTCTTTGGGGCTGGGCCTTTAAAGCCATCCAGCTTCTGTTTCCCTCACCTTGGCCGTCTCTTGTCATGCTCTTAGAGAGTCATGTGAAAGGTCACGGGCCTCCCAGCTAACAACTTCAGATAAACAGATGGCAGCCAGTGCCAACTGTTAGCCTTTTAGGCAAGGACATTTGGACCTCCGAGCTTACTCAGGGTGTCCCTGACATTATGTGATAGAAACTCAGTCAACCTACAAGGTCACAAAACCACAACCAACAATCAGGACACTAGGAATAAAATTCCACCTTGTATTAGTGATGGGTGATATCGTTCTGTATGCCGTGAATATGTGTTGCTCTGATTGGTTGATAAATAAAGTTGTATTGCCAATAGTGAGGCAGAATAAGGTTAGGCAGGACATTCTGACTAGAGAAAGAGGAAGGGGAAAGACAGAGCAGGGAGATGCAGCCAGCTGCCACCAGGAGAAGCAAGATGTAAAGGTACCAGTAAGCTACAAGCCACGTGGCAAAGTATAGATTTAGAGAAATGTGTTAATTTAAGATGTAAGATCTAGCTAGTGAGAAGCCTGAGCCATTAGGCCATACAGTTTGTAATTAATATAAGGCTTTGTGTGCTCATTTGGGTCTGAACGTCTGCAGGACTGTGGGGCCACTGGAGCCGGGCGGAACCAGAAAAACTTGCAGCTACATATTAGTCCTTTAGAAACAGGGCTCAGGGACCACAGCAGCTTTCCTCAGGTCACCAAGTCCTGAAGCAGGAGAGCTTCATATCAGAGCCAGCATGACCATGGGGAGACTGATTTACCAATAGTTAAAGATGGAAGGCAGAGACAGGAGGATGGGCCATTTGGCAAAGTGACAGAGGCATTTCAGAGCCCGGCTCTGAATTTGTACAGATGAGACTTTCACATGACACCAGAGCAAAAGATCTAAGGAAGAGGCTAGAACAGCTGCTTGAGGCTGGGTGGGGCAATAGAGGGTGATGATGACTGTGGCACCCAGTAGAGAACTTGTGCCACCAAGAAGACTCGGCTACCCTAAAGGGTGTGATGCCAGGTGTGACGTTTCCCCAAGGTCGCCTGATTCTTTGATAACTCCAAGGTACTAAGTCTTCAAAGTCCCTAGTTTGAGTGGAAGCAAGCAGGATGGAGACAATATCTGCACTGGAGGCATAGTCCCCAGAATTGCAAGAGAACTATCCACTTTTGGAGTTCCAATAGGAGGAATGCAGTTACTGTCTTGGTTCTGATAGAAATATTCCCAAATGTTCCCCTCGCCACCCCCACCATAGTTAAGATGCTCTGCAGAGGATCCTTGTCTGTCATCCTGTGGCGTGACTAGTCAGGACTATTTAGCTTGAGTGTCTCCCCCTTTCCTTCTGTCAGGCTGACTGGCCATGGACAGCCACACCCGTTTCCGATCACACTTGATGTTTATCTTCAGGTAGATGAAGTCTCTGACAGAGTCTGACAGTAGCCACTAGCCCATTCCAGGCAGTGATGAGAAACAGAAGACACCCACTGGGTGACTGTCCTGATCTGGGACCAAGGTGGTGTCGCACCAGGAGGGGGAACAGTCCCGTGGAGAAACCTGTCCCTGTCCTAGATGTGACTGGCTTCAAGGTCAGAGCTCTGTTTTCCCATCTTCTTATGCCCTTCTGTAATAGCCTCTTCTGGCTTCTTTTTTCATTAATTGTTATTACACGCACACACACACACACACACACACACATTTGTATATGCATATTTATTACTAAATACAGCCTTCTCAGTCCATCTAGAATTACTTGAAAGTATGTTTTCAGGGATGACCATTTGGCAATGAACAACTAATTTGTGTACTTATCCTTGGGGAAGACCACTTCTCCCACCCCCAACTTTCCTCAGTTACCTTTATTCCCTTGTGTAGGGTTGAAGGCTTTTCTTCATCAAGTCTGGCATGTTCATATTCTGATATTCATGATCCTCAGTGGCTTGAGTCCAGGAATACAGAGCCCATGGATACAGAGATCTCACGATATTCTAAATTTGGATTGTGCATCATTTACTTTTCCTGTTGCTGTGACTAAGAACATGACAGACACTGACTTAGGGGAAGAGGGGCTTGTTCTGGCTCACAGTCTGAAGGGAGATGGTCGCTCGCAGTGGGGGAAGACATGTCTGCATAGAGCTGCTCACGCGCATCTCAGTGGAACAGGAAGCAGAGGGGAGACAGGAAGTGGGGCTGGCTGTAATTAAGGCTTGCTGAATTGAAAAGCCTCACTCAACTTCCCAGAACACAGGCAGAAGGCAGCTAGACTCTGCCAGAATATAAGATGAATGGCCTCTGGCCCAGCTTCCAGTAGAGTCCTTGGTCCCCTCTGCAACCTCATGAGCTGGGCCTCCCTCCCTCCACTATCTGCATCTATCTGTGTTTTGGTCTTCCAAACTCCCACCAGAATGGCCCACTGAGCTCTGCTTATGGCATTCTACAGCTGCTGTAACCCAAAGTCCAAACATGGCCTAAGCTGCACATGCCCTGGTGTATTAGAGCAACAGCCCACGTGCTTGGTGCCTGTTCTCTGTGTTCATTACTTTTCTCATCACTGTGACTAAATCCCCAACAAGAAGCAACTGAAAGGAAGAGGGGTTTATTGGGGCTCACAGTTTGAAAGGATTCAGTCCAATATGGGAGGAAAGAAATGATGCCACGTCCAGCGTGGCTTGGCACTGGACACTTGGCAGGGTAGTTAGGGGATGAAGAAAGTTCAGACACAATCATACCGAAAAGCTGGGGTAAGGAGGGTTGTACTTGCTCTGATGGTGCAACACCAGCGACATGACAGCCTGGAACCTCATCCCGTTTATTGCGGACAGCACAAGGAGCGGGGAGTAGCTAGTCTCAGTGAGAGGTCTCTGTAGGGGAGCAGTCTCAGGCTGTGGACATCCAGGAGGAAGCCGTCCTCCATGCTTTCACACACGGACCAGAGGAAGGCTTTGCCAGTTTCCGTGGATCTGAGGCACTGGTCACATTCACTTGGGACTTCCTTGTCTCCCCACAGCTCTACAGAGGTAGCAGGAGCAGGTGACACCTGCTTGTTCACATCCCAGTGGGACCTGAAGTACAGACTGGGCCAGAGCAAGACTAGACTACAGACTTCTGGGCTCGTCCTTCCCCCTATGACCCACTTCCTTCAGGAAGTGCCCACCTCCTAAAGGTTCTACTTCTCCCAACAGTTCAACCAGCTGAGGAGCAATTGTTCAAACACACAAGAGTGTGAGGGACATGCCACACTCATTTCATTTTTTTCTAGCACCAACCAGCCTTACACTCATTTTGAGTTTTACCCCCTGGCCTGTATAACAGAGCCTAGGGCACTGGATAATGGCGAATCTGTGAAGTCCTGCCGTTGCTGATACCTGGCTGACTTCAAGCTGGCCCTGTCTCCTAGCCGCAGGCTCTGCAGGGACAGGAGTTCCTTCCACTGGGCCCCAACCTCTCCAGCCTTCAGAGAGTCACAGAGAGCTGCCCTGTTTCCCTTCACATTAGACAAAGCTATTTTGGAGTGCTCAGCATTGCCTTGACGTCAGTCCTGCTGTCCTCTCCATCCCCTAGGCAGCAGGGGGCCCCTTCCTGCTTGCTGCTCCCTCTTGCCTTTTCCCAGGAGGCTCAGTAGTCTTAAAGGGATAGATAGCTCCACAGTCCTCAGAAAAACAGATGATTCTGAAGCCACAGGATGGGTATTGCTTCCTGGCAGACATTCATCTAGCTTCTCTGCTGGGAAAGCCAAGTGTCACGGTATCCAGCCTCCCCAGGGAAGCAACGTGGTCCCCAGACTGCTGGTGGTAATTAGGTCCGTGCCTGGAAGGCCAAAGATTCACTCCCCCTTCCCCATCCTCATCCCAGAGTAACCACAGAAGCAGGTCTGGTGAGACAAGGGAGGTTCTCCAAATGGGCCTGCTCACCAAGGAACTCGGTTCTGCAAATGTCCAAAGCACTGCAGACATGAAGCCATTCCCACGGGGCATTACTTCATGTTGTTTAAAACCCCAGACTTAAATTTAGTCATGGCCGCCCTCAGAGGCCACAGCCATGGGGACTGAGATGGAACTTCTTAAAGACACTGCCGTGCCTAGGGGGAAAAGCTGAAGGTTCCTCGGGTAATGAAGACTGTGACAAGGCTGACAAACAGTGAGCAAGTGCCCGTTCTAGATTTCATTCCAGACCAAACCCTTCTCCATTTTGTTTTTTGTCTTTTAGTGATTTATTTATTATGTATAGTGTTCTGCCTGCATTTATGCCCACCCACCAGAAGAGGACATCAGATCTCACTATAGAGGGTTGTGGGCCACCATGTGGGTGCTGGGAATTGAACTTAAGACCTCTAGAAGAGCAGCTAGTGCTTTTAACCTCTGAGCCATCTCTCCAGCTCCCACATCTCCACTTTGTAAGAGGAGAAAACAGGGGCTCAGAGGGACCCACCACTTGACTATAGCTTTTTTTTTTTTTTCGAGACAGAGTTTCTCTGTGTAGCTTTGCGCCCTTCCTGGATCTCGCTCTGTAGACCAGGCTGGCCCCGAACTCACAGAGATCCGCCTGGCTCTGCCTCCCGAGTGCTGGGACTAAAGGCATGCGCCACCACTGCCCGGCAAGGACTATAGTTTTTACTGAATGGAGTTAGAGCCATGTGTAGCTGTAAGTTTCTCCAGTCCCATGTTTCTCCAGTCCTGCCGGGCCCATGGTCCCGAAGCTGCTTATAAAATAATCATTCAGAGGCTTAATAGTAATTGCAAATTATATGACCTATGGCTCAGGTTTCTTGCTAGCTAGCTCTTATAACTTAACTCAACCCATAACTATTAATCTATGTATCACCATGTGTTCCGTGGCTTTACCTGTGTCCTATTACATGTTGCTCCTTGAATGGCGATTTGGTGTCTCCCCTGACTCTGCCCTTCTCTCTGTATCTCTGCTTGGATTTCCCACCTGCCTGTAAGCTTTCTTGCTATAGTCCAAAACAGCTTTATTTATTATCCAATGGGAGCCACACATATTCACAGCATACAGAAAGACATCCCACAGCAGCCTTATTGTCCAGAATCTTCTCCGGTGAATGGCTGCAGATCCAAGCTAGTCAGCAGGTGAGGGCAGCAGGATGTGGAGGGAGAAAGGACAGCAGTCATCACCCCTTGAGGCCAGCCTTACAGTGACAACGAGACACAGACAAGGCAGAGTGGCCAGAGCCTTTGGTGCTGTCTGCCTCAGGTACAGCTCTTCTCTCCAAGACGCTTGCAGCAGCTGTTGAGACCAAAGATCCCCAGATGTTCCCTCACAAGCTCCCCTTTGGAAAACTTCTTGGTCTCCAGGAGTAACTGGCTGGAGTCACCATGGCTCCTCCATTCCCTGCCTCAGGCCTTCTCTCACCCAGGTAAAGCCAATTTTCGATAACAAATTCCTTATTAACACATGCTTCTTGGTCCTCATCAGTTGAAGCCTAGATGCCTCCTTGACTCCAGGCACACCTACTAAGAGATGGAGAGTCCTTGGGGCCAACCCACTTCTTCACACAACATTGACCAAAGTGTCAAAAGATAAGGAGAAATTGCGTGTGTGGTACTGTAGTAGACTACAGACGACACCAAATGAAGAGAATACAGCTTTGTCTTCAAGGGAGCTTTTGTCTATTTGAGAGATAAAAATCAAGAGATAAAACCCTTTGAGAACACACATACACTCAGGTTACCAGCAGAAGTAACACCAGTTAGTATCCAGTCAGACCCCGGTGTCTGCTGGTTCCACATCCAGGGACTCAGCCAAGTGCATGTGGAAAATAATGACAATCACACCTGCAGTGAGCATGTGTGGGCTTTTCTTCACTGTTCCCTAAATGACACCACACAGGTGTTTCCATAGCACCGACATTATGGTTTAAAGTGTGTAGTAAGATCTACCTAGGTTATACACAAATCCTGTGGCATTTGATGTGAAGGACTTGAGCATCTGAAGATGTGGGTAGTCACAGGAGGAGGAATTTTGCTGCCGAGGGATGACTGTAGCTGAATGGGCTTCTGCATAAAGCATATTGCCAAGCCCAGGAGGCTGCGAAGGCAAGCGGGCTCGGCCCAGTATGGGTCCAGCAAGGAGAGCAGCTATGCAAATGTGCTCGCGGAGTACGGTGGACAGTCGCTGTGCACGTGTGGCTGGCATTCAGGCCCCCTTCTTCCAGAAACTTGTTAATTTGTGGAAGCACCCCTCGCTTAGACACAGGAAGCACTTCACACGTGGTGCAGTCAGCCAGTTCTGCGTTAGCCTTCTGGAGCTCTGAGGAAAAGGCTTCTTTGTCACGGCGTTTGCAGCCCAAGTAAGATGTGAGCTTGGAGTCTCCAGGGGTTGCCACCTAGAAAGAGGCTGGCCCTGGGTGGCTGGGGAGACCTGGGCAGAGATGGAGAGAACTGGCTGCTCGCTGTTCTTAATGCCAGTTCTGGGAGGAACTGAGCTCCACCAGGCCAGAAGATCAGAACCTCCCCGTGGTCCCAGAGTCCTCTGAGCATCCTTCCACGTCTGCCAGCATGGAACTGGTCCACAGCAGAAGGGTTCTCTGATAATTTTTGGCATCTCTCAGATGCTGACCAAGGGATTTTCAGGGGTCGGGGAGGAAGATACATGTAATGTAAGTCAGTGCTACCACCAAGATGGTGGGTGGGCAGAGAGCTAGAACCCAGGTCCTTCAGGAGGGCAGCCGCAAGAGCAGAGCCTCAAAGCTCTGTGTGGTAAAAGCTTAGTCTCCAGCAGATAGGGGAACCTTCAGGAGAACTAGCGGAGGTCTTCCAGTCACTGAGCGTGCCCTGAAAGGGGCTGTGAGGAGCCCTTGGGTTTTTCCCCCTATTCTTTCTTGCTTGCTTCCTGGTCATCAGATGAGCAGTTTTGCTCCAGCATACACTACATACAATGATGAGTTGACTTGCTACAAGCCCAAAGCAATGAGACCAGCTGATCAGGGGCTGAAGCCTCCAAAACCATGAGGCCCAGACAACAATTTTTTTCTTTATAAGTTGATTATCTCAAGTATTGTGTTACAGTAATGGAGAGTGAACACCGTGTCTACAGACAGATGAACAGATAAGCTGCGGTATAACTGTACACCATACAATATTAGTCAGCCATAAAGAAAGAAATATCGTCATTCATTGCAACATAAATGTAGGTCCTGGGAAGACATTATGTTAATGAAACATTATGTCAGGCACCAAAAGACAAATGCTACAAGTCTTCGCTTACATGTGAAAACGAAGTCAGCTGATCTCATTGACTGTAGTAGTTACCAAGCCTGGAAATAAAGGGGGGAGGAAGGGATGGGAGGAGGGTGGTTGACCAGTACAAGTGTGCAGTTAGGTCCAAGGAACCCCTTTTAATGTTCTGTAGGTCAGGAGAGACTTGCACTTGATATCAATTAGTTGTGTGTAATAAAAGAGCTGAAGGGAGAATTCTAAACATGCCCAATACAAAGAAATGATTTGTAGTGGAGGTGATGGGCACACCCAGTTCCCCAGTCAGATTGTCACTTGTGTGCGTGTGTCAAAACACTACTCTGTACCCTGCACATATGTGTAACCATTATGTGTCAATTTTTAAAAGCAGAGGAAACAATGCCTACTCTAGGGAATTGATGGCTAAGAGGAATGGAATCTTCTAGTTTTCCTGTCTCCTTGGCAGCTGCTGTCACCAACATGCCATCAACACTGTCTTTACCCATTCCCAGAAGTGTCCCCCTGTCGGACATATTTCTTAGCTGCCTCCCCAAGCCTTCTAGGGCCCAGGAGGGCGTTGGCCACTGTGTTAACTTCCTGGCCTCACAGGCTCCTGAGCAGCTCTTGGGCAGCCACTACATAGGCAGTACCAAACTGCTGCCTGGCTAATGGTAACAGGCTTTTTGGTGGGAGACATCAGTGTCTCCTGAACATCCAACCTTCCTTGAACGGGCTCATTTCAACAGCAGCTCAAACTTACTGAAGACAGGGGGCCCTGCAATGAGCTGAGCCCAGAGCAAAATCACTGTACCCCAGCCACCCCAGGGACACAGCCAGCAGTGTCCTTCCATTCCTGATCTCCTCATCATTCAGCACCACGGACACCCCAGAATTCTATCCTTGCCAACTCTACTGTCCCATCACTGCTACACCTCTTGGTGGTATCACACCGGCGCAGACACTCAGCAGACATTTCCTGCAGGTCGGCCACGAACGGGAAACGGGGAGGTGTGATGGCAGCACCTGACCCGCTGAAGCTCCAAGGGACAAATCAAGTCATCCAGAACCAAGAGCTCGCACAAACTCTGCTGAGCATTAGGGAGGAAAAGAGTCATGTGGCAGGAAGGGGGAAACAGCTGACCTAGTCTGGGTGGCAGTGGGTCATCAGGCCAGCAGGTCTGGGTGGAGCCTTAGGGAAGATATTTAAACAGGGAGCCCCATGATCTGGTTTTCAGAGTCCAAATGTGACAGGGCAAGACAGTGCAGGGGTTCCTCCATCTTGTATTCTTGCTGAAGCCATTCCAGGTGTAACTAGAATCTGGTCTCCTTGATTGAGAATCCTGAGGAGTATTACCCAACTCTATTCTAGGAATCCAAGGTCAAGATTCTCCAGCTAACTTAGCTTCTGTTAGACTGCTTGCACACACACACATCCCCTTGTAGCTGCTGAGTGAGATACCAGCATGTGGTTCGGCTTCTGGAAACACCTAACCTTAAACACTTGTCTCTACACTTGGGTCCCAAATACCCGAGTGCAGTTCCAGCCAGCTGGAATAAAGACTTTCGGTTAGCTATAGACTGTCTGAGTGGTCATTTCTGGTGGGCTCCCTGTAACAAAAGGTCTCACTGGCTTCCCTACCAGAGACGGTGGAGGTAAGGTGAACTCTGGCTCCTGTGGGGACGTGGGAGGCTATGACAGCAGCCATGAAGAGCAGGCAAGGTTAGCAGCAGAAGTGGCTGCTGTGGGTGGCTCCAGCTATGTTAAAAGATTAAAAGAAGCTGGTGCAGTTACGGGGAACAACGGGCAGATCCAGGGTCTGCCAGCGTCTGGCTTCTGTGCCTGGAGCTGGTGGTACCTCTGTGACAGGGTGTCCTAGAGGACAGGTACCGAAACGAGGCATCACAGAGGGCAAGGGCAGGGGATTCCATATCCCAAAGCCTTTCTACCAGCAGGCAGCTTTCTGTGCTAAAGCCCAGTGCCTCTGCTTTTGACCAAACACTTCACGAACTCAAGGACCAGGTCAAATGCCTTTCTTGGGCCACTTGGACACATGAAGAGGAAGGGCAGGGCTGGCAGCCTGAGTCAGGTTGGTCCTGATGGGGCATATAGACCAGGAAGGAAGGAGGTGGTTAAGCTTGTCAGACTTGGGCTTGAGGGTCATCTAAGCATCGGGGAACAAAATGGTAGGTAGTGGAGGTGTGGGTGGGTGTGCCTCTCCGTGTGTATGTGTGTGTGTGTATGTGCATGTGTGTATGAGTGTGTGCATGTGTGTGAGTGTGTGCATGTGTGTGAGTGTGTGCATGTGTGAGTATGTGCATGTGTGTGAGTGTGCATGTGTGTTTGTGTGTTGTGAGAGAGAGTGAGAGAGTGAGAGAGAATGTGTGCAGTGGAAATGTGTATGTGTGGGTATGTATGAGTGAGAGACTGTGAGGATGGGGCTATATGGGAATGTGTTTGTGGAAATGTGTGAGAGTGTGTGAGAATGAGTGTGAGTGTGTGGGAATATTAAATTATGGGGAAATGGGTATGAGTATATGGGAATGTTTGAGAGTGTAGGACTGTTAGAGTTGTGGGAATGTGTATGAGTGGGAGATTGTGTGTGGGGGAATGTGTATGAGTGTGAGAGTGTGTGTGTGTGTGAATGTGTGAAGGTCTGTGGGATGTTAGAGTGTATGGGATGTATGAGAGTATGGGAACGTGTAAGGGTACAGGTGTGCATAAAGGTGTGAGACAGCATGAGAGAGTGGGAATATGAGAGAATACAGTTGAAGGAAGTCTGCATAAGTGCTATGAGTGTGGAAAAGTACAAGAATGTGTGGATTCCGGTGTGCATCTGTGAATATATGTGTGTGCTTACCTGAGAGAAGGCACGGATGAGACAGCTGATTTGTGAATCCTGCATCCATGTGTGTAGGTGTGAATCTGATTGAGAGAGGAGGCAGGAGCAGACTAGCAAGGAGTTGGCAGCCAGCCTGACCTGTGCCCACTGTGGGGGTTGATGAAAATGGCCTTCATAGGTTCATATGTTTGAATCCTTGTTTGCCAGTTGGTGGAACTGTTTGGGAAGGATTAGGAGGTGTGACCGTGCTGGAGGAAGTATGTCAATGGGAGTGGGCTTAGAGGGTTCAAAGGACTCCTTCTGTTCCTGCTATGCTTTCTGCCTCCTGCTTGCTGCTTGGGATGTGAGCTCTTAGCTGTTCCTGTTGCTCTGCCATCATGAACTCTAACCCTCAGGGATCAGAAGCCTAAGCACAAGCCCTTCCTTCTATAGACTGCCTTAGACTTGGTGTTTTAACACAGCAATAGAAATGTAACTGAGATACCCACTATTTCCAGTAGGGTAATATTACTATATGCAGCTGGGCCATGGGCTCTGGGCTTTTTCCCATGACGAGTCCATCCCATGATCTTGGGAAGGCCATGTCACCCTATCTGAGCTGTGAGGAGGTTGTCAGAGCACCTGCTCCATTGGGCTTGCGTGAGGAGTTCGATGACTCATAAAATTCTTCCTAGGACCGAGCACACAGAAGTGCCCTAGTCCTGCTAACATTTGCTCCCAAGCTCCCCTGTTCCCAGCACCCCTGCTGGCACCTGGGTTTCGCGCTCTTCTTACACTGAATGGTTTGTTTTAACGCTTACCATCATCTCCGAGCTCTGAAAGAGTTGCGGCGGGGTTACACTTTGCTCTGGACACCCAGCATGGGCAGGCATATAGTGGGATACAGCAAGGATTTAAAAATCAAAGACTAGCTGTAAAACTGCCGTCTGCCCTCACCTCTACTTCCCCCCTCTTTCTTCCCCGTTTTCCTTTGGCCTGTACCCCAACTAGGAGGGCTGTCCTTACCCGAGGTGGTGGCTGAGCCACTGGTGAGAGGGAAGTGGAATGACAAACAGGTCTGAGGCCCTCTCAGACTGCATGCTGTGCTTAGTGTCTGCCAGATAGCTAGTGCTGCCACTGGAGTTGTTAGGGACAGAGTCTGGGCCCTGGGAGCCCTGTACTGAGCCCAGTGACATGCTCTCAGGAGACAGGCAACAGTGAAAAACAGAGAAAGCGTTTTTTGGTTTTTGTTGTTGTTGTTGTTGTTTTCCAATGTGGTAACATTAGGAAGAGACACAGAAAGGTCAAGTGGCCCCCCAAGTCCCTCTTTTGGGGTCTTGAGATGAAGTTTTGGCTTCAACAAAGAGCAGAGGTCTGCGTTGCTAAGCAGTCCCAGCGAAGGTGAGGTCCTGCCTGCCACCAAGCCACTGCTGTCTTTGCACCATCGCTCCTACTGGGCGAACTGCGTGAGGTGGCCTTCTGGGGGTCGAGCTCCCCCTCTGGCTGGCACAGGGCCTCAGCCTTTTCCTTTCCCAGCCCGAGGCTCCCAGGGCAATTCCAATTTCTTGGGGTCCACTATCTCAATCTTCTGGTAGCAGGATGTGTGCGTGTGGAGGGGGTAGTGTGTCCTTTGAGCCTCTTCATTCTGGCCATGGTGGTTTTACAGTATGTCTTTTTATTCTGCCAATCAATGGCTGTTGTCACTTCCCACACCTCTGACTTATTTGAGAAATGACTCACCTTTTAAAAGTTAAATCTCAGGGCTCATTTTTATTGTAAATGATTTTAGGATCTCATTCTTCATTTCAAGCCTCCAAACAAAGCCTGATGATTTGTACTCTGCTGTAGTGGCAGAGTCCCCTAACTCATTGGTCACCATTGAACTGGAGATGTTGGCAGACAGTGTCCTTTTTGCCAGGCAGACTCCTGAAATTGTTAGAGAGCTAAGCGATTCCTGCAGGCCCTACAAACAAAATGGACACAAGACAACTTGTGGGCCCGAAACAGCCACTGACTGCTGTCTGAAACCTGGGAACCTTGTTATCTGGGACAAGCCCTACTGTATTTTCAGAAGTTGAGGCTGAGGGAGCAATATGGGAAACGAGGATCAGCAAGCAGCTTTGCCCCATCCACCCACCTACTCCTCCCCTTCCCCTAGGAAACTGCTCTCTTAAAGCAAGAGAAACACAAGGTCACCCAGAGTGGACCAGTCCCATGATAAGAGGACTGTCGGCAGGAGAGGGCGGCTCATTGGAGTAGCTGCGTTTGTCTGACGGAGACATAGAGGGAAGCCCCCACCCTTGCAGGGAAGAGGTTAAAACACTGTGACAAGTACATTGCTTAGAAATGAGAACAATACAAAAGCATGAATCCACCTGACATGGCCATCAGTGTCCACTCCCGGATGCGAGAGCTTGGCCCAATTATCCTGCAGATCACGGTAACTCCAGGGAGAGGGTTTCCTGGTTTTGCCTGTGACTTCCATTTTCTTGTTGCTGACAGAAACTGTCTTTTTTGATTTTCCTCTTCTGCACGCCTGCTTTCTGCGGCTGTTTTATAAAACTGGCCTCCCCCAAAGGCAGAGCGTCAAACGCTCAGCTGGCTCATCTTAGCTGCTTCCGTGAGAACTGCTCCCACAAACCATGTGCCTTTCTTTTGATTTTCCTTTTTTTCTCTCTTTTCAATTTTCTTTTTTCTGCCTTGGAAATGGGTTTCATGGCTATGGTAGGCAATTAGATTTCAAAGCTGGAGAATTCCGGTGTACTCTGCCAGGAACGGCTGAAGCAAGCAGGCTGGGCAATGGGCTTTGAATGCTTGGCACGGAAGTGGGGCCTCTGATACATGCAGCTTCTCCCAGGATGGGCTTCCCAGAGGAGTGTGTTTGTCTTTGTTCTGAAAAGGGAAATCCAATTTCATCCCAGCACTAGTTACATGGCGATCCCAGAGCTCAGTAACACCTCCTTTGTAAAGCTGGGCGATTGCCTGGTTTGTGAAATGTCACAGTTGGCATGGTGCAGGGGAGGGTCGGCTTCCAGCACACAGGTCAGTTCTCAGGCCTGCTGCTCAGCCCTCATCTGTGGCCCCAGTCTTTGGAACGCTGCTATCTTTCAGAAGAAAGAAGGTCCCTGTGTTCCTGACCCAGCCTTCTCAGGCTGCTGACTGAATCACGGGGTCTGGGGCTAGCATCTGATTACTGGAGCTGCTGGGAACAAAATGCCAACACTTGTTCAAGAAGCAGGCTGGTGCCCTGGCTGTAATTCCAGATCGGGGGCCACTGGAGAGGAATCCAGGCTTGGTGGATCGTATGTGTATGAGGCCTGCGTGGCCTGAGTCTTCCCACTGGGGAAGGAACATTCGTGGATGGGAAGATCCTGAGAAGTCATAGGTGCTCTGATAAAAAAAAAAAAAAATGAGACCAAGTGACATGAAAGAAAAGGGCTGGAGGTTTTCTCTGAGGAGGTGACCTTCTAGGTGAGACCTCCTGAGATCAGAGGCCTTCAGTTCTGAGATCTTTAGGAATGGCGTGTAAGCTGGAAGGGGCAGTCAGCCAGGAAGTCAGTGTGTCAGTGCAGGGTGAGTGAGGGACGAGTGGGGTGGAGAGGAAGTGGGAGAAGCAGGTCCTGACGAAGCTAACTTGAAGCGGAACCTTCTGTGGTCGTAGGAGAGGTAGGAGAGGGGCTGGCCTGGCTTGTCTGAAGATCGCTCTGTTTTCTTGGTGAGGAGCTCATTGGAGGAAGGGGCTGTGTGCAGAGAGCTACTGCATGGTCTCGTGGTATCTTTGAAAGACAGAAGGCATGGTCCATGAAATGAACCAGGGCTGCCTTTTCTAAGAGACTCTTGCTGGACTAGAGGCTAGGCCAGACACTAGACCTGCTGGAGTGGCCATTTACGGGGATGGAGGTGACTGTCCTGTCCCGCTGCAGCCCAGACTATGAACTCCTGCTTGAGAATGCATGCATGTTTTGCAGGCAGCTATCCAGCAACCAGACCACCATCCTGGGACCACTCTCAGCAGGGCCTGAGGACCTTTCTCTGTGTTAACTGGGGCAGGCTGACTTCCTCCTACAAGGCAGAATTTACTAGCGCGTAGTGAAAAAGAAAAAAAAAAAATTCTCCATTAGCACCAGCAACTCCAGGATACCAAGAAGCATGTTAACAAAAGTGTGAAATATTTTGAGCTAGGAAAAAAAACAGCAATGACGAAATTATGTGTGTACGTGAAAAACAAAAGAGAAATGGTTCTTGGGTCTTCGCTCATTCTGAATGCTGGGAGTCAGCTGTGTGGGACTGACGAACACACCCCAGCAAGGTTTGCTAGGTGGGTCTCAGAAAGCACCTCATTCTATGTGAGAGGTCTCAGTCCTTGAGCTCTAACAGCCCTGCAGTGACAACAGAGGACAGTGTACAGTTAGAGCAAACCCCACTGCAGTGCCCACTTTTGGGGTAAAATCACATGGGTGCTCATGACAGGTTGTAGTGTTATAACTGTTGGGTAAGGCAAAGAGCATACCACCTGTGCCTGGTTTTGGTAATGCCCCGGACATATCAGACTCCTGAGGAGCTGATGCCAAATTGTTTAACTAAACGATCACCAGATTAATTTAAAAACATGTCAGAGAACTTGAAAGAGGGGTTCTGTGGTAAGAGAACTGGCTTGCTCTTCCAGAGGACTCAGGTTGGGTTCCAGCACCCACGTGACGGCTCGCAATGATCTGTGACTCCAGCTCCAGAGGACCTGACGCCCTCTTCTGGCCTCCATGAGCACTGCATGTACACGGTGCACTGACACAGTAGGGCAAAACACTCATACAAATAAAAACAAAGAAATAAAGTAAGTCAGATACTTATGCCCAACATATTTCACAGCATTCCAGAGACACCGTCAATTGCTTGAGTGCCTTATCCACGGAGTCAACCAGCCGCAGAGTGGAAATACCCAGGAAAACCCGATTCTCTAAACGGCACAGTCTACCAGCTGTTTACACAGTATTTACCATATCCTCAGTATTGTGAGAAATCTAGAGATGAGTTAATGCACAGAGGGGGCTGTGTATGCAGATACTGAAGAAGGGAAGAAAGATGGAGTGAGGGGACACGGGAGGGCAGAGCCCTATGCCCTTGGGAAATTGTTTTCCTGGCTGACAGAGTCAGGAAAACTCTGAACCTCTCTGATAAAGCTAACCCTGCCTGCAGAGGGTGGTCCGTGCTTTCCTAAAGACACCTCAGCAATGTTACAGGTGGTCTGTGCTTCCTAGAGCTGGCTCGGCCTGTAACCTTGACCTTGCAGCATTCCTCCCACATTCCCAGGTCCAAAGAATAAACTTCATAAATCCACCTTACATCTTTGTTCACGAAAGGATATTCCTTAACCTTGAAACACTGTAACTCACACTCTTTGATTAATGTAACTTGAGCCACAAGATCCAACATGTGCCCAATGTAAAGGACACCTAAGGATTCGCTCTTCCAGGTAATGGGCACATGAGTTATGAAGGAGGAGCTAAACCTAATTGTTTTTCTAGTTTTAACTCTTTTGTTAATTTGTCAATATTTTCATCTGTGATGGATAAGTGCATAAAAATATAATTGATAGTGAAAGTGTAAAACCCCAACGTGAAGCTTTAGAATGGCCACGCTAGCTGTAGACATTCATTGAGGCGGTAGACTTTGGTCTGACTATCCTACAGCACAGCTTCTTTATTTGCAAGTTTTTGTTTTGGGGTGTGTGTGTGTGTGTGTGTGTGTGTGTGTGTGTGTGTGTGTGTGCATCTGTGTGTATGCCACATACTTTTAGAGACCAGAAGAGGGCATCATATCCTCTGGAGCTGGAGTTACAGGCATTTGTGAACTGCCTGATGTGGGTGCTTGGACTTGAACTCAGGTCCCCTGGGAGAGCAGTCAGTGCTCTTAACCGCTGAGCCCACCTCTCCAGCCCCATTTGCAAGTTTTTTTTTTTTTCCACAGTAAAGTTTTGAATAAATAAGTAAACAAATTAACTTCAAGTCTTCATCATACAGGTTTGCCCTGAATTTCTTTTCCATGGTGTGATAGTCGAGAACCCGGGTCTACCTGAGAAGAGGTCCCTACAAGGTTAAAGGGACTCCTCAGGCCTGCTGACGGCAGCACACGGGGGTCTCTCCTTGCTGCTTCTGGACCGTCAGATATCATTTATAGAAGGATTTTTTTTTTTGGTATCTACAAGGGGTTCTGGGAAGTCCCCAGCATGCTGAGAGAAAACTGTGCATGATACAGAGGGAGAAACAGGGTCTGCTGTGCTGCATACAACTGAGGGTTCCACAAGAACCTCTTCAGTTCCCTGCCACTCCTGACCCTTCACAAGCTGGAGAATATCATCCAAGTAAAACCACACAGACAGCTTTCTTTAGGAAGCTCCTGATGCCATGCCCCTAATTGCTACATGGCTTTGAGCAAGTCAAAGGCACGGTGCTATGGTTTACTCCTCTGTGATACGGTGGTGTGGGATCTCCTTCTCAAGGCTATCATGAGCTTTGACTCAACTTGGGTGCACAGGCTGCTGGGACCAGGCTGGAGCCATGGTACACACGTGCAAAGTGCCAACTTCTCCTAAGGAGACGGCTTTCTTCATGGTACATGGGTACCAAGTTCTTCTTCTTCTTCTTCTTCTTCTTCTTCTTCTTCTTCTTCTTCTTCTTCTTCTTCTTCTTCTTCTTCTTCTTCTTCTTCTTCTTCTTCTTCTTCCTCCTCTTCTTCTTCTTCTTCTTCTTCTTCTTCTTCTTCTTCTTCTTCTTCTTCTTCTTCTTCTTCTTCTTCTTCTTCTTCTTCTTCTTCTTCTTCTTCTTCTTGGTTTTTCTAGACAGGGTTTCTCTGTGTAGTTTTTTGTGCCTGTCCTGGATCTCGCTCTGTAGACCAGGCTGGCCTCGAACTCACAGAGATCCACCTGGCTCTGCCTCCTGAGTGCTGAGATTAAAGGCGTGTACCACCACCGCCCCGGCCGAGTGTTGACTTCTAAGGGATGGCATTTTTCATTTGTATGGCGGGGGCTGCATTGAACATGGAATGTCACGCTCATAAATGGACAAGGGACATAACTGCTGTCAGTACAGGCTGTGGAGAGAATGCTGCTGTAACAGGATCACCTGCTGGGACCCCTGGAAGGAAACAGCTCTACACAAGATTCTGTTGAAGAGCTCTGGACTTCTGGCATAGATTTGGGAAAATTAAGAGAATGGTGAAATTTGAGGTCCTAAGCAGTTTATTGTGGTACGTGGCAAGTTTTGGATCATGGTATCTGGCTCATATCCTTTCATGGGGTGGCAGGACACCATGTGATTTGTCTGGGATAGGCTGAGTGACAAGGAGCACAGAGGATCCAGGAACTGGATAAATCAGGGGTCACGAAGCTACTCACAGCACAAGAAAGAGCTGCAGGCGGTTGGGGTGTGGTCTGGTTTCCTCAGGTGGTAGAGTTTGGCCTCTGAGTGTGTCTTAGAGGCAGGCCCACATTCTAACGGAGACAGGTATCTTCAGCCCATTTTCCCTAAGCCTGGGTTCTAGGTACGTATTGGAGTCCAGAAGGCACTTGCCGAGTGACATCTGGTTCTTGTGTCCCAGAACGAAGACCTGAACTGAGGTCACATGGGTAACGGTAGAAACAGAGACCATCTATTAACACAAGCAAAAGGTGCCCCCGAGAGTGGAAGTGCCTGAGAGCTTGGGAAGGTCGGAAGCTAGAAAACCCCGTTATGAGTCCTGTGTCCTGCACCCTTCTCCTCTTTCTGTTAGAGACTGCTGGATGCTTAGTTTGTTACAGGTTGGGGGCAGGGTCCCTGCCATTAGTTCCTCTTACATGTTAATCTTGATTCCGTTGGAACGTCTCTCTCTGGCCCTGTTCTCTTACCTCACCATGAACAGAAGAACTTCCTACCTCTGCAGGGGCAGTGGGCATTAGGGTCTCAGGGTCCAGCAAAGAAGAGTTCCGAAGTTTCGGCTTTTGATTTTAGAAGCTGCTGGTTGGAAGGGATGAGGCCATGCCTAGTGACCTGTAAGCGTGCTGGTGTCCACCTGGGGACCTTCCATGGTCCCTCTTTTTACTCTTCTCCCCAACGTGGCCATATTGAGTAAGTTTCCTTTTTCTGCTTTTCACTGTTCCTTGTCTCTTTAATTGGCATATTGGTGGCTGAATCTCGCATTGGGAATCTAGATTTTCCCCCTCAAAGCTGTTACACCGGGGACAGAGGAACTGGACATGCCTCGCAGGCACAAAAACTCTGCTCTGAGGCTTGAAAAGATCCTAATGGCTTTTTAATTTTTTTCCTCCATTTTCTACTCTGTGCAGGAACATGAACCCACAAATTTAAAACTGCTCCCCTAGGAGCATAGTACCATTGGGGTTAGGTGATTATTTAAACTGCACTCAGGAAAGGTCTAAGAGACGGTTTTTTTATCTTGTATTTTATCCTGAAATACCATTCCCAGATCACAGGGCAGCCTAGTTTTAGAGGTGAGCAGGGCAGTGCACCCGGTCTGGCAGGAATAAATATTACTGACTAATCTAAATTGACGCTCCCTTTGCCTAGCAGGCCATCGAAACAGTGGTCCCTAAAAAATCCGAGTTCCCCTGGGAGTCTCAGTCTGGAGGAAGGCATGGACTGAAGCATGGCGCAGGCCAGAGGGGGAGTTTGGCTCTCAGAAAGCGATTTCTCACAGTTCTGACTATTTGCCAGGCCATTTTGTAAGACCAGAGATGAGACAAGGATGGACTGCGATGGGCAGGACCTCATTTGACCAGGACTGCTTAAATATGTATCCCTGTTGACCTCTGTTTAATCCACAGTCTCGTGTCAGGACCCTGGCGATGGAGTCTGGGACAGAACAGGCCCCTGGGCCTCTTTGCTTCTCTTCCAACACTGGGTAAATCTCTTTTTCCTCTGCTTTTCATGATCACCTATTTAATTGGCCTATTGAGGACAGGTGGCTGAACCTAGTATGTGAGGACCTGGGCTCTGAACTTTACAAATCTGGTAACAGAGCCACCCAGGAATGATGTGCATTGAGGCACAGACCTGAGCACCCACCCCCACCCCCAAAATAAACAAACAAAACATCCAGTTCATGCATTTGCAAGTCAGAGCCTCTGAGGTGCTTCTCACTGGAGATCCTCAGTGCGCATCAGAAATGCTGCAGCACAGCTCCAGCGCGCAGGGCTATTAATAGCCGAGGCTGCTTCTGGTAGCTTCTGGGGCAGTTGTGTGGTTCCGTTTGAGCACTTCGGAGTGAGTCCTCCCTCTGCATCCCCTTATTGCTTCTTCACTCCCCGCTCTCTGGCCAGCTTGTCTGCTGTCTGTTCTGGCCCATTTCTGACTGTCAGCACTAATCTGAGTGATGGCAGTGGGAAATGAGAAGCTTCACCCCGGGAAAGCGCAGCGCAGCGCCTGCCCGTGGCAGCTTGCAGAGTCAGAGGTCACAGTCACCTTGGCCTGGAGGTGGCCTGTTGACTAGAGAGAAAGGATGACATCAGTCAAATGTCAGCAGAAAGTGAATGCCCAGTGCCTGGACAGACAGGGATGGGGGATTCTGAGAACGGGTCCCTCCCAGTTCCGTACTACAAAAGGCCCCATGATTCAGCAATACCATAAGAGGTCACTAGACAAAAGTCAGCCTCTGGCCTGTTGCTCTTCTTGGCCTGGTTCCAGAGGCTGCCAGGCCTCCTATCCTGCTGCCCCCGCCCCCCACCCCCGATTCTGTTGAAGCATAGATATGCAGGTGTTTGTTAGAAAGTCTTTCTTCCACTCTTTCCCTATCTGTGACAGGAAAGAAAGCCTGTCCCCATGTCCCAAGATCAGAAAGCACAATGCAACCTGGCACAGTTATCCCTAGCCAGAGACAGGAAAGGCGGGGCACTACCCAGAGGTCTCACCTAGGGGGATGGATGGGACTGGATCCTATGACAGGAAACCAGAGTCACTGCCTTGTTTACCACAGCTATCTGTCCACACTGGGGCTCATTAGGCAATCAGCACCTGGAGTAGGAACCTCAGCCCCAAGGCCCCAGATGAACCAGGCCTTTCAGATCCTCTTACATTACCTCAATGGCTTTTCCACAATGGAGGCGAGCCTTGAGCAGGCCACAGTCCCACATTTCACCTCTAAGTTCTTCTATCAGGGAGAGTCCCTCGCCATCATCTGTAGCAACCCCCTCAACTTCAGCTGTCATCCACATGGGGGGCCCTTTTGGGATCAGCAAAGTGGCTCCCATATTTTGGGGGGATTCTTCTTCTGCCTGGCATTTGTCTGGATAAATCCTTCCAGCCTAAAAGCCTCATTGTTACCCGAGTTGTTGGGGTCAGAGCCTGGGCCCTGGCAGCCCTAACATGCTGGTTCAGCCACCTGTCCTCAACAGGCCCAAGGTTAAACAGATAGGTAACAGTAAAAGAGTGGCCACATAGAGGAGGAACAGTGACTCCCCCCTACCAAGTCCACCTTTGGGGTCCCAACAAGAAGTTGAGGACTGAATAGGGTGCAAGAAGTATGAAATCCTGAACAAGCAGGCTCCCATCCATCATGGCCCATCATTTCTCCTCTCTGGTCTTGCAAAATGATCTGGCACTAGTCAGAACTGAGCGAACTCTTTCTCTGGTGACAAGTTCCCCCTCTGGCCAGCACTGAGCATCAGCCTCTACCTTCCTCCAGACTGAGACTCCTGGGGAAACTCCAATTTCTTAGGGACCGTTGTTTCAATGGCCTGGTATCCAAATAGAGGATGCAAGCACTTCTTTAGAATCCTTGCTTCCTTTCCTGCCACGGCAGCTACAGCTCACACACCCAACGCTTCTGGCTTCTGCACACCCACTGTGTGTCAAGTGCCCCCAGGCGAGGCCCACCCTGCTCTCAAGGAAGCCTGGTTGAGGGGTTCTTTTCTAGGACTGGGCGGGCAAAAGAAACATGAAGTATGTAGGGTGTGAGATTCTAGGGGGTGGCAGACACCATGGGAATGGAGTGCCCATGCTGTCTAGGGATTAAGGCATTGCTCAGCCTCAGCTGACTGTCACTATGCCAGAGTGACTCTGGGGTTTCTTTACCTTAGGTTCATAAGTACAGCTCTCTCTCTCTCTCTCTCTCTCTCTCTCTCTCTCTCTCTCTCTCTCTCTCTCTCTGTGTGTGTGTGTGTGTGTGTGTGTGTGTGTGTGTGTGAAGGTGCACAAGAGGAGTATGGGTACACAAGTGTGTGAGTGTACATGGAGGCCAGAGGGCAACTCTGTTTGTTTTGGTTTTGTTTTTCAAGACAGGGTTTCTCTGTGTAGCCCTGGATGTCCTGGAACTCACTCTGTAGACCAGGCTGGCCTCGAACTCACAGAGAGCTGCCTGCCTCTGACTCTTGAGTGCTGGGATTAAAGGCGTGCACCACCACTGCCCGGCAAGAGGTCAATTCTGGGTATCATTCCTCAGGTACCATTCGCTTTTAAATTTCTTTAAATTTATTATTACTCTATGTATGCATGTATGGGTATGCATGCCATAGCATGTGTGTGGAGGTCTGAGGGCACTTTTGTGGAGTTGATTCTCTCTTTCCACCTTTACATGGGTTCTGGGATGAAACTCAGTATCTCGGACTTGAACAACAAGGGTATTTACCCAGAGCCACCTTGCTGGCTCCCATGCACCTTGCTGGTTTGTTTTGTTTGCTTGTGTTTGTTTGTTTGCCTGCTTTGAGACAGGCTCTCCCACTAGCCTGGAGATTGCTCTTTCAACCCGCCAGAGAGCCCCAGCAACCTTTCTGTCTCTGCCTTCCCAGTGCTGGAACCCGACATCATCGTGCCTGGCCTTTCTAATGTGGATTCCAGGGATTCAGCCTTCACGGTTGCAAGGCAGATACAGTGCAGACTGGGCTATCTCCTCAGCCTACGGCTGGAAGTTTGCGCCTCTTTTCTTTTTTAAATACTGTGTGGGCCAAACAAACTATACTTGTAAGTGTGTGTGGGACTAGGGATGCATCCCATAATAATGCAGAGTAAGGGCTGAAATAGAAGAAATCCCAGGAGCCCCGTATAGGGAGGGGCTGATGAACCTAGTTACATGGAGAAGCAGGAGCATCTTCTCAGTGAAGGTAAACTGAGTCTTGCGGGTTGGCTGTACCGGCACAAGTCACGACATGGTGCGTCTTGAACGGTGCTTCAAATCATCGCAGCAGTCTGGGCGAGCCTTCACCCCAGGCAAGTGGTGATTCAGCCAGCTGCACAGCACATGCCCATAGACTTTCCACTTCTCAGTCTTCCTTGGAACCCGGTGGCCATGTGACCAGTGAGGTTTGCCTCCTGTTCTCAGAGGGAGAAGGTTCACATTCCTCCCACCCCACCCCTTGTTCTGGCTGATGGAGTGGCCATCATGGGTGTTAGGGCACGAAACTGGTTAAACCTCTCTGGTTTCTGTAAAACTGAGCTATGCCCAGCCCATGGAGAGGGTGTGAGGATCAGGGGGGATCTATAAAGAATGGAGAGCTGTTCCTGGTGTGCTGTCTCCCTGGCATTCTGCTTTCCACATTATGTCACAACGTGCTGACAAGGCAGAGCAAGCGGGGAGCAGGGGCCTGGGGCCTGGCTCCTGCCTGATGCACTACTGTGTTGCTAGACATGGATAAGCCAGTCAATCGCCATCTGATCTAAGATGTAAAATTTTGCAGAGTAACACAGGTCAGCTGAGTCTTTCTTGGTTTGTGGGAACCGGGTAAAAGGGCTTCATCTTATTCCAAAGCACAGAACTGGTGATGTGTAGAATGCACCAATACCTAGGCATAGGTAGCTCTTGGAGCCCTACACCTTGGAGGTCCAGACTTTCTTATGGCAGCATGGCCCATGCCATTCAAATGGTGCCAAGTGAACTGGCTCTTTCTTCACTTCCAGTTGTCAGCAATGGTGTCTTTGCCCCGGTGAATTATGGGTAGGCTGACTTGGCTTTGCTGAAAGGGGTTTACTCTAAGCCACACCCAGTGGAACAGGACAGGGTAGAAACAGCCTTTGCTCCCCTGCCAGGCCCTCCTGTCCTCCTTCCTGACACTCCAGGAACAGGTTTTCCCAGTTGCCTCTGAGGGTTCCAAAGCACCCATTGCAGAACTCTGTTTACAAGGCGAGGAAGTGACCAGTCCTGCCGTCTGGAGAGAGGCCTTCCCTCTCCTACCCTGAGTAGACATGGCAGCCACACTGTCCAGCTATCCCGGCAAAATGCATCTGCCCTTAGTGTTAATAGACCTTAGTCGGAGGATGGCCCTATCAACCCCACAGAGACAGCATGGAGGTCCTGGGTGTTTCCATCCACATCCCTTCCCTGCCCCTCTGGCCTTGCAGTCCTGCACTATAGTGAGATTGCTCTTAGAAACCCCCCTTCTCCCCCTCTCCCAGTTGTCCTGAGTTACATTCCTATACTAGATATCTATTCTTAACATCTTAACATCTGTTCTCCCATAATAACACACTGCCACGTTCTTGGAAGAACAGATAGATTCATTTTATTTTGTTTTGCTTTTTTTTTTTCAACGAAGGGAACACATTCACATGAAAGAAAACAATGCCTTGACAGAGTTGGGGCTCAGATACCAGGAATACATTTGGGCTGAGGTAGAGGCCTTTGCCTAAGGGTCCGGTTCTTTTACCTCACAACTGAAAGGGTCAGAGTGACATCTATGAGTTGGAAAATGCTGGAGCTTTCTCTAGCTCACTTCCATCTCTGGGTGGGAGGGGGGAAGGCACCTTTCATGCCAGTCTGAATGCTTCTGATTGCAAGTGAGAACAATGACTTTTTGATGCCTTTCCTTTTGCAAGTGAGTGAATTACCCAGAGTTCCACAGGAGGACTAGCTAGTCAGATCAGGTCACATGCCTTTTCTCATTCTCTGTGAGGAGATTACATATTTGAATCAGGATTCGATTCAGTATTGAGCTAGGGATGGGGTTGCCTCACCTGAGGTTACTGGGGTTCTGTTTGCAGATATAAAAGTGGGGATAGCTTTTGGAGGGGGCACCAGTTCCTTCAGTACTTATGGGCTTTGAAGATTGCTACCACAGCCCCCACTTCTTACCACTCAGGCTATTCTCTCCATTTCTGTTTTTCGTAATTATCTCTTGGTCCCAAGGGCAGGGATTGCCTCTTGGTCTCCCAACTACAGTTGGCTCTATTTGGTACCTTGCTGGCAGCTGGTATTCATCTAATTCCTGTCCCTCATTTTATAGATTTTGGCTTAAAAGATCACAATCTCTCAAAATAGTCAGAAGTAACGAAAGGTCATAAGCTATTAACTTCTGATCTGATTTAATATCCAGAGTGATGGCTGCGTTTTCCTCTGTATCTGAACACAAGCTGGGTGTCCAGTCCTGGCGGCATGCTTTATAACTTGAGAAAAACAAAACAAAACAAACATTTCTCTTGGTTTTAGACTATCAGTGCAAAACTGATTAGACCGATTCTTCTCTGGGATGATGGGTCACTTCATTTAAGTAGCTGAGACTTTGTGAAAAACTAAGAAGGACTTGGAAATTCATTGGGAGGACATTCTGTGATCTATTAATGATGTCTGTCCAAAGAGCCGGAAGAGTGGTGGTGGCACAATTTTTGTGGATTCTGGGCAAGAAAATCTTGAAGATCCGACTCTCTCTAAAATTCTTGGACTCTCCTCTATGGTTAATACCTGAAATTCCAAGTGGCAGTTGTCTGGTTTCTTCTCCTGTTGCTTTGATAAAATACCCCACAAAAGCAGCTCAAGGGAGAAAGGGTCTCTTTAGCTTACAATTCCAGAATATAATCCATCATTGAAAAGTCAAGGTGGCAGGAACCTGAAGCAGCTGGCCACACCCACAGTCAAGAACAGACAGGAAATAAATGCCAGTGATTAGCTCACTTTCTTCACTTGCATACAGTTCAGAATCCCTCCTCCTAGGGAAAGTTGCTGCCCACAGTGGGCAGGTCTTTCTATCTCAATTAATATAATCAAGAAATGTCCCCTAGACATGGCCAAAGGGCAGTTTCCCAGCTGAGTCTAGATTGTGTTGAGTTGACAATTAAAAGTAACCATTGAGGCAACCTGGCACAACTAGGAATCTGGACTCTGACAAACCTGGGAGCTGAATGACCCTGGGTGTGTGTCTCTTCAAATACGACATTGCTTTTCTACCAGGGTTCCTCAGGCAGACAGAGCCAGAAATAAATAGATGAAGATGCTGATATAGAAGAGGACATAGGTATACAGAGGTGAATATATTTGCATGTGTATATCAGCAAGTGTTCCAGTATTATAATAAAATACCTTAGACAATCAACTTATAAAGAGAAAACATTTATTATGGCTTGCATTTGGAGCCAGATTGGGGTCCATGATCCAGTGGTTCTATTGCTTTTGGGTCAGGTGAGGCAATACACCAAGACAGAAGCGTGTGGCAGAGGCAAACCATTCAACCTTGTTGCTGAGAAACAAAAAATAAGGAGAGAATGGCATGTAGATCCCACAACAACATTCAAGGTCATGCATGCCCCTAATAACACAGAGTTATCCCACCTCTCAAAGCTGACATTCCTCTCAACAGTACCAGCCTGGGGATCAAGGCTGTAACACGTGAGCTCTGTGGGACACTCAACAACCAAACTACAGTTCTTCCCAAATATGCATTCATGCCACATGTATGCACATGTGCATATATGTCCACCTGTGTCAAAAAGCATGACTAATGCCTACTGATTGTTCAGCCACTCAACACATATGATGCATTGTCCATTATGCAATGAAGGGAACAGCTGGTATGTGAGATTCAGGAAGAAGCAACTATTTGGTCGTTGACCTCCTCAAGGACCTTTAAGGGCATTTCTCCAAATACAATCACATTGGGAATTAAGGCTTCAACATATGAGTTTGTCCAGGGACACAATTCAGCCCATAACCCTAGGTCATGCAGAACTGTGTGCTTGGGTGAAAGTGTAGATGGTATTTTCAGAGTGATGTGGAAGGCCAGAGAGGATTCTGAGCTTGAGGAGATTGCTCTGTCGGTAAAGAGCCTACTGTGCAGAAAAAAAGGACCTGAGTTCAGATCCCCAGCCCCCGCCTAAGAAATAGTCAGGTATAGCAGCAGGATACATCTGTAAGTCTGTAACACCTCTGCGGGTGGGGCGGGGGCAGAGACAAGTGTGTTCCAGGAGCTCATTGGTGAGCCAGCCTAGACAAATCAGGGAGCTCTAGGTTTAGGAGAGAGAGAGAGAGAGAGAGAGGGAGAGGGAGAGGGAGAGAGAGAGAGAGAGAGAGAGAGAGAGAGAGAGAGAGAGAGAACCATCAAAGGAGAAACTTGATGCAAACCACTGCCTCTACATCCTACATCCACATGTGCACAGACACCTGCTTGCAAATGCGTGTCTATGGATGAGGATGGAGGCCGGAGCCACAGGTGGAGGGACCGCTAGTCATGGCTTAGTGAGAAGCTGGATCCCCTCGGATTCTGATGGTGGCACTGATAAGGTTTGGGGTGTTTTGTGTCTCAAATCTGAGTTTTGACCTGGAGCAGAGTGTGAAAGTTAGGATCGGTTACTAAGAAGAGAATGACCGGGCTGGCAGTAACTAAACAATAATCTATGCAGGGCCCTGGGTTCCACCCCTGGAACCTTAGTAACAAAAGAGAGGAGAGGAAAAGGAAAATGGGGGAAACTGGGTGGAGCAGGAGTGGGCACAGAAGTCACGGTCCTGCGTGGGACAGATTCAGGGCCTTTCTAGATGGCAGAGACCTGTGCATACCAATTAAGTATATTTGCTGGTATTAGGATTTTTTTGTGTCAAAAACCAATGAATGTCCTTCCTGCACTTTATACACGTGCCCTCTTTGAACCCTCAGACTCCCAAGTGTGTGACATTTTGCTAGACTGTGAGGGTTTGTCACTTGAGAATGGTAAAGCAGACGTAGAGACGGAGACTTTGGAACATTCTGCCAGGTCCTCCTGCACACGAAGCACTGAGCAAAGTGGCCATCGCACAGTCAACCTCACTGGTGTGGTTGTAGTTTCCTGTCACCCACTGTACCACACACACTACCATTCAGTCTATGCTCTATACCGGCTGACTGGTGCAGATGCCACACAATGTGTACTGTGGGGACATGTCTGTGGGCAAAAAATACACATTTAAAGATTTTGGTGTGTGACTGTTCAGGCCCATCTCTTGTAGGCTCAAATTGGCATGTATTAAAGTCAGAAATGGATACTAAAAATAAACAACTGAACTGGGTTCAGTTCCCACCAACCCAGTCTAAGCAGGAAGCTGCTACACAGCAGGGAATTCTGATCTTCTGTCAGAGGCCCACCATGTTGCTTCTCTGTCTGTCCATGGAGTTAAAAATGCTTCGGATGAATACCTTACTACCCCGTAATCTGTTTCAGGATCTCTCTTGAACTTCACATCCCAAACTTTTCACCATTTAAGTGTACCTACACTGAACAATCCCCAAACTACACCCTCTTGCCCCTTCTGGAGCTGGTATTTTGAAAACTTCAGCAGCCAGGCCCCTGGGACTGGGCATTCCATCTCTTCCCTGCTTCTCTTGTCCCAGGGTGCTCTGTAGAGGTGACCTCGCTATTCTTCCTGACTCTGATAAATAGTGCGTTAGGGAGGTATCAGGAGAGGGCTGGGCGGAAGGGTATGTACGAGAGGATCCTTCCTTGTAGCTTATAGCACCAGTTGCCCCTAACCCACACAGGCCGTGCCGTGTCACCAAGGCTGGTAGGTTTAGACAGGTGGGAGCCTCTGAGAATCCTGTCTCACCAGCTGATAGGATTGAGAAGCCTAGGGATGCAAAACAAAGCAGGGGGATCCTGTGTTCCCACATGCACTTCCTGCTTACAAGGCGGGGGTAAGGCACTCGCAAGGTCTCCTTTCCTGCTCCAGTTGCTTCTGCTCCCTCTGAGATTCCCGACCTGCAAAGGCAAAGGGTGTTCCTTCTGTGCTGGCACAAATAATATGCCGGCTGGAAACATGAGCTCGAACACAAAGAAGGCTGGAAGCAGCCCATTTCCAAGTTAAAGTTCGTGACTGAGGTCGTCAGTCACAACCTAAGCCTTTCCATCCATTGTGAGTTTCTCCCCCATCTTGGTCCTGGTGAGATGATTCATTCTGGGTCAGGGAGAAAGCATCTACAAAGGCTAGAATAGCTAAGCCCTGCCCCTCCACCCTCACCCCATCTCACCCCACGCCTCCCAGGCGTGATCATACTTCCCTTTCCTTGACCTAACCTGAGGAGAGATGCATGCCAAACAAAAGGACTTTCTAGTTAGTGCTGGTGGCAACACGAGGCAAGAAGGTCCCTGAGAACACTCGAATGATCCAGAAGATGTCCCTTTGGCAGGATGGGTGGGGCATCACCTCTGCACATGGCTAACCTGGGCAGTTGGGCTCTCTCATGTGATAGGAATGTCCTGGAGCCCTGCTACTCCAGGGACGTGGAATGTTGGCCAAGCTTGTGAGAAACGCAGAACTTGTTCCAGGATAGCCAGGACTATTACACAGAGAAACCCTGTCTTGAAAAACAAAACAAGCAAAAAAAGAAATGCGTAACTTCAGGCCCTACCCCAGACTAGTGGCACCAGAATCTACATTCATTTCACAGATCCCAGGCGACTCCTGCCTGTGGACAGATGGAGAAATGCTGCTGTCCCTCTGTCCTCATTACAAGGACACCTGTGCTGACTTAGGACAATTTGTGCTTTTCAAAATCTCAGGGGCGCTGTGCTCTCAAAATCGATCTTATTTTTCACTTTACTGAGAAAAGTAGGTTTAATTCAGTTGAAGTGCTGGCTCTGCCGATTCCTGTTTGTAGCATGCCCATCACAGAAACCAAGGAAGTGCCATGTAGATTAATCTGGTGTGCCACCATCCACCATGCCCTCCTCCATCCTCCATGCCCTCCTCCATCCTTCATGCCCTCCTCCACCCTCCATGCCCTCCTCTATCCTCCACGCCCTCCTCCATCCTCCGTGCCCCCTCCATCCTCCATGCCCTCCTCCATCCACCACGCACTCCTCCATCCTCCATGCCCTTTTCCATCCACCATGCTTTTTGGCAGCCATGGTGACATAAAACTCATTAACACATCGGGCAGATGTGGCCGGAATCCAGTTTCTCCTATAATTTGTGTTAGCTGATAGATGGGTAGATTTTGCTAGAGGAGGAGCTAGGGGAAAATCCAGTGTCCAGAGAGCAGTCAGGAGGTCTTAGACAGTGGGCAGGAGCCAAATGAGGAAGGTTTACCTGGGACCTGGGGTGGAGGTGGGCCTAGGGCTGAGGGCTGGGCAGAATGCTTAGGAATTTTCTGTGATCGCTGTGATGAGAATGAGGTGGGAGCCTGGGAGACTAGCCTAGCTGTCTGGGGGTGGGTCACAGCAGTTGGCCCTGGGGGAGGGAGGTGCACAGCTCTGGGGGATTGGGCTGGAGGCTCGCTTACATCCTCTCTGCAGATGAGGTGTGCTCAGCTGCCCTGAGGTCCCTCTTCTCTCTGCTTCCCATCTTCCAAGAGATACTTCAGTCGGGGCCAAGGCTAACCCCGGAGTCCTGGGCCCTGCAGCGTTTCCCTTTGACGCTAACACTCCCTGCCCCATTCTTCTCTGCTGCCCTTGGTTTCTTTGTATTTGTGGTCACATTCATGGGGAGGGGTTGTAAGCCTGTAAATGAGGTGATCCCAAATCTGAAAGCCCCAAATCCCCAAATCCCCAAATCCTCCCAAACCTGAAAGGAGCATTGACGTCACTTCACAGATGGAGAGCCGTACGCCTGGCTTCCTGCACGGTCTCAGTCAAAGCAGGTGCAGCAAAGCAATTGGATAAAATCATCTCCAGGCTCTGTATGAGGTATATTTTGAAAAAAGTTGAATTCATATTTAAACGTTGGCCCCTTTCCTGAGATAGCTGAACATGTAGGCAAATATTCCCAAAGCCAGAAATCCAAGATCAAAATTTGCCAACCGTTTTGAGCTAGGGACACTCAACCTGGGTGTGTATGTACCAGAATGCTTGGACATAAAAAGAGAAATGTGATGGTGATGATGATGATGATGATGATGATGATGATGATGATGTGGTACAAGGCCCCTCCCTAATGCTGGTGTCATGTTTCTGGACTTTCCAGACTCCAGAGCAGTGAGCTGCTTTATGAAAGCCCCTCTATTCTTTATAAAAGAGTAAGTCTCTGGTATTCAGTTATAGCAACAGAAGACAGAGTAAGACAGCTCTGGGGATAAGATCACCCTGGATTTTCTGGGTGATTCCCCACATCCCAGAGGAGAAGAGAGCAGGAGAGAAGGAGGTAATGACTGGAGGCAGCCACAAGCCACGCAATGCCAGCAGCCACTGGGGCTGCAAGAGGAGCCAAGGTGTCCGCCTGGAGCTGCCCAGGATGGCAGCTTAGACACCCAGCCTCAGAACCACACGATAATGAACACCCAATCTGTGGTGATGTTCAATGGACACAGGAAAGGGACACAGAGCCTCCCCAAAGCCACAACAGGAACAAGAGAAGTGAATGAGTAGTGGTGGCCACTGCCATCATACAGAAGGCCTCCGAGGCTCCGAGAGGTAGAAGCAGCTGCTTCCAGCCACACCTCTAGTGAACATGGAATCCAGTTTTCCTGAGTCTATTCCGGAACATCCCACCTTTCTCCTCCTGTAGGCACTGAAGGATTATCAGCTAAGGCTCTCTGCAGCCAGGGCAGGTTTGCAGGGTCTGAAAGCAGCTTCCCCTGAACAGGCTAGCAGCTGCTTCTGGAAAGGGGTGGCTCTCAAAAGTTATCTCCCTTTCCATCTGGGTTAGTGCCCAGTTCCATTGAAAGACTCCCTCCCTCTTCCAAAAATAACAGTGGAAGACCAAGCCAGGAAAGCATCCGGGTTTGCAGGCGAGGCCT
The DNA here is from genome assembly GCF_007827085.1 of Peromyscus californicus insignis. Classification (NCBI taxonomy): domain Eukaryota; kingdom Metazoa; phylum Chordata; class Mammalia; order Rodentia; family Cricetidae; genus Peromyscus; species Peromyscus californicus. The sequence goes on along the minus strand of NW_026294551.1, from coordinate 90,232,676 downwards.
GCTTTGAATAACTTCATGATATTTGTGAAGCAGCTGTGCCTGGCACTCTTACAATTTTCCTATGGCAAGGTGAGGCTTAACAAACACCAAGCAAATGCCCAGAAATAACTGCATAAGAAAATACTGGGATCCTGAGTGGATCTGCCTTGGCTAAGTGTTATATTGCAAATACCAGCTTGTCCACAGACTCTGCTTCTTCCAGTTCTTTGAATTTCTGTGTCCTCACTGGAAGGGTGTGGAATTACTGCTGCTTTGGGCAATGGAATCCAAGACTTGGGTGGGTGGGTGACTTGTCCAAGGCCATGTTGATGGTCATAGAGGCTGGATTTCAGCCCCTTGTCTGACCTCAAGCCTGTTCTTTGGATTTCAGCCACAGGTTTTCACCTAGCTGTCACCTCCAGGGAGTCTGAGGCAGCTGGCTTGGGGCATGCCTTCCTGTGGGATTTTCCTCCCGAGACTGACTGGAATGTTCAGCAGCGGAGGTTAAGAACTGCTAATCCAGGTCACATGCTGCTCAGTCACCCTTTATTCCTGTGGGGTCTGCGGCTCTGGACTTAACCAACTGCAAACAGAAAGTCCTTGAACAAAAGCCCCCGTAGTGGAGCTGCAGATTGTTTTCTTGTCACTGTCCCCCAAACCACGCAGCAGAGCAGTCACCTATGCAGCAGTAACACTGTGTCAGAGACTATAAACCTACAAGAGAAGGTCAGGGTACACAGGAGGCTGTGTAAGGCCCATGAGCTCACTGTGTCATTTCATAGAAAGGGCTCAGACACTTGAGATCGGGGTATTTGTGGGGATCCTGGAGCCGGTCTCCTGTGGGTTTGGAGAGTTGTGCTGACTTCTCATCAGAACACAAAAGATGTGATTCTAGAACCACTGCCACCTTCCTGCGTTTCTATGCAAGGTCGAAAAGACAGCCAGGAGCCCTAGGAGACCACACACCTCCAGCTGTGGGCTTGCGCTGAGCAGGCTCTGTGAGTCGGTTTGCTACATGGCTCACTACATTGTCTTTATTTTACAGGGGAGGAAACCGAGGCACAGAGAGGCAGCTCGTTTGCACCAGGCTGGAGCATGGGTAGCTGTGGCTCCCAGGTTCCCTGTTGGCATCTCCTGTCCCCCGCGCCCCCAAGCACCAGGGCTGAGGCTCTGCCGGGTGCTCACAAGTCTCTATCTGTCTGTGTTCTGTCTTTTCTGTCTGTTGAGGTTGTGACATGGGCCTCAGTCAATGGCATGTGTGTGACAGGGTGGGAGCTGGGGTCTCTGCAACCCCCTCCAGGGCCTAGTGAGTTTAGCTGGGCTGGCAAGGGGCAGGAGGTGGATGGACCACCATCTGTTCTGGGGGTTTGGATGTATCCCCCAAGGCTTATGTGATGGAGGTTGGTACCCAGGAGGGTAGGTAATGGGAACAGTAAGAGGTGGGACCTGGTAGGAGATTGGTGGACGTGCTTGCTGTCATGGCCTTGATCCCTTGGGACCTTGGTTAGTTCTCCTTAAGGAGGTTGAATGGAAAAGTTAAGACCAGCCCCTTCCTGCTCTCGGGCTTCCTGTCTTGCTATGTGAACTCTGTGGTGCCATCAGCCAGGAGGTTGCTGTGGGATGGTCTGTATGTCAAATGTGTTGCTGATTGGTCAATGAATAAATCACTGATTGGCCCGTGGCTAGGCAGGAAGTGTAGGCGGGACAAGGAGGAGGATAGAGCTGGGAAGTGGAAGGCTGAGTGGGGGAGACACTGCCAGCCGCCATCAGGACAAGGAAGATGTAAAGTACCGGTAAGCCACAAGCCACGTGGCAAGGTATAGATTAATAGAAATGGATTAATTTAAGCTGTAAGAACAGTTAGCAAGAAGCCTGCCACGGCCATACAGTTTGTAACCAATATAAGTGTCTGTGTTTACTTGATCGGGTTTGAGCGGCGTGGGACTGGCGGGTGAGAGAGATTTGTCCTGACTGTGGGCCAGGCAGAAAAACTCTAGCAACAAATGGCGTCCAACGTGCTGGCAAGAGTTTCCACCTAAAACCTGAGAAAAAAGATTCTAAAATGGAGCTAAAAACAGCTTCCTAATTGTCTCTCTCAAATGAGCGGCAGCTGCCGGTTTGAGCTACTGGCGGGTTGCTAGCGTGCGCGCTCGACCTGCCCCCGTATGGCGGGAATGAAGCCTCTGCAAGTGGCACATTAAGCTGCATTGTGGATTTAGCCTTTGCTAGTACAAAACAAAAAAAGAGGTTTCTGGGCTACATGCTGCTTGGATAAAAGCATAGACCCACGATAGCTCCCAGAGCTGGCGGTAAGCATACCGTGCCATGTTGGGAAGCTGAGGTGGGCGGAGCCAGCAGCCACAGCTGCTACAGCTTAAAGCAACAGATTCATAATAAGACAGATTCAGATGTAATAGTTTAAAATGTGTGTAAAATATACGTAGGCTTAAAAGAGACAAAAAAAAAGGTGATATATACAGTATAGAAACAAATACATGGTTTAAAAAAAAAATAAAGTCTTTAAAGAGACAGTAAAATTAATATAAAAAATAAGCCACGTAGAGATGACTATTACACAGAGAGTCTGGATTGTGTTGTCTTTGGGATTCTTAACTACAGAGAGATATTTGATTGTAAAGGAAGCTGAGTTAAACCAGTATGTATATTTTAAAGATACTTTGACTTCAAAATTTGGATATAAGGATATGTTACTTTGGAAAGGAGACTCTGCTTTTGTTTCCACAGAAAGCCAGAGGCTATGGATTTGTTCCAGATTAAGACACATCAGGTTTGACCAGCCAAGACCACCTGAAAGGTCTCCGATGACACCATGGCCCAGATGATCCAACATCCAGAACCGTTTCAAGGCAACTGGCTCAGATGATACAGCCTCACGGACTACTCCATGATCCTAAAATTTTCTTTGTTTCCCCAGAAGATACAGCGCCCCCCTCCAGCAGGAAGTAGTAAGAGAAGCTACGCCCAAATTCCCAAATATACCAAGCTGACTTTGGAGATGTGTAAAGGTTAAAACCTTCCTTTTTAAGAAAAGAAAAGGGGAGGTGCTGTGGGATGGTCTGTATGTCAAATGTGTTGCTGATTGGTCAATGAATAAATCACTGATTGGCCCGTGGCTAGGCAGGAAGTGTAGGCGGGACAAGGAGGAGGATAGAGCTGGGAAGTGGAAGGCTGAGTGGGGGAGACACTGCCAGCCGCCATCAGGACAAGGAAGATGTAAAGTACCGGTAAGCCACAAGCCACGTGGCAAGGTATAGATTAATAGAAATGGATTAATTTAAGCTGTAAGAACAGTTAGCAAGAAGCCTGCCACGGCCATACAGTTTGTAACCAATATAAGTCTCTGTGTTTACTTGATCGGGTTTGAGCGGCTTGGGACTGGCGGGTGAGAGAGATTTGTCCTGACTGTGGGCCAGGCAGGAAAACTCAAGCAACAGGAGGTGACAAGCCAGAGCTGGTGGCCTGCTGTTGGGACTTCTGAGCTAAATAAATATCATTTCCTTATCAAGTACCTGGCCTTGGGTATTTTGTTACAGCAATGGAAAATGGCTCAGGACATTCCAGGGCCTGGCTTCCCCCTCAGTCCAACCCCTGTGCCCTCCTTCTTGGTTCATGGAGATTCTGTAGCCTCAGGTGAGGTCACGGTGGGGAGCACTGGAAAACAGAGCTCTTAAACTCCTTCAGCATTACTTCACCACCACCACCCCATCCCCATGCTTAATTTCGATCCTTACATTCTGTGTGAAGGTTGATTATAAGATAAAAATTAAATGGATAAATACAAGGGTCTGACCATTTGTGGAGCGAATTCTATGAAAGCAGCAAGAATTGGCACACACAGGGAATCAGTTTCTGTTTAATTCTCACAGCATGTGAGAGTCTGATGAGGGACACTGGGGCTCACAGCTCATATGACTTCCTTCAGATGGTCACATGGCCAGGAGATACAGGGTTACATCAGAGTGTGCCAGCCATTCTCCACAGCTCTGCCTACGGAGCCACGCTAGGGGCACTGGGGCTGTGCAGAGCACTTCCTGGGACCTGTGCAGTGACCTGACAGTCACATTGGGTCAATTCTACCATGTAAAGAGGGAATTCAGAGGACTGGAAAGAACATGGCTGCCGAGGTTACCGTGGCCAGCAGTTCCCGAAGCATGGGGCCAGGGGGTGGGTGATTACCCCCTGTGGGGTACAAGAACAGAGGCAGTGCACACACCCTTACCAATGGCTGCAGAAGTGACCAGGGAGAGCTGCATCCCTCCTCAGTTCCTCATGTGGCTATACAGAAGAAAACCTCCCCAGGGACAGGGTGAAGATGAACATCTCCTCCAACACCTGCCAGTTTTCTAGCTTCCCTGTCCCCCACCCTATCCCCGCTCCCCTGAGTCTGCAGGAAGTGACAGCTCCTGGCCGGTAGCATGTGACCTGGTGGAGTTTTCATTTCATCTACACATTCCTGTCAGTGGCCAAAGGTGCTGGCTTTCCATGACAGAAATTTTACATTTTTTTTTTCCCCAGTGAGGGATTTAAATGACAGACATCAGGTCATTAACACTGTAGGATGCTGCCGCTGTGACAACACTGCCTAGGACAAGGCTATTCTGGGATGCGGTGAGCTGGTTGGAGGCCCCTCCTCTCTTACACAGCTGTAGGAGGGCTTAGGAAGTCCCCCTGGCAGAGAGATGCTCTCTATCCTGGAGACTGCCCTTCCCCTGCCTTACAGAACATCACTGCTACTATACTTTGGGGCCAAGATTTGCCAGCTTCTATCCTGGGCAGCAGGAATCTAGGGGACCCCAGCTTCAGGACTGGGCCATTGTGGGAGTACAATGTGCTCTTCAAAACTCACCTGCAGCACAACCCCTCTAGGACTGGATCCTGGGTCCTCATTCTGTTCATCTCTCACAGACCTATCACGGGACAAATGACTCATCTGTCACCCCATTTTATTATGTGTTCCTTGAGGGCAAGGATAGGGACATCCCGGGCTTTGCATCCCTGGTCCTGGTCCACAGAAGGTCCATGGTGACATTTCATGAGCAAGAATAGCAGTAATGACGACTCTGTCTACAGAACACTGGCTGTGCCACCTGTTACTTCGCCCCACAGCATCAAGAGTGAAAACCAGACACTACCTCCATTTATCAACAGGGACGTTGAGCCAAGAGAGCTCAAGGGACTATAGCACCTGAGAGAACTGACTCTTTGCTGAAGGTGGCCTCCAAGTTACCTTCTCCAGGAACTACGGGGGTGATGCCTGGTGACCCTTCTGCTAACTCCACAGGAAGACTCTTGAGGCTGACATGCAGGCTATGCTTCCTGTTACCTTTATCCCTCGCAGGGCACAGGCAACGGCTTCCCGAGGGTACAAGCAACCTTCTCTAGACAGACTTGCCCTCTATACAGGCAGTGCCCTGGGGTGAGCTGCCCCCCACAGCCCATTAGTCAGGTCCCCCGACACGGCAGGATTATGCTGCAGTCATGGTGCTCTGGGCCCAGCTGCCGGGCTTGTGTGCAAATTTGTACTGATTTAATTAGCTTGTTTAGTCATCGTTGCTGGTGGAAGCAGGATGCAGCTACCGAATGACATTCTGCTGCCTGTGAGTCTGTAATCACTTTTGCAAGGGACATTATGTTAATATTGCACAGGAGTAGGGAGGACCAGGCTGCCAGGCCCAGGCCATATGTGCATCGCAGGCCTCCTTTGTGATCCTGGTCATTGAAATCTTCACCCTCTGCAAACTGCGGCTGATGGACAGCAGAGGCCCTCTGGCAGCTGACCTGTCTGTCATGGGGACCTTATCTCAGGGATGACAACAGTGTGGTGGGGATTCATGCTAGAGTCTTGATTCTTCTTAGAAACAAAAACCTCTGTCGCTTTCTTGCTTAAGAAGATGAGCATTAGCCAGGGTGGGGTGGTAGTGGTGCTGGGTAGTGCATGCCTTTAAAAGTGCCATGCAAAGTCAATCAATGCCAGCCCTTGGAGGGCTTTAAAACAGGTTGCTGGGCCCTTCCCCAGAGCAGCTGAGTTGGTGGGTCCATGGTGTGATCTGAGACTTGGCATTCCCAATCAGTCCCCAAGCCAGGTGGTAAGCCCTGACCACCGTTGGGGAGCACCAGCTTAGGTGACCCCCACAGTCTGCCTCCTGTAGGCCCAGTATGGGCAATGGACAGTTGCTACACCACTCTACAGATGAGATTCAGACAGGTCAATTCATTTACCTAAGGTCTCCCAGCTTCCGAGCTATGAAAGGAAGGGCCTGTGTTCCAGCGGACAGGTCACAAAGCCAAGAAAACTGAACCCAGAAGCTGTACCATAAGCTGGCTCACTTGCTGAGGGCTGGCTTGGGTCTCACCTGGCAGTTGCCCATGCTTGCCTGCAGGGCCACCACACTGAACCCTAGCAGGTGAGCTCCTGTGGGTTTGGGCAGAGTGCACCACTGGGCTGGACTCCTCTGTGCAGAGGAACATGCATGCTCTGTGGGGAAGAAGGTGACAGCTGATCAGAGGCTACTCGGCCTTGCAGTCAAGGTCTTTCCAGGCTGGCCAGTCAGAAGCCCTATTGAACCGCCCTCCCTCCACATGTCCGTCAGGTGACCAGAAGAGGGTAATTTTCAGAACGGTTGCTCAGGCCGGACCCAGACCTGGAATCTGCTATCCTCAGACACACTATTTGCCAGATCTCTGTCATTCTTGTCCCACAGCTTCCAAGAGGCCCTGCTAAAGTCACCCTTCCGAGACATGGGCAGGGCAAGCTTGTGGAGGTGAGGCAGGTAAAGCCCTGTCCCTGCTCACACCTCTGTCAGCCTCGCTTCCTTGACCCTCTCCCCAGAGAGACGGTCATCTTTTAGGCTCTCCGAGACAGCACGGGGTCCCAGTGATGTTCTACCCATCAATCGGAAATTTTTCCTTCTTTTTCTTTCTCCTTCCTTCTCTCTCCGCTTCCTCCCCTCCTCCCCTCCTCCCCTCTCTCCTCACTCTCTTCTTTTCTTTCCTGTTGTTAGGATCAGAGTCTGGGCTCTGGTAGCTCAACCAGCCAGGCTCAGCCACTCATCCCCAGCAGATAAGTCCTAGTGAAAAGCAGCAAACAGATTTATTTAGTGCAGCCTCATTGGGAAGAGGAACAAATAAAGAGTCCAGTGATGCCTCCAATCTATCTTGGGGTTCTGCTGAAGGTCTAGGGTTAAATAGAAGGCCAGAGGCATGAAGACTAAGCAGGTCTCATCAACGAGTGGTCCTGTCTTTACTGACACATCAGTATCTGGGCTCCAGTTCTACACCTTTGGGGAACCCTTTCCGGTAGACAAGCTCCTCCCTGGCCCCAACTTTGGCTTCTCTTAGCTGGCGGCGATGGCTCCTGAGCAGAGTCCAGTTTTGGGGGGACCATTGTCTCAATAGTCTGAAAGGACAAGTGCCTGTCCAGAATATCATCATTTCATCCAGGAAGGTCACACTTCCTCCCTGCCTCCCCGCTTACTTCCCCACTTTTCTTCCTTATTACTATTTTTGTAACGTTTAAGTGTAGAGCATCTGAGAAACAGATACCAAGTCATCAGCCCTGCCACTTTTCCTGTTAGAGACAAAGTACCACCTTCCTCACAACTCAAACGGCTCAGTGCTTACGATTCCTCCAAGGCCAGAAGGGTCCAGCTTGGTATATCCTCTCTCATCTCCCTCCTTCCTTCTTTCTCTCCCTCTCCCTCTTCTTCTCCCCGCTCTCTCCATATATATAAAATTTGTTTGTTAGTGGCAAATGTTTATTTATTGTAGCTACAAAAAGCAGGGCCGTTGTCAGTCAGCCTTGCTGACAGACCTAAGGAAATGCCTGTCTGTTTTCCCTGGAAGCTTAGATCACAAAGAAACACGAGGCCCCAGCCAAGTTTCACCCAAAGCTGCATGGCCTGGGAAAGTCCTTCCCTCTCTGGGCTACAGGGTCCCTCTCTTCTAGACTTCTGTACCGATTCAGAAGACACACAGGCCCTGGGGTGGTATGAACGTGAGTTCTAGTATGGCTTCACTGAGGACAGTGAGGATGTGGGCTACGGAAGCAAAGATGTCACAGCGCCGAAGAGAACCACCTGCTCCTCCAAGTCCGCAGCACCTTTGCGTGTGCAGACAGTTGCTCACAGTGACGACATTAATTCAAGCTGAGCACAGTTCCTGTGCAGAGCAGTGTGCTGAGGGGCTGTCATCCAGAGCATCTGAGTCAGGGACATGGCCACCACAGCAGGGTCCATGGTGAGCACGAAACACTGTGCTATGTGGATGTTTTCATGTCTGCACACCACTCACGAAACCCAGGCTGCTGCAAGTCTTCTTGGGTTTGCTCTTAGGAGAAAGGCAAGAGTGTGCATTGGCTGTCTTCTGTCACAAGATCTGACCAGGGCCTACTTAAACAGACTCTGTAAGTGCTTAGAGCTAGCTAGGACAGCCGTGCATTCTCCTTCTGGGCTGGCCCCGAGCTTTCTCTCTAAACCTTAAAAAACATTTCCAAATTACTTGTGTGTGTGTATGTGTGTGTGTTTGCACTCCCACGCACCACAACACATATGGAGGTCAACTTGTAGGAATCTGTTCTTTCCTTTCATCATGTGGGTCCCCTGAGATTGAACTCAGGTCCTCAGGGTTGGTGGCAAGGGCCTTTACCCACTGAACCATCTGCCCACCCTCTGTGAACCCTTTTAACTCACAGGGCAGCTGGATGAGGCCGGCTCAGGCCAAGGTGCCTGTCCTGCAGCATTACTATGCCCCATGACTGGGCTTCCACTCTGATTCTGTGCTGACGCCCCTGGCTTCTGAAGGGATTCAGACCACAGGCTTCTATCCCTGGGGCACGCCCCAGGGGTCCCACTGCCACTATCCTACTCATCCCATAAATGCAGAGGTTGACTCACTGTCACACGTGGGTCTGAAACAGCTCCAAAGGTCTACACTGTATAGGCTTGGTCCACAGTCTGTGATGGCACCTTTGAGAGACAGGGTTCCTTCCTTGTCTCTCTGCCTTCCCATGCTGCTCCACGGCCTAGAGCAACAGGCACGAAAACCTAAGCCCGAAGAAACCTTTCTCCTCTTAACTATCTCAGGGGTTCGTACTGGTCTGCTTTCTGTTGCTGTGTCCCCCCAAAAAACAAGTTGAGGGAAGAAGGGTTTATTTTGTTTACACTTATACATCACTGAGGGAAGTCAAGGCAGGAACTGAAGCAGAAACCTTGGAAGAAGGCTGCATATTGGCTTGCTGTCTCTGCCTTGCTCAGCTACTTTTCTTATACTGTCCATACCCATCTTCCTAGGGATGGCATCGCCCACGGTGGACTGAGACCTCCTACATCAATTAATAACCAAGAAAATGCCCCACAGATATGCTCACAGGCCAATCTGATGTGGGCAATTCCTCAGTTGGTGTTTCCTCTTCCCAGGGGACTCTAGCTTGTGTCAAGCTGACAAAAATAACCAGTGTGGTCATTTTGTCACATGGAGTGCTGACTAACAGGCCTGACTGGCTGACTTGGTCATGAGCAGGTTCTGGTCTCCTGAGGAATGCTGCTGGCATCCCCCCAGACCTCTCGGTACAACCCTAGGTGTCTAGGTGGAGCACGAATGCTGCCCCTCTAGCCTTATTGCCCGTGACTTCAGCAGCCACCTCCAGCTTGCTGTGCCTCAGTCAGCTTCTCTAGCTAGTGAGAATCACATTCTTTTGTTTACTATGAGGGGTTGAGCTCCAATGTTTTCCAGACTTCTCTAACCTGGGTACCATTTGGCTAAACATGAAAACTTCTGCATTCTCCTGAAGGTTCTCATATCCAGAAAATGAATGTTGTCCACACTGTCGGCAGCCAAGGACATTGTGTCCAGCTTTGGCACAATTTGCTTTATGAAACGAGGGAGATATTTTTGTTGTACAAAAATATAATTCTTACTAATATGCCAGCTCAACTGTTCCCAACTGTACACATTCCTGTCTCGGTGCCTCTCCCATCAACTACACCCTCTTGAAGAGTGACCCACAGTTATGACGGTGAAAGGAGGCAGAGCTGGGTGTGACAGACACTCACCAGACAATGGGACCCTCCTCCTGGCAGAGATGAGACCCACCTGCAGATACTGTGCCCTTGGCCAAGTGACGGCCAGCTTCAAGTAACATCTCTTTGGGTATCCTCACAAGGTCTGGTAAGGCCCCTGGATAGTCTTTCACAGTTGGTATCTTTTTCATTTTCATCTTGTTTGTTCGATAGATTTTATATTTACATTAATTTCAGATTTAGAGAAAAGTGCAGAGAATTTTCAGTATGAGCCGTTACTTACCTTAGGATGGGGCTGTCTCAATAAACTCACTCTATTCGCTAGTTTTCTAATTGTGATGACAGACAACACAGGGGGAGGGTTTCTTTTGGGTCACACTTCCAAAGGTTCCAGGGGCTGAGACACTGTTCTTATTCAGTCCAGGACTCCAGCACATGCGTACAAGAGTGAGTCTTCCCACATCCATTAACCCGATCTAGAGACTCTTTCACACGTGTCCAGAAGTGGGTCTCCTAGGTAATTCTAGACTCTGTCACATTGACAATCAGTGTTGACTGTCGCAGCATTACCCGCTGATGCCATTGCTCACTGACCATGGGGTGTCTGCTGCTTCCCTTCAGGGTCGTGGAGAATCAGACCACCTAGTGTTGGCCTGGGAAAGAGCCAAATCTAATAATCAAAGTACAGTTTCTGTGGGATATGGAGCACTTCACACCATTGTGAAGTCAGGTCAGCATAAAGAGGAGGCATTGTGTATATCACCCTGACTGTGTTTCCCCTTATAACCTCACACTGGTGAGATACTTACTGGATAGGGAACCCACACAGGTTCATTATTGTTCATTGAAATGCACAGCTTATGTTGGTGTCGTTCTCGGTGTGCACTCTTGGATGGGTTCTGGGAGTACATTGTTTCCAGCTCTATTCCAGAGTCACACAGAAAAGCTATGCTGTCCGACAGATGCTCTGTGTGCCTATCTACCACCTCCCCGGAACCCAGCCTTCATTATTACATAGCGGTTTGCACAGACAGAGCAGTGAGGCCGCTCAGTTAAGATGGTAAGACGCTGGTGGCCACATTCATTGCCACGTCTCTGGATCTATTATAGTGCAGGCCATAGATCAGCTACTTGTCAATGTGACACTGTTGATGGAGAAGGAACACACAGATGCCCTTGTGGATGAGCAGAGAGGAGGAGATAAAGGAAGGCTCCTGGAACTGGCTGGAGCAGGTGGTGTTTGAGAGCAAAGAGGAAGCAGTCCACCCACAAGTCGTTGTGGTCCATGACAGGAGCCTCCCTTTAGGGCAAGAGACTGGCAAAGCACAGTGTCTTCGGGCAAAGTAGCGGAGCATCTACAGTGAGGACCCGGCTGGCCGTTAGTTTGCTCCTTCACTCCTCTGGGTGATGAGCTCATGAGTGGAGAACGGACGTCCTGGGTGCCCGGCCCTGAGATGGCCTGTCAGGACTTGGTGTCTGGCTTTCTGAGTCTTCTGACTTTTGGAGTCACTTCCAGATCTTTTGGCCCAGTAAACGATTAAGCAGTTAAACAGAGGCAGGCTCCTTGAAGAAACAGGCTTCCCTTCCCATCTGCCCCAGTTACCTTGAATTTAATCTGTCAGTGAACCTGCTTCCAGGACAAACCTCACTGACTTTTATTTTATTTTATTTTTTTTTACTGCCAGAGCCTTGTGACCTTGAAGCCAATCATTGATCTGGCTTATCCCGATGTCTTCCTACCTCTCATCTCTTCCAAGACCTGAGGGAAGGAACTGGGGTCTCTTGGGTAGGGGCAGGATGCTGGTGGCCCCATTTGCCCAGAAGGCAGGGCAAGTGTGTGAAAACGCCCCGCTTTCTTTGCTTCTGGACTGTGTCAGCAGCACAAGTGTCCCACGGCTGAGCAGCTTGAATGTCCTTGGCTAGCTATGGTCTCTTGTCCATATTTTCATCAATTCGACTTCCAAATTTGCTGCCTGCCAGCCGTCTGACCTGGATTCACTGGGAACACCTCAGGCCTTTGCTGGGTCCCTGAGGTGGTATATTTCAGGGCCACGTAAGGACTAGGGGTTCTGAAGGAGAGGGTGTGCAGCTGAAGACTAGGCCAAGCCGTGTAGCATTTTTTGATGTCAAATCTGGTCCTGTGACCTCCTTTTGGGCCCCTTCCCCAGTCCTTGAGCATGCAGGGTGAGATCACGTGCTCCCTTGGGGTCTCCCCACCCTAGTAGATGGATGGCTGCAACATTTGCACTCAGCAGACAGCAGGGCTGCTTTTCTGAGGCAGGAGGGTAGGCCTCATACCCAGGCTCCTCTGCTGGTTCCCAGCTCTTGGGGCTACATTGAAGCAAGTTTTTGGGTTAAAAATATCAGGTAAAAAAAATCCCATTTCTGTGAATGCTGGGAAAACCTAAGCCTTGTTGGAGAAGGAAGAGTCACGCCACTATGAATTCCCAGAGGGGCCACAGGGCCTGACTGACTTTGTCCTGCTTGTATCATCTCTCCTGCCTTCCCCTAAGACCCTGTGGCCATGCAACAGCCCTCTGCACCATCCCGAAGCTAACCTCCTCCTCCAGGCATAATGTCTTAGCAAGAGCGGTCACAGCGTCTTGCAGGTTGGATCGTTGCTGTGGAATAATCCTTCTGTACTCTGTGTGAATATATATCGCTATGATTGGTTTAATAAACAAGCTGACTGGCCAGTAGCTGAACAGGATAAAGTTAAGCAGGAAAGCCAAATGGAGAATGATGGAATGAGGAAGGATGGAGTCAGGAGATACCCACCAGCTGCTAAGGAAGCAGGACATATAGAAAATGAGGCAACAAGCCACGAGCCACGTGGTGAAGCATAGATAAGAAATATGGGTTAATTTAAGTGTAAGAGTTAGCTAGTAACATGCCTGAGCTATCAGCCAAGCATTTATAATTAATATAAGCCTCTGAGCGATTATTTGGGAGCACATAGTTGGGACAGGAAAACTCCACCTACAGATCGTGCTGTGGAACAACCTTTGTACACTGTAAGTATGTATTACTCTCATTGGTTAATAAAGAGCTGACTGGCCTATAGCTGGGCAGGAAGAGATTGGGTGGGAGAGCCAGACTAGGAGGACACTGGGAAGAAGAAGGGCGGAGTCTGAGGAGTCTCAAGAGATGTAGAGAGAAGTGAGATGAATCTGCCGTGTTGAAAGAAGGTACCTCCATGTGGCAGAGGGTAGATAAGAAACATGGGTTAATTTAAAATCCAAGAGTTAGATAGTCACAAGCCTGAGCTATTGGCCAAACATTTATAATTAATATTAAGCTTCTTTGTGGTTATTGGGGAGCAGGCTGATGGGACAGAAAACTGCCTACAGGATCACTTCAGCCATATGGGTTTATTTCTCATTTCCAGATCAAAGCACCGGCAGGTTGATTGCTGGAGAGGGCACACATACTGGCTTATAGACAGTTACCCTCTGTGACATCACCCATGGAGCAGAGAGCTTCATGTTCTCTTCCTTCTTCAAAGGGCACCAAGGCCAACCTGGAAGCCTCAGCCTCATGCAACCTTCCAACCTAACCAAGCTCTAAGTACATTCCCAGCAACACCCCAGAGGGCCTTGGGGTTTTCGCATATAAATTCAGCCTTCAAGCTTGGGGAGCCAATTATATGCACACCTCCCCACCCTTTAGTCTTTCAAGAACCTAGATGAGGGGTTTTTGGTTGGGTTTTAGTTTCTTAACCTGGTCCCCTTAAGGGTGAGACGCTGAGGTGACAATGGAGAGGTTTTGGTGGGTAGTTTTTGCCAGCCTGAATCCAGAATCAGTGTCTCCCTTGGGTCTAGTGACTGAGATACAGTCTTTCTTGTCTCTAGTGTTGAAGGGTTTGGAGTGCGAGGGCAACACTCTTACACCCTAGTTAGTAGCCTTCTCATTATGTATTGATGCCTGGGCTCACAAGGTGTGGCAATGGGGCTATAGAGTCTGGGACAGAATGGGCAGAGTGGGCATGGGCCTCTGTGCTAGGCTGTCCTTCCCTGAGTGCTCAGTGGCAGCACCAAGGTTGAGTCAGATCAGATGGGCATGCTTGGGTCAGAAGTGTAAGGCCACCAACACGAGAGTGGACCCATCACCTGGTGAGTATCCATCCACGGGGACCCACTGTGTACCGGTGAGCATGAAAGAGTTAAAGCCACATCTACGGCCTTGGTGAGGAAGGAACCTAACACATGGAGAAGGAACTGCGGTGTGCTCTTGGAAAACTTGGAAATGAACAACTCAAGCATGTTCATATTGAGGGATGCATTCACATCAGTAAACACAGCAAATCACAGGAAGGCAATAAAATAAAATTGAAGTCTGTGGTGTGGTGTGTGCATGAAAGCTCCCTTAAAGGATCCTCCACCTTTTATGAGGCTGAGTAATTGATTAGAACTCCAATGACCATGGAGAGGCTGGAATGTTGCCAGTCTAGAGCCCATTAGTATTTATTTGAAGCTACCTCCAGCCACGTGGATAGCCACTCCTTGTCCACCTCTGGGTCTGACCTAACACCTTTGTGACTAACAGAAACTGAAATCTTTGGGAATGTACTCAACTCCACAAAAACCCTATCTTCCACTAAAAGAAAAGGCCAAATGTCCTCAGGCAGCCTCTGGGGCCCACAGCTAAGACTGCCCAGCTTTGCTGTAACCGCCCGCCCTATGTTTCCACTAAGATATTTGAAGAGCGTGATGACTTATGACTTCCTTTGTGGTGTTTCATAAAACACTCATAACATCGCTGCCTCGCTGGAACATGGATTTGGGGAAATCTGAAACCACATTCCTCATGTTTGGCTCCAGAATAAACTCTTACTCCCTTTGAGGTGGGAACTTGGCCTCAGGTCAGAGCTTGGTTGGTAGGATGAAGAAGAGGACTGGCGGTGGCCGCAGAGGGGACCCCCTTGGCCTCCTTGATTGGCGAGTTCTGCTTTTTCCCTGGATGTCAGGTGATGCTGGCAGCCTTATTATCATGCTTTGTATCATAACTCAAAATCGCATGTGCTCTATGTGTGAAATCTTCCATAACAAAAGCTGTTAGAAAAGAATAGGGGCCGGGCGGCGGTGGCGCGCACCTTTAATCCCAGCACTCAGGAGGCAGAGCCAGGTGAATCTCAGTGAGTTTGAGGCCAGCCTGGGCTACAGAGCGAGATCCAGGACAGGCACCAAAACTACACAGAGAAACCCTGTCTCAAAGAAACAAACAAACAAACATGGCTTCTCTGTGTTAACTAGACATGACTGTTCTGCTTTTGGTTCTATTTCTATTAAGCAAGGACTGTATGTATGTATGTATGTATGTATGTATGTATGTATGTATGTATGTATATTTAAGAGCACTGGACTTAGAGTCCAAAGCAAAGAGTTTAGACGAGCTCTCACCACCTTGAGCCAGGCTGGGCTCTTGTAGTAGAATCATCCGCCTCTATCTCAGTCTCCACAAATGGCATCAGGTCATTTATCTGCTCAACACTTCCTGCTTTCTGAAGCCCCCAGGCTGTGTTCCTTTATGCTTGGTGGTTTCCTGTCCTGCCTGGCAAGAGAGACCAGAACCCGAGACCTGCCCCTTCTCCCTCTGCTCCACACAGACAGAACCTCAGGAACAAGTGGGTCCCTTCAGCCACCCGGTCTCAGAGATCCATAGGCAACAAAGACAAGGCTCGGCTCTACACCCGTGTGACCTTCCTTGTCCATTGCTGATACTTCAGGGTACATTTCGGTGACACCTCTCCCAGGAAGCCTTCCTCAGTGCCCACCTTTTGTTCCCACAAGTTAATCCCTCCCTGTTAATTCCGATCAAAGCACCTTAGGCTCTGCACAATGCTAGGAGATCCTCCCTCAGTGTCACACCTCTGCTAGATGCAGCTTCCCAAAGGCAGACACCGGGTCTCGGGGTCCCTTGTTTGCTCAGCATTGACCGCACAGGCTCTAGTTCTGTGGCATCTGGATGTCAGTCCCCCAAAGGCAGGATTCTGTCTGCCTTGCTCATCTGTATAGTTCGAATTCATGACACGTGGCCCACGTGAAAGGATAAATGACGAACAGGTGGTTGACTATACGATGGGCATCCTACTACTTAGAAGCTGTGTGAGTCTGGGAGAGACTCTTCATGTCTCTGAGTCTCCCTTTCTTCCTCTCTGACTGGGGATTAATGGTGTTGTTCTGAAGGCTGGGGGAAGATGCATGGGACAGTCAGATGTCGGTCACATGGCCTCAGCTGCTTGCACTTGAATCTACTCGTGACCCCAAAGGCCTCAAATAAATTCCTGGTGGGTCTTGAGGTTGTCTGTCTGAGCTCAGAGCCCCCTCGCCATCATGGGTGGTCCATGGGAAAGGGTTAACTGATCTGTGCTCCTTCTCTTTGGCCAGAAGCTGGTGACCTCTGGGGGTCACCTCCGACTGCCAGGTCAGCAGAGGCATTGTGTAGGGGCTGTTGATAGCTGGACAGCTCTACTGAGTCTTCAGGGCCCAGCTGGACAGTGCAGCCAAGGTCATGGCCCCCTTTGCCTGAATGGCTCTTTCTTCAAATAGAGGCAGCCCCTTTGGCAGCCACGGGCAGCTGAGTCAGCCAGCTGTCTCAGGACTCTCAGGTCCTTTGAGCCCTAAGATGTGAAACTGGCCAGCAGGAAGGAGGGATCATGCAGAGTTGGACTTCCGCGGTGCTTCCTCACTGTGGCATCATCACTGGGCAGCTGGCCTCACCTAAGTGCCTCTGGGAGTGCGGAAGCCTCCCGGGAACATGCTCGGAGCAGAGACGATGTGTGTCATTCTGCTGACAAAGCTGCACCACTCACTAGTCATGAACTACTTTATATGGAACATAAGAGAGAAGTCTGACTTGGGGCGTGGTTACTGTAGTGCTTGCCTAGCATGTGTGCGGCCCGGGTTCAACTCCTGTGCAGAAAAAAAAAATCACAACAGAAAGAAGTCCAGGGTGTGCAGCGTACAACAACCGTGGAGGCTGATGCTGGGTGTGGTCATTCTGTGGAGCCAACAGGAGAGCAACCCAAGGCCGGGGCCTCCACGACTCCTTGCATGTGGGTGTTTGTGTATGGCAGGTCTAACTCTGTGCCCTACACAACTTGAAATCTAGGGCATCAGGAAAGAGAAAAGGCTATCACAAGATATATATTACTGAGCATGTCTGTACAAGATGAAAAAGAAACATTTGGGATGCCAGGTCAAGGGTCCGATGCTGCTTGTATTGGCCACGGTCTCCAGGGCACTACGTCCATGCTTTACAGCTGCTCCTTGGCACCCCATCCCCCTTCCTCCTCCAGTGCTGCTGCTCTTGTCTGCCGGCCAGACCCTGCCCTCCCTCATAGCAGGACCAACTCCCCCCCCCCCCCCCATTCTAAACTTTCCTACCATGGCTGATCTCTCTTACACTGCACTTGTCACAGCTGACAGACACTTTCTGTTCATTTGCAATAATCAATTTACAAGTGTCCTCTGCCAGACTGAGGGCAGCTGCACACAGGTCAGAGGTCCCATGTGATTTTGCTGCCCATTTCTCTCCAACATGCATTAGGCGTGTGGCAGCATAGATACTTGATTAGATGTCTAATGAAAGAGTGGATGGGTGGATGTGTGGCTAGGTGAAAGGTAGCTGGATGGAAGATGAGCAGACAGATAGATGGCTGGGTAGAAGAAAAATGGATGGTTGAATAAGTGAAAGGTGGATGGGTGGATGGTAGTGGATGAATGGAAGGATGAGTAGATAGATTGATAGGTGGAAGATAAATAAATGGAAGGTGGATGGATAGATGAATGGGTGGAGGGATAGATAGGTGGAAGGCAAAAAGACAGAAGGTGGAAGGCAGATGGATGGAGGACAGATGAATGGAAATTACTGATTTACCCTTAAGGAACAATTGTCCACTTGAAGCACAAGATCTGTTTAGACCTAGAGAAAATCAACTGTAACTCAAGAGGTTTTGTGTAAGAGGGTCTGTAAGTGTTGGGAGCCTACTTCCACACTGGGAGGAAGAGGATTACAGCAGGCAGTACTGGATGCAAGCCTAGGCCTGTCTCCAGAGGAATGGTTATGTGTCCCCCACCAATGAAGCAGGCACTGCACTGTCTAAAGACTAGAGGACACCCCTGTCTACTGGGAGAGCCTCTGCCCACAGGGAGCACCTTTACCCACAGGGAGTATCTCTGTCCACAGGGAGGATCTCCACCCAGAGGGAGTACCTCTACCTGGAGAGAGTATCTCTGCCCACTGGTCATTCAGAATGTGGAGGGGGAAGTGGGAGTGGACCCCACACCCAGCCTTGGGTGGGGGGGCTCTTTTCCTGGTAGAGAAACAAAGGAGGGCATCCCACATGGCACCGTAGCTCCCCGAGCTGTGATTCCTTTGATGGGGGCAGATCTTGGAGTTAACAGCAGATGGAGAACTCTGCCCTCCTCTCCAGCCAATAACTCAGTTAGTGCTGTTGTCTCCCAGATGCAAAAAGAAAGGGCAACCACTCAAGCCTGCAGGAGCATCAGAGCAGGGGACAGCCAGGTCAGGGGTTTGGGCTGGGGATGGAGAACACATGTCAGATCCAAGGGGAAAAGAGGAAACATTAAGTACCATGGAAAGGACCCAGCTACAGCTCTAGGCATGGATTTCTGTTTCTAAATGGATGCAGGGAAATTTTAGAGAAAAAATATCTGCTGAGAGAATTCTGAGTGTAATGGAGCATGGTTACTCAGCTCTAGGTAACATGGAGGAAAGGACCCGCGCATGCGTATGTCCTGATCTCCTTTTTATTTTGAAAGGTTAACTCTCTAGAGGCAGAAGCAGAACCGCATGCCTGCTTGACAGGGCAGATCATTCGGATGAGAGAGAGGCTCTGGCATGATGGAAAACCGCAGGGAAGATACGCTGTAGTGCCAGGGACTCAATAAAGAGGGCAGTGGACTGTGGCCAAGCAGAGGGCCCAGAGCCACGGACAGAGCATAGAGCTACAGCCAGCTCCAGGTGCTCTGGAGGGAAGACAGGTCAGGGAGACTGTTTTCTAATTAAAAAAAAAAATCAGTAGGACTCATACAGGAAACCCGATTGTATATTGTAGTGACTAGCTCTGATTTTTCTTTCAAGCCATTGTTCTGTCTACTCTGCAAACAAGGAGAACCAGCCAGCCTGTGCCTCCCCCTGCTCCCACTAACTAAAGTCCACAGCTCCTCTGCTTTTGCTATGGTTCACAGCTCTCCCTCAGTCCTACCTCCTGTGTGCATGACTCTTCACTTGGAAAAAGTATAGGATATTACAGAACATTCTTTTGCTTTGAGTCTAAAATCCCACAGAAAAAGGAGGAAGAGGGAAGAATGGACGCAGGATGCTGACGATGTTACCTCCCTCCACCACCCCTGTGTACATGCTGCCAGCCTTTACCACAGTTCCCTGCCATGCTGTGCTCTATTGGAGGAACACAGCCCAGCTATCTTATGCATTACACTCTGTAGACATATGGGCTATTCGTGCTTATGTTTTTGGAAATAGCTTGTTGTGCATATGCTTGCCCATGTCTCTTGTGAACAGATTACAGGAGCTCCTGGAGGGGACATGCTTGGGGTGCATGCATGTTTGAGGATTTAGAAAATGCTAGGGGATCACTCCACCAAGATTCTCCACTGTGAAGGGAGAGGTGCACCTGTGTGTACATCCCGGGGCACTTCCATGTGCCTTTGGATTCCTGTTCCTACCAGGAGTTCACTGGGACCTCCCAGGACACCCTGCTCAGACCCTCCAGGACTGGGTCCAGGCTCACTGTGGTCTTGAACAAGGTCGGGGAGAGAAAAGCTCCCATTCTTCCGGAACAGTTCACCCAGCTGTACAAGGTCTCCCCTGTACCAGCCCATGCTCTGATCTTGCTGCTCTGCGGCTGACTCATCTGTCCCTGGGGGCCCCAGGAAGGACACTGTAGGGTCTTCCTTGGGCTGAGCCCTCAGGGCATCCAGGTCTGGGCTGGAACCTTCTCAGACCGCTGTTCTCTGCACCTCACCTGGGGTCTCACCCTCCTGTTACTCCGACTGCACCCGGAAGTGTGTTGACCTCATAGCAGACAATAGGAGACTGATGAACAAATCCACAATTGAGTGAGTCGTGAACTGGATCATGAAAGCGCAGCTTCGGAGAGCTGTTCAGGACTGCATCGTGCCTTTCTTTCCTTCAGCCTCATTCCTTGTCAAATACCCCTGCAGGAACGAACACAGTCGTTTATTTTCATAGCCAAAGGGAGACAGCGATTAGGTTTGTGGATGGACACACACTCGTGCCGTGCTCCTTATGACCCGGTAGGAACCTGACCAAGTCCTCATGTGATAATCCTCCTGACCCAACAGGAACATGGCTCAGCCCCTCAGGCACCGTGTGGACAATTTCCCCTCATGATCCTGCAGTTGATTGGAAGCTTCTGCTACCAGCATCAATGAGAGCATTCACATGGAAAATTCCAACTCAAAACTCAATGTATGAGGCCTGATAAATGTGTGACGTTTTCACAGCATTCTGATGTCAAAGAAAGAGCTATGCTGAACCACTGGGGGCCGTGTGTGTATGAAGAATAATCCTCTCCTATCCATTTAATTTAATTTCCATACTCATATACACTCAAAGATAGGGCTTGGGGGTATTTTTTACCAAAAAGTAGGATTCTTTTATTGATGTTATTTTGTATCCTTCTTGTTGTTAATTTAGACACTCCTAAGACATCAATTAAGACAACTGGCTATACAGTGCACTTCTTTTTATCAGCTGCATACTATTCCACTGTGTGAGTGATTCACAATTTATTTCACTGTTTCCCAGGTGTTGATGGACGTGGGAAGGCTGTTTTCCAGGACTTTGCCACAAGGAATAGTGCTGCAATTTAGTGCATTATGTAGACTAGCTACCCATTCAAGGGGTTACTTTGTCGAAAGATAGGTGTACTTTGTATTTTAATAGATGTGACTTGGTAAGTCCCAGTAAGTCACCTGTCCTGCTCTTTGTTGTTACTGTCTTTGCTCTCCTGACCCTGAGGCTGCCTCCCAGTGCAGAACTGCCCCTGGCTAACTGCTTACCCGTGAGGTTCTCTTGCAGGGCAGTACTCTGTGTGTCTGGGTGAAAACACATACCTGTGTGTATGGAAGTGGCTGAGTGCAGTGACTGCTCTATGCCCCAGCAGAAGCAGCTGCAAACTGCAAACACCGTTTTCCACCTGTTGCCCTCGGCCTTCACGACTCTCAGCATCTCTTAGGTGGGTACAGGGGCTGAGGGGCTCCACTGGCCTCTCTCCATCTCCACAGCCTACCTGCCTCCACACTGCCAGCTGGCAGAGACAAGAAGTCCTAGGGCTTCTGGCAGCTGATCAGCGAGGCTCAACATTTGCTAAGGCCCAAGGCCTGTTTGCTTACTTTGCTGGGGTTAAGACACATGTGTACACGTGAGATACACTCTCAGCTGCTCACACACATGTGCACACACGTGCACGCAGCAGCTGTCGTCAGCATGACCTCCTTCCTTGGGTCACCTGATGCTGTGGCTTGTTTCACCAGATGGACTTTGTTCAGCTCTACAACACATTTTATCCTGTGGAAATAATGTACACTAAGTCCCAGGACTTCCGTTAGGTGCTCTAGGCCTTCTGCGTCCTTACTTCATACATTTTTCCTTAAATTGATCCACTTAATGTAAGTGTAAAATGCTATTTTAGCCTTATTCAAAGCGATTGTATACATGTAATTGTAGGTTAGATATCCTGATTTAAAATTTACATATGTGATAAATATATTTCCCCTACTTGTGAATTTCCATTGGCATGATTCTGTTTGCTCCCTTTGGACAGTTTGATTCACACACAAGACATATTCCCTGAAAAAGGAATGGTGAGAATGGGCCTCAGTGATCTGGTTTAAATTTTTAATTGAGGATGTAATAATTACCCCATGAGTCACTGTGCCGTTTGTGTTAGCATATCCCCCAACTCCATCACTCATAATTTAGAGCCTGGTCTTCTGAGGACTCCGGAATGCACAATGTATTACTCTTGAGTAAAGCCACCCCACTGTGTGATGGAATCTTAGAACTGATTCCAACCATCTATAACGCTACACTCATTCATCAGAACTTATACACATATAAACATGTGTACATACAAGAGTACGTGTTTTATGCTCTTTTTTAAAAAGATTTATTTATTTTATGTGCATTGGTGTTTTGTTTGCATGTATGTTGGTGTGAAGGTGTCAGATCCTCTGGAACTGGAGTCACAGACAGTTGTGAGCTGCCATATGGGTGCTGGGAATTGAACCTGGGTCCTCTGGAAGAGCAGTCATCTTAACTGACGAGCCATCTCTCTAACCCCCATGAGGTCAGGTCAGGTACCAGGGAATTCCTTCTCAAGCATCCAGTATTTCTCACTGGCCAACAGGAGCTGTGACATCAAGTTTTGCTCAGTGGTGTGGGAGAAAATGTGGACAAGAATGTAACTCATTAGATGAGCACTTGATGCCCAGATAAAGGGGGTGCAGGGTGGGGGTAAAGGGCCTTACACTCCTGTCAGGAGACTTACAGCCCATATTCCAGAGCCAGACAACCTGCTCAGAACCCCAGCGTTCACTTGTTAATTGTACCAGGAGGCCTATCATTTACTGTCTCCCAACCAGATGGAAAAGATGCACAGGGCAGGACGAGGGGGGAGGGGCCAAGCCCTCCACACCCCCTCAGCCCACCACCTCCCAGCACCTATGTGGGCCGGGCTCATTCCCTAGGAAAGACTGATTATACCTCCAACTGTTGGTGATTAGCTCAGTCTAGTTTCCCCAGAGGGAAGGCGATGGGGCTAACCATTCCAGCACAGCAGGTGAGCCTTGTTGGCCTCTCTGATGACCAGCCTCGCTTTGAAGCTGTTAGGACAGCCCAAACATCCAGTTTGGTCGTCACCCCAAAGGCATTGTTTGTAGACTGGGAATGCTGGCCATGTCCAGGGGTTCTTAGAAGCCTCTGGGCCAGAAAGTGGAGGATGCTCCCATCTCATTTGCCCCTCAGCGATTGAAGAATTTGCAAGCTGTCAGCAAGGGACTGGAGAGGGAGACCAAACGCATGCTTCTCTCCTACCACAGTCAAAGCCTGGTTCACGCTTGAGGCAAGACGTGCTTGGACTCATGCAGTTAGGACCAGACAACAGTGGGATTGGGTCAAGTCAGACATTGACCTGCCTGAACCTGGGTTGTGGCCCCTCTGTTAGCTGCTTCTTGTTGAGGTAGCTGAGCAGTGACAAGTTGAGTAGTTTGCCTAAAGTCATTCTGAATTCATAAGCAACAGTTCAGGAGCCAGACCTCAGCATCTTCCCAGGGCCTGTGATCTGCCCCTGTCCAGTGTCTCTGATGGTCGTCCTGTGCCCGAGGCTATTGGAGCTCAGAGTCCCTAATGTGAAGAGAAAGTGCCCCCGAAGCTCAGGGCATACTTGGCATTCTCGGAACAGCACTTGCCACAGCCCTAGCAGGCACAATGCTGGGCTGCAAATGCAGTCTTTCAGGAGCCCAAAATCTAGTGTCAAGACACCATGGGGCCAGCAGAGCAAGCAGCTGTGAAGCCGACTTTCCACAACCCTGTGCCTTTCCTCAGTTTCCTCATTTGCAAAATGAGGGATAACAGCACTCGGCTCATTCGTCCTGTCTAACTGCTGACAGACTGAGGGACAGCCCTTATTTTTTCGGCTTCTACCTCCACAGAGTCCATCTATCACATTTAAAATAGAAAACGTGGCCAGACTTTTCCTGGGCATCATCTTCTGCACCATGCAATACAAAACCATTTACACGCTATTTGTACGTGCTAGGGATGAAAAGACCTGCACAGAAGGACTTCGGCACCTAAGGTGCAAGCGCAGCCCTTTTATTCCCGGGACTGTCAGTCATACGGGGTTCCAGAAGTCAGTCCTCTGTGAATACCAAGGGACTGACACACATCCAAGCAGTTCCTATTAAGAATGCATCACTGTTCGCTGGAACCTTCTGGTCCTCTCTGTCCCTGGGGTCCCGCCTAGCTGTTTAGCTGACAGACTCAGCTTCCACCTCCTGCCCAGCTCCTCAGTCGCTGCCCCAGTTCCCAATAGTCCTATTTATTGCTGCTCTGCAAGCCAGACCTTCATGCGCCACCTCACTCACCCACTCAACCCAACTGGGACCCAGCCTGGGCCATGCTACACCTCAGCCCAGATCTTATTTAAACCCATCACCTCTGGGCAGCATTCCAGCACTCCCTGTGTCTGACTCCCAGACCTCGCCTGGCGCTGTCAGAATTGGCCCCCTCTTTGCTTTCTGCCATCTTTTTTTTTTTTTAACTCCTACAAGAAATGTAGGAGTCAAATTCATTTAGGTCCTGCTTAGTCAAGAAGTAGCAAATTAAAATCTGTGATATCCTAGTTCTCGTGAGCCCCAGGCACAGCTGCATACAAAGAGAGAGAGAGAATGACTCATGATGATGGAGGTTGGGGAGTCCAGATTCTGCAGAATGTTCCAGCAGCTGCAGACCCTGGGCAGCTGACCACACAGAAGCCTATGGACCGCTCAGAGGCTGCTCACTTGTTCTGCTGGGCTTTCTGCAACCTTTAGGGGATCTCTTTGCTTGGAGACTGTGTAGCCTTTTCTGTCCTTGAACTTGCTACATAGACCAGGTTGGCAGAAACTCACGAAAGATCTGCCTCCCAAGCGCTGGAATTAAAGGCGTGCACCTCCACACCTGGCATCTTCAACCACTGGCTGAGGCCTACCCACATTAGGGAGGGCAAGCGGCTCTTCTCAATGTTTGTCCATTTAAATGTTAATCTCATCCCCCAAAGCTCCCCCCAAACTGACACATAACCTTAACTGTCACCCTTATTAACTGCACAGTTCACTTGCTCATCCTAAAGAGGATACAATGTAAATAAAGCTCCTGACATCCCGAAGAGCACTCTCCAGCAAGGAGCCCTTCTCAATTCTGGGTGCTTCAGAGGTTCCAGTTCCCTGTCGGCTCCCTCTCAGCTGTTACACTTGTTCTATCTGAGGAAGGTGTGCCCACTGCTGTCCCCCTCCCACACACAATTCTCTTCCTGGAGTCCTGGGCATCCTGCTGCCCTGAGCAACGACAACAGCTTTGCCCCCCCCCCCACACACACACACTTCACCCTCTGCTCCTCCTGTTTCTATGGTCTGGGAACCCTGCCTCCCTCTCATTGAGAATGACCATGAGACCCAGGCTGAGCAGATTGGCATCCTCTCTGGGTAGTTATGGAATCAACACTAATGATAAGAAGGCAGTCTCTCTCCAGCCTCATAGACTAGAACAGGATTGATGGGACCAGAGAAGCAACAATAAGCCGCAAAGACAGTTAATATCCCTGTACCTAAGCCACTGTTCCTGCGGTTTAAGTTTATCTCTGCCTTTTCCATCCAACAAGCCAATCACACACACACACACACACACACACACACACACACACACACACACACACACACACATCACTCCTAACTCTTTGCCCTAGCCTATACAGTGGTTCTCAAATGGGGGTAGGTTTGTCCTCTGTAACCCATTTCTGGCACCACAATTCAGATGATGTTGATGGTACCCAATGGACAGAAACCGAGGATGCTGTAACTGGCTGTGATGTGTGGGACAGCCGGCAACCAGCAGGCCTTCATCTCCTCAGCTCCTGGTTCTAGTATCTAATCAGAGCATGATCCGTAGTTCTAATGGTGTCTGGATGTCGTGGAAACAGTATCCCTGTACACAGGTCTTCATACCGTTTCTGTCTCTTAGGCCTGAATGTGGGTTATCGTGTGCTTTTTTATTAACCATGGATGTGGGAAATGAGAAGGCCCCTCCTCCCCAGCTCCCTGCAGATCCCTGGCATAATTTCCTACTCATGCCTCTTGCTTTCCAGATGTGTTAACAGGGGCTCTTGTTGCTATAGAAAATTCAGAGGTGAGTTGGAAGTTGATGCTGCCCAGTTACCATGGCAATGCCAGCTGCTTCTGCCATCACAGCCAGGCAGAGTGACCACAGAGAGGCTGTCAGAGCCTCTGAGAACAATCCAAGCAAGACCCTCCCACTTCCTTTTAACATCAGCCTTCGTCCCTTTCCCTGCAGTGCCTGTTTACAGCTGACCCTCTGGCTCGGTTCATGCAATCCCTCTGTGAGGAGGCCTGCAGTTGCCCTTGCATGAGGGTAAAGTCCTACTGTGTGGCATTTCTACTCCTAAGTGAGTCAGCGCCTGCATCAGCCTTCAGGACGATGCTGGCAGATAGCCCCATCCTGTGGGCCAGTTGCCTTAGCTACTGTCAAGGGAAATTACTCATTTTGGAAAGAGCTATTTTCAAGTCCACGTAGGAATATCTGCTTTAGTTCTTTTTCTGTTGCTAACAAAATACCCAAGACTGAGTAATCTTTAGAGAAAACAAGTTGATTTGGAGACTAGGAACTCCAGCGCTCAGGCATCTGATGAGGCTTCTTGCTGCGTCTTAACAAGGGCGCTGAAAGAGCTCACTAGCCCAGCTGCCTCTCTCTAATCAAGCTGCCCATGCCATCACAGGTCTCCCACCCTCCTGACCTCATCTAACCTTAATCATCCCCTCAGGACCTTACCTCCAAATTCAGTCAACATATGCCCTTGAAGGTTAGGACTCTAATGCCTGAGGTCTGGAGACAGTGGAGTCACAGCATGGCTCTTCATGGCTCATGAAGGAGACTGATGAACCCCTGAGAGGGAGCACACACGAGCGCCTGAAACAGCTTCAAAGCCTTTGCATCTCCAGGTGGGTCCTGAGCAGATGCTCAGTGAAGAGCTGTTAAAAGCTGGTGACACCTGAGGTGACGCCTAGACCACTGGGTCTTCAGCCCAGTCTTGTAACTAGGACACTGTCACTAGCTTCTTGTCACAGAGAAGAAAACAAGCCCGTAAAGGCCAGAGAAGGTACCCAAGGTGGGACTGCTGGCGTGGCAGAGGCAGAATTTGAATAGGAAGGTTGTGTTCGTCAGCTTTGCGTGACTGTAACAATATACATGAGGTCGTCAACTTAAAAGGTGTCAAGTGGTAGATTCTAGGGCTGAAGGTTTCAGCCATGATCATCTTGCCCGATGCTTTCGGCAGAATATCAGGCTAGGAGCATATGGTGAAAAAGAAGTTATTATTTCATGTCTGGGAGTCAAAAGAGGAAAACAATGGGGTGTGGGTGCCAGGACCCCCCTTTAAGAGCATGTCCCAGTGATCTCATTTCCCCCTACACCTCTTAAGCCTCCACTAACCCCCAGGAATGGCACAGGCTGTAGAGCAATCCAGTATCTTCGGGCAGACACTGAAAACCTGAACTGCAGCAGAGACTTCATTCTAGAGCCTACGGCCTCACACAGGTTTGCGGGGCTGCTGTGAACAGCTGTGAGGGGGCACCAGGGCTACCATTCTCTATTGACATATGAGGAAACTGGGCCTCTCAGAGGTTGGATCAGACACCCCAGGTCATCTACATGGCAAAGCCGGGCTTTAAAATGCAGTCTGCTGCTTTCCAAGCCTCACTCACCTGTTTTGGACATAGCTTGATGCTACCTGGTGGTGAATGGCCACTGCATAAGAAGTCCCTGTGCTTTCTAGGCCTGCCCAGAACCAGACATGAAGAGTCCTGCCAGGTGAGGAGACACAGACTCCTACAGGGCTCCCGCCAATGCTTCCATGTGAACACCAGGCCAGTCATGGCACCTGGAACTCTCGTGAGTCCTCGGTGAGCGGAGGCAGCTAATGTCACCAGAGCTGACAAGAGGGCTCCCTTGCCGGCCAAATCATTTATCCACAATGGTAGCTCAAGAAGGTTAGTCACAAGTCTTTGGCACCCTTCAGTGTGTCCAAGCCGAGGGTTGATGGAAATCTTCTGAGAGGGCCCCAGGCCCTGATTAAAAGGCATAAATCTGATCATTAAAGAGATGTACAGCGGAGGAGGACATGGGGCCGGAGAGGACCGTTGGGAAATGATGGGAGGCACAGCCTGGTGCAAGGCCCCAGAGTGGTACATTTCCCTAGCAACTGAGAGAACAAGGAAAGACAAAGACAGAAAGATCCTTAAACCACAAAGCCTTCTGATGTCACCCTGTGCTTTGACGTTCAAAAGGATGTCCCATCTTCCTGCCCACATGGACTGGGGTCCCTAGTAGGTCCACAGCCATGCATCTTCTTTCTTCCCAAAGGTGTTTAGGTTTTCTCAGGTTGAGTCTGAACCTCAGGTGTTGTGAACCAGGAGCAATTTGCTTCAGTTCAGGAAGTCTCATTTTCTCCATGAATTGAACACCTTTCTCTCTAGGCTGCGGGACAGGGTGGGGGTGGTGTTGCATGTGAGAGTAGGGATAAAGACCTGATAACCCTTGGCCAGTACTCAGCGTGGCTCTTTCCCATCTCCCCTGCCTGTCTCCAGAGCCAGTGTGCGTGTGGTCTGCAGACAGCAAGACGCTGAGCTGGGAGCTCCCGTGGAGCCCTCCTGCAGGCCTCGACAGGCACAACTGCCCCTTTCTCCCATGTGGTCTCAGCCCACCCACACTTCTCATTACCAGCCGGCCTGTAATTAGATGGCTGCCTGGTCTTGGAGAGTGCCCATCAGCACCCAGCCTCCTCTTGCTGACGAGACCCCAGTTCTTACAGGAAGCTAGGCAACAGTGGCTCTTCCCCAGCCCTCTCAAGATTGGATGACATAGACAGATAGCGAGAGGTATCACAGAGGTGGCCCCGGCCATATCAAGATTTCAGGCCTGACATGGGGGGGAAAGAAGGTGTTCTAGAAGAGAATACTGTCATGGCTGTCCTCTCCCATGCTGCCAAGCCACCAGGGAGGGTTCCTTGGCATGGCTGCTATCATCTTGGCCTATGAGGGAGGAGTAGAGAATACAGGTGTCATTCAATGGAGCACAAATCCTGGTTCCGCCTCTTGCTGGCTGTGTGGCCTTTGACAAGTGTCCTCTCTGTTCAAAATCTCTTTCTGCAAAGTGGTAGACGTGACCCTTACTCCAGATGCTTAAGCAAATTAACTGGGAGCTGGGCACAGACACAGGCATCCCTGCCACCTGCCTGAGAGGCTCTGCTGTTTCCTTTCTCTTGGTTCTGTCTCTCACTTCCTGCCTCAGTCGGCCACACTCAGGCCTTGCATGATTTGCTTAGCAAAGTTCCATTGATTCTGCAAGGCTGGCTTAAATGTCACCTCTTCTGTGAAGCCTGTGCCGGTTCCCCCAAGAAATTGAGTACTTTGTATTCTGTATTCCAACAGTAGTTTTACCGTTTAACCACGTTGTGCTTTACTATGGTAGCTGCTCCCCAACCCCGTCCTTTCTGCTCCCTAGCCTCTTGCCCTCACCCCTTGGCCAGGCTGATGAAATCGAGGGAGGATCGACTTCTATTTGTTCCTGGTAATTCTCAGAGTGGGTCCTCTGTAATTCTCAGCTCAATCAATGCCTGCCTGCCAGGGACAAATAAACAGGTGAACAGATAGGTACGGAGATTAAATATTAAAGGAAAAATACAGAAGTCCAAGGAAACCTTGTTTTCTGTCTCTATATTGCTTTCTTTGGGCTGGGCTGGATTGAAGACTCAGGATTAGAAGGAAGGAAGTACTCAGCCTACAGAGAGGCCACCTAGGGAACTGGAGCCCCAGGGGACTGGCTAAGTACCTTCAGGTTCTTTTTCTTAATTCTCTCAAGCCTGAAGCAGGAGCTTTAATAAAGCCTCGGGGCTGGGAGCAGAAGCTGTGAAGAATTGGGAGGCCCACCAGAGGCATCCCATGGTTGGGGACTCTTAGGAAGGGGTTCTTGACCTAGGCTCTCAGCGACTGGTGGCTCGTGCACACCCCTCCCTAGAGAGGGATAGGACCCTGACTGTAACCAAAGTGATTCCAGCCGGGAACATGTCCTAGAGAGGCCTCAGGACAAGAACAAAGGTGTGGCTGCTAGATGAACTGCCATTACAGATACTGTGTGCAAATTAAGAACAGGCCACAAACCTGTCTCCTGGAGCAGCCTGCTCCTGGCTCTGCACACCTCCAACAGTGCTGCCATTCTCCCGGGCTCTATAAACTGTGCCCCTGATGAGCACCACGTGGGCCACTTCTCTAACCAGCCCCTCTCTCTGCCTTCCTTCTTCAGCCTCTGACTCTCCACCTGATCCTTCTTCTTCATGGCACACGCACTCCCAGCTACACCAGCGCATCCACTTCTGCCTCTTTCTTCCTTGAGACCCTCAGCACAAGAATGCTGGGACAGGGTCAGGTCTTGGCACAGAGGGCGGTAAAGAGTGGGTCATAGGGTTGAGTGAGGGCTTGTTAGGTGGGCAAGTGAGTAAATGAATGGATATACTGATGAGTGGGCCCACACCGAGCTTGAACAAGAATAGGACTCGATGTCTGACATCCAGGCAACAGCCTAGGGGTTCCTTAAAATTACCTGGAGAACAGCTTCTGAGATGACATCCTGGACCCCCTGCATGGGCTCTGGAGGGGACATTCTTTACAGGGCTGGCACAAAACATATGCCCATGGTGGGTACTATCGTAAAGTACGGAGGCTTCCTTGACTTGCCATGGAGTTATGCCTTCATAAATCCATCCTAAATAGAAAATAAAATAAGCTGGAAGCACACTTAATCCATCTAACCTTCCAAGCCCAGCTCAGCAAAGCAGCCTTCTAACAGGAGGCGAATCTGGAGCCTGAGCCGCTGTGTCTGCCCAGCATCTCAAAGGAGGATTGTACCACTTACCACTGGGTGGGGGAAGGTTCAGGTTCCAAACACAAAGCATCTTTCTTGTGAATGCACATGGCTTCCGTGCCACTATGACATCCGACCATAGCTAGCCTCACTATCCTGAGTTGGAGAGGCTCCCTAGTTAAAGCAGGGTTTGAATCTCAGTCGTGGCACCCTCTCACTCTGAAAGACCCAGGCTTCATACTCTTTCTGAACCCTCCTCTCCATAAGTACAGAAGAGCCAACCGTGGTAGCTCCTCTATGGGGTATGGTAAAGACAGAGACGGGTTTGAGGTGCCAGCACCCAGGACATAGTCATCATCATAAACATCATCGAGAGCATGTGACCCCAGTCCTGAAGAGGACTGGCCCACACTGGCAGGAGTAAGCTTATATGAAAGTCTACGCTACTTTAACCTCCCTCCCACACTGTTTGGCACAGGTCATCCTCAGACAAGACTCTGAAGTTTGAGACTCCCTCCAGCTCCTCTCTTTTCTGCTTACATCATTGCTTTTCCTTGACTTCTAGTTATGGCCACGAAATAAGAAGCCGTGTGTGCAGTGAAGAAGAGGGAGTCCTTCAGTCCGTCTGGGTCTCCTTCAGCCAGCTCTGTCTGGTTCTTACCGGGGAAGCAGGAGAAAGAACAGGCTCCCTGTGTTCCCCACGCAGCAGCACACTGGCAGCTGCAGAACCTCCAAGGGCCTTTTCAGGCTCTTCCCCTTTGAAAACGTGGGAGCAGGCCCAGCCTGGGAAGCAGAGCTGAGCCTTGCTTCTGGTGGCTTGTTTTCTGGAACTGCTAAGTCCCCAAGCCACAACCCCAGATCAAGAGCCGTTAGAGGGCTGGAACTGTGTTTTATCCCCATTGTCACCCAAATCTACACATTTAAATTCTGGAGTCAGTGCTTAGAGTCTGACAGTCATTTGGGTTTGATGGCACTGGGGAGTGTTAAAGCTCCACCAAATATAATGCCTTCATTCGGTCACGTGAGTCAAACACTGACATCAGTAGAATTTAAACCTGTGCATCTGGCCACATGAACGCATTGGGAGGATGGGTAATAAAGCTGAAGAAGTGACGAGGTCCTGAGGAGGCTGAGCCCTGAGTCCTCTAGTGTGAGGAGCTGGCATGAGAAGAAACCAGTGAAAGGGGAGACCCTGGGTGTAGGGGTTGGAAGGACCCTTGCCTCAGCTGACGGACGCTGGCTGCAGCTGCTAAGCAGGCTTTCTCCGGGCCTGAGCAGATGGGGGGCCAGGATGGGTTCCTGAGTTAGCCCTTCCTGCAGGGAGGAAGCAGAACAGCCCTCCTGGCCCCTTGACCTTTTCCCAGGGGAACCAATTGTGGATTTCTAACCTTCCAAATGGGAAGATAATGAATCTCTGTTGCTATGCCACTGGGTTTGTACTAATTTGTGACAGTGGCAGGAGGAAGTGAGTCCCAGCCCTGTGCCCTGCCCTGGCAGGATCCTCTCTCCGACTTCCTGTGTCCCTCCCTGCTCCCCTTTAGCCCACGTGGAAGGTCTCATCCTGTTTTAGTACTGGGTGGCCTTGGGTCCTCCACACGATGTCTTTGACATGGTCCTCTCATTTGATGAAAAAGCCTGTTATACGACACACGTCACCTGCAACTCCAAGGGAAAATGAGATGACGCCTGCAGGGTTTCTTAGCAACCGTGTCTGGCATGAAATTGGTGCTTGATGCTATTTTTAGGCATGGAACGGAATTCTAAAATTTTTATCCCTGCTCTGGTTCTAGATGGGATCCCAGCTTTGCCTGAGGGGATAGTCCCTTCCTGAAGCGCGTAGTCTAGAAGAGAGCTGGCTTTCTATTTCCCACCAGCCACAAGGCACCAAAACCTTGCCTACCATCCTAACAACAAAGAGAAATTCAACCGACGCTCAAATCCTTCTGTTCCATTTCTTGGCTGGGTGACATTGGAGGAGTGAGCCCACCTCTCCGAGCCTTGGCTGCTCCATTTGTAGGATCCTCGTTGTGAGTCCTGGCCCAGGATGTTCGTAAAAGGTAAAGTGTGCTCAGTGTGGCTGAGTGTGACACATGTTCAGTGGCCACCGTAAACTGAAGTCTCCACAACGGAGAGGGGGTTTCCTCTCAGCCAAGTCTCTGAGAACATTTGGGCGGTCCTGAGACCCAAACAGTTTGCACCCCCATTTTAATAATGAATGCCCAGATTTACAAATTCACTAGGACTTCAAATGGGACTATGGCAAAGAGGTGTCCTGAAGCCTGAACTCTGCGGCGGCTCTGAAGTCTATGTCAAATAGATTCCAGAAGTCACTCCCAAAGAGTTTGGGTAGACCCCAAAAGCCTAAGACTTTCTAGAACTTCCAGAGCAGTGCCCACTGAGGCACCCCAGCAGAATTCAAGTTCTCATGGTGAGCAAAGAAGACTCTCAGTGGAGAACAGGAGAATCTTTCTCTCCTGATGCCAGCTACTTAGGCCCAAGCAAGTGGACAACTGCTTCTTGCCTGGGCATTGGCTTGTTGGATTTAACAAATGAAAACAATAAATGTTTAATTTCAGATACATAACAAGTAATTTTAAGGTGTAAGTATGTCCCAAATATTGCATGGAACATTTAGCTGGTCGACCTTATCCATGTCTGGCAACCATGTCTGCCAGGACTATAGTCAAGTTCAGGGCCTGGCAGGGGGAAGTGAAGTTGCTGAATTCTTTCTCAGGCAAGAACGTGGCAACCCAAGCTCGGGATGTCTCTTTCAGATGTATCCCAGTTCTGAAAAGCAGCTGGGGACCCTTGATCTTCAGCACAAGGATAGCCAGCGTGTGCACGGAAGTTGGGGGGATGTGAGAGGGGCGTGTATTTTGGTAGTAATGGTTACTGCCTCCCAAGCTAGTCAGGGACTCCATTGTTAGAGGCACCCAGAGGCAGATGGCTATAGAGTGGTGAGAATATTAATTCTTCTGTCCTGGTCTCTTTCTACAGTGACATTTGCAATATCTGTGAGTGGTGTTGCATAAAATGTATGTGCAGGTAGGTGCCAGAAGCAACTATCCCTGTATCTTTATCCATTTTCTGTTGCTATAACAAAGTACCCGGGTCTGGTCATTCATAAAGAACAGGGGTTTATTTGGCTCGTGGTCTAGAAGCTGAGTGGTCTAAGAATGTTCAGCTGGCATCTGGGGAGGGCCTAGTGCTGCCTCCTAAATGGTGCAGGGTATCTCACGGCGGCATACAGTCTGGCTGTGTCTTCCTTTCTTACAAAGTCATCAGTCCTATCTTGCTGGCTCCATGCTCATCACCTCATCCAATGCTGATTGTCTGCGAGAGGTCTGACCTCCAGTGCTGCTGGCATATGAACTGGAGGTTGTGGGGGTGAGTTTCTAGCATGCGAACTTTAAGAGGACACGTTCAAGTCAAGCACTCTATGCTAGGATTTTGTTGCCAGCCACTTTAGAAAACCGCATTTCCATCAACTTACGGGCATGTTCTGTAGCTAGAGTTTTTCTGCCTGACCCACAGTCAGGACAAATCTTTGTCATCCGCCAGTCCCACAGCTGCTCAGACCCAACCAAGTAAACACAGAGACTTATATTGCTTACAAACTGTATGGCCGTGGCAGGCTTCTTGCTAACTGTTCTTATAGCTTAAATTAATCCATTTCCATGAATCTATACCTTGCCACGTGGCTCGTGGCTTACCGGCATCTTCACATGCTGCTTGTCCTGGTGGCAGCTGGCAGCGTCTCTGACTCAGCCTTCCACTTCTCAGAATTCTTCTCCTCCTTGTCCCGCCTATACTTCCTCCTGCCTGACTACTGGCCAATCAGTGTTTTATTTACTAACCAATCAGAGCAACACATTTGCCATACAGAACATCCCACAGCATGTTCTCCTGAAAGAGGCAAGTTAGAGACTCCTCTACATGCATACACGGTCCCCAGATGGGCACACCTCTTCAGTGTTCAGCTTGCCCACAGTCACAGGTTTTGTAGGCCACCTGGCCTATTTACCAAGAAGCCATATTGGAACCCGGCCTCCTGCCTCTGGTGGCTACAGATTCCAGGGCCCCAGAGTACAACCTGTTCTCCTGTTTCTGCTGGCCCTGGGCTCAGGCAGGAGCTCCCATCTATTCTCTGCCACACCAGGTGGCCCCTGTGGAATGACCCACAGACAAGGTAATGAGGTATGCTGTGTCCTGAGTGAGCCAACAGCCCCTCTGTGGGGAGGTGTCTGTGTAGCTATTTCTGCAGAGGTGGAAACTGAAGCTCTGAGCATGGGCAGACTTTGAACCCCTCCTGCATGCCTACATTTCACAAGGGCATGTGATGGCTAGAGCAGGGTTCTTTCTCCTTGCTGCTACTGTGAACCACACTCATGCGAGATTTAAATAGTCTCGCCCATGCTCCAGACTGTTCATATTTCTCAAACTTCTTGCAGGTTCTTAGTCTCTGTCTAGTGACACTTAATTCTTTGCTGCTTGGGGCTGCTGCATTTGGAGTATCTTGGCCCCTAGCCACTAGACACCAATGACACTGCCACCATCTCTGTCACAAACACAGAGATGACCAACTATCCCTGGGGTGGCTGCATGGCAGAACTGGCCTTGCTAAGAACCCATACCATAGAATCACCACTGCTAAGAGTTTCTCTCAAATCTTTTCAGGCTGTTTCTAAGCGTGTATTCCAAGCTTGTATTTAAAAAAAACACAAACAAACAAAACCAGATGGCTTTAGATACGCAGTTCTTGCACTACTTGTTGTTTTCATGTGACAATAGATCTTGGCCCTCATTCTGTATGTGCACCCTGCATTTCTCCTGGAACAACTGCACGCCATTGCTATCTTTTGTCTTCTGTCACACTATCTGCCACAGCTGTGACTGGCATGACAGTCCCCTCACATAGCATCTGAGTCGCTCCTCTCTTTGGGTTTTGGCGTTAGCAGCACACCCACCCTAGTCTATCCACTCAGCATCCTCACCCATGTCCTTTTGCAGCACACCCACCCTGGTCTATCCACTCAGCATCCTCACCCATGTCCTTTTGCAGCACACCCACCCTGGTCTATCCACTCGGCATCCTCACCCATGTCCTTTGGCAGCACACCCACCCTGGTCTATCCATTCAGCATCCTCGCCCATGTCCTTTTGCAGCACACCCACCCTGGTCTATCCACTCAGCATCCTCATCCACGTCCTTTGGCAGCACACCTGGTCTATCCACTCAGCACCCTCACCCATGTCCTTTTGCAGCACACCCACCCTGGTCTATCCACTCGGCATCCTCATCCACGTCCTTTGGCAGCACACCCACCCTGGTCTATCCACTCAGCATCCTCACCCATGTCCTTTGGCAGCACACCCACCCTGGTCTATCCACTCAGCATCCTCACCTATGAAGGGGTTTAGAACTAAACTCCTTTGTGTGTGTTGAGTGAGGGGGTGTTTTGGGGGCTGTGTGCATGTGTATACGTGCATGTGGAAGTGAGGGGGATGTCAGGTGACAATTGCTTCTCCACTTTGCTGTTGTTGTTGAGACATGCTCTCCCACTGAATTTGGATCTCACTGAACGACCAGCCAGATTGCAGCGTCTTCCTGCCCCCTCCCTGACAGCTGAGCCTGTTTCCTTTGTTTGTTTTTACAGAGATGCTAGGAATTTGATCTCAGATTCTCAAGCTTTATCAACTGAGCTGTTCTCCCTAGGTCCAGGCCTAGGCTCTTAAAAGGGGAAGCACTGGACCAGAGGTATATACGTTTTAATTCTGATCTGCCACATTAGTCTCCAAAATGGTTTTGCCAATTTGCCACAGATGTCTTGATTAAAAGCATCCCATATTTGTGAGCACCCATTGTGTTGCGTGTATTAACTTGTGTTATCTTATTCAGTTCCTGCTACCATTGTTCTCAGCAGGGTCTGTCTGTATTTCCCTCTGGCAGCTTGTCAGTGGCAGAAACTGGAACCTGGCCTCTTTGTCTCAGGTGGGAACTTGTTTCTTTGCTAGTACCTTGAGCTGTCACAGTCTTTCTGTGATGTCTGCCCACTGTCCCCAGGTTCTAATGAGATCACTGATGACGAGAGTAGTTGACCTGCTTTGTCTTTGCCAGAGTGGCAGATCCAGCCACAAATACAGAATCTGTTCGTTTTTTTTTTTTAAATCCTGGGACGCTTCTGGTCCACCTCCTCTAGGAAGCTCTCCAGGATTGTTCCAGCAGTCCTCAGCTGCCCTCTATACAGCTCTGTGGGAGCCCTGGGAATCTGCAGCAGGCACTTGAAGCCAACAGGGTAGATGTGTGGGTGGATAGGATGTTATGGGCACAGATCCGGTAGACTTAGGTCAGAAACCTCCTCTGTCATTTGTCACACAAGAGATCCCTGTAGGGCTCTGGGTACTCAATGTCTTGATTTCTGTCATAGCTGCTTCCCTTCTCTGCTTTACTTTTCCAGTGTTTCAATGACCCACAGTCAACTGTGCTCCAAAAATATTAAATGGGAAATTCCAGAAATAAACAAGTCCTAGGTTTGTCGGGCAGTGGTGGCACACGCCTTTAATACCAGCACTCGGGAGGCAGAGCCAGGCAGATGTCTGTGAGTTCGAGGCCAGCATGGTCTACAGAGTGAGATCCAGGACAGGCACCAAAACTACACAGAGAAACCTTGTCTCGGAAAAAAAAAAATTTACTATTTACGTAAAAGTATTATGTGTACTTGTGTGTTTATGCACTGCATGGGTGCAAGTGCCCTTGGAGACCAGAAGAGGGTGTCAGATTCCATGATACTGAAGTTACAGGCCCATTATGAGCCACCATTGGTGGTGCTGGGAACTGAACCCAGGTTCTCTGCAAGAGCAGAGAGTGCTCTAACCACTGAGCCATCTCTCCAGCCCCTCTGTGTCTCATTTTACAAGATGCAATGTCTTGCTTTATGTCTCTACAGAAGCAGACACTAAGATGAGGATTTATGACAAGGCTGTCAGGGCCAAAGGAAACTTCAGTCCCCCAAATTTTGGGTCCCATACTCCTCTACCAAAGGAGTCATTCCTCATCACGGTCAGAAGGGACAAATGGCTACCTGTGGCACCTATTGGCATACTAAAGTGCTCAATGGCCCCCAGGCACACTCAGTACCTGTGGCTCTTTTTAGCTCTTCTCAGCCCAACCCCTACCCTAAACCTCTCCAGATCATGGGCTTCCCATCCCCCAGCTTCTCATTCCCATAGAATCCTACCATTTCTCCTGTGGTGATATACTGTGTACCCTAATAAACTTGCCTGAGGATCAGAGGACAGAGCCAGCCACTAGATTAGATATAGAGGCCAGACAGTGGTGGCACACACCTTTAATTCCAGCACTTGAGATCTCATGCCTTTGTTTGGGAAGCACACACGCCTTTAGTCCCAGGAAGTAATATGGCAGGGCAGAGAAAGGTATATAAGGTGTGAGGAAACAGGAACTCGCTCTCTTTAGGCTGAGGAATTCGTAGAGGTAAGAACTAGTGACTGGCTGTTCTGCTTCTCTGATCTTTCAGCTTTCACCCTGATATCTGGCTCTGGGTTTTTTATTAAAAGACCATCTAAGATTCAGACAACATTCTCCTCTTTTTTGTCTCCTTTCCTTGGCCTCCTCTCTCTTGCCCCTTGCTCTTGGTCATCTCCTCTCTCACGCACACTCTCTCTCTTCTGTCCAGGCTGCTGACATGTTCACTACTTTTTCTCCCTGCTCTGGACTCTTCCAGATGCCTCTGGCTGTCCTCTCCCTCATATCTACAATAGAAACCTTCCCCTCAACCATACCTAGGAGCTGTCATGCCCTCAGCTTATATATCTGGTGCCCAAACCCTCAGTTTATACAAAGTCATTCATTTCAGGAGTTTCTTATCAAAGCAGGATGGTGAGACAAGGAAGGGGACCAAACCACTGAACGGGGGCACTGGCATAGCCCGCTGGGCTCTGTGCCCACACGAGCTTCTGCAGCTGCCACGCCAAGGGAATCAAGCTATCACAGCTTGATCCTCCTCTAGGTCTGGGGGAGACCTGTTGCTTGGCTGACCACAAGGTCTTGCCATAGCTTCAGGGGGTAGAGGAGATGTCTATGATAACCACCAACACAGCCTCCTTCAGGCAGCTTGCAGGAGCTTCATAATGAGCCAATCCCTACTCATCTTGGGTTTACCATTGTCTTGATTAGGTTTTGTTGTTGTTGTTATTGTTGTTGTTGTTGTTGTTGTTATTTTGTCAACTTGACACAAGCCAGAGTCAAATGGAAAGAAGAACTTCAACTGAGAAAATGCCTCAATCAAATTGCTCATAGGCAAGTCTGTGGGGGCATTTTCTCGATTGCTAATTGCCCCACTGGGGGCAGTGCCACCCCAGCGCAGGCGGTCCTGGGCTGTATCAGAAAGCAGGCTGAGCAAGCCATGCAGAACAAGTAGCATTCCACTGTGGCCTGGGCTTCAGTTCCTGACTCCCGGTTCCAGTCTGGAGCTCTTGCTTTGGTTTCCCTGGTGACGGACTATAACCTGTAAGCTGGAACAAACCCTTTTCTCCCCAAGTTGTTTTGGTCCTGGTGTTTCGTAACAACAGTAGGAAGCAAGTGAAGACAATCACTGACCTTGCATCTCCCGCCAGCTCTGCAATCCTAAAAGTCCATTTGTCTCACTTCCTTAGCTTTTCCTATCACCGTGCAGGCCAACAACAAACCTTTGCTGATTATCTCAGGTACCTTGTTATGGTACCAGAAAGTGGGAAACACAGTGGGACTGGTCCTTCCTTAGATGCCCCTGAGGAAAGTCATCTCACTGTAACCGACACTATGCTGGGCGGGGACTGTCAATCATTTCCTATCTGACACAGAGCCGAGGAGGAGAGCAGTATCATCCCAAATGAGAAGACTGAGACCTGGAGATAGTCTCAGAGGCAGTGCATGGTAAAGCTGCGCTTGAACTCCAGTCTTTCTGGTCTAGAGATTTCCTTAACCCACCATGCTGTTTATTTTTAAACAAAACAGGTTTTGGCTAAATTGCAGTTTAGGCTTACAAAAATCAAATGCTATCAATGATCTTCAAGATTTAGCACCAAGTTTTATTTGGGCCATGATTTTCCTAAGACCAGATCTCTCTCTCTCTCTTCTTCCTCAAGAGAGGAAAGGCCCCAGTCCATTCATATTTGCCTTGATTTTCCTGTACACACACATGTATGCACACTCATGCACACCGCACACATGTGCACACACACACAGAGAGGCATGTTTCTTCTGTTCTCCTTTGAACTGGAGAAAAGTAGCCATGGCTGTGGCTTGGGGATGAAGTTTAAGAGCAAGTCAAATATTTGGAGAGGATGACATTGAAAAGCAAGAAGCACGCTAATTGGCAAGGCTTCTTAGAGATGAGAAGAGTTTCCCACAATGCACTGCAGGAGAGTAAGACCCAGACAAAGGAAAGCGGCTGTGTGCATTGACTCCCTGCTCTGTGTGTGGCTGTGGTCCCGTGGTACTATGCAGTCAGGTATATGTGAAGGCACTTGCACACTGGAGAAAAGGGGAATCGGGACTCACAGGCCTGGGTTCTGCTCAGCACTGCCACCAGCCAGTGCCCCGGAAGAAATCACTAACCTGGACCCGAAGCCCACGTCTTTGAGAACTGAATGGGGAGTGTGCCATTTTTCTACTCCATGCAGATCTGACAGAGCAGCCTTTTCCAATTAAACAAGGAATTCTGCTGAGGGATACACACCTTAACCAGCAGGAATGGATGTGTTTACTCAAAGTTAGCCAATGTTTATGAAGCCCTTAGTACAAGCCAAGAAGTGGGCAAACCACCATGACTCAGTTCCCTCCGCCACCCAGGGCCTTCATCCTCCCACACTAATAGGGAGACTGAGGCTGGGAGAGGCTCAGTGATTTGTTCAAGTCACAGGGTGGAAAGAAAAGCAAAAGGAAATGACAAGAAACACCGGCAAATCCAGAGCTCCTTGGAATCTGCTTCAAATGGGGCTGGGTGAGCTGATACTATCACCCGAGAGAGTGGAGGCCTGACCTCCTCATGAGGCCCTGGCTGGCGGCAGCTCAGGAGTGCAACCAGATCTGCTTGGAGAGGCCACACTAGTCATCCACTGGGCCAGAAACCTGAGCTGCTTCTGAGACGAGCTGGAAGGCAGCCAGGGACCTGGGGACCTGTCCGATCTCCGCTTCACCCTCACCGGCTAAGTAGCTTTTGGCCTTTGTTAATGGCGCCGTCTCAGATCATTGCCAGGGAACCACTGGTCATAAGGGGGAATCTGGGATTAGAGGCTCAGAACTCCCTCACTGGCAAGCTTTCGGGGGAGAATGCCAGGTCCCAAGTGCCTTCCTCCTGTGTGTTCAATTCTGTCACCCTCCCGGATGCTGCCCTGACAGGAGCTGACTGTTCTTGCCGTGAATCCTTGTCTGCAGTTACTATTTCAACATTGTTCCCTGGGAATTCTTTCTCTTCCTCTTTCCCGGGCACCTCCTCACCACCTCCCCGTCCTGTGTACCTTGGAGCAACCTGTGACACCCATGAGCGCCACTCAGGGAGCAGGAAAAGGAAGTAAGTAAAGATGAATTCATACATCAGGCCTTGATAATGGTGAAACTTATTTTTTTTTTTTTTGAGATTGGTCTTGTTCTGTAGCCCAGGCTAGTCTGCTACTTGCCATTCTTGCCCAGGAAAGCCTTGAAATCATGACAATCCTCCTGCCTCAGCCTCCTCAGGAAGTTCCTCACTTGTTTAAAGAAATGCATTGTACGGCTTAAAAAGCAAAAGAATATTCTCATGGCATGGCCAAGGCTCTGGTTTGCAAAGTTGTCCTTTTACAGTGTCATGACATTTACTCGGGTAGATCACACCAGACAGTGTCACATGACCGGGATATCACTTTCACCTTCAGTTTTCAGATGTGGAAACTGAGGCACAGAGAGGTGAAGTAATTTGCCCAAGGTCTTATAAATTACAAGAGGTAATTTGCTAAGCCAGTTTCTACTCAGAGAAGGAGGGATGGTAACTCCCAATTCGCTAGGTACTTGAAAGGTTACATTCTCTAAGGGAAGAGGGCTTAGGATTTACCCCTGCCTTCCACCTCCCTTGTCTCTTACCCATCTCCTTCCTTCCTTCCCATCCTTGGGGACAAGATGACTTAATACCTCCATGCTCCTTTCCTCCTTCCCTCCCTTCCTCTTTCTCTCCCTCCCTCCTTCCCTCCCTTCTCCATCACTTCCTTATGGGAGAACTAAGAAAGCCCTAAGTCAGCAGTTCTCTCTCAACTTGTGGGTCATGACACCTTTGGGGTCAAACAACCCTTTCACAGGGGTCGCCAAGACCATCAGAAAACACACATATTTACATTATGATTCAAACAGCAACAAAATTACAGTTATAAAGTAGCAATGAAAATAATTTTATGGTTTGGGGGTCACCACAACATGAGGAACCGTATTAAAGGGTTGCAGCATCAGGAAAGTTGAGAACCACTGGTCTAAGTTAACGTGTATTATTGACATGGGTGTGACTGGCACATCTCACTCACATGACATGTTCTCTCCCTGGTTCTGACAGCAGACTGAACCAGGGTACCTTTGTCCCCCACCACCTCTCACTTTGCATTTTATGTGACCAAAACTCTGACCCAGAGAAGTGAACGTGCTGGCCCAGGGCCATACAAGGAGGAAGCCACTGAGAAAGCAGGCGTGTCTGACTGGAAGCCCGTTAAGACAAGGCAGTGTGTGTTATGTGTTCCCAGCGCAGGCCGTGATCAGTTCTTATCCTTCAACACTCAGGCCTGAGCCCCGAGCCTGTGTTCTCAAAGGGAAAGCACCCCTTCCAGTGCCTGTCTCTGGCTTCCTGAGCATATTCTCTTATTCCATCCAGTTTCTTGGCAGACGGGACATTGCACACCTTGCCCTTTCCTGCGAGGTTGCTGGACACATCGCCTTCTGTTAAGGTCCCCCTTCAAGTGAGAGGCTGAAGGTCAAATGGTCCACTTCAGTCTCCACAGGGACTAGCAGACATTTCATCTTCTGTGAGAGCCCTGCTCCTCAGCTTCTCCACTGGGCACACTCAAAGCACGGCCATTAGTCAGTGTGAGCTGCAAATGACGGGCACATCTGCTGAAACCAAGGCAACCGAGTGTGGGCATCAAAGTGCATGGAGCTCTCTAGCATTCTCCTGTCATGAATCTGCAGTCGTGTGTGTGTGTGTGTGTGTGTGTGTGTGTGTGTGTGTGTGTGTGTGTGTGTGTGCACATGTTGTACATACACGGGTGCATACAGGGGGATGCCAGAGGAGAATATCAGGTGTCTTACTCTGTCACTTGCTGCCTATTCTCTTCAGACAGGGATCTATCACTGAATCCAGAGTTAGGCTGGCAGTCAGCGCCCCGGTGATTCTCCTGTCTCTGCTCCCCACAGTGCTGGTATTATAGACACACAGCCATGCCCAGCTTTTTTTTCACCTGGTGCTGGGATCTGAACTGAAGGCCTCATGTTTGTGGGGCTCAGAACCAAGCCAAATCCCCTAAACTTGCGCCTATGTGGTCAGGTTTGGGACCCCAATGGACAAGGCTTGCCACTACTGCTGCCAAGAAAACCACGCGATTCTGTCTTCTGTCCGTGCTGCTCACGACACTCTAGGATTCTGAGTGCTTCAGAGCCCAGAGTTAGGCTGTGACCTCCAAGTTTGTCATTTCCCTGAATTTGACCGTGACATTCTCAGAAGAATCCTGAAGCCTCCAGCAGAGCCTGCCACTGCCCACTCTCTCACCCACTGCCCAGCACCCCTCTAGTCCTGACCCCAGCACACGAAGCAATCCCGAGGACAGACCTCACCCGACCCCCAGCATACACAGACCTCTTCAGCTTACACAAATGGACGTGATACCAAACTCTGGGGTGGGACACTTGTTGGTTTCTACCTATATTTCTTCCTCTTTTTAATATTTTGTTCCCTCTGGGAAGTGTGGTGGGTTGGAATATTTTTCCAGTTCTCCATTCTCCTGTACTGGATTATGTACTCACACCGCTCAATGTGCCCTTCAGCTGTCTCTTGGTCAATGATGGGTTTGCCTCCTGTGGCGCTGATGTGGTGCTCACTACGGTCCCTCTGCCGCTTTCATCTTAATGAGTATTATGGTTTGGATTTCTTTTTTCTTCTGACGGTGCTGGGGACTGAAGCCAGGACCTCACGTGTAGTAGGCAGACTGAGCTGTGGCTCAAGCTGAATGGTTTGTGTTTTATTATTATTATTATTATTGTTGTTGTTGTTATTTATTGTTGACAGGTGTGTGTGTGTGTGTGTGTGTGTGTGTGTGTGTGTGTGTGTGTGTGTGTGTGATGGTACACTTGTGGAGATCAGAGATAACTTGTAGAAGTCAGTTCTTTCCTTCCAACCCGTGGGTCCCAGGGATGGAACTCAGATCACCAGGGCTAGAAGCAAGTATCTTTACCCATGGAGTCACCACATCAGCACTTATATGGGTCTTATATGTCCTCTAAAGCCTCGTGTGGTGGAGACTTGGTCTCTAGCAGCTGGACTATTGGGAAGTTGTGGGACTTTTAGGAGGCGAGGCCCAGAGGAAGTTAAGACACTGGGGGGCGAGCCCTTACAGGGGCTATCGGGATGCGGGCCCTTTCCTCTCTGTTTTCTTCCCATCTGTCCTGAGGCACGCTGGCCTCTTCCACATGCTCTGGTCACCATGGTGGACTGAGCTGTCAGCCACAGGCCCCAGATGACAAGACCATGCAACCCTGAACTGTAGCTTCTAAAACCATGGGCCAAGACAGACTTTTCTTTTTA
Organism: Peromyscus californicus insignis; assembly: GCF_007827085.1. Taxonomy (NCBI): domain Eukaryota; kingdom Metazoa; phylum Chordata; class Mammalia; order Rodentia; family Cricetidae; genus Peromyscus; species Peromyscus californicus. The sequence continues at coordinate 90,188,146 of NW_026294551.1, read as the reverse complement.
CAGTTGTTTGCCTTGGGTGTTTTGTCACAGAGCTGGAGAGCTGAGTGACGCAATGAGGAAGCATGTCTCCTGGTCCAATGAAGATGAACAGCATAGGAAAGAGACCCAAATTTGATCTCAGCCTGGAGCCCAGCCCAGCCCATTTGGCAGGTGTAAGCATAAGAAATACAAAAGCTTGCCAGCATAAACCTCTGAACCTAGAACAGATGCCACCACTCTGCTCAGGCTGGCCTGCTCCAGGCCTAGGCCCCTCCGCATTGCGGCCTTGCTGGACCCTAATGTTTCCTTTCCTTCCCCCTTAAGCTAACAGCAGGCCACAGAGTTTCTCTGTGGCTAGTCTAAGATGCCCTGCCACCTCTGCTGTCCCCCCCAGCTCACTCCCAGTTTCCAGGAAAGGATCCTTTGTTAATTTGTCTCAGAATTCCTACTTCATAGACCTTCTGTTTCCAGCCGAGACACCGCCAGGTCCAAGCCACACCTTCCATTCCAAACTTTGGATCCATGTGGACAAGCTGCACCCCTAATCCCCGAACTGACAAAATGGGGATTACAGTATTGCAAGGCTGTTGTGAGAGAAATCAGATCATGGGGCAGTGCTGGCCGGGCTTGTAAGTCCCTGTGAGCTGCATAGAGGCCAGCGTCCCGGCCGATCGGATTACTGCTGACATCGAATGCAGAAGCAGACACACACAGAAGCACCCAGAAATGCCTGCAGATCGAAAGGCCCCACGATTATTCGTTCTTCCTTTGACATTTTGATACAGCAGAATCCAACACCTAGTGCCATGGTGACAGTCTCTATAAAAGTCTCTAGGCTGCTTTCGGCACACCTACGGATCAGTGGGAGGCTGGCACAGATCTGGACCAATAGAGAGAAGGCATGTTTAGCCTTGGCCTGGTTACAAAGAACATTTTTTTTTCTTCCCTTTGAAATGGACCTTCCTGTCCCCAATTCAGCATCATCCAGTATTGTGCTGATGTGGGTTAATTTCCTATCAGCTCCTAGAAAGAGTGTATTTCCAGTCTCTCCTGGGGCAAAGGAGAATTGCAAAGCAGATAAGGCCAGCTTCCGTGCCCCACAAGGCCTACAGGGGAGACAGTATTTCAGGGGCGGGGGCTCAAAACAGGCAATCCTTCAGATACACCAACCTGAGGCTGTGTGGCTCCCAGAACCTCTACGGCCCTGTTTGTGCTGGCTTTTTCTTTGTGAGTCTTGCCCTGATAAAGGCTGGGCATGTGTTATTGTCTGAGTAAGGATCCTTGAATGGCACCAGCCCGTGAATCTGTCCCTTCAAGAGGGTCCTTGAAGAGGGACAGTCAGAGAATCAAGGAGCTGAGGGCCAGATGGTACTAAACAGGATGACATGAATTAGGCAGAGACAGCCGGCGGCAGGCCACCTGCCTTGTTCCCTTGCAGCAAAACCCTGTGGCCAAATGGCTACCGGTGGACTGTCTGACAGGTGAGCAGACCTGACCTGCAGGTCTCACTGTCACTGAAGTGAGCAACTGACTAAGTTTCTCCTGAACTGGAACTCAGAACTCTAGCCCCAAAGGTAGGAGTCTCAGGGCTGTGGAGCGAGGCAGTCTCACTTCGTGCCGGTAGACCTGGCTAGCCTACCTCATCACCTCCCCGCGAGGCAGGGGCAGGGCAAATGTGAAAGCAGTGTTCTGGAGATTGTGACCTTCCTGTCCTTGTGGGTGCGTCATATCTGCTAGTCAGTGGCTGGCAGCTTGACACAAACTAGAGACACAGGGGAAGAAGGACTGTTATTCGAGGAACCGCCACCATTGGATTGGCCTGTGCCATGTCTGGGGACATTTTCTTGATTACCCATTGATGTGGAAAGGCCCTGCCCACTGTGGGTGGTGTCACCCCTAGGCAGGTGGTCCTGAGTATAATAAAACAGGTTGAACAAACCGTGGAAAACAAGCCAATAAATAGTATTTCTCTGTGGTCCCTGCTCCAGTTCTTGCCTTCAGCTTTTACCACTGAGTTCTCGCCCTGATTGTAAGCTGTGAGATGAAATACACCGTCAAGGCTGGAGGGATGGCTCAGCACGGACTGCTCTTTCAGAGGACCTGAGTACAATTCCCAGCACCCACATGGCAGCTCACAACCATCTCTAACTCCAGTTCCAGGGAACCCAATGCCCTCTCTGGCCTCCATGGGCACCAAGCATGCAAATGATGCACAGACATACACACAGCCCAAACAGCCATACATTAAATAAATAAATACATACATACATACACACATACTTTAAAAAAATGAAACAAACCCTTTTCTCCCAAAGTGTCTGTCACAGCCACAGAAAACAAACTAAGTAAGACACATAATATTTTTTTTTTGAGTGCTGGGAATTTAATCCAGGGCTTCATTGAACCCAGGACTTCATGCATGTTAGGCAGGCTCTCTACCACTAGGTAGGCTCTCTCTATAGATATCTCTCTCTCACACACACATATATATATAGTACATGTATGGTATATTTTTTAGGGAATCTAAGGTCCTGGGAATTTGAAGATGAAATTCCCGAATCCTATACACAACTGTAAGGATTACTCTGTACTCAGGACGACGGTCAGTTTCCAGATGACAGTATCGTAAGCCAGACAAGGATTTGCATTTCTTTCCTATGAGAGGAGTCCTGATGTGAACAGGGACTAAAGTGGTGGCTTCCTGGTCACCTCCTCCCAGAAGCCAAGGATCCTCCTGTCTTGGTGTTCTGCTATCCTCAGACATCCAACATCAGTGCCATCACATGGTTAAAAAAAATGTTGCTGCAGCTCTGGCCGTCATGTCCACAGTCCAAGCCCCAGGAATGGGGGAGATGTACATACAAGTGGTTACCTTTCAGATGAGTCAGCACTTTGAAAATGTTTGTTAGAAGGCTTCCACTTACATAAAAAAAAAAAAAAAAAGATTTGTTTTGTGTTTGTGTGTGTTTTGCTTTGCAGGTCTGTCCGTGCACCATGTACATGGCTAGTGAGTGCCCAAGGAGGCCAGAAGTGTCTGGTGCTCCGGAACCGGAGTTCCCGGTGGCTGGGAGCTGTCGTGTGAGTGCTGGAAACCAAGGGCCTCTACAGAGCAGCTGTTGCTCTTAACCATTGAGCCATCTCTCCAGCCTCCCGGGGCTTACATTTTATTAAGCCCCTTCTTCATCAAGGGAGACTGGAAAATTACTGGACAGACAGACACCCTGCCATTTAGGAGGTTCTGTCATTTCTGGGCTAGCCAGTGTTCCATTTCTTTCTGCAATGGGGAACAGGCTGTTGGATGTAAAGGGGGAGTAAAGCAGGAAGTGCTGAGGCAGGAGAATGCTGAGCCTGAGGAAGCACCTGTGGGCTCAGTCTTGGTGTCGCTCAGGACTTCCCTGTTCTAGTATTAAGGATATTAGCAGACTGTCAAAAAAACTGGGAGGAGCTCAAGAGCCCAACCCCTTCCTGCGGGTTCAGGTTGAGGGGGAGATATTTTTTTCCGTGGTATAGCCACTAGCAAGGTGCCCATGTTCCTGTAACACCCACTCATCATCTTTCCTATGAGTAACACACACACACACATACACACACACACACACACACACACACACACACACACACACACAGAGTTAAATGGGAATGGGAAGAGAGGGGATTAGGGAACATGGGAGAGGGCAAGAGAGGATAAAGGGTTAAAGATGAATATGATTAAAATATATAGATTTATGAAACTGTCATAACAAAAATCATTATTATGTATAATCACTATGTGCTAATAAAAATACATCTTAAAAGATACTTGGTGTCAGCCCTCAGGAACTGCAGCCTTGGGGGTAGGGGCCGGTGTGTAAGCACTGTGATCAGGGATGCTTGGCAAGATGTGGGGGCTGGAGGAGTCACCCTGGTAGGCTGACCACTGAGGCTCGGTTGTTGAACCTGGAGTATGGCTGGCGCTGAGTAGGCAAGGTCCAGTGCAACAGGGCGCTGACCTGTGGATGTGGAGGTATGAGGGTCTGGATAACTCTGACTCCGGTGTGTCTGCTTAAAGGAGACCCAGGTTGTGTCCTCAGCATAGTTGAGGATCAAGTTGGAGAAGTGAGCAGGAATCAGGTGACTATGTGTCCTGGTGTCACATTGAGGCATTTGGATTTTATCTTTAGGAAATGTAGACCCATGGGAGGATTTTTCAGGTATGAGATGACATGGTCGGCCTCAAGCTCTGGAAGGTTCTCCCTGGGTCACAGAGGAGGATGGGCTGGAGAAATCGTCACAGGGAGAAAGAGCCACTGTATCCTTCAGGCAAACAGGGGAGAGATGCCTGCCTGGGGTGATGGGTAGAGGGGTGTGTGTGTGTGTGTGTGTGTGTGTGTGTGTGTGTGTGTGTGATGCTGGGAGTCAGAGAGGACAAGAACAGGGTGTGTCAGTTAGCAGGAGGCCACCCCAAGAGAAGACAGACACAGGGGAGGCAGCTCGTTCTCAAGTTCAGTCTGGAGTCAGGGGCCTGTGAATTCCGGGTTTCTTGGTTTTGCGACTCTCAACCTCAGCAGAAGGTTCTAGAGAAGAAAAGCCCATATCAGAAGCATGTGAAGGAGGGGAGAGGAACGTCACCATCAATGAAGCATGAGAACCTGAATTCTGATCCCCAGCACCTACAGAAAAAGCAGGCACAACTAGTAATCCCAGCGTTAGGGAGTTGGGGACAGGCTGGTCCCAGGGCTCAGTGGCCAGCTAGTTTAGCCAGTTGGTGAGCTCCAAGTTCCGTGAGGGACCCTGTCTCAAAAAATAAGGTGGAGAGCAGTAGAGGGAGGCACTTAACATCAGCTTCTGGTCTCTGCACAAATGTACACAAATATGTACACTCACCTACATGCGCACACACACACACACACACACACACACACACACACACACACACACACACACATACACACATACACACACACACGGCAGGGGGAGAGGAGGTAGCAGCTTTGAAAGTCCAGGGTTTGCCAGCTTTCCAATAATGACTATGGAGTGTGAACAATTAAAACATTCAGTGGACACTCTCCCCAGAACACAACACAGGCAGCCCACCTCCGGGTCCCGTGGAGGACCCAGCTCCTTTCTTCCTGCCCTGCTACCCTTAGCTGTGGGCTTTTGATCATCTTGTTAGTGAGTCCCATCTTGCATCTTGTATTTCCAAGTCTTCAGGACCTGGTCAAACATTTCATCGATGTGAACCCTGTGCTTTTCAGGGTCCCCCAGTGTGTCCCCACTGTCACCTGAGGTGAACTTGAGCTGTTACCTGAGTGAGAAGAATGGCCTGGCAGTGTTTCAGGAGAACTGCAAAGGCTTCAGAGACAACAAGGAGATGTGGCCAGAGCCCTCAGGACATATGGGTGACCGTGTGTGACCTCCTCCACTTCCTGCCCCTGTGATGTCCTTTCAGCGCTCTCTGAAATGGAGAGTCAGGTGCTCCCTGGCATGCTCCTGTGCCAGAAGCTCTCATCTTTATATAGTGAACACCTGTCCCTTCCCATCTCACTCCAGATAAAGGTAACTTAAGAACAGCCCCCAAAGAACTGCAAGTCCCATGAAATGGATTACTAAAGGTAGAATTTGGGGCTCATGTTGCTGGTAGGGTGTGGGTTTGAGGTGGTGAGGGTTCGGGAAAAAGGATCATTAGGCTACTACTCCATGTACGTGGGGCCGTGTCCAGAGTTCATCCACTGGAAAGTACAAGAACCGTACAACAGAAAAGTCTCCAAAAGCCACCAGATCCACCTCCGAGTTCAAACCATTAGAATGGAACCTGCCACCACCAAGTTGCCTCTCCTCCGCTCCATAGACTGGTAAGGCCACCAGCAAGTGCACAGCCCAGCCTCCCCTCATGTCCGTGAGTCACAGTTGTCTGCCCTGGCCCTGCTTACCAGGTGGCCGCTATATTTAGACATTTTCATTTTCTGTTGTGAGGACAGATTATGCCCCGGGTGCTCTGTGTGCCTCCGGCAGAGGCAGACTCTCTCTACCTCCCCTATCAGGCCCGAAGCAGGCAGGGACAGTGATGCCAGCATAAGTACTTTGTGGGATCTGCAAAGGGCTTCAGCAGCCCTGAGCCCTGCTCCCTGACAGGTGCAGCTGGTATGCAAAACAGCTCAATTGGCCTCCAGGTTGGTTGAGTTTCAAAACCAGGGATGGTACTGCCACAAGAGAAAAACAGATCCAGCTGACTGTGGGTGGGGCTGTGTGGTTTACACAAACAGAAGAAAAGCATTGTGGGGCAGAATGGGCTTCAAATGGAAAGCAGTCAGCATATATGTGCATATAGATGGATATCTGCCATATGTGTGTGAGCATGTTCATGTATATAGATAGATATCTGCCACATATATGTCAGCATATATATGTATATGTCAGCATATATATGCCACAGATAGATGATAGAAATATAGACAGATAGATAGATGATAGACTATAGAGGATATTTCAATATGTAATATGTATAATCTCTCACAATATACAATATGCTATATATTAGTAGATGTTGACATAATAGCATATAACACATTATTTATCATATATGTAAGTTTTATCAGTTGAGAGGGAGCAGACTGAGGAGCTTGTGAATTGTGACATGCAGGATGTGATGTTGCCTGGCACTGAAGATCACATGGCAATTCCTTCTGAAGAAGGAAGTCCTTCCCACGTGCATAAGACAGTCAGCTTAGAAATCGTTCATTAAGATATATCACCTAAGAAAGTATTTATTTGGTGGAATATTTTAGTGTTTTCTCTTGCTGTGACAGATGCCATGACTAAAAGCCCTGAGGAAGAAAGGGTTTTATTTAGCTTACAGGGTACAGTCCATCATCAAGGGAAGCCAGGGCAGGAGCTCAAGGCAGGAGCCTGGAGGCAGGAGCTGAAGTAGAGACCACTGGAGGCACACTGTTTACTGCTTGCTCCTAGGGTCACCTGCCTAGGGATAGCACTGCCCACAGTGGGCTTGGCTATCCTACACTCAATGGCAATAAAAAAAAAAAAGCCTCACAGATGTGCTCACTGAGACTGATGGAGGCAATACCTCAGCTGAGATTCCCCCTTATGTCAAGGTTTGTGTCAAGTTGACAAAAACCAACCAGCCCGTGGAGTTATTCATGGAGGCCCTGGTGGTCGTGGCTTCGGTGTGGATTCATCAGCCAGAGGCCTAGGTTTGACTGGCCCAGGACGCTGGTAGGCTCAGGCAATTCTTTGATTCCTTTGGATGCCATCTCCCATCTCCAAGCATATGTCCTGTTCACTGTTTGCAAAGGATGAAGTGAGGTACCAGATACAGTGACATGGAGTCTGAACTTGGTTGTGGTTAGATGTTCATGTGTCCCTTTTCTCAGTGAAGTTTATGTGGGGTTACTTTGTACTGCCCTGTGCTGGATGCTGATGATGCCCTCTGATTCTTTCGTGTCACACAGATTGGCGGGCCACTTCTATGTGCTGTTAGTCGTTGTGCCATGCTCCTAGCCAGGCGACAGAAATAGGCATTCAAAAACTAAAGATAAGTAGCATGGACGACTCCTTGCCCTCAAGGCCTCTAGTCCGCAGGGCTCGTCACAAAATTTCCAGCTCATTCTAGAGATAAGATTCCTAATGGTACTCAATTATGCTCACAGATCCGTGCCTAGACCAACGGTCATCAGAGAGGTGTCGTTCAGCAACCGATGGGAGCAGATGCAGAAACCCATAGCCAAGCACTGGGCAGAGCCAGGGGAACCCAGAGGAAAGAGGGAGAAAAGATTGTAGGAGCCAGAGAGGTGGAGGGCACCGTGAGACTATAGACCACAGGATCAAATAAGCAGGGCTTATGGGAGCTCAGAGAGACTGAAGCGACAATCATGGACCCTGTATGGGTCTGAGCTGGGTCCTCTGCTTATATGTTATGGTTGTGTAGCTGCTTGGTGTTCTTGTGGGACTCCCAACTGTGGGAGCTCTGGGAGTGGGGGCTGTCTCTGCCTCTTTTGCCTGTGCTTGGGACCCTTTTCCTCCTACTGGGTTGCCACATCCAGCTGTGATATGAGGGTTTGTGCTCAGTCCTGTTGTATCTTGTTAGGCTATGCTTGGTGGATACCCCTGGGAGACCTGTTCTTTTTCTTTTCTTTCTTTCTTTCTTTTTTTTTTTTTTTTTTTTTTTTGAAGGTAAACAGAGGAGGAATTGATCTGGGGGATAGAGGAGGTGGGGGGAGGAATGAGGAGGAGTAGAAGGAGGGGAAATGTAATATATGAGAGAAGAATACAAGTTAAAAACAAAAACCAAAAACAAAGCAACTCAACTCAGAGGCTTAGAACAGAGTGACCCGCCCAGGCCCTGCAGCTGGTGTGCTGCGAGACTCAGGTGGAGCACAGGTCAGCTTGACTCCAGCCTTCCCCACACACACCTTTGCCAAGGCCGTTTCCACCACTGACTGGGCAGGGTCAAGGAGACCCAGGGTGCCTGGAGGAAATCATGTTTTCCCCAGAGTCTCCAGTTTGGGAAGGATACGATTTTTGTGTACATAGGAGGGGTTAAGGGAAGGCTCAGCACCCACTGGCAGCAAGGTGCATTGGGTGTGCCTGCTTCTTGCTGAGGATGTGTGTGTGTGTGTGTGTGTGTGTGTGTATCTCCTGGTGTGTCTGCACATGATGGGGTCGCAGCTGGGTGTCTGTGTGCATTTCTATGGATACTTGTATGTCTTTGTGTCTATACTCTGTGTGTCTGTGTGTCTACCTTGTGTGTGTGTGTGTGTGTGTGTGTGTGTGTGTGTGCATGTGTAACTATGCATACATGTTCTCTGTAGGTCTCTGTGTGTGTCTGACTCTGTGTGTGTGTATGCATGTGTGACTATGCACACATGTTCTCTGTAGGTCTCTGTGTTCTGTCTCTCTCTGTGTGTATGTGTGTGTGTATGCCCGAGGATCTGCATGTGTAACTATGCATACATGTTCTCTGTAGGTCTCTCTCTCTCTCTGTGTGTGTGTGTGTCTGCACCTGTGCCTTGGAGTATGGGCAGCATTTGAGTCTGTGTGCGTATGTGTTTTGTGTCTTTCTGTGCCTGTGCGTCAGCAAGTGTCCTTGTGTGTGCATCTGTGGGACTGTGTTGTGTCACCAGTCCCCCTCCCTGTACCCAGTTCTTCTGAAGCTGATCTGACACGTCCTTCCGTGTCAGGGACGTCAGTGGCTTTAGCTTTATCTCCCAGCCTGCCACTCTGTTGGAGGAAATTAAATTTTGACTTAGCACAGTCTGTTCCTTATGATGTCACTGGCTATGACTAGCACTCTCTGCTCACCAAGGTATTTGTCTTTTGATTGCTTGATGAACACCTGCCAATTCAGAGATAAAGATAACATGAGCTGATTTTTGAAGGACCCTGCATGCAATGTTGGTGCTGTTTGGTTTTTTTGCTGTGAACTTGAGACCCCAGACAAAGGAGAAATGGTTTTGGCTTTGCAATATAAGACCTTGGTTCAAAGCTCCTTCTGGCCTTTCAAAAGCTGTGTGAACTTGGAGAAGACACTTCAATTCTCAGAGCTTGTACTTTGTAAGAAAGCATAAATACAATAATGAGGCAATGTTCTCAGAAATCTATGAAGTCCCTTAGTAATATGATGTAATGGCTGGGGGTGGGGGCGTGCAGAGGGAAAAGACCCCGGGGAGATGTTTAACAGACAACATTTAGTTCCTTGCTTTCCTGGAGGCACAGTCCTGAGTCAGTGCCTGAATCCTTCTGAGCTTCAGAGTTCCCTAGGATAAGCACCACAGGATACACAAGGCATTTAAACTGATCGTTGGTGAATGTGAGGCTCCAGCATGGGAACTGGCAATGTTTGTGTTATACAACAGGAGTGATGCTGCCCCTTTAAAACTTCCTGCAAGTACAAGCACACTGAAGTTCTGCCTGCACAGGCAGGTAAGCAAACAGGTAGGCAGGATGGATGGATGGGCACAGTGTGGGAAGAATGGATAGTGCAGAGTAAGGCAAGATGAACGGATGTAGTTCAAGCAGGATGGATAGTGTAGCTTAGAACAAAATGGATGGATACAATGAGGGCAAGGATGGTGCAGACAGGCAAGGGCAGATGGTACAATTCAGAGTAGAATGGATGGTGCAGAACAGGCAGGTTCAGTGCATGATGGATGGTCCAGTGCATGATGGGTGGTACAGAGAAGGCAGGATGGATGGTGCAGTGCAGGGGGATGGATAGTCCAGTGCATGATGGATGGTCCAGTACAGGATGGATGGTACAGTGCAGGCAGGATGGATGGTACAGAGCAGGGGGATGGATGGTCCAGTGCATGATGGATGGTCCAGTGCATGATGGACGGTACAGAGAAGGCAGGATGAATGGTGCAGTGCAGGGGGATGGATGGTGCAGGCAGAGTGGATAGTGCTGGATGGATGGTCCAGTGCTGGATGGATGGTGCAGAGCAGGCAGGTTCAGTGCATGATGGATGGTCCAGTACAGGATGGATGGTCCAGAGAAGGCAGGATGGATGGTGCAGTGCAGGGGGGGATGGATAGTCCAGTGCATGATGGATGGTCCAGTACAGGATGGATGGTACAGTGCAGGCAGGATGGATGGTCCAGTGCAGGCAGGATGGATGGTACAGAGCAGGGGGATGGATGGTCCAGTGCATGATGGATGGACCAGTGCATGATGGATGGTACAGAGAAGGCAGGATGAATGGTGCAGTGCAGGGGGATGGATGGTACAGAGCAGGGGGAATGGATAGTCCAGTGTATGATGGATGGTCCAGTACAGGATGGATGGTACAGTGCAGGCAGGATGGATGGTGCAGGCAGAGTGGATAGCACAGTGCAGGATGGATGAATGGTCCAGTGTAGGATGGGTGGATGGTCCAGTGCTGGATGGATGGTCCAGTGCTGGATGGATGGTGCAGAGCAGGCAGAATGAATAGACACAGTGGAAGACAGGATGGATGGCTAGCAGGATAAAATGATGGTGCTATCTTTTGGTTTTGCTATTTCAAAATGCAGCATTGGCAGAGTGTTTTGAGCATTGCCACATTCTTGGCAAGTGCTTTATCTCATTGAGAACCCAGAGGCTGTTCTCTTTGCAGAAAAGAGCTAAGAATGGACTGGCCTCCATCTCACAGTGGTTCAGGTTGCCTGGCTGGTGGCATATTTTCCCCAGCGCCTGTCCTGACAACACCAGCTGTATCTGTCTAAGTGATCTTCCCCCTCTAGTCCCTCATGTCTTTGAAGATACTGGTCCTTTGTATAAAATACCCTTCACGACAACTTGAAGAGATCTAGAATTTCCCTGGCAACACAAATCTGAGTGTGTCTGTGAGAATGCTTCCAGAAAACTTGAACTGAACAGGGGAGATTGAGCTCAAAGTGGGCAGGACCATCCCATGGGCCAGGCTCCTGGACCGAATACAAAGGAGAAATCGCGCTGAGTATCAGCCCATCTCTTTGGTTTCGGACCACAGACACAGCGTGGCCAGCTGCTCACTGCTGCGGCCATTTCCTCTCCAGCACACAGTCTGTTCCCTCAGACTGTAAATCAGCATAAACCCTTCCTTCCTTCACATACTTTTCTCCTGTATTTTGTCACAACAATGAGAACATTACTGGACACACGGGGCATTTGAATTCCTGGGCTTCTCCCACAAGGCCTTGTTTGACTTGGGCAGAGTAAACACTGGAAAACATTAGTTTCCTCACATTTTTCGTCCTGCCCTCTGATGGCCATGCCTTCCTGGATATCTGCTTTGTCTGACGTGAGTCGGACACCCATCTGTGTAGCAGAATCTCTGGGAGCACTCCTCCTGCGTGCTGTTAAATTTGGTCAGAGTGAATGGGCACATCTTTATTACATTTGCTTGTTTTCCACAATGGTGTCACGACCAGGCATCAGTTGCCAACCCCAGCCTGGGTTTTAGGGGGAACATGAGCTTGCTTTGGACCCATGGCCTCCACATGGGCCCCCATCATCAGCTTCAGAGAGTGATCTGGGGCCCACTTTTTGACTGGACTGCCCGAGTTCCAGACCTTGGTTCTGTTGCTCACTAGGCAGATGACCATGGGTAAGACAGTGAAGGGCTGAGGCTCTTTGCAGTGAGGAGACACTGTGATACCGTCTTCCCTCACTGGGTTTCTGTGGAGTTAAGTGAGATGACTTTCCCGGTATTAATCCTCGTGTGGCATTTGTAACCAACAGTGTTGTCAAGCAAGGGTCTCCACTCCGGCTGTAACAGGGACCTGGCATCTTCAGAAGATGTTTTCATGCCTGTAATGAAATACACGAGAGCAGGTATTTATAGAGCAAAGAGGTTCACCGAGCTCACAGTTTTGAGGGTTCGAGAACACGGCCTGGAGCTGAGGAAAATGGCTGGGTGAGTAAAGAGCTTGCTGCATGTCTTACTTAGGGTTTCTATTGCTGCAGCGAAACACCATGACCAAACAGCAAGTTGGGGAGGAAAGGATTTATTTAGAATACACTTCCATATTACCATCCATCACTGAAGGAAGTCAGGACAGGAACCCAAACAGCAGGACCCTGGAGGCAGGAGCTGATGCAGAGGCCATGGAGAAGTGCTGCTTACTGGCTTGTTCCCCATGGCTTGCTCAGCCTGCTTTCTTATAGAACCCAGGACCACCAGCCCAAGAATAGCACCATCTACAGAGGTCTGGAGTCTTCCCAATCAATCACAATTAAGAAAATGCTCTATAGACTGGCCTGTAGACCAATCTTATGGTGGCGATTTCTCAATCCAAGTTTCCTCCCTTCAGATGACTCTAGTTTGTGTCAAGTTGACATAAAAACACTGTATGAGCATGAGTTTAGAGACCCAGAGCCCAGGTAAGAAGGCCACTGCAGTAATCCCAGAGTGTCTGCAATCCCAGTGTGCCCCTACTGGGAGGTGGGAAGTTATTGTTCGAATCTTAGATGGTCTCTTAATAAAAAACCCAGAGCCAGATATGAGGGTGAAAGCTGAAAGATCAGAGAAGCAGAACAGCCAGCCACTAGTTCTTATCTCTATGAAATCCTCAGTCTAAAGAGAGTGAGTTCCTGTTTCCTCACACCTTATATACCGTTCTCTGCCCAGACATCACTTCCTGGAATTAAAGGCATGTGTGCTTCCCAGTATTGGGATTAAAGGTGTGTGCCACCACACCTGGCCCTATTCCCAGTGTGGCCTTGAACTCACAGAGATCTAGATGGATCTCTGCCTCCCAAGTGATAGGATTAAGGGTGTGTGTCGCCACTGTCTGGCCTCTATGTCTAATCTAGTGGCTGACTCTGTCCTCTGATCCTCAGGTAAGTTAATCAGGGTACACAGTTTATCACCACAGGAGGTGGAGGCCAAAGGACAGGCAGAAGCTTGAAGGCCAGCTAGCCTGCCAAACAACAGGAGCAGCAAGGGAGATGCACTTCAAACAAGGCAGAAGTTGGGGACCCACATCCAAGGTTGTCCTCTGAGCATGCAGGGGAGTATCAGCTCAGCTCTAGGTCATCCTTACGGTGGATGGTGCCACCATGGCAGGAGGGAGTGTGGCAGTGACAGTTCACATGGCATTACAGCAGGAAGTTAGAACAAGACTTTCTATAACAAGTCACTCATTACAAGAACTAACTCGGAGTCTCTTGAGATCTACCTTAATACTTTCTAAGTATCCCCAACAACCAAAAGACCTCTGACCATGCCCCCACCTCCTAAAGGTCCCACCACTTCCCAACATCACTATGCAGAGGACCAAATTCCTAACACATGGTCTCCATCCTGCCAGAGCAGTCCTGTGCTGGACATTGGATAGTCTGGTGAGGATCCTTCCTGGAGAGATACATGACCTACCTGGCAAGGTGTGCATTCTGGGAGATTCTCACCTGGCCCCTCAGTTGGTATTTCATAGCTTGGGAAATCTGCTGTTCTTCCTAGGGCTAAATCTGGACGACCACCTGTTTTGTTAAAATTTATCAGAACAGGCTACATTTAGGTGTTGTCCGTGGCTGCCTGAGCAACATAATGCCAAAGAAACTGAAGAGCTTGAAAGGCCTAAAATATTTTTCCTCTGTCCCTTTAAAGAGAAGTTTTCTGTTCTCCACGGTTAGATGAAAGATTCAATATCTCATTTGGCTGAGCTAACAGAAACCTGAGCATCGTCTGCCTCCTTGCTGTCCTTCAGTCCTGACACTGGTAGATTGCCCAGACCAGATTACGCTGCCTCATCCATTGTACTTCATACATGTGACCCGCAAATGCCACTATCGTAGTCCAATGCCTGCTAGGTGTCCCCACAGGAGAGCCACACAAAGTCAATCCTCCAAGTGGATAAAGCTCCACTCTGCACACAGGCGGGTGCGAAGCAAATGTACCTCACACTACTGTTATATGAATCGTTGGGGCCCACTACACCTGTTGACTGCATCTGTTGATTATATTGTCTCCTTGACTCCAATTTCCCCCTGGCCAAAAATCCCTCCAATGGAGCTAGAGTGACCTACAAGTCACACCCCTCTCCTGCTCAGACACCTCTTAGTCTCCCTTGAGAGCTCAGCCACCTCACTTCTGAGCACTGGCATACAGGTGGAGGGTCACGAGAGCGAGCCATCCTTGCTCAGTCATCTTTTGGGGACTGACTTTGCTCCTTATTGACCCATTCTGCTCTTTCTATCCATCTGCCAGAGTCCTCGTCACCCTTCAAGTACCTCCATCAGCCTCTCCCCCCCGGGGAAGTACTGTGTACCCAGACATGGCCATTCCCTTTGGCAGTTCACAAAACCGACCTGCAGCCAACCGGTATAGCCGATCTTGGCTACACCTGGGAAGATGAACTGGGTGGGGAGACACGGGGATGTCTCGTCGTACAGGACAGGTGTGATGCAGTCCAGAACAAGAGCACAGGCGGAGTCAGGCATGTGGCCTGAAGTCTGCCTCTCTTCCTGGGAGGCAGCCGAGCCAGCACTGTACAGCCAATGCTGCAGTAGCTCTCGTTTTCCTTAGCAATGATGTTGGGCGAGTGATCTGCTCTCTCCGACTCCTCATCTGTAAAATCGAGGTTTGACTGAACTCTCCTCAAAACTTGTCATGAGGAGCCAACGATGACTACAGCTTGGGCATCGCTGGTCCAAATATCTAAACTTGGAAATGTCGCCAGCTGAAAACCTCCAGTGGAGAATCCCACATCCTGAAACTTGGTTCCATACACAAAGTTGTTTTAAACATTGTGTAAAATGGCCTACAGGCTACAGGTCTATAGTGTACAAGGAATAAATCTGGTGTTGGACTTAAGACCCATTCCTAGGTTATGTATGTATGTATGTATGTATGTATGTATGTATGTATGTATGTATGTATGTCTATCCATCCGTTCCAGTAATCCAAACTCAGAAATATTTGTTTCTCAGCAGTTCAGTAAAGTATCACTTAAGATGAACTCATGCTAATGCATACATATTAGTGTCACATGAATGTTCATATATGTGTGTGGTATGTATCTTAGAATGCTGTCTCAGGAATTCCTTTTTCCTTCCTTCCTTCCTTTCTTCCTTCCTTCCTCCCTTCCTTCCTTCCTTCCTTCCTTCCTTCCTTCCTTCCTCCCTTCCTTCCTTTCTTTTTCTTTCTTTTTTCAGCTTAAGGGGGGAGTTACTTCAGACCGAGGGGATAAAGTTAATAGGGGTAAGGTATGGCAGCAGGAGGCAGAAGCTGCTGGCCGAATTGCTTCAGAATTGAGCATCTTAAACTATGGCTCGACCCCATATGGGATCACGATTTAATGGCAGTAGGGTGTCACACAAATATGGCTACAGTAAAAGGTTTCAGGATAGACAATGACCAAAATGTGATATGTTAACTAAACATGTAACAAAACCAGGTGTTTGTGGCAGCACTCGCCGCAAGGCACGTGACACAGCCACTTGGTTTCGCTGCTCTGCAGCCTTGGCTCTGAACTCACAGCCCGTGTACTCTGCACGGCACATGCCTCACACCACCAAGCACCAGCAAGCACAGGCCGAAACCCCTGGGCTCAGACTATCAAATGTTATGAGGGATAGTGTTTTTTAACACAGTTGTCTGCTCTGATGGAAACACGTTGTTTACTTATGGAGAGCAAAGACTGCATATTTCCCTGCATCACTCCTCTACATGTGAGTATCATGTTAGCATACCTCTTGACTGGATTGTGTCAGTGTTCAAGTTTTAAAAAAATTTTCTATTTGAGTTACTGACTAGAGTTTTATAAAAGCTTGTTCAATATATTTTGGCTTGAGATGAGGACAAAATTCCCAAAATTTTTGGACATGGCCTTAAACATATTTTTTTTTGCCATTTTGTGCTTCATATTTATGCAAAGTGCCATTCTCAGCACCAACGATTATGAAACCAAAATATCAATTAACTCTTCATCCTGTGGCATCTTTTCACCCAAGATTTGATTCTTTGTGTAACAAGAAGCGAGTGCATCTGTCTCATCAGGATGCAAATTTAACATTGTCTTTAATAAGCACAAAAATTATATGTATAGAAGAATCATTTTAAATAAATTCCTTTTTGACTTGTTATCAGGAAATATTTGATTTGTGTATCTACACTGCTTACCTGTTTGCTCACATTGTGTGAAAATTTCTTGGGCATGAAAGGGTTGTAAGTGGAGATTTTAAGAAGCCCTGTCTCAGGAGATGTTTGGGAGAGATAGTGGAGAGTGTGTATGCATGCACACATTCTTGCATGCGTGTGTGTGTGTGTGTGTGTGTGTGTGTGTGTGTGTGTGTGTGTGTGCTACTGCAGTTCATGATAAACACTTTCTGAAAGCCTGTAGTCTGGCTAGAATTCATTCTGACATTTATTAAGCAGTCCTTTGAATATAATGGGAGTTTTTGGTTTCAAACCTTAGTTTCTCTTTCCTCTACTAGACAGGGAGCCCATGGAGGGCAGCAGATGTGTCCCATTTATTCCGGCATGCCCAGCACTCAGCAGCATGCTTTGTGGGCAGCTCTGGAACAAATGGACCAGAGTTCTAAATCCAGGCTCCTCTGATCTCCTCATCCCTGCTTGCTTAAGTGTAGATGTGATTTGAGAAACAGTCTTCCGATATCTAATCTCCCTCATGAGATTCTGTGACTCCATCTCGATGTCAGGGAGGGGGAGGTGGCATGAGGGACCCTCAAGTGGGAAATGGAATGTCCAAACTGACTCTGGAGAGTGAAAACTCCAGCTGACCTACAAGAGTTCTGTAATGAGCAAAAACCAATTTAAATGCAAATTGCCTATGGTGTGGTTAGGGAAAGGCTTCTAGCTGCAGACAAAGGCTGGGAAAACATACCTGGGACCACTTCACTGTTGGACGAGAAGGCTGCTTGATCCACTTAGGATTACCGTCCAAACTAATAACGAAGAGTCACATGCATTACTGGCAGCGTTCCATGGTGTCACATGGTGCTGACTAAGACGTGGGTGTCCCTAAGGGTACCAGTCTCCAGCCACTAGCCAGTGCCATTTACCGAGTCCCTAGCAGGTGTCAGGTGTCAGGCCGAGAACAAAGGGCAAATCCATGTACAGTGAACCGTCCTTAGAAGTTCAAAGCCTGGGGACAGGTTGGTGTTGAAGTCAATTCTGGCCACGATACTAAGATTTCATTAACTATTATGTGTCATGCCCAGGATGAGGAGCTGTATGCCTGTGTGTGTCTGTATATATATGTAGTTGTGAGGCAGGACCTGCTATTTCTCAGGTTTTATAGTGAAGGAAAGTTAGGTTTGGTGAGCATGAGAGAAGGTTGTGTGTGGTTTCTCTCCTGATGTTGCTTGGGCTAAGCACCTACCCCTCACTCTGCTGCGTGGTCTTGGGGTTTCTTTCTTTCCAGCTCCTCTCATTAATTCTTTGAGAATTCCATATAGTGTATTTTTGATCATATTTACCCCACTCCTCTCTCCTAACTCCTCTCAGATCTGCTCCCTCCTCCATATCCCCAAACTTTGTGTCCTTTTTTAAATTATTATTATTAGCCCATCAATTCTATTGTGTGCTGCCCATCTACTTCCAAGTGTGAGGCCATCAGCTGGAGCATGGTTCACCTACCAGGGGCCACACCCTTAAGGAAAACCATCTCTCCCTCTTCCAGCAGCCATTAGCTATTCAGAGCTCCTCCTGGTTGGGGCTCATGAACCACCCCCGACTCCGTGCTTGAAGGTTGTTCCAACCTCCTGTAGGGGACCTCCATGGCCATCAGTTCACTGGTACAGTGGTCCAGTTGTATGCAGACACTGTTTCACTGTGGTCCTCCCAGACCTCTGCCTCTTAACGTCTTTCCATCCCATTACTGAGATGTTTTGCTGTTGTCTCAGCCGTTGCACATGAATTTATTGATATTTTAATTATTGTCTGTGGACCCCCACAGACAGTGCCCTGCCGGCCACTCAGGCTGAGGCCTGGCAGGGCTTCTGGTCCATGGCCCCTGACTCTGTAACAGCTATGATATGCAGATTTAAATTAAATCTCTATTATTCTATTTATCAATAAAACTTGGGAGTCCAAGTTTGGGGTGAAAACCTGTCAGCTCAGAGAGACTGAGTAGCAACTAGCTGACTTGGCTTTTTGGCTGGAGACACTGCCAAGAGACAGGGCTCTTCCCTAGTCCCAAAACCAAAAAGGAAGTTCAAACTCTCGTTTCCTAGAGTTCCCCACCCTTTCCTTTCCGTGTGTCTTCTCTGTCCAAGTTGCTGGCTTCTCTATGGCCAATTCTGGTCAGCTAGATGCTGGCTCTGCCCCCTGATTCAAGCTTTAACTTTATTGGCAAGTGTTGGGAGTGTCAGAGGGCAATCAGAATATCCCACAACAGTCCCCAAGCCTTGGGGAGGGAGACTGTAACACAGATATCCCATTTGTGGCTGATCACCCTTCAGTGGCTTATTTTCCTCACTCTGATCCCGTGTGTGTTTCTGTGTTAACCACTGTCCACTGAACAAAAACACTTCTCTGATAAGGTCTGATCTATAAGTAGTCTTAGGATTTCTGATGATACTGTCACTCTAGCCTGACTTAGGGACTGGCATGAGACCCAAGCTTGTGCACCAAACTCTCTCTTCCTGTAATAAAAACAACAGGCAGGAGCCCAGTGTAGTAGCACACACCTGTAAACCCAGCATTTGGGAGGTGGAGGCAAGAGATTCAAAAGCTAGGGGTCATCCTCCTGACACAGTCTAAGTAGAGACTAGCCTGGGCTATCCAGACCCTGTTTTAAAAATCTTCAACCAAACCCACAAAGAAACTTGAGAAGAGAAACCCAAGGGCACTGAATGGCTGCAGCCAGCTTTTGTAATGGAAACAGAATGGAACTCACTGGTCCTGGCATTAACCATTTCCAACTCCCTAAGAAACCAATGTTTCTCTCTCTGTCAAGACCTGGCTTTTCAGCTTTTCCTTCTAATGTCCTTTCAATAGACCTTTATCTAATCCATCAGAGAATGCTTCTGGTGCTTGAAATGCCAATTAAAATACAAACAGTGCCATGTGAATGGGTGTTAGAGACTGTAGGCCTCCAGTTCACCGCACTCATCACTTTGTGTTGGACAAGCTGCGTCCTTCTTGATCGAGGCCCTTCTCCCAGGGTTGGCGTCTTTTCTGAGCACACTGCAGTTAGATTAATGATATTAGTTACTTTTCTCACTGCTGAATGCCTGACAGAATGGTGTGTCAGAGGAAAGGCTCATTATGGCACATGGCTTAGAGGATGCAGTCTATCATGGCAGGGAAGGCATGGTGGCATTGGGGGCATCACTGGCGTAGGGAGGGATGGAGACTGGTTCTCAGATGTCTTTCTCCTTTTCTCCCTTTCATTGAGTCCAGCACTGTGGCCCATGAAATGGTCCTGCCCTCATTCAGAGTAGGTCTTCCCTCCTCCAGGGTGCTTCAAACCCTTACGTAGATGTAATAGCATCCCTGTGCACATCCCCACATACGATGGAGATAATGTTACACTGTCTGTGGTTTTAGGGAGCAATGTCAGGAAAGAAAGAGTCTGCATTTTTAGTACAAATGCAATTTCTGTTGAACATTTTCAGTCAGACGTTGGTTAAGCCGGCAGACGCAGAGCCCACTAATCCAGAGGGCAGGCTGCTCATTTCATTGTGGAAACATTTGTCTAATGCCATCTTCTTCCATGATGTGCAGGAACCATGAAGATGAACATATGGAATCTACCAGTAAGCCTCCCAGTGATGCCAGTTTGCTGAGGCTGAAGCTGAGAAAATCACAGACAAATCGGGACAGTGGCCACTTGGTTAATGTGCAGCATATAGGAAGATTCAAACACCATTCACTTGGCCACTCTCAAAATGTATGTATGTATGTATGTATGGATGGATGGATGGATAGATGGATGGATGGATGGATGGATGGATGGATGGATGGGTGGATGGATGGATGAATGGATGGCTATATGGATGATGTGTGTATGAATACGGCAAACTGAAAACATGTCTTTACACCTCCTATGTGCCAGGTAGCCCACTGGGCAGAAACAGAGAATTCAAGGGAAGAAGTCCTACATCCTGGGTGCCATAGCATTGCTGCTCCGAACAAATTGCAGGGGCTCGGGGAAGGCAGCTGAGAAACCTGGGTGCAGTGCACAGGTGAGGCATATCCCCATCCATTTAGGAGAAGGGAATGGGGGGCAGCACTCCCCAAAGACTCTCTGATGACAGATGCATCTGTAGGAGAAATCTGCAGAGGCTGCAGAAGAGGGGACGGAGCCCAGCCTGGTGAATCAGTCAATTGTTTCTTCCTCAATTCTCTGCCAGAGGACAGGGTTAGCAATTTCCTTTCCCATCTCAAGTGAGGCCATCTGCTCTGTTCAGCAGGCAGAAAATCTACCTCCAGAAAAGTATGCATTTCTTTGTGGCTATGGGATGAACCCCACCATTTCACTCCTTGTGAGGATCAATGACCCAGTCCATCCCTTGGGGCTTTCCTTTGGGGAATTTTAACCATGCTTCCAACAGAGTGTGGTGGCACCTACAAGTATCTCAGGAAGTAGAAGCTTGAGTACTGAGGCCAGCCTGGACTACAGAGTAAGTTCAAGGCCAGGCTTACATAGTGAGATCAAGGCTAGCCTCAGTACATAGTGAGACCTTGTCTCAAAACAAGGGTGGAGGATATAGCTCCATAGTAGTGTCTACCCAGCACTTGCAAGGCTCTAGGTTCCACCTACAGCACTGGAAAATCAAAAAGCAACCCCACTACAAACAGATCACCCTACTGTTTATGTCCCCCCAAATTATTGCACTGAAGCCCAACTCCTAAGGTGATGTTATTAGGAGAAGGAAGGAGATTGATTCATGATGTGGAACCTCAGGAATGGGATTGATGTCTTTATGAAAGAGACCCAGGGTGCTTCCTAAAGACTTGACCCTTGTGAGGACCTTGCCAAAAACAGGCATCTATGGAGCCAGGTGTGGTGGTGCACACTTTTAATCCTAATACTTGGGAGGCAGAGGCAAGCAGATCTCTGTGAGTTCAAGGTCAGCCTGGTCTACATGGAGAGTTAGAGGCAGCTAAGACCACACAGTGAGACCTTGTCTCAAAAAATTTTTTTAAGGAAAGACAGAAAAATGTGCCCATGAACATCAAAAGTGAGTCCTTTTGACACCAAGCCTGCCCACACGTTGAACTTGGAGAAATCAGCTCCTGTTGCTAAAGCATGGATTCACCCACTCTCTGGTTCTCTGCCACAGCAGCCTGAAGGGGCCTAGGCAGTGGCAAACACATCTTCGGATGAAACCTCACAGACTTTCAGGGCCTGGAGCTCCTCAGGGAAGAATGTTTCTTAACTGAGCTCTCCCACTTCAAAGCAGGGAACTGGTCTTCCTGAAGTGATGTAAAAAGTGGAAAGCAGGGGGTTGGCGATCTTCTCCTTAGTTCTTTTCAATAAAGAACTAGATTGTACTAAGAGAAGTTTCTAGAAAGTGAGAAGACAGGGAAGTTAAAAACACTGGATTTTTTGGTTTGACAGCCTCTTTTGTTTATATTTTCTTCCATTTCTCATTTATCAAGAAGAAAATCTTTCTTTGGTTCTGACATGCTTTTAACATTTTTGAAAAACACGGCACCTCTCCAAATTTCACTCTTAAATGGAAATCAAACAGGCCCAGGCCCTAAGCCCAGAGCCTTTGATGGGCAGCCCTATTTCTCCATAATTTAATAGCATTGTTTTAATTTCATGGCATTTCTTTTTATGGGCAGCTTTTATCTACAGTAGGTGGTACTGGCTTTCTATTCACAGTGGTGAGTAACTTTCCCACTTGGAGAAATGTATTTTAAGTTTTTGATGCGAGGCGAGCCAAAGACAGATAATAAAGCATACAGCATATGGTCTACAGCTATGGCAAAACCGTCTATGGCTTTCAACAACTGAGGCTGGAAAATAGGATGGGAGGTCAGAGGCCAGCGGCCCAAGCACCGCTCACCAGGCAGATGCCAAGGCTGAAACGGAAAAGATGGCTTAGTGGATGAATCAGAGACTGACTCTGGAAAAGGCCAGGGGACCCGTCCCATGACCGTGAGCAGACAGAAACCTCCTGACATGATAGAGAACAGGCCTAGTGTTGAACTTAGCAAAAGGCCCTGCTCCTGGGTCCAGATGTCTTTCTTCTAAATAAAATGCTGTCCAGTGCATTTGTGTGTTTCCTGTGTGCAATTACTACAGCTGCGGTGGTGGTGGTGGTGGTGGCGGTGGTGGTGGTGGCGGCGGCGGCGGCGGCGGCACTGAGGTGAGAGGCTGGCCAGTGGTGGCAGCTGTTGCTCATTGAGTGTCTGGGCTGGGTTCATCACTTACTGCTGTGCACTTCTCTCTGAACCCTTACAACAGCCTACTCAGTCTCAGCAGCCCTGTCCCATTCCATTGTCTCAGGTTTGGTATTTTCATATATTGGTGAGACATCTTGGGGATGAGACCCAAGTCCAAAGATGAAATTCCCAAATGTTCATTCCCATACACTTTGTGCACACAGCCTGTGGTGGCTAGTGTTAATCACCAACTTCGCAGAACCCGGAATCACCTGAGAGATGGGTTCCAAAGGATGCCTGGGCAGTTATCTTGACGGCACTGATTGAAGAGGGAAGACCTGCCCACTACAGGCGGCCCCGTTCCCTGGGATCCTGGACTGCGTAAGTGGAGGAAGAGAGCTAAGCCGCTGCCTGCTTTCACTGCTCTCTGCTTCTTGACTGTGGATGTCATGTGACCAGCAGCTCAAGCTCCTGCTGCCTTGACTTCCCCGCCATGGTGGACTGTACCTTGAACTGTGAGCCAAAGCAAACCTTTCTCCCTTAAGTTGCTTTTTGTCAGAATGTTTTATCAAAACAACAGGAACAGAAGAAGACATAACTTTTTCAGGATAATTCTACACAAGTACTTAAAAACACTACTGTGCATAAAACTAAGCATGTGTAAACTTCATTATCAGAGGTCAGGCATGGGATTTTCCATTTGTGGCATCATGATAATTCTCAAAAACCTTTAGATTTTGGAGTATTTCAACCTGAAAAGTCAACACAAGTAATACCTGACATTTAAGGACCATACGCATCACTCCAAGACTTCTTCAAGCCACTTCTTTATCCCTTTACTCTTGATAACCATCCCAGAAGGCAAGTATTGTCACTCCCATTTTACAGGTTAGAAAACTGGGGTAGAAAGAAGACTGTGTAGGTGTGATGGATATTCTTGGTTGTCAACTTGACTACATCTGGAACTAAATAAACACCAAGTGGCTGGGTACACCTGTGAGGGATTTTTCTCAATGGAAGTATTTGAAGTGGGAAGACCTACCCTAAATCTGGATCTTCTGAGGGGGGAGGATCCAGTTTGAGCAGGGACCACACCTTTGGCTGGCAGCCTATAAAGGACATGCAAGAAGGAGGTTCTTTCCAGCAAGGTCATTCCTTCGACAGCGTTAGAGCCTACTTCTTCAGAATTCTGGCATATCCTGAAGAACAGCTGAGACACCAGCATTGTGGACTGAACAACTACAGAATTCTTGGACTTCTGTTCAGGAGAAAGCCATTGTTGGAATAGTAGGACCATAACCTGGAAGTCACTCTAATAAATCTGGTTTGTATGTATTATAGATTCAGCCTATTAGTTCTGTTTCTCTAGAGAACACTGACTAATACAGTAGGCTCTGACTGTAAGTGATAGGGTGGATCCCAGTGCTACCATTCTGGCCCCAAAGCCCACACTTGATCACCCCGCTGTATGTAAAGATGGAGCACAGACCTTATCTCTGTCTTACAGAGAACTCACAGCTCCTAAATTGTCAGATCAGTGGAACCACCTCCCAAGTGGATTTCCCAAAGGCAAGTGACTGTATCACTTGAACAGTATCTGCATCTCCATGCCGGCACAGCATCCTTCCTTCAGTCTTTCATCCTTGATGCAGCTGGGAGCTACAGGCCCATGCCCGCCCTCCCACAGGTGGGACAGCTTTAAGGGCTCTGATTGAGCTGTGAGCTCGGGCTGGGGCGGTAGAACTTCTAGTCCATCTCTCTTTTTGCCTCAGCCTCTGCATTTGCCAGATTCAGTTGACTCCTCCAGATTGTGTGGCTGAGTTTATGGGGTTCTAGTGAGGTTCTGAGGAGATGGTGTAGTGAGAAGCTGAACTGAACAGAAGCCCCTCAGAAATGGAACTGGTTGTTTGTTTGTTTGTTTTATATTTTTTGGTTTTTTTGTTTGTTTTGCTTTGCTTTGCACACTGCTCTCGGGTGAGTTTACTTTCAAAGTTGACATTTAAGTTTCAATTTAAATGGACATAACATTGTTACATATTTTAGGGGTACAGCATGATAATTGTCTACATGTATGTGGTGTGTGGTGAAACTAAAAAGTTTGACCCTGTAAAAGCAGGGGGTAGAATGGGGATGTGGTGGTGGCCTCTCTCACCAGGAATGTCTGAGAAGACAAGGGAAGGGAGGAAGTGGGTGGGGTGGGGTTAAGGAGGATTTATGTTATTCAAAGTCTTGGTTCCCCACAGTGGGAAGACACAGCATAACAAAACAGTTCACATCATGGCAGCCAGTACAGTGACCTGCCTCCTCCAGCTAGACTCCGCCTCATAAGTTCCCATTAACTACCTGGACAGCACCAGGGACCAACCCTTCAGTAATATGCCAGCCTTTTCCAGGGAGCTCTTCATAACCAAGCTGTAATCATGAGGGCCAGTCTGGGATGGGCAGAAGGATGGGGAATAGAGAGAGGGTGGGTAGGGGGTCCGCAAACCCAGTTATGTAAGAGGAGGCAGCCCCGGTGTTCAGGAGCACCACGAAGTGACTGTGGCTCACAACCACGGAGGTGTTTCACAGTGACTGAGAGAGAAGAGGCCACAGGCTCTCAACACACAGGAGGACGAAACATTTGAGGAACTGGAGACACTCTCTGGTGAGTTCTTTGAAAGTAAAATTGTTATTAGTTGCGGAGGACAACCATTGGAGAGTCATGCAACAGGACAAGGAAGCAAATAAGAACGGCTCACTCCCCACAACTCAAAGGGCATTGACTGACCCGCCGCACATTTCCTTCTGGATACAGGTATATAATAACTGCTATGGTGAAAATCCAGGGCACTTTGAACAAAGTACAAAATTCTCCCTCCCAACCCCCACCTTCCGGCCACCCCCAGCAGGGTGTCACTGGGTTGATTTGGCTGTCCTGGAACTCACTGTGCAGACCAGGCTGGCCATAGAGATCCTCCTGCCTCCTTTTCTTCATGCTGGGAATAAAGGTATACACTACCATGCCTGACCTACTTTTATTATTTTTTTTAAATTGTGTGTGTGTGTCTGTCTGTCTGTCTGTCTGTCTGCATTCATGCATGTACACACATATAGGTGCCTGTGAAAGTCAGAGGTATTGTATGTCTCAGGAATGGCATCCCAGGCAAGTTATGAAGTCTTTCAACATGGGTGCTGGGAACTGAACTCGGGTCCTTTGCAAGAACTGCATTTGCTCTTAAGTCACTGACCCATCTCTCCAGGCCTATAAAATGGAAAATTCCTACAAACCCCTAACTTGACTGTCAGCCTCTGTGTGACCTGGCCCCTGCCTGCCTCTCCTCTTCTGTCCTGCTCCTCTCCACTCAGCGCTCCAAGTACACAGCTTCTCAAGGCCTTTGTCTCTGCCCCAAATGAAATGCTTTTGCAGACCTTCATGGCTCACTTCCCTCAGTGTGTGCATCTCAATCAAAATGTCAGCTCCTAGGGTCATCTCTTTTGGAAATCACCTTGTTTCATTCTAAGTTTCTGTGTTCATCATCTATTCCCCCCAAGTAGTAAACTTCCTTCCCCGGTTCCCAGAATAGTCCTTGGCACATGAGCACACGCATTAATTATTTAGTAAGTTCATGAATTAGAGTACTGTATTTACAAGCTGAGATCCGGCTCTATTTGATGTTTTGAAACTGAATTTTCTAACTCATTGAGATGCGGTCACATCATCTTTTAGTGGCAGCGTGGATGTGCGATGGCTGTGTCCTAGCATTTAACCACACTGGATGAACATTTCTACTTGTTTGTCTACATTCCCTCTCGTCTTGTAAAGGGGTGCAACATACCTCAGGGAGTCTTCATACACAGTTGTGCCCGCCCCCCACAATTTCCTGTGAGCTGGCCAGAGACTGCAGGATCAAAGGGTTGCAGAGCTTTCATCCACTAGACACATCTTGCCAGAGTGACCAGCAGAAAGCTCTAGGTGTGCTTTAGTGATCCTTCACCTGTGGTCTTCCTAGTAGAGTCCTCGAAGGTGGAGGAATGTCACTATTACCCCTTACCCAGGAAAGCTAACATGGAGGCCATGGGGTGAGGCTGATCAGGCCTCCTTTCTCTGCCAAGGTTTGCATACACTGATCAGCTACAACGTGTGCTATGTGGGGATCTTCTGAGCTGAGAGTGGCCAAGGGGAGAGACGTCACTCCTGCCAGGCCAGGGTTTCTTGGTTGTGGAATCTGTAACTGAAGAGCCTACCTCAGCCACACACGGACTCCATTTCCCTCCCTTTGCTGTCCAGCATTCACCATGGGCTCAGCGAGCTAATCTCCCCTGAATCCCACCCTTAGCAGGTCAAGTACACAGTGCTCAGCCCATTTCATCTTCTTAGAAGCCCCTTCTGTGGTCCAGGCCCCAGGTTGCCCTCCAGCTCAGAACTGTCCTGGTTACCAGGCTCTCGTTGCCATCCAGTTCATATACCATAATAAGCTCCAATTCCCCCTCAGAAGCTTATCTACAGTACCACAGCCAAGACATCTAGGGGACTCAGGGCTGGAATGGAGCCTTCACTGATGAGCTCTGAGCACTGGAGACACCAGAGTCTACCTTCCTGAGCATCACTTTCCCCGTCTACAGAATGGGCCTTATGCTATTTGGGCTGAGAGGATTGCTGTGAGAATTCGGAGCTCCTACGGCACGGTGCACTCATCACGAACGAACGGTGATACCCGTGAGATGGTGCAGCTGAGAAGAACACCTGCTGTGCAAGCCTGTTGACCGGAGCTCCATCCCTCTAGGGGATGAGAACCCATGGTGGAAGGAGGGAACTGACTACCGAAAATTGTCCTTTGACCTCCACACATGTGCTACGGCACGTGTGCACATAAACACACAATAATAAAAGTTTTAAACAATGATGACTTTGCCTCCCAAACACCAGGCATAAGGAGCCCTCTTTTGAATTGTTGATCAGGGATATCCAGGAGAGTCCCCAAAATATTATTGCTGTTGGCCTTGGTTGACCCTCAGGGGTGGAAAGTAAGTCCTTGATGCTGAAGACAACATGCTCTTTGGACACAGGACCTGGAGGACCCAAGCTGGAGCTGACCTGAAAGCCCCCTCCCTGAGGACTAATTTTTATGGTACCAAAGGTACCATGCAAGCTTCCAAAGGAGGAAGAAACCAATAGTCCTACCTAGCTAGGACATCTGTGGACTATAGCAATAAGCAGCATGGTTCAATAACCCCGATGGTACAGTAGTGGTACATACATGGTGGTAACCAACAGCAAGAGGGAAATCACACCTGGTACTGGAAATCCAGGAACCACCCGTGGATCTTGGAGGAAACCTACAACCACCACTTTACTAGACTAGCATAACCCCTAACAACAATCTAGACATTTGTCCTTACACTCACAGATAAGTGTAGTCCTCACCTTGTCCTTCATCAAGGAAGCATCTCTGCAACAGACAGAGGCCATTACAGAAAACCACAACCAATCAAAACGTGGAGCTGTGGAGCTACATATAAATACATGTGTTACATACAATGTAACAACAATTGAAGAAAAAGAGGCTATAGTTTTGGATAAGGCCAAGGGAGCACATGGGGGGAGTTAGAGGAAAGAAAAGGAAGGAAGGAAATAACTATATTAGAATATCAAAAATTAAAAATTATAATTGAAACATAGAAAAACACAGTAAAATGATGGCATTGGAGCATTGGTCTTAATTTTGTTCTTCTGTCCTTCTAACAGAGAGTGGGCCAGCAGCGGGCTCAACGTTAAAGGAAATGTTTTTGGAACTGCAGGAATGCCTGTTTTTAGCATCATTTCTAGGATGTGTGAAGCCTCCCCAACCAGACTGCTGTCAGAGCCGGTCTCAGACCTCCCTGGGAGCTTAGCCTAATGAAAAAAGATGATGGTGCCATGTGACACCCACACCAACCCACCAGGGAGCTGTTCTGGTATCCCTAGGCGAATGAGACCCACCATTCATTGGCTCCCTGCTGTGTGTCAGATCTGCAGGAGCGAGAGGGGCTTCTGCGGGACTTCATTTAACCCCTCATGCTCTCTATTTTTTTAAGATTTACTTTTATTTGGAATTATATGTATGGGGGGGGGGGCCTGCTCATGAGTGCTCATGACAGAGGTCAGAGGTGTCAGAGTCCCTGGAGCTGGAGTCACAAGTGGTTGTGATCTGCCTGATGTAGGTGCTGGGAATCAAATTCATGTCCTCTCCAAGATCGGTCTCTCCAGTCCCACATCATGCTGTCTTGATGTGACAAGGATTCTTATCACTGAAGAAAAACAGATTCGGGAAACAGCTAGAGGAGAGAGGTGCAAGAATAAAATGAAGAGAGAGTGGAGGCTGAACAGACTCTGCTAACATATAAACAGTAATAGTTTTCTTTGTTTTAAAAGGAGGCAGCTCCACCTCCAGCTGATCAGCCTTCTTATGCATTCGTTCGGAGCCTTTAAGGGTTGAACGGAGGCCTTGTGGTCACTGGATCAAGGATTATTAGAGACTTCAACCTTCCAGTGCTGCGGCAGAGGAGCGGTTTCTATTTCTGGTGCCCGTTGCCATCTCCAGGGAAATGCCTCTCTGCTGCTCAGGAGTCACAATGTTCTTGTTTCCCTCCTGTGACTCAGCGTGCAGCTCCAGATGGCTTCCTGCCCTTCTAGCCCTGTTGGCTGGGTGCTAGTCGCAAAGACGAGTCGGTGTCCTCCTGGCCCAGCTCTCCACTGGAAAGCCTTGCTGCCCACGGTTTGCACAGGTTGCTCTCTCTCTGGCCTCCCCCAGAGTATGTATGCTCCATGCTTTGAAGATGAGATCCAGAAAGCACCACCTCCTATAGAACAGTGAGGGGGGGAAGGGCATTTGTGGAGTCTCACTGACCCAGTGGGAACGCTGATCACCTCTCTCTGAGACTTGCAGAATTGGGGCTGCCGGATAAAACACAGAATACTCCGGTAAATCTGAATTTCAGACAAATTGGTTTTTGGGTTTTTACTATAAATATGTCACAAATACTGCATTAAAATTTAACTGGGAGTCCTGCAACTTCATTGGTGGAATCTGGCAAACAACCATTCCAGCATGCCAAGCGTGGAGTGAGGAAACCAATGTGCTTTCTCCTCCACCAAAGCCTGCACTTAGTAGCGTCACGGCCATGAGATGCTCACAGCACCTGTGACAAACACAGGGTCTGGAGGCGTGACAGCGTAAGGACCACCTCAGCCGGGGAGCAGGATACCTGGGTCTTTGGTCCGTTGCTTCATCTTTAGGATGGATGTTCCAATGTTTGCATGCTGCTGGCTGCCTGGCACACATCTAGACCAAGCCTCCTTCTGATTCCATGGGTAAATAAGAAGCCTAACTTGTTCGGATGTGAAAGCTGCACCTTTCACTGTTACATGCTCCTTGAAGCCCTCTTGACATAAGAAAACCACAGGGGATAGTCGACCTGCTAAAGAGCACCCACTTTCCCTTATTGGCTTTGAAGCATCTCTGATAAACAACATATGAAATCTGGAAGAAGAAGGATTTAGGTCTTTTTTGCTCTCCAGCACCCAGAAGAGTGCCTGGCCCCCAGGAAGGTGGAGCATTGGATGAACTGAACCCAGTCTAATTAACAACATAAACAAAAATAAACCCATGTTAGGCACAGTGGGTCACATCTGTGATTCCAGCACTCGGAAATTGGAGGCAGGGAAGTCATGATCATTAGACTCATGCACATAGGGACTGTGAGTTGGCCCATCTCATGAGACCTTGTCTCAAAAAAAACCAAAAACCATAAATAAGTAAATTCATTTACAGACTGTTAGAGGAGAGTCTTTCTGGAGATAATCAACCTCCCTTCCTTGCCAAGACACAGTCAGAGCCCTACTTGGTTTACAGTAATTTCTACCAAACCCAAACAGATTTCCATTAGCCACCGACAAGTCACAAGTACTCAGTGACCAGAGCCCAAGGCTTACATGGCTTTGCCTGCTCTCCCCCAAGCTCTCCATAGATCGGAGTCTGTGCTTTTTACCTTGAATAGATTTGACGGTAGTCCTTGTACTTACTAGTCAGTGCTACATCGCTATGATAAATACCTGAGGCTGGGTAACTTACAAAAAAAAAAAAAAGAGGATGTTCATATAGCGAGTGGTTTGAGAGGCCAATGCCATGTCACCAGCTCTGGTGAGCACCCTTGGCTACCTCTTTACCATGTGGCACATGGCATCACAGTGGCTGGAACACATATGAGGAAGAGCAAGGTATGAAGCTAGAGAGGGCCTCATGTGAATCAACTTGCTCACATAAGAATGACTTCAAACCCTTCCGGAGTGTCCTGTCCCTACTGACCTCCCACAAGATCCCACCACTCAGTGTATGAACCAAGTCTTTGAGACAGGAAGTCCTGGAGGACAAACCACATCAAACCCCAGTGGGTCACAAGGCACGGATGACTGCCCAGGACTCTATGAGTGTGTGGAGTCTGTGGAGAGGGCATCACCCACAGGAACTGCAGGCAGGCTGCTGGAATGTTTTAGCACTCAGAAACCTAGGAGCCATCTGAGCTCACCTGGTGGAAGCTCTGGAGGGTCTGGTATACCAGCAGCAGCTGTGTTCAGGGCCCACATTCCAGCTGGTTCCCACTGACATCACATTATTTCATCATTCTCCCCGATAGTTCTCCAGGCTGTCCCCTCTTCCATCTCCATCACAGCTCTACACAGCGCTTTCCACCTGCCCTACTCTGCTTTCTTTTGATGTGATCAAATACTGACCTGGGGGCAGGGACTTACTTGACTCTTAGTTGATAGTCTTTCACCAAGGCAGGGTCTCAAGGCAGAAACGGAAGCAGAGGCTATGGAGGAATGCTGCTCACTGGCTTGCTCCCAAGTTCATTTTTAGAGACCTTTCTTATACAGCCCAAGACCACCTGCCTAGGGATACCCACAGTATACTGTGCCCTCCTATGCCAATTAGGAATCAAGAAAATGTTCTACAGATGTGCCCACAAGCCAATCTGAGGGAGGTAATTCCTCAATTGGAGTTCCATCTTCCCAGGTGTGTTGATAAGTATGGTGCCTTGAGTGAGAAAAAGCCCCATAGGCTCATATATTTTAATGTTTAATTCCCAGTTGGTGGAACTGTTTGGGAAGGATTAGGAGGTGTGGTCTTGTTAAGGGGTTGTGTCACTGGGGGTGGGCTTGAGGTCTCAAAAGTCTACCTCACTCCCAGTTAGCTCTCTCTGCCTCTTATTTATCAAGATGTGAGCTCTCAGCTACTACTCCAGCACCATGCCTGCCTGCTGCCATGCTCCCTGCCATGATGGTCTTAGACCCTAACCCTCTGAAACTGTATGCCCCACCCCAAACTTCTTCTGTAAGTTGCCTTAGTCATGGCATCTTATCACAGCAATAGAAAAGTAAGACAATAGGAACTCACTATGACACTGTCTCTCAGGATCATGTTGCTGGGTCTTCCCAACTCTCAGCCACCTCTCCACAAACCTACTTTCACCATTGTCCCAGGGTGACCATTAATCAAAGGGTGTCTTGTCCCAAATCTCTCATGAAATGAAATTTAGGAAGTCCAATGCTTGCCCTAAAATCAGTCCCACTTTCTTCATAGGAGAGGCAGGAGAGGATATATACTTGTGAGGCCATTTCTAGCTTTGAATGCCCATTTCTACTGTACTCATCATTTTGTGTGAGCATGTACAGTACATGCTCGACAACTGATCACCATGTCACCTGAGATGTGGCTTTAGCTCATTCTACTGCTACGGCAGAATAGCACAAACTTATAAAGTACAGAAGTTAGGGCAGGAGATGGCTCAGTGGCTAAGAGTTCTTGAGGAGCTGAGTTTGAAGCACTAACATCTGCATAAAAAATTGGGCTTGGCTATGTGTCTATCTATGACCCCAGAGTGGGGAAATAGAGGGCAGACATGGGAGATGACTGGAACTGGCCGGCCAGCAGCCTAGTGGAAAAGTGATGAGCTCCAGGTTCAATGAGAGACCTTGTCTCAAGGGCAGAAGATAGAGAGTGATGGGGCAGGTCACTCGGTGTCTTCTTGTGACCTTTTCATATGCCTACCATGACCGCCTACACACACACACACCCCTCTCCACCTCCACAAAAGACAAAAGTTCAGAAGTCATTTGATTCTCCATTTTGGGGTCTGAGAGTGTGGTGATAGCATCTACTTGGCTTCTGGTAAGGCCCCCAAGCTGATTCATAGTGTGGTGGAAGGCAGTGTGGAGATCAAAGCCATGAATAAGAGAGAAAACCAAACAACAAACAGACATGTGAGGGAAAGATGGAATTTTTAGCATGTCATCTCACGGAGAACAAAACCAGTCCACAGCCAGAGACAGCGACACATCCCTGTAATCCCAGCCCTTGAGAGGCAGAGGCCGGAGGACTGCCACACCTTCAAGGCTTTCCTGAGCTACAAAACAAGATCCTGTCTCAAAAACAAACAAAACCCCAAGCAAAAGACACACGAAGGAAAGCAAGCAAACTGACCCCAAAATGTTCTGTAGGAACAGCACTGTGACTAAGACATTCCCATCAGGCTTCGCCCCCTACAACGGCACCATGGGAACTGAGGCTCCCAAATGTGAACTTTTGGAAGATACCGTCAAACTATCAAACCGTAGCAGCTATTCTCCCCGTTACCCACCCCGGGAAAAGCACATGCACAAACATCATGTTTGTGAGCATTAGGATACTAAATTTTTCTGGATGGAGAAATTTGCGTGTTAGAAAGACATCATCTTCAGGGCTTCTCATGGGCATCACTGGACTTGTTTATGAGGCATTGTGTGATGTCCTATACATGCTGTAAACAGGGCATTACCATCTAATTTGAATACTTAGCGTATTTATCACCTCAAACATTTATCCTTTGCGATGAGAACGTTCAAAATCCTCTCCCTCTACCAGCTATTTTGAAATACACAATATGTCACTGCTAACTATAGACACACACGTTTAAAGTGGTATGAGATGTGTGGTTCTTTTTCTTCATTAAAATGACAAGAGGAGAAACAAGAAAATGGAAGACCTAAGTTTCTTGACATGGCCAAGGGTGAACTCCCAGTGCTGGAGGCAGCTGACACTCCTCAGACGGACAGACAGACACCTGGTGTAAGACATAGGTAGAGTCTGGCATACCAGCTGCTGTGAATTCCAGCGCTCTGCCTCTGGAGCCCTTACTGCTTCTCAGGCTGCTCCCAACTCCGCTGGGCTTGCCCTCCTCCCACCAAGCCCCTTACCCGTGTTTGCATTTGAAAAGCTGTCTAAGGCTTCCTCATTTCCTCACTAGCTGAAAAGATAGTCTTTTTAATGGCTTACAAGTCAACCTCTGTTTTCCTATAGAGGGGCCGACACCAGGGGAGGAAGGAGTCCCCTTGGCGCATAGTAAGAGCTTGATAAATATTTGCCAAATAAATAAATGGCCATGCATTTTATCCCCTTTGGAAGAGAAAGTCCACTCAGAAGGGTGATCAAGGTCATCCTTAGACCCTGCCTTGTAACTGTACCCCAGTCACTACTTCTGCCCATGGTGCCCTCAGCTGAGCCTTGCTAATGGCTGCCCTCTCACATGCATTCTGAGGACAAACTACGCCTCACACTCTTGAGGCACCGAGATACCCCTTTCCTTGCTGGGTGAACCCTCAAGAGATGCCAGCGCTGCCCCTGACAGACTGGCAATGAATTTTAATTTAATAAGAGACTAGCAACAACCAATAACAAAGCAGGATCATCATAACAATGTGCTATTTAAAACTTAGCTCTTGTTTGTCTCTGGGATTTTTCCAAATACTTTGAGAACTCACAGAGAATGGAAGTAGGGACAGGGCCTTACGTACGCAGATGATCTAATGCGTCTGACGACCTAATAAGTCACATGAGACCCTCAGCACCTAGCAGAACACAGCCTCAGACAAGCCATTACAAGCTCAGGCTTCGTTGGGTGAGGGGATGGGAAGGGGTGCTCTGAGAGCATCTCATCCCATAGCAAACTCCTATCCATTCCTTAGCGCCTAGCCATAGTATCACCTCCTCCAGGAAAGAACTTTAAGCCCCTGGGCTGGGGTTGGTTTCCCAGCATGCCTATGGCCTCCTGCCCATCCTACTGTCCTCTTTCTCCTGTGTGTCTCCCCAGCCAGCCTGATCTCTGGACTCCAAGGTTCAGTGTGAGGCAAGACCTGGTTTTATTGGTTCAGCTACTGGCCTGCCCTTTAGTTAGCCCATCCCTCCCTTCCGACCTTAGGCGACCCTGCCTTTCCTACATATTGAGTTCTCCGGAGCATTTCTTCATCTTGTTCAGAATAACCCTTCTGCTTCCAAGGAAAGCCTCGGACCAAGAAGTAGTAACTTCCCCTGGCTAGCCAGAAAAGCTTAGCTGAAAGCTCATGATTGCTTCTCTGTTTTTCTTCTCCTCTAAGCCCCGCCCCCTCTCCCGGCTTACAATGTTGCTAAGCCATGCTCTCTCCCACCGCTGAATCACTGCTCCTTTCTGACAGAGACGCTGTTTCCATCCCATCCTAACAGAAATTGACACACTCTTTGGAGCCCAGTTCCCATATTTTGTCCTCAATATAACACCTCCCCACCGGGCCCTTTTCTGCACCTCAATGGGAAGTGGAGTGCTCCCATGGTGCTCCCTGTTTCTCTGGCTGTGCAGGGTCCCTTGCATTCTGGAGGTACGTGTCCAGGATCCACTTGCTTTTGGAACTCTCCCCTCCACCTGGACAACACTGTGCTCAGTCTCAGCTATGTCCTTCCAGCCCTGGGCCTCAGGCACACCACACTAGGAGCCACACCGAGGACTGTTGTCTGGACTGCTGGGGGCGCAGGTGAAGGCTAAGGGGAGTGGGTATCCTTCCTGGAAACATCCCTGTGCTTCCTCTAGACCATCACTGCCCTGCCCCTGTCCACTCATCTAGTTTGAGTGGGACTAACCAAGATACCGCACAGAGTCAGTGGCCCAAGGCAACCTGATCAGATGGTTGTCCTGCCCCAGAGGGTCCCAGCCCCAGCTGGTGGCCAAGCCTGAGCAGCAGGAGCGCTGCTGCCATGTTAGTGTTGGACATGGACAGGAAAAGACAAGGGCGGAGGTAAACAGCGGACCAAAGGAGAGTCAGACATAAAACTTTTCCATGAAGCCCAGGTTATGGGACACTCCAGCTACAGGAGGGCCGAACACTAGCAAGCCTAATTGGTGGCATCTCTCAGAGAAGCCCGAAAAGAGAACCAGAAGGTCTGAGCAGGACATTAGCTCTTTTGCTTACCAACCAAGCCAAAGTCCCCGTCCCCTTGACCCTCAGTCTCTTCTTCAGTAGCTGTGATTAACACCTTGCAAGGCAGCTGTAAAGGCTACAGA
Organism: Peromyscus californicus insignis; assembly: GCF_007827085.1. Classification (NCBI taxonomy): domain Eukaryota; kingdom Metazoa; phylum Chordata; class Mammalia; order Rodentia; family Cricetidae; genus Peromyscus; species Peromyscus californicus. The sequence continues at coordinate 90,152,042 of NW_026294551.1, read as the reverse complement.
TCACATGCACACGGCAATTCATCCACCACCACCTTTGTTCTGTGCTGTTGGGAACCGCGGTCTGGCATAATAAGGCAAGACAGGTGCCATTCAGGCAGTGGTAAGTCTTACACCAAGGGAAAAAATAGAGAGGATGGGACACTGGAAGCATAGGCAAAAATCTTACATTTGGAAATGGCAGAAAACCAACTTGAAACGTGTTTACGCAAAGAAAGCATCAGCCCCACAGCTGGGGAGGTCAGAGGCTCATGGCCCTGTCACCCTGCCCAACCACGGGGTAGTCTCATCCTCAGATAACCACTGCACACACCTAACCTGGTCCCAGCCACCCAGTCCTGATGGGTTCCTTGTAAGAATGCAAATGGTGTTTTTGCCAGCTTTCCTGATGTTCCGGAAACCTATTTCCAGAATGTTCCTGTTCCAGAGACTGTCAAGGAACTGATTGGCTAAGCCTGGGCCATGTGACCATCTCAACCCAGGTGCAAAGACAGAGGGAAGGAAAGACACCCTCCCCATTTCCCCCCCATTTCCCTCCCCCACCTTTTCACCCTAAGCACAAATGGGGTAGGAGTGAGGAAGGGGATCTCTAGGGAACACAGGCGTGTCACTCAAAGCGAGAGTGGGGTGCTGGGCAAATAGGAACTCCAGATGTGCCCTGCAAATGATAGGCCAACCGAGCAGGCTCAGTTGCACAAGGCTGGCAACTCAGAGCAGTCAATGCCAAGCAGGCACTCTGAGCTGCAGCCTCGACTGTGGCTCCTTATGCCGCATGAATCGTGACTCAGCAGCAACGATTGGTTTTGCAACAAGTTTCCCTTCGCTTCCCACTGCTCCGCTGTGTCCCTGGGGCTGCCCAGCTTCTGCTTAGAAGTACTGCCTGCCCCGTCTCTGCCAGGCCCCCTGGAGAGGGTCTCTAGTATTTCCGCAGCCCTTCCTTTCCCTAGTCCTCCTCTGCCCAGGGCAAAGTCTGGTGACTGCTGAGAAAATGTCAAAGGCCGCCTTGTGTTTATGACGGGGCCTTTCAGCCGGCAGTGTTGCTGTCTCCCTGTGTCCCCACCCAGTCATGGAAAGACCAGGACAGCTTGGCAAAGACCCCAAGCTCCAGAGACCAGCGACCCAAGAGTTAAGCCTAGAGTGTCAGCAGAATCCCCTTTGACCTTGCTCAGCATGTCTCAACACTCACAGAGACAGGCCCGCTGGGGTGTGGAAAGAACTGGGGTGGCCCACAGTTGAAGACTATGCTTTGAGAGGGGACTCTGCCCCTAGCAGGTCTTTCCTGCATACGTCTGAGCTCCGATGGTCTGAACCGCACACTGGCTCAAGTACGAGAGGAAAGTTCAGCCCAATGCAATCTGTGCACAGAGTCGTTGGTGGGGAGGTCTCGTCCATGACAGATCAGACCTGCAGCCAACAGCGCAGAACAGACAGAATCCTTTGCAGGAGAAAGCCAGATACATCCCGGAGATGAATACAGAGACAAGACGAGCCAAGACCGAGCTGGCCTCAATGGGAAGAGCTGAAGAAAGGAGGAAAGGGGCAGAGTTGGCAGAAGCGGCTGTACGAAAGGGCTGGGTGGAGGCTGGGGTGTGGGGAGGGGAGGCTAGAGAGCGGACGGGACCATTGTTCACAAGTTTCTAATAGGAATGTGTTGAGGCCTGAGAGTGCCTTCTCTACCAGCTCGTCTCTGAAACAGAGAAGCACAAGCTTGGACTGAGTGAGGCTCTCCCTTCCCTAGGAAATGGACTCCGGGAGGACTCTGGCCTCCTGGGAGAGGTAGAAGAGAGCCTGACTTTCCAGGAAAGAATCATAACTCGAACATATTTCCATAAAGGTTAAACCAAGGTCTCTTCTGAGAAGTTAAGACAGGGGTAGGTGCTTGGACTATACTAGTAGTCAGAGATACCCCCTGTCACCCAAACTGTGTGGCAATGTCCATAGGGGAGTGTCCAGCCAAGAATGGTGCAAGTACCAAGGATTCCCTGCCATGCCTACTCCCAAATTCAAAACCTCTTTCTTTTCCTCCTTCATTTGACACTTCAAACTTATCATCACGAGAAAAGTGAAAGCCATTTGGTCATAGATTCCCAGCTGGGTGACCTTTGTCAGAGTTTTACTGTCAGCCTCAAAAGTGATAGAGCCTGGGGCTGGAGAGGTGGTTCAGTGGTAAAGAGCACTTACTGCTCTTCCAGAGGACCTGGGTTCAGTTCCCAGCACCCAGATGGAGGACCACAACCATCCGTATCTCCAGATCCAGGGGATCAACACCCTCTTCTGGCCTCTGTGGATACCAGGAACACACTAAAAATAATATATCTTTTTATAAAAGTCATGTGGCCTCAGGTCTAGGATGAGCACAGCTGTGCTATGAGATGGCATGCTCACCCCCAAATGATGCTCCGCCCAGCCCACAAGATCCCCTCTTTCCATTGCTTGTGCTGGGGCCATGTGTGGCTCCCAGACAGCAGAAAGTGACAGCATGTCCTTCCTCCTGGCCTCCTGAGGACCCAGAGTCTGGGTGGGGCTGTCAGCTCTTTGGGTGCCACACCAGGACAGGACAGCTACTTCATCATTTCCCAGAACCTACAATGGGGCACCAGGAAAGAGCTAAACACCAAGCCCTCATTCCAGCTATGGGCACACCCCGCATATCAATTGCCCTTGATCAATGCCTACACCTCGGGCGTGCCCTGGCCATGTGGCCCACACTGAGGAAGCCTAGGAGAGAGGCTTAACTTCAGAAAGAGAATCCTGGAGCCCCAGGGCTTAGAGTGCCGGGGAGGGAAGTGTGTACCGCACACTGGGCACATCCCTTCAGCCCTAAGACTTTACTCCTGACGTTGGATGGGTCAGAGCAGGGCCTTCTGGGATGCAGGGCCCAGGGACAGAGCCCCACTGACCCTGGCCAGAAGGTGCCAAATGGGAATTCAGGGGAAAGCAAGCAGGGTCTTAGTTTCACTATTTCAGGTGCCATCTCAAGTAAGTGCCCAAGCCTCTCGGGGCTTCACATTGGAGACTACTTAGTACCTTGGGCTCAAGCTGTTGAGTCCAGTCCTGGCCAGCGGGTATCAGCCACTAGCTTTCATTCCCAGGCCACCCTGTCATAGAGATCCTCGGAACTGAATATCTGGCCTTCTCTGGACAATATGTCTGTGACTGAGAAGGGAACAGCTACACCCACCTTAGATTTCTTCCATTTGTGACCTGTGATCATAAAAGCAAGCAAACACCCTGATTAGGCCTACCTAGCAAGACTCCCCTGTCCCCAGGCAGGCCAGCCCTGTGGATAGCCAGGTCCCTCATTGGGATCTTAAAAGAAAATAAGTAAATTAGGGAAGTTGAGAAGGCAGAGGATTCCTGACTAAGCATAGGGGAAGTGTGATGGGAAGCTATGAGTCTTGCAGGGCTCAGAGACAGCCCCGGAGAGGACAGCCAGTCCTGAGGAGGGGAGGGGAGAGGATGGAGAAGAGAGAAGGAGGTACAGTGTCACCATAACCACTCAGTGACTCTCCTGAGTGGCCTTGATGGTGCCCACACTTTACATTTTCTATGAGGGCTTCATTGCCTCTTCCAGTTCTCCAGTTTGGAAGTGGACATAGGACCACCCGTCCCCTTCTGTCATAGCAACGAAAGATGTTAAACGAGCCACTGGTCTATTCATTGTTTTATTTTGTTGACAAATATTTACTAGATCCTACTGTCTCCTCCAGGAATGGATGTCCCTCCATGGGTACCAGCATCTGAAGATGCTCAAGTCCCTTCTATAAAGTGGCCATGGGTTTGCATAGCACTTATGAAGCCCATCTTCCTGTACACTGACAGCTATGCCCACATCGCTTCATACAGGATGCAAGGTAAGTGCCACACGAATAATTGTAGGGGATTGTTTAAAGAAAAGAACAGAAGCCGGGCGGTGGTGGCGCACGCCTTTAATCCCAGCACTCGGGAGGCAGAGCCAGGCGGATCTCTGTGAGTTCGAGGCCAGCCTGGTCTCCAAAGCGAGTTCCAGGAAAGGCGCAAAGCTACACAGAGAAACCCTGTCTCGAAAAACCAAAAAAAAAAAAAAAAAAAAAAAAAAAAAAAAAAAAAGAAAAGAACAGAGAAAAAGTCTGTCTGTGTTCTTCTTGGTTTTCACAGCGTTTCAATCTGTGGCTGGTTGAAGCCACAGCAGAACGAAGGCCAACCATATACACATACATGTTATATAAAGCATAAACAGGTTCACCCACTATACAAGTACATAGTGATGTGGGACTTGCTTTTGTCTACTGATTAAATGCCATGATAGGTGGAGAATCCAAGCCTCAGAGCCTGGTTGGCCAGTCACAACACACAGGCCAGGGCTGGACTCCCCAAGGCAGGGCTGTGCCTTACCCAGCAGCCACTCTGCCTTGCTTGGCAGCAACACTTCCTGCTGCCAGCCCTCCAGCTCCCAGTGCTGACCAAGAGAACCACTTTGCCATCTGGTTTGACCTGATTTCCTCCTCCTTTCCTTCCCTGCACTGCAGGCTTGGGAGTCTGGGCGGGTGGTGCAGACGCAGCTGAGCTGGCAGAGCAGGCTGGAGGCAGACTTTGCTCTTTTTAGAGGCCAGTGGGCAGTCCCCTGGCGTCAGGCCACTGGGGCCTTTGTGCAAGCATTTGGCCTGATCAGAAAGCCCAGCTATGCTGGCAGGTGGGGCATGGAGGGTAGCGTTGCTTCAGGTGGTTGGTGTCAGTGAACACTTGGGGCCACCTGCCTAGCTTTGTGCTGGGACCTACGTGAGTCTTCTCACCCAGATGAATTCTGTCAGCCACGTCCAAGGATAGGCAAAGAGACCCATTCACTTATTCACTCTCTCACAAAGTTGCCGACGCCGTAGTGGGTTCTTACTTTCTTAGTGTAAAAGGCATTCAACCGCAGTGTGATACAGGAAGAGTCTCTGCGTGGTGTGTTCAGATTAGAGGAAAATGGGGGAGATGGGGAAATTTGAGAGAAGGCGAGAGCCAAGTGGGGCTGAGCAGAGAGAACTCTGACCAGGAGGGGCATTCAGGCGAGGGCAGTTTGGCTGGGAAAGGCTGGGCAGTATACAAAGCAGGTGCCTTGGGGGCCCAGAGCTGACTCTGATGTTCCCAGCTCAACAGTGGAGGAAGTGGCTGTTGAAAGAGAATTTTTCCCCACTGGGTGGCCTTAGGCCAGTCACCTGCCTCTCTGACCCTCAGACTGCCATCTTGTAAACCACATTTCATGGTCCTCATCTAGCCTGTCCCACAGAGAACTCTGAGAGGTCCAAGAGCCACAGAGGATTTGCTCTGCAAAGACAGACACTCCATGTTTGCTTCTGCTTAGGGCCTCCTCTACATGTTCCCACAGTCTCATCTGGCCTCAGTCCCTGGTGGCCTGAAGAAGGAAAGATTCAGACTATGGGTGGTAGGAGGGGCACTGGCAAGGGGCGGTCTCCAGTGGAAGGCCTCAGGTCAAGAGAAGCACAGGCAGAGCTAAGGAGAGGGAATTCCTGTGGCCAGCGGACCTGCTGGGCTGGAAAGAGTAGGCACAGCCTGCTCGCACAGGTGCCAGGGCTGGGTGGGAAAGGCCAGGAGGCCAGTGCTTCCTGCAGCCTGGGATTCCAGAGCATTTGCAGGGTGAGGTGTGTCATAGGTCTGGAGGAAAGGCCTGGGAGGTGGGAGGGCCAGTGTGCCAAGGGTGCCCCTCCCCACCCAGCAGGCCTCCTGTGTGGAGGCCCACAAAGGTTCCTAGTGAGATCTGAGCTTGCTTTACCCAGCAGAGCTGCATTAGAGGAGGGCTTGACCATTCGCATGGTTTCTAGGTGATTGGAAGGGTCTATCCTTGGCTGAGCTAGGGGGAGGTCTTTTGCTCCACCCCTTGGCACTCCTATAAATAGCCCTTTAGAAGAGATAGGAGGGGCCGGTGGATAAGGATCCAGGCCCTCCCGAGCTATCCTGTGTTTCTATCTGTTTCTCTTCCCTCTATCCTTCTATCTAAATCTCTTATCCCTCTCTCCTCAAGAGTACCCTGGAGTAAAATGTGGGAGCTGGTCTCCCAGCTGGTCTCCCACGCTCCTGTCCCTTTGAGTAGCACATAGGGGCAGGGAGAAAGCAAGCCCACCTCTACCTCACTGATGATCTGTGTAGGCCGCCATGTTTCTCTAAATGTGTAAAAATGACTGCTACTCAGCCGGAGGATAGCCATTGCCTTTCTAGTTCTGGGGTCCAGAATTCTCTTCCTGACTATTCCAGACACATGATCCAGCACAGGCCTACCTAACCTCTTGGAAGTCACCTCTGCTCTCTCAGCAGCCCCATGGTGGGTTTGTGTAGTCCTGTTTGTTTCATAAGAGCCTTCCTCTAGCCCATGTGTTTCTGGGAGATTTGGGGAGATTCTGGATCCTGGAGGAACATACTCCATAGCCAAGGAGATGAATCCTTTGGAGAATTGAAACCAAGAGACCAGAACAATTAAGCAGTGTGAGCCCCTGGTGACAAGGTTCTAAGAGGCATTCATTCATTCACTCTGCTGACCACTTTGTGTGCTTTATCCCAGCCTCGCTTATGTCAGCCTGAGGGGTCGGGTCTGATTAGCACTCTAATGTGGGTGAGAACACAGCAATATGAGGACCCACACTTGTCGGATCATCTCATGCAGCTGGGAGTGCTATAACTCAGTTCTCCAAGGGAAAAAAAGGAACAAAACTTAAACTACCTTATTATGTATGCGATAGATCCATATTTACGTGCGGTGACCACAAGCTCCCGTGAAGAGACGGCGGTGCTGTGTGTTGCTGATGAAATACTACGCAGCAGACTCAGGAAGGTTTCTTAGAGCTGACACACAGATGAAGAATATAAGATACAGATGAAGAAGCTTCCGTGGGTTTGGGTTCTGCCCGGGCTCCGTGGCGATGATAGGAGCTTCTGTCCGTCCGTCATTCATGTCGGTTTGAAGTCTGCAGCCTGGGTCACTTAGCGTTGTGGACATGTTGTCCCTCCTCAGTGGAGAAGGAGGATTGTGGATGAGGATGGTCTCTCGGTCAGGGAAGTGGCTGTTTCACAGATGGGAGATCCTTTGTTATACTTTCTCCAGGGGGCATAGTGCAGGGCTGGGAGGGAGCTGAGACCTGAAACACTCAACCGCAGATTGCTGGAAGGCACTGGGAGTGAGGGCGGCCCTGGGGCAGTGCAGTCTGCAGAGGGAGCCCCGAAGAAGAGTGAGGAGAGCCGCCTACCTCTGTCTTCTCTGAAGCCCATCACCTTTCTGCCACTGAGGTGCTGGGCACCCTCTTCGATGTTCTCTTGTCATGTGACTTTTCCTGAGCTTTAAGCTGTTGTAGCAAGCTCTACGTGACAACCTGAGGTATAAAGCCAACTGAGAAACATCTGGTTATGAATCCACTCTACAAACTCAACTGTCCCAGGGGTGCCATGTTTACTTTATTTCCCGGAGGTCAAAAGAAATGTGACCCTGAGTGACATTGCTGCTGATGAAAGCCAGACATGCCCAACCCCCCCCACCCCACCCCACCCCCACACACACCGAGGAAGAGGTGGGGGAGGGTTTTCTTTAGGACAACGAACTGTCAGGCATTGACCTCCCCCCCCCCCGCCCCGCCCCCCACCCGAAGTGCAGCTGCACTCCAGACTGAGTGCTGTTGAGCGCCTGGTCCCTCCTACAGGTTCCCTGGTGGTCAGTGTCACCTGTACAGCTAGACTGGATCTGGGCCGTCACCTGGTCACTTCCACTAAATACTGCCAGCCCCCCACCATCTTCCCAGTCCTAGGGAAATCTTCCTCTGTCACATGGCACAAGAAGGCTTATGACTTTTTCTCTCTTTCCTGGAGCCAGAGAGGCAGCCTATACTGAGAACCTTCTAGAAGGCTAGAACACAGTTAATACTGGAAGAGAGAAAGCATGTGCAAGAGCACACAGCATCTAGGGAGCCCTCGCAGGTCCTTCTGACACCCGCAGGCATGTGCTCATGATGCCTACACCACCCCTAAGAGAAACTTTGCAGCTCCATCCTCAGAAATCCTGCCTGTCACCCCCAGATATGGCTGTGTGACATTCCAGACTGCTCCCAATGCTGCTTCCTTGGACATCCTCTCAGAAGGCTACCCAGGCCAGGCCATAGTTAATTCTTCTGGAATCTTCCTTGGCAGCTCTAGGCTTGACTTATGTTTATTGACTGTGCAAAAATGGCTTGCATGGGCTCAGATCTGGCCATCTTACTTTTCTGTTTAAAACCCAAGCTCCTCCACTCAGCTCAGACCCTGTGTGACTGGCTCCACGCCTGTCTTTTCAGCTTCAGCCCACGACAGCCTCTTTTCAGGTCCACCATGGGCCTCCAAATCTCACACCACCCTCTCTCCTCTCTAGGACTCTCGCCCCTCTGTGACTGTGCCTTGCTCAGCCTCCTGGCCGCCACCTCAGCTACCTCAGGCTTTCTACAGTGTGAGAGTGGAGTTGAATGTCCCTGGGCCAGAGTCAAAAGAGAGCTCTGCTATGTGGCTGGTGTGCTGCCTCTTATTCTTAGCGCCTCGGGCTTCTCATCTGTAAGCTGGGCATCAGAAAACCAACTTTACAGGACCACAGTGAGGAGACAGGAACGGAAATAGAAACGGTGACCCCGGGCTAAGTAAATAGAAGCACCTCTGCTGTTCTCCCACCCACCGTCTCCTCCTTATACACCCCTCAGCCAGAGAAGCAGAGCAGAGATGATTTAGCAGACAGGGAGTGAATGACTAGATTCTCCACGAGGACTTTGTGAGATAACATATAGAGGATCCAAGTGGCAGCCACATTTGCTGGCATTTACTATCTGCAGGCCACCATGTGGATACTTAAAAAGCATTCATCTGCTTCATCTCCAAATCTACTAATGGGAAGTTTTTCTTTCACTTACCTGGCCATGCCTATGATTTTTTTCAATGTTCAAAATGGAGCCGAAATGATAGGCACTCCATGAACATTGTCGCCTTTGTCCTAGGCTAGGGATGGGCTCTAGGATTCTTTCTGGAGCAGTGGGGTAGCAGCCAGCTGTCACTCGGAGCCAGTCCCGAATCCTGAGTCCCCAACAATTAGTGTCCTCTGCCACGGAGTGTGGTGCTTGGTTCTTTCCACGTACGCATGCTACAACCTCGAAGAATTGCCTACCTCAGATTGGCCTGCAACCATGTGGATGAGACTTTTTTTTTGCTTGTTGGTTGATATAGGAGAACCCACACCATGGGCATTAAGCAGGTGGGCCTGGGCTGTGTCAGAAAGCTGAACATGAGTCAGAAAGATCAGAGCCAGTAAGAATCGTTTCATTCCAGTTTCTGATTTAAGTTCCTGCCTTAAGTTCCTGCCCTGCCTTTGTGATGCGCTGTAATCTGGTAATGTGATCCAAAGAAACCCTTTCCCTCAAGTTGGTTTTGGATAGATGGTTTAATCACAGTGAGAAAAGGCAAACCAGAACACACACCACACACACACACACACACACACACACACACACACACACACACACACACACCAGAATATCTAGGAGACCGGCTGGGGAGGCGGGAGGCAGGGGTTGGGGGTGGTGAGGGCATAGTCAGCAAAGAGGTCAATAGCACCCACTTGTCCCCACCCTGGACAGCAGCACGTGTGACCCTGGGAGCTGCTTCCTCTCCTCACAGTGGTCCCAGTGGCTGGCCGAGCCAAGAGCACAGGTTTGTTCATGCTGGGACTGAGGCCTATCCCTTGTCTTAGGCATTCTGTCCATCACATGATGGGGCAAGCTGCATGCAGGCTTTTGTCATGTCCATGTCTGATCTCCCTCCAGTGGGCCTCATGCTTCGGGTTCCCGCTGCTTTGTGACTGCAGTTACCTTTTATTTCCAGACCAAGGAGCTGATCTGAAAATGTCATAGTAAATCTGATAAAGAAAAATATTTAAAGTGATGCCTGCGAATAACGCCTGTAAGTGTTCTAGGGTTTAAAACATATCCTCAGTTTATAAGAGGCTTGGGGGCAACAGGATGGCCTGTGCATACCAGCATTCCTTCATCCATTGAAAACTATTGATTAGTGGACTGTGCGTGGTTAGGGTGCTGTGAGAACAGTCAGGTACCAAATAGGTGTGGTTCCTGTACTCAACCAGATGACAGGGCAGGGATTGGAGAGATGGTTCAGTGGTCAAGAGCTCTGCTGCTCCTGCCCAGGACCTGAGTTCCAACATCCACATGGTGGCTCACAACTGCCTTTAATCTCAGTCCCTGGGGATCCTATGCCCTCTTCTGACCTCAGAAGGTACTGCATACATGCAGTGCAAATATACTCACACAGGTTCACATACATACACATAAATAAGAAAAAAACAATCTAGCTGGGCATGATGACAAATGCCTTTAATCCTAGTACTCAGGAGGCAGAGGCAGGCAGATCTCTGAGTTCCAAGCCAGCCTGGTCTACAGAGAAAGTTCCAGAACAGTGGGAACTACACAGAGGAACCCTGTCTCAAAACGAAAATCTAAATAAATAAATAAATAGAATCTTTAAATAATTTAAGACTACAGGATAGAGGTGGGAAGTAAATTGGAAACAATACAAAGCAACGTAATAAGTTCAGACGGCTAAAGTGACAATAGACGAGGTGTATAACAACAAATGGCTTAAAAGCAGGTGTCCAAACGGATGCTTCCACACAGAAGTTCACAGCATCACTCTTTACAAGAGCATAAAGCTAGAAGCAGTAACCCGATGCCCATCACCAGTGAACAGCTAAAATGTGGAATGGCTGCTGCATACAACTAGATGTTACTCAGCCTGGTGAGGGAAGAGTGCTTTGGCCTCAGCTACCTGAGCTTTGAACACGTTATGTTGAGATCAGCCAATCAGCGTACAGACAAATAACAGGTGGGCACGGGGACACATACCTCTAACCCAAGCACTTGGGAGGCTAGGGCAGGAGAATGGTGAGTGCAAGGGCACAGTGGGCTACATAGCGAGCTCCACGCCAGCCTGGGTTATGCAGCAGGACCTCCTCTCAAAATAAACAAAGACAAAACTGCGCCATTCCACGTAAATGAAGTCTCTAAAATAGCCAAGTTTATAAAGACAGAAAACAGAATGGCAGCTGCTGCCAGGTTGGGGAAAGGGAGTAAGGAGGAGCTGCCTGGGGATCGAGGGCGGCAAGCTGAGGTTCTGCAGGTTGGGTACAGCGTGGGGATACACCAGCACATTGAACTACACTTTCAACAGCCACCGCGGCAAACTGGGTGCTATATGAGGCGTTTTTTTTGTTTTTTGTTTTGTTTTTTACCATCTTTATATGAAAAAAAGAGAGCAAGAGAAAAGGGAGCGAGAAAGAGAGAGAGAGAGAGAAGAGAGAGAGAGAGAGATTGCCAGCACAGACTCATACCCTCCGCTGCCCTGTGCATCCCCATGCAGTGGAATGAATACTCCTGATCTGGATAGAGGGGTGTGTATGTGGAGAGGTGGGGGAAGGAGAGAGAGAGAGAGAGAGAGAGAGAGAGAGAGAGAGAGAGAGAGAGGAGGGGAGGACCCAGACTTCCAGGGAGAGAAGCCTGGGCTATGTCCTGGACTCCCACATAAATGTGAATGAGTCTTCCTGTCTCTTGAGGTGACTGTTGAGTGCCCTGTGAGGTACTTGCGGGATCCCCACACCTGTACGTGGTTTGCACGAGATGAAGGTGAAATCTTTGCTATTGTTACCTCTAGTGCTAACTAAACAGCCATTGGAATAACACAGCAAGGCAGAGGTTAGAAGAGCCCGTGACGCCTACTCCTAAAGGAAGGTTGTAGGCTTGGTCTTGTCCCATGTAGGTCAAGTCCCTTCCCAACCCCGAAGTGACCTTCCTGTTACTAAACCTAACAAGTACATCTTAGCTGTAACAAGTGATCATGCCTTCCTGGCTTCACCTTTACCTGTCCCCAGTGACACCATTCACATGGTTCTCTTTTTGCCTCCCAAGTACCAAGCTCTCAGCCTCTTCTGTTGGCTTTCCCCTGCCTGCCTGCCTTCTGGATGACCAGGTGCAGTGCCCAGCAGAGTGTCTTTTCTCTATTTCCACTCATTCTTGAGACCTCAGCCAGACTTCTGACATCCCTCCCACACATGTATCCAGAACTATCCTGTCTTCACTCTGGCCATTCCCTCAGTCTGGACTCAGTATCTTCCTCCTACTTAATGCTGTCACAGAGATGTCCAACTCAGCATTCTAAGGGATGAACCTAACATTTACGAAATAAATAAGCCTTACCCAGCAACTGAGGTCTCCATTGCTTAAACAAAATCCCTGGCACCATCTTTATCTTCTGTTCCTTTCACATCCCATATTCAGCACACCAGCAAGTCCTGCCTTTAAGCCACACCCAGAATCTGTTCGTCCAGTCCTGCTGCTACCATACTGTTTCCTGGCAGCCAACCCTGTGCTATTACTGGCGCCCAATGAGTATTTCCCCTGCCCAATGATTTAAACCTACCTATAAACAGTTCATCCCCCAGATAATAACCATTGTGACCCTTTGAAAATGTAAGATCACATCTCTGACCTGACCTGAACCCACATGGCCTCTCCTTCCATTTAGGGTAACAGCAAAATTCGTATCCCGTCTACCACAGCTATACTACCCGGAGGAGCCTGAAGGAGTAAGAGAGGAGGAGAAGCACCCTCTCTCCTTCCCCTAAGCCTGGACCCATGGGGTAGGCAGAGGAGCCCAGGGCCCTCCCTTTCATTGCATCTTCCCGTTACTCAGAATAAGAACTGTAATTATGGAAAGGAGAGTCTTCTTGGGGGTAATAAGCGAAGAGGATTTGTTGATCTGTAAGATGAATAACTAAAAAAAATTATAGCTAGCCTTGTACTCCCCTCAAAGGTTTTACCCAACCGAGTAAGGGAAAAATAGTCAAGCTAGCCTTTTGCAAGGACACAATGGTTCTTCTTCCTCCTCTTCTTCTTTTTTTTAAAACTGTTTTTTAAAGTTCCCTGTTGCTCAGAACCAAAGGAATTCTGCCTTTCTGCATAGAGTTCTTCCTACGCACCGAGCCAGCCCAGCAACCGAATCAGCAGGGAGATTTCTTCTCAGCACCACCACCCCCAACTCTCTCTCTCTCTCTCTCTCTCTCTCTCTCTCTCTCTCTCTCTCTCTCTCTCTCTCTCTCTCTCTCTCTGTTGGTTTATGGTCTGGAGTAATGCAGTGGTGCGATTTTGTCACTTATGCACATGCACACTCACAGTTGATGTACGATTTTGCTATAAATTGAAACGGCCCCAGCAACCACTTACTACAAAAACAGTATTTGTTTTTTTGTTTTGTTGTTTTTTTTTAGTTCCAGGGATGCCATGAAAACACAGCATGCCCAGAGCTCCACATGGCAAAGGCTTATCTTTAATGTTTCATATCTTTGTCCTAAACACTGAGATGCAACCCTGAGCCACATATCAGTCTGAAGCACTTAAAATAGCCAGCCAGCCTTCTGCGACTCCCGGGCTGGGTAGCTGGCCATTTCCTTGGGAGTTTTCTTTTGTTCCCAGAATCCTCTCTGTTCCCTTTGGGTTCTTCATCTGTTTCCTCGTTGTTATGGTGGTGCTGGTGGAGGCTGTGGTTATCTACTGACTTAGGCTGAAGTTTCTAATTGAGAGTTGAGAAGCTGTCTAGAGCCTCTGGAGCGAACTTGTTGGTTAGCCAATCTCACTTCTGAGTTAAAAAGTGATGAGCTGGGTTTGTTCTTGTTAGCATCCTGGAAAGGACTTCTCCAGGCTCCTGCCTGGACTCTACCCCCCCCCCCCCCCCAGCAGCCAGTGGGAACCTCACTGCTTCATATGACACTCACTCAACATTCCTCTGAGAAACAGCTTTGTATTTTACAGCCCCTATCCAGCATGGTGCCTAGAGACTCCAATTCACCTTCTCCAAGGACAAGCATCAGGGTTTTATTGTGAAAAGAGGAACATGTGCTTGAAGTCACTGGTAGGGTAGAGTGATGTTGGCGTGGGATTGGCACTCATGGAGGTGATAGATGCAGTGGCAGTGACTGTGGTGACAGCAGCAACGATGGATTTGGTGACGGTGGTGGTGGTCCTCGGTGCTGATGGCTGCAGTGGTGGTGTCTGAGGTCCTGATGGCTGCAGTGGTGGTCCTTGGTGCTGATGGCTGCAGTGGTGGTCCTTGGTGCTGATGGCTGCAGTGGTGGTGGTCCTCGGTGCTGGTGGCTGCAGCAGTGGTCCTCAGTGCTGATGGCTGCAGTGGTGGTGTCTGTGGTGCTGATGGCTGCAGTGTGGTGGTCCTCGGTGCTGATGGCTGCAGTGGTGGTGTCTGTGGTGCTGATGGCTGCCGTGGTGATTGTGGCGGTGCTATGGGTGGGTGCTGCTGGTGCTGCTGGTGCTGCTGGTGGTATCTCTTGCTCCTTCGGCCCTCCCTACTGTCCTCTACTCCTCATCCAGCTGCAGAGCTATCGGGTGCTCCTAAGTCTTGTCGTGTTCTGGGCACTCTGGCTTTTCTCTTAGAGATTAGGTTAATGCTTCCTTACTATTTAATTACCCACTTCCTTTTTTACAGAAGTTACCTGACATATCTATACTCCCATGCTCTTTGTCTGTGTAAACGTCTCCCCCTTTTTATCCCATGATCTTTTCTGTGGGGTTTGGGGAAAAAAAGAGGTTTTTAAAATCGAAGTTCCCCACTGCCTTTGGAACAAGACTTTGTTTCTTACATTTTCTTTTCAGATTTCCTGTTTTTATTTTATTTTCTGTGTAAAGAGTGGATTCCATCTCCAAACACAGCAGAGCACTCCAAAATGAGGTGAGACCCTTGAGCTCATGTGTGTCCTGGGCTCCTTTTCTCAGGATACAAAGGGCAGGGGCTCTTCAAGTTTTGAGGATTTTTTAGAGTAAACTTAAAAACAAAAACATGCATAAGCAAAGTTTAAGAAAATTGAAATCAATTTTAAACATTTACATTTACCAAATTCCTGCTTTCAATACTGAAAACAAAACACAAAGCAGTATAATTGTGTGCTGTTCACAAGATAATTACAGGATTTATTAAATATATTAATTCATAATACATAGGCAGAGTGGTACAGTAATGAGATGCAAGCCCGAAGCAGTGTGAACCTATGTGATGGATGTGCTCTTTGCATTTCATTTCAGCTCATTTAGATGCGGCATCAGCCTTCAGAGTCATGATTTCCATAGCGATGGTGGCCACGCACATGCTCCATTTATGCTCATGTGCCTCGCCTCAGCCAGCACACTCACCCTGTGATGCACCAGCTCCACAGACAAGAGCCCGGCTTCCCACAGGCAGCAAGAACTCGGTGCCTGGATGTGAGCAAGTCATTGCCGTGTGCAAAGGGCCTGGTCTGCAGCGTGCTGGCTCATAGCAGCTGCTTCCTGCAACCCGGGCAAGCTTTGGAACTGTGTGTCCTCTCTTGGCCCTGACAAGAAGACAGAAAGGGGATTAAATGACCAACATGGCTTGTCTCCCTTAAAGATACGGAGGGCTGCTGGGAACCTCAGGAAGGCTGGAAACCTCGCAGGGTATCTCTCTTTGCAGCATGCTTTTAACACTTAGAGAAATACAAAACGGAGGAATTCGCCCATTCACTCAAGAGGAAAGTATCAAGTTTTGTTTTGCCACATTTTCTCCTTCTCAGTCACAGGTGCGCGCGCGCACACACACACACACACACACACACACACACACACACACACACACACACACAGTGGGGGGGGCAGACAGAGAGACAGACAGACAGACAGAGAGGAGAGAGAGACAGAGAGAGCTTGAAATAAAGCAATTCAATCCAACCAGACTTGGATTCAGCTCCCATCGCCCCACTTCCCCTTAACAAGTGCATGAACTTAAATAGACTTGAACCTTTGACAAATCCTCTGTGCTCCAGTTTTCACGTTTATGGGCAGAATAACAATAGTACCGATTGCATATATTATTTCAGAATAAAATAATGCAAAATAATACATGCAGAATAATGCTGGTCACAACCGCAGCTGTCTTGTAGGCACTCAGTGAACAGCAGCTGAACTCCTGCCGTTGACTCTTGAATTTGGCAGGTCTTTATTAAGAGCCAGGCAGCAGGGAACAGGTAGAGCCAGATGTGGACATGTCCACTACTGAGTTCTGTGTACTACAGACTCCATCTCGTGGGACCAGCAGCAGTGAGGCCTGAACGGGCCTGGACCATGAAGACAGGGAGGGAGGAGCAGATAGATGGAATCTGGCTGATGGTGAGAACTTGCAGAAAGATGAGTTGATACTCTCCGCCTTTTTAACTGAGCATCACATTCCAAGCATCCTTGATGCTTGCAACTGCCTAATTTTCTCATCACCTCTAATGACGGCATGACATCACCCGGCTTCCAGGTGTTGAGTTCTTCTTCACCCTTCCCTCTCATTTGACTTCTCAGTTGTCAATTTGGAGCGATTACAGGCATCGCTACAATAAACACGCACCTGACAGTTCTTCCTCTTGGGAATTATTTCCGTGTCACACCCTGGATCAAGGGCTATGGGCACCCTCTGCAACTCCTGCAGCTCACTACCAAGTTGTTGTCAGTGGTTTCGGACACCAGATCTTATAACTTTATGTAGTTTGTCAGAATAGGTAAAAGCGGAACTTCACTGTTGTTTAACATCAACTTATTTTAATGTGGTTTGATGGGCAGAGCACCCAGTCACTAGGCAGGAGAGGGTGGTGAGGCTGGGGAGAAGGAAGCTTACCTCCTGAGAAACAGTCATGGGGTGGCCTGAAGCAGGCCTAGGTCTACAAACTGACACTCACTGTGGCTATGATGTTGAGTTAACAGAGTAATAGTCATCACTGACCAGAGATGCAGGGGAAATCATTGCTGTTTCCGGCGCTGACTGGCTTTTGTTTGTTTGTAGGAGGATGGCAACTGTCAGGCAGAGATCCTTTAGTCTGCCCCAAGCACTGTGGAGGGCAACTGATGCCAGCTATTTGTTGGTTTTCCATTTCAGAGTGGCCCCTGTTGGGCTTGTTGATTTGTTGTTGTTATTTGGCTATAATCTACGGTACTAGCACATTTCTCATTGATGTGAGAAAATCCCTGAGACTGAATGATTTATAAAGAAGAAAAATGTTTGGCTCATGCTTCTATGCTTACAGGTTTGGAGCCTGGCACCAGCATCTGCTTAACATCCGGGGAGCCCTCCTGATGCAACAACATTGTGAGTCAGACAGGTGTGCCACCCCAGGTGTGTCTTCCTGCACTGTGCCATCATGAGGTCCGCCCTCAGGACCTCACCTAATCCGAGTCATCTCACACAGGGGACATCTCCAGACACCATCTGTGTGGGGCATTGCATTCTCAACACACGAGTTTGTGGGGGAACACACAGTCAAACCACAGCACCTGTGAAGCTCACCTGAAAGATTCAACCTGGAGGAAGGCCTGAGCTAGTGGAGGTGAGGGAGGGGGCTCTGCTCCTCCTGGGGGCCCCCACTCTTCACCTCATGTCTGCGGGCAGTGAGAGGACAAGACCAACTGGCCACACAGGATCTGGCTTTTCCAGCTCTGCGAGTGGCAACCCTGGAAAGGGGCAAGGCAGAAACCCCAGGGAGGGGCTGAGACCATGTCCCTGGCAGGGCAGAAAGGGAAGCTGGTGCCCAGCTGCCCAAGACCATGGTGCAGGAGCCATAGCCGAGCCTTTGCAGAAGGAAGCAGCCAGGCAAATGAGGGTGGTGGCGCACAGTGTGAGAGGCATGTTCAGTTCCCCGGAGGCTCAGTGTGGGACATCAAGTGTCTGAGAAAGGCTAGTGTGGGTAGATTTAAGAACTGTGGGTTTCAGTGATGGGTGGCCACACTGCACCAAAACTGCATGAGACCATCCACCCTTGAGCAGACCCGTTCTGGGCACCAGGCTAGACCAGGCAGTCCACAACAGGAAGCATGTAACAAAACCATGACCTCAGCTTCCATCCACCTTGAACACCAGCTGCTACGGTATGCTACCCATGTCCGTTTACCATTACAATGAGGAAATAACTGAATCCGGGTACTTTATAAAGAAAAGAGGGCCATCCAGCTCACAGTTTAGAGGCTGGAAGTCTGAGTGGCATGGCTCTGGCAACAGCCTCGTTGGCCATGTCATATCATTGTGACTACTATGAAACCCACATGACAGACAGGAAAACAGCATGGTGGGTTGGGGGGAAGACAAGTTGCTCTCATAAGAACTATCAAAATACCAAAAACTGCCCTGCTCCCTTCTGACAGCCCCCTGGCACCTGACTCTTAACATCTTCACACTGGGGACCGGCTTCTAATGCAAGAACCCTTGGGGTACACTCCAGTCACACCCAAACCATAGCAATGTTAGCACCCCAGAAGCGAAAGAATTTGAAATCCCTGTGGAATTGGGAAGAAGGGAGGGAGCAGCCGAGACTGGAAAGAGACGACGTAGGAGGAAGTGAGACGGTGGAAGGGTGTGTACTGGGAAGTGGTTCCTCTTCCTCTCCTCCCCCAACCCCCACACAGTCAGTGATGAACTTGCTTTGTGGAAAGCAAAGCTCCGATGGAGTCCTGAATGGCTGTGGAGTAGACTGGGGGAGGACAGAGTCCCGTGGAACCCACCAAGGGTGGTGCCACACAGCTGCTTTCTCCTGGACATGCCCATCCCTCTGTGCTAGTGTCCTGAAGCAGGAATGGCGGGGCTTCAGCAACATACGGCCTCTATCCAGGTCTCCCTTTCCCCACTCTGGAGCTACAGTGTTACTGGGCAGGCCATCGGACTTCACAGCCTCCTTCTTATGGTCGGAGCAGCATAGCAGAGTACTGAGTACCTAAGACCATTCTGTAAACAAGGAGCTACCACAGCAGTGCCCTGTACAGGTATGGGCTAGCTAGTGACAACAAGAATGGAGGGGGTGCTGGTGACTGTAATGTCCAGAGCTAGCTTCTTGCTGCTGTCACGGCTCCTGTTCCCTAGCAACAGCAGCAAGCCAGGCCATGCTGGTGAATCCATGAGTTGGAGGTAATTTTTTTTTTTTTGAGTTGGAGGTAGTTGCCACTGACATTTCCTCCAGCGTCCTTCAAGGCAATGGTTCTCAACCTTCCTAATGCTACGACCCTTTAATAAAGTCCCTCATGTTGTGGTGACCCCCAATCATAAAAATATTTTTGTTGCTACTTCGTAAGTGTTAATTTTGCCACTGTTATAATTCATAATGTAAATATCCATGTTTTATGATGGTCTTAGGAGACTCCCATGAAAGGGTCATTCACCCCCAAAGAGGTCTCGACCCACAGGTTGAGAACTGCTGCCTTAAGGTGATGTGATGCAGCTTTGACCAATGGGGCTTAAGAGAAAGTGTGCTGTGAGGGTTTCTGGGGAAGCTTTTGTTTGCCCCGATTAAAAAAAAAAAAAAACACCTGGCTCTGCTCTCATAACACCTCACCCACCCACCCCCACCAAAAAACTAAAGGATTCTTTGTTTGCCACGACCCCTACGAACGCAGGCAAGTACTCTACCTCAGAGCTTCGCACCCAGCCCAGCACTTCTTACTTTTCATTCTGAGACAGGGGCTCACTAAACTGCTCAGGCTAGTCTTGCCCTCTGTAGCCCTGGCTGACCTTGAACATGCTATTCTCCAGTCTCACCCTCCTGAGTAGCAATGGTTACAGACCTGTGTCACCGGGCAGCTCTGGCTGGCATCATATGACTCTGAGAGATAAACATGAGGGAAGAGGCCAAGGGAGTCTGAGTCACTGGCCTGGCATTTGTGAGTCCCTGGACCCAGCCTACCAGCTGCCTGCTCTAGGCTCTCGCTATAAAGGAGGAGAATAAGCTGCTGGGTTTATGCTTCAGTTACCTGCGGCCAAAGACATTCCTAACAGAGCCAACACTGAGCCGCTCAAGAGGCAGGAAGTCCAAGTAGACGCGCAGGCTCCATGAGAGCAGGCCTGACGAAATCCTATGTCGTCTGTTTCTGTTCCCCCAAGCATCCTAACATCCCCATCCCTAAGAGATGACTCTGGGAATTTCCCTGCTTTGCCTGTCAGAGCTCAGCTGGTAACAAAAATAAAAAAGAGGCCGTGGTCGTGTTCAAAAGCAGTGAAAATGGGACGTTCAGAGAAACCAACAATGAAGGGATAGCAATGGAGGAAAGGGGGGAGCGTTGAACCACAGTCGCTGCCACCCTGGAAAATCCCCGCACTCCTGTGGCAGTTCACTCCCTCCGAGTTCCCAAGGATTCCAGGGGCCCCTGCTTACCAATCTAGCCTGTTCCTGTCTTGCTGCATGGCTCCCCGAGGCCCAAGTTGACTCTTCCGTGAGCTTCCTGCGGGTGACAATCAATTCTTAGTTATCTTTTTAGCCCCAGTGCCCAGCTTGGGGCTGGCATGGGTTAGAAGCCGGATCTGGAATGGGTAAGTGGATGCAGGAGTACTCCCGAAAGCAGGAGCGGAGCTGTGGGCTTTGAAGACAGCGGTCAGCCTGCAGTAGAGCTGAGGATGAGTCGGGGCTGTGTGGGTGAGCAGTTGCCACCTGGGTTCAGAAAGTATATGATGGCCTTGGGTGTTTCTGAGACAGTCTTGCAGCTCTGTGGCTGGTCCCACATGGTTTCCTCTTCGGTGTGGGGCCAGCTGCGCGCTGTCTTCACAGGACCCGCTGTCGTCCTGGGGGCCGCTTCACACACAGCATGAGGAATGGGAACTGAGATATTCCTGCCTTTGGGTCTGGACACTACGGCATTCTCCCCCTCCAGTAAGGCTGGTCACACTGTAGTCCTCAACCCAGTGTTTAACTCAGTCTGTCTGGGACGGGGCCTGAGCACATTCGTTTCTAGTAGGCAGTGACTGAGCAGGGGCTGCGTAGAGCAAACTAGACTTGGCAGAAGGTAGTGGAAAGGAAAAAGAAAGGGTCTCAGAGCCTACTGGGGCTATGCCACAGGTGGAAACACAGGTCCAGAACTGCCCTGTGTTCTCCAGCCGACCCCCGAAGATGGCCTTCATCTGAAGCCCACCCCCGAAGATGGCCATCATCTGAAGCCGACCCCTGAACACGGCCATCATCTGAAGCCCAGCCCTGAACACGGCCATCATCTGAAGCTGACCCCTGAACATGGCCATCATCTGAAGCCCAGCCCTGAACATGGCCATCATCTGAAGCCCAGCCCTGAACACAGCCATCAAGCAGCTCTCTAGCTTTAGCTTCAGAAAATGAGACCAAACTTCCCCCAAAACTGCCTTGATGAGGTTTCTGAACACCCAGTTCTTAGGGAAGTTTGGAGGAAAGATGGGAAACTGGGATACCTATTCAGTTACCCCTGACCCCAAGCAGGCTCAGCTATCTAACACAAGATACCATAGGAATACACTCCCTTCCTACATTTGCTGGAGCCAAAGTGCCTTATTCTGTTTTAAAATATATATTATTGTTATTGCTTGTTTTTTTGAGACAGGATCTCACCGTGTAGCCCTGGCTAGCCTTGAACTCAGAGAGCCTCCTTCCTCTGCCTCTGAGCGTGGAGATTGAAAGCGTACGCCACCCCGCTCCACCCTGACAGCCTTGTTCTAAAGGTGCACTACCCAACACTGTCAGAAAAGTGGCCGGACAAATGGACATAGCCCCTAAGTATGAAACTGCCAGTTTTCCCAAACCTTGAACATAGAAACTCAGGGGGCTGTTTCTGTCAATCAGGCTCAAGAGCCAGGCTAACTCAGCAGCGAGGCAGCACCCTGGTAAAATCAGAGCAGACCACATGACCATGGGTGGCCAAGGAGACAGTTCTGAGCATTTTCCATCCACGAATGTATTTATGTCCCCAGCAGTGCATGTGTCCTTCAAAATCTATGCTAAAACCCTGACCTCTGTTCTCCCAAGGAAGGGGCAAAGGGGTGAAGCCCTAATTGGCAGGTGCATACAGCTGGTGCCTGCTCCATTTTCACAGCTCTGTGAACAGAGCCCCAGCTTCTGTTTGCACGAGAGAAATTTCGAGATTACTCAACCACAGGTGACGTAGCCAAAGAACCGCTGTGGTCAACATGGTGCCCTGCCTTCCACCGCGGCCTGCAGAGCCACCCAGATTTGGAAGAGGCACTCTGGGGGTCAGTTCCAGCCCAGCCCTCAGCTAGGTGTCAACAGAAGTTAGCTGGCTCCCTGTGCTGGGCGTGGCTTGGAGTCTGCTGAGCAAGCACATAGCATCTTCCTGGGGGGCCGCCTTTACACACTTTGGCCCAACCTGATCTCCCGAAGCTAGGGTTTCGTAAGAGGCCAAATTCCAGGCTGGGGCAGAATAAACAGGAGTCCGTGGCTAATGATTGGTGAGCTGGCCTGGAATGCAACTGACCACACATTTCAGGAGACTTTGAGACCCTATCTGACCCCACGCCAACTGTTACAATGAGACTATCAGACAATCAGGGGCTTCCAGGTCCCCATGGCGTCTGATGGTGGCTTACCCTGTGTCCTTTAAAAAACAACAGAGACCTACCTCTTATCAACTGGTAGCTCTCTGCCCTAACTGCTTAACAAATAAACAGTATCTTTCTGCTTAAAACCTTACACCCATCTAACATTTTGCAGTCTCCGAAAAGATTCCCAGTTCTATCCTGGTCTCAGTTTTGGGAGAGGAGGGTTGGCAGTCAGAGTTCAGACAGGGCAATGACTTTCTCAAGAACACAGTCAGGAGATGTCTGGGCCAGAAGTTGAAATTTTTCTACAAGCATGTCAGGTGAGAACAGCGGTTATACTTGGTTCCAGCCCAGGAGATAATCTCCCCCACTGGGTAGAGATGCTTGGCCTAGGGTTGGAGGGAATGGGAGGGTCCCAGTGTATTTCCACCTTTGCAGTAGCTCAGAATATTGCCTCCACCCTCTGTTTAAATGTAGCCACAGGCCTTACAATTGCAGTGTCTACTTCCCCTCTTTTTGAGGGTACTGGGGACCAGACCAGGACCTCACACTTCTTAAGCATACACACTCTGCTGAGCTCCACCCCTAGGCCCACTGAGACATCGGTGGGCAGTCAGCAGGTAGACAGCTCAGTTTCTGGCCTGCCACCATCCTGCCATCTAGATCTCAGCTTTTTAAACCTTCTCCACTTGGGACTTCTTTGTACTTGAGAAACTTTTTAAAAAAGAAGCATACACATACATATATATGTTGTTTTATTTTATGTGAATGAATGTCTGGTACACACGTATGCATGTGTATTGTGTGTGTGGCTGGTGTCCTCCAAAGCCAGAAGAAGGTGTCAGATCTGCTGTAACTGGAGGTGTGAATGGCTGTGAGTCATCATGTGGATGCTGGGAATTGAACCTGGGTCCTCTGGAAGAGCAGCCAATGATTTTAACCACTGAGCCACCTCTTTAGCCCCTGTACTTAAGATTTTTTTATATAACCCTAGGTATATAAATTGAGTTGAAAATCAAGCATGTATTGATTGTAAATCATAAATAAATTTATTTTAAAGTAATTCTTACCAAATACATACACAAATAATTTTACTATTGCGAATTTATTTATTTATTTATTATTTTTTATGAAACTTAAGAAGGTAACTCAAACAGCAAATTTTATAATCTAACTTTCTAACACATCATAAGCCAAAGCTGTACTGATTGGCTACGAACATGCTGAGCCATGACAGGTGGAAAATCTCCAAAGTCTTTGTTTTATGTAATTAAACCACTCTGTTTCTGCAAGAGAAGAAAGCTTTGTCTGTACAGTAGGAACACAGGGCAGTCTCAGCTCCGAGCTGAGGTATTCAGACATCGGTCACTGGCATTGTGTGGAGTGAACACATTCGCAGTACAAAGTGTTCAGAACCAGCTCTGCAATGAGGTCGCCATGCCAGAAACACCACACACTCATTACTCACCTGATTTAACTCTGGTCCTTGTGTGATCAGAAATCTTTTACCATTGCCAGACTTTATTGTGACCCCACATGCAGTTACCAGACTCTAGGGAGGGTGTCCAGTCCTGGTTTTTGAAGTGACGGCTAGACGACAGTGACTATCACTAGCCATCACAGCTGGGCTAGATTAATCTTTTCTAATCTGAAAAGAGGGTAGAAAGCCCCCGTCAGTCTGCAGATCCCAGCCATGCTCTTGAAACTGCTACTGGGTGTAAACTTCCAATTACCTGGATGCTGCTCAGCTTCTGAGAGCCAGAGACCAGCACGACGTGTGCCCCTTCCCCAACCCCATTGCCTTGCCCTGCTGCCCCATCATGGATCTCCCCAGGCCTCTGGTAGGTGCCCAGCTATGCTGTCTAGTACAATCAGCTGCCTCACTAGCCCTGCTTCCTGTAGGTGCTGAGGAGACCAGGGCTCTTGTAAGGCCCAGGTAGGCAGGCTCCCTCAGCTGCTTCTCCACACCTTTCTAGTTGTTTATTGTTTCTCCTGATTAAATCCAAGTTAGCACTGGAAAGCCCAGTTTAGATTAGATTCTGCCAGTTCTCCAGAGCCAATTTGTAGCTACTTTTAGCTTGATTAATTCTCAGGCCTTCCTGCTTCCGTGACGACTGCTGCGTGTGTGTGTGTGTGTGTGTGTGTGTGTGTGTGTGTGTGTGTGTGTGTTGGGAGTGGTGTCTTCCAGGTACCCACATCTTGCTACCCTCAGGGCACACCATGTGAACTGACCTTGGTTTAGTTTTCCACATGTGGAAACTGAGGTTGGATGATGCGTGCCCAGCTAGGAGAGGTGGGGGATGATGAAAGCTGCCAGTGACCTCCATTTCCCCCTGTACTGACCCCTACTCACAGCCATGCCCCTGCAGAACTGGAGTCACTTAGGAACAACAAGGCCACAAAACCACCCCAGGCCTTGCCTTCCCGGTTGGAAATCCAGATTCTATGACATTCGAGCAATTTCTAATCCAGGCCGGTAATCTCCTGGTCACGTTAGGAAAGCGCAAAGCCGTCTGGGTTTGAATAACTCAGTAAGCAAGCAGAGTGACTTTAGAGACCCAGCTGCCCTGGAATGCATTTCCAAGCAGGAATTAGCTGACACAGGCAATGTCAGCTGGAAAAACAAGGTCCCTGGTGAGGTGGCCCAGAGGTTCTCACTGACTTCTCTGGCTGGATAGCATAGGCCAGCCAAGCCATTGCCCCTTGGTGCTGTACCACTAGACACCATAAAGCTGATGGGGGTTAACAGCTTGCTCAGTCCTTCGGGCTCCTGTTGTCATTTTTAGGAAAACAGTTACAGTCTATCACTCTCTTTAAACCCGGACAGTAATAATTAGCCAGCCCCAGTGAGAGGCCGGTTACCCTTGACCTTGGTTGCTCAGTGAAGTGACCCGTGTGGGTCTGTGCAATCCTTTCATCCTGACCAGCAGCAGGGCTAATGTGGGAGGTGTGGAGCAGAGAAGAGTTACAACGTGCATTAGTTCGTTTCACAATTTTCCAAGCTTCAGGTGACCTTGAGGTCAAGAGCAAAGAACTCTCGGGTAAGGATCAATAAATCAGGGCCCAACATCCAAATATGGCCCACCCATATTTTTTGTAAATAAAATTTTACTACAGTACAGCCAGGCTGCCTGCTTATCTACACATTGTCTGAGGCTGTTGGCCGTACTAAGTAGTTTTAGGTTCAAACACTAAAATACTCCAGATCCTTTATAGACAGAAGTCGATGGCCTCTGCCCTACTTCACAAAATTTAAATTACTTAACCACCATCTTTTGACCTTTGAACTTGGATGGGTGTGGCTCTGTGACTTGCCTGGATCTAGGAACTGGACAGGGAGTGGTGTACATCACTTCCCGACAGAACTTGTGGAGGTGTTCCCTGATGTATGCTGTAGTTTAGATCTCAAGTGTCCCCAGAGGGCCAGGTGGTAAGCCTTTGCCCCCAGCTTGGCAACATTGGGAGCTGGGAGGGCATGATAGGAGCCCTTAGGTTACTGAGAGTGTGCCCTCAAAGGCTATTGTGATCCCTAGTCTCTCTTCCTTCATTCCCAGCCAGAGCGTGGATGGGCTTCCTCGGACACACACTCCAACCATGATGCACTGCCTTGCTACAGCCTCAAAGCAACTGTCCTGAATCCTCCAAAACCGTGAGACAAAATAAACCTTCTCTCTTTATAAACTGATTAGCTCAGGGACTTTGGGACAGTAATGGGAAGCTGACTGACACAGCACAGGCCTTGGTTACTAGAACCACCAGGTGGTCAGCTTGGTGTACAGTGACTAGAGATCCCTTCAGATCACAAAGGATGTTGAGCATGAATTGAGCATGTTTAAATCCCTGAGATTTGATCATTGTTATGTTATGAAAACATAGGTTTTGCTAAGTAATTGGCTTATTCATACATTTTTGTTTTGTTTTTGCTAGAGTTCAATATAAGGTATGTAAGATGTTTAGAACAATGGCTGGCATGTAGAAAGTACACAGTAAATGCTAATTAAAATGATTCTTGTCAATTATTATTAAAAAAATGTACATTATTTTTCATATATTATCTCATTTTCAACCGTGCTATTTTTTAATCGATTCAACGGGTGACTTTGAGACTTTCAACTCAGTCCTTGTCAACTATATCCTCCAGAACTTAGCTCACAGTGTGAGACAGAACAGGTACTTGGTCACTGTCTGGCCCACATCAACTGAAACTTGGGGAAAAATGAAATTAGGATGAGCTCATATCTGGGGCAGATGCCTTTTCAAAAGAAAGGATCACAGATTTATCCATTCTTTGTTCTGAATTTCAAAGATCCTCTGTGTGTACGATGTGTGTGTGTGTGCATATATATGCGTGTGTGTTGCACTGTGAATTTGGTGTTTCTGTCACAGCATGCCTGGTAAGGTTAGACAATTACCTGGACTGGTCTTCATTTCCTTAGGTGAAGAGTGTCTTGTTCTTTGCTGCAGAGGCCAGGCTGGCTGGCCTGTGAGCTTGCTGATATAGTCTTCTATAGCTCCGCCTCCCCGCTCACTGTAGGAGTGCTGGGAGTTCAGACCCATGCTGCCATGTCCAGCTTTACAAGGCTCCGGTGATCTGAACTCAAATTCTCATGGTTGTGCAGCAAGCACATTTGATGCAGAATATTATTTTAATGTGTGTTACTTTTGTTTATGTTGCATTTGTTTAACTCTGTGAAGCTGTGTTACTGTGCCTGTCTAAAACACCTGATGATCTAATAAAGAACTAAACAGCCAATAGCAAGGCAGGAGAAAGGATAGGCAGGGCTGGCAGGCAGAGAGAATAAATAGAAGGAGAAATCTGG
Source organism: Peromyscus californicus insignis (assembly GCF_007827085.1). Taxonomy (NCBI): domain Eukaryota; kingdom Metazoa; phylum Chordata; class Mammalia; order Rodentia; family Cricetidae; genus Peromyscus; species Peromyscus californicus. The sequence goes on along the minus strand of NW_026294551.1, from coordinate 90,124,848 downwards.
GAGGAAAGAAGAAAGAGCAATAGAACAAGGAAAAGAGGATGCTAGTGGCCAGTCACCCAGCCACACTGCCAGCAGGAAGTAAGAGTGAAAGATTACAAAAGTAAGAAAAGGAAAAAGCCCAGAGGCAAAAGGTAGAGGTGATATTTTAAAGTTAAGGAAAGCTGGCTAGAAACAAGCCAAGCTAAGGCCAGGCATTTATAATTAAGAATAAGCCTCCATGTGTGATTTATTTGGGAGCTGGGTATTGGGCCTCCCAAAAGAGTAAAGAGAAAAAACAACCAACAACACACATTACCTACCAAGTCATCTCCCCAGTCCCAAGTTATAGCACTCTTTTCTCATCCAGATGTTTTAAGACAAACAGGTCCAGTAACACAGTAGTTTCCCTCTATAAAGAGCATTGATGACAAGCCAATCATCAATCTAACTGAATAGTTCTGAGCACTGGATACCAGAACCACATTACCTAGCTCTGCTGGCTAGGCGATGCTGGGCAAATGTTTCTGACATCTCTGTTAGTTTAGTTCCCTCACCTGGAGGAGAGTACTGGTTTCATATACTGTGAGGGTGAAGTGAGGCAATGGGTAGAGGTGCCACCAGACACTAAGTGAAGTAATGTGATCCCAGCACCCAGGAGGCTGAGGCAGGGGGATGGCAAATTCTAGGTCACCCTGGGCTACAGAGAGACTCTGTTTCTAAAACTAAAACAAAAAAGAGGGGGGGGGTGTTACACTTCCAGACCACTGTAACCGGAGGAATATAGCTGGTGGATGTGCTTTAAGGATTCATGTGTGGGAACAGATCCTGAGAATGGTAAATCTGGGAAGTGATGCCTGATGGGAAGTTATTGCCCTTAGAAGGAATTAGTGTAGTTCTCACGGGACTCTTCTTAGTTCTCCCTCCCAGCCTGGTGTCATCCACCATGAACCCATGAGCCATGATGTTACTAAGGGGGTCTACTCCAGAGACAGGACAAACAAGGCCACGTGACTGAACTCCTAGCCCATAAAACTGTGACCAAAATTTAAAAAAAAAAAATCACTTATAAAGTATCTGGCCTCTGGTATTTCTTTATAGCAAGGAAAATGGACTAAGACATACCGAGCCCTCGATAAATGCTATTTTTATAATTCAGGACATTCAACAGCACTCTGGTGCCACTCTAGCACATGATGTCTGTACACTCTTATCTCAGAGGCCTTACCAGCCACTGAACTATTAACCCATAACATCTACCCCACCATCCCCACCGTCCCCACCATCCCCACCATCCCTACCATCCCACCATCCTCCCACTTAGAAACTACAGGCTTGCCCCCGAGCTTGGATCCCAGCATTCAGTCTCCTCTAAGTTCGGAGTTGGTCATCCTTGCGGTCCCCGATGTCTCTGTTGACCCAGGTGGAACCAGCTCCAATTTCCACACTGCCCTTGCGGACCCAGGGTCCTTAAGCATCTTTCTTAAGCAGGAGTGGGGTAGGGGAGGGAGTGCACCCTGGCCAGACTGAGCCTGTGTATTTTCATCTTCAGGCTTCAGCTGTTGTTGCCACTGACTCATGGGTTAGTAAAGATGTAAGACTGTCACCCTTCCTTGTGACACCTCCTCACACAGCTTGTAACTGGCCAGAGCATGGGTTTCGTGAGGAGGCTCCATGGGAGGAGCTGCTGTCTGTTTCCTCTGCACTTCCGTCCTCCATTTCTTACTCTCTGAGCTACTCAAGGACCAAAGTCCTGTGCTTTCTTCCTGTGTGTGTGTGTGTGTGTGTGTGTGTGTGTGCGTGTAATAGAGAGAGAGAGAGAGAGAGAGAGAGAGAGAGAGAGAGAGAGAGAGAGAGAGATTCTTCACACGGGGAACTGTGAACTCTGAACTCTCTGGCTGGCTGATCGGGAAGGTTATTATTTCCCACAATGCACTGTAACTCACACTACTGAGCGACAGCAGAGAGCCAGGCATTCCGCTAAGCTCCTTAGGGGCACTGACTTGCATTATGCTGGCAGTCATCCTGGGCAACGGATGCTTTTTAAAAATCATTATTTGACAGAAAAAGAGACTTCAGCTCAGAGAATAACAACTTGTAGGTGTCAAAGGCAAGATGTGACCCCTGCCCAGTTGACTCTCACACTGTGCTTTCTGGTGCTTTCCAACCACCCTGAGTGAAAGAGACCTTCTTAAAATGCATCTGCTGATTCAGGTTCAGACTTAGCATTTCTAAACAAAACAAAGCAAAAACCCTCCCATGCTTTAAGTTGTGTTGATCTAAATTATACTATGGCTTGTAGTGGGTAGTTGTTCAGTCTATGACCTCGAAGCACTGCCCCTAGAGATGCAGCGGGCAACTGCTCCACCTGCCTATGACCTTGAAGTACATGCGCCTGGGGTGTGGCCTCTCGGCGACCCTTAAGACCTGAGATGCACTTAGTCAGGTCTCTTCTCTCACTCGTAGTTTTTGGAGATGGGACTGAGTCAGGCAGCCAGAACAGCATTCCAGAACCTGCAACTATTCTGTTATGTACAATGAGTTTTCACCCTAATAAATTCCTTTACTTGTTAAACAGACTCCGTGGATTTCTCATTATAATGGCTTCTCTTGATCTATTAGGCTATTCAGTACAATTCTTTCCTCAAAGAATTTCCTGAAACACGATCATGGAAAAGATTTGTGGCTTCAAGTCCTGGGTCTGAATCTTAGCAGTTACCTCATTATCATGACTTTGGTGAACTTTGACTCTCAGAAACTTGGTTTCCTCATCTGCAGGACGAGGATAAAGGTGGCACCAATGAATGGCTGCAAAGGAGCAGACATGATAATGCCTTGGGAAAGGGCTCTCCACACACACCGGAAGCTGCTAGCGTAACACAAATAAAACAGTAGCTAGAAACAGCTTCCATGGAGGGAGCATTGATGGAGTCCTGTGTTACTGCCATCCACCCCACTTTTCATTAATTCCCTTAATTTTTTAAAAAACCATTCCTCTAAGGAGAAAGCTTGGGGGCCGGGGGACACCACAATTTGCCTTGCCCTATTAGAGACCCTTATTATCTTAGAGCCGGAACCTCATAGAAGAGTCCTCCGGAACCTCATAGAAGAGTATCAGTCCTGATACTCACAGACTGATTCTTCCAAACCCCTTCCATCTGTGGCAATTAGATGATCTCAGAGGGAAGCTTGGATCACCCGCAGAAGGACATTACAAGCAGACAGGAATGCTGAGCAGAGCCAGTGCCCACCACTGAATCCTCAGCCATGATGGTCCAGCACAGGGAGTGAGAGATGGCTTCAGTAGAGACTACTGCCCTGGCAGAGTTGACATATTTCCCATCAGCCCCCTTGATTTACCCTCTGCAACACACTAAACATGTGGGCTATGAATTATTTCCCCCTCTTCCCAGCAAATACTGCCCTCACCTAGTCTAAGCCTCCCTGACACTTGGTTTTGAACAACAGAATGTGTCAAAGTGACAGGTTTTAAAATATGGGCAGTTTCTGCTTTCTCCCACTTGAAAGGCAGCTTTGGGGAAGGACCTTGAAGGATGGAGGCCATCTTGGTCACTGAAGCTCCAGTCTGTTCCAGGAAAAGGCATTTACATGAGCACTCTCAGCTCCACTGTGTGGAGTGAGAACCATCCCTCTGAGCCCAGGCAGTCTACCCAACGGTGAGAAGTCAGACATATGCAGGGGTTGTTATTTTAGGACCCTAAAGCCTAACACATAGAATGGCTTCTGCCCAGCCACTGAGAAACAAACCAGCAGACAGTTCTTGTATCCACAATTTTCTAATCTCCCCTTCCATTGTACGCCCACCAAGTATTTCCTGTGAGCCGGTGGCTCCAGGCTCCTTACCAGCAGCACAAATATGACAGGGAAACTTGACAGAACGCAAATTCTCAGCACCACTGCAGCTCAACTGAAGCAGAACTTTAGGGGTCAGGCTAGCAGTAGGTCTGAACAAGCCAGGGTGAGTCTACCAAAGAGCTCAAGTCTAAGGCCAACAGGTTTGACCAACAGTTGTCTTCACTGCTACTCATGTTAGATTGCCCATCATCTTTGAAGACAGGCGTTGCTCTGGGCTTACCCCATCCCCACTGGATGGTTTTGAACAACAGATCAGGCCCTGGCACCTGTGATATCAAAAGTGTCCTGTCCGAATTTTGCTGAACAGCCATATGGCATGGAAAAATTGAAGATGGTCTTCATGATGTTTGGGCCCACTCAGAAAGTGCTTCAATCACGGAGAAAGGGCTCACCTGGGGATCTGGTCACAGTGCAGGTTGATTTGGTGGATCTGCGTTAAATCTGGTATTAGACATTTGTAATAAAGTTATCTGTGGTAACCCCAGAGAACTGGCTCCAGGAGACCCATGGGTTTCCAGATCTGCAGACGCTCCACGCCCCTTTGTAAAACAGCATTATGTGGACATATAACATGCACAGCTTCTGTGCCTTCTTCGTCGTCGTCTCTAGATTACTTATAACACCCAAGACAGCATAGATGTCATATAATGACTGCTGTACAACTGTGTAGGGAATAATGACAACAAAACAAAACAAAAAACCCCACAAAGTCTGCACATGCTCAGTATGAACACAATTGTTTTTTTCTGAATCATGTCAATCTGTAGTTGGTTGAGTCAGCATGGCTGGAAATACAGAAGGTTGTGTGCTCACTCCCAGATGATGCTCACTCAGTCTTGCAAACCTTAGTAGGAACAGCAAAGCTCTAGGGAGTCACAATTTTATCTGGAATGTCTTAAAAAGCAGTTGTAAATGACACATCTACACTATAAATGCTTCAGCCCGGGGCCACTACATAAAGTTCTACTGAAGTGGCCTCAATGTCCCTCTTGCAGTCTTCAAGGGAGACTCCCTGTGGCAGATACCATCTGAGCTTTGCCCTAAAAGAGGGAAAGAATTTTTGCTCAATAGACACAGAGAATGATGTTCTAAAGCAAAGAAATGGGCTTTTTGTTATACCAAAAGCCACTCTGGGGACCTGGGGTCTAGCTGGGGGCAGAATAAAAAGAGGGAAAGGGAGTCAGAAACAGTTTGTGGCTAGAGTGGGAACAGGCTTGAACATCAGATTGAAACGTCCCGGTTTTCTCCATGGGTTGTAAGAGACGTGGAAGCTTCTTTAGTGGGGGTAGGACACCTCTGTGCAGACACAGCCTGGGGTCCACATAAACATGATGGTTGCCACAACTGCCCTACTTTTCATGACAAGATTTATATGCCCAAACAGAGGGATGCTAGGACAACTTGGGGGCCTGGAGTTAACCACGACACACCCAAGTGGTGAGACGGGCCCCTCCTCTTCCTTGCAAGAGGATGTCTTCTGGTCTTTTTGAGGAATTGTCCCAAGGAGGAGGAATGACAAGATTTCTACTTATAGCGAGCACAGCTCAGCTCACGTGTTCCACTAAGTAATGTTCCCCGTGCTAGGCTGAACACAAAAATGTGTGTGATGGAATTAAAAGCTCTACTGCCCGGCTACCCGTGGGCCGCCTGGGTTACTATGGAAAATTCCTGATTAAAGTCAGCAGAAGAATTTCCTACCTAGCGACTGTTATTAATAGCAGCTTCAGCCTTGTGCTGACATTCAGGATTTGGTCCTTTAATATGTCACTGCACAAGCAGGTGAATAAATCCGCCCCCCTTTTTAAAAGCAAAGAGAATCCACCTACCTTTGCCAGGCTGACTACCCTCTTTAATAACCCATGAAGTCCTGATCAGTTAGCATGAGAACAGAACAGCAATCATAAAGTTATTTTAACAGGATCATTAAAAAATTGCTTGAGTCATGGGTGTGTGTGTGTGTGTGTGTGTGTGTGTGTGTGTGTGTGTGTGTGTGTGTGTGTAGCACAACACTCTCACTAAACTAATTAAACTCCATGATGTGTCCCTTTGTCCTTCTTGACATTTTCTGGTTCACTCTGCTTGAATGCTTGCAGGAGGATTGGTGCCAAGCTCTCAAAGGAATAACTCAAAACAAAAGCAGGGTTCCAGAGAATTCCTGACTGGCCAGCAAACTGAGAGCAAGTGACTTTGGATTGGTCAGCACGCTTCACTTGTGATCACATCCTGCCTCCAGGAGAAGATGAAAACAGGGAGCCACTGTTTGAGTTCCAACTCAGGGTGAGCTAGGAAGTGGTATTGCCCTCACTATGACTTCTATTCCACCCCCACCCCAAATCACACTGTTTTAGATAAAGGCACCGACAGGGGCCTCCCATTTTCTATGCCTCTTCTGCTCCATCTCATGATAATTTATGTCTTTCCCGCTCACACTAGCTATTCCCGGAAGCCCCTGGCAGCTTCCTGAGACATCTTTACAGGCAAATGGTTTATTTTGGGCCTGGTAGGGACTAGACAATGATTAATGGATGGGAACTTTGGTTTTCTGGCGAGAGAAGCTTCTTTAGGCTGGAGAGACCTTTGGGTATTGATCAGACTCACATCAAAGCCAAAATGGAAAACAGAGTGTGTGTGTGTGTGTGTGTGTGTGTGTGTGTGTGTGTGTGTGCGCGCGCGCACGCGCGTGCGCGCGGGCACACGTATGCCTTGTGTCTGAGCATGAATACTATGGCCTTATACTCTTTCAAACTAATGTTTCTGCTCCTTTGGAGTTTCAAGGAACATTCCACTTTGCAGCTCTTTACCATTGATGAGGCCATCCTTTACATTTCAAAGAACTGTGGCGCACAGATAAAAACATACAATCCCACTCATTTCCATTTAAAGCACCTTACAGGAGCACCTGCCACATGTGAGATAGTGATGTCTTAGCACGCTTTGGGTGAGCAAGATGAAACCGATAGAGGTGCCTCCTGACTTCAAGGAAATTAGACTGTCCTAATTTAAGAGGGGAATCGGTGTGATGAATGGCAGCCTGCTCACGGTGATAAGCCCTGACATTTCCATTACCAGCCACGATATGCAAAGTGCATGCGTATGTGCCTGTGTGTACACGGTTAGAAGGCTGTTCTTATCTCCTGCCAGTGGCTGCTGGTGGTCTCAGATTGCTTTCCCACTGGTTCCTCCCACTCCATGGAGAGAAAGGCAATCAGCTGGAGGCACAGGAGATTGCAAAGGAGGAGCGAGCCAGGAGACTGACCAAGAAAGCCCGGGCTTTGTGGTAACTTAGACCATGTCAAATGGGAAACAAAATGTCCGTTTCTCAGAACCACTGATGGTAATCTCCAAGGTTCCTTTCTCCAGTGCCGCGTGGCCAACTCACACTGCCTGTGGCATCCCTTCCCCTCTTGTCTGACGCTTCCTTTCTCAAACCCCATGTGCCTTGTGCAAAGGTGGCAGGCCAGGCCGCAGTTGTGCCTCGCTGTCCTCTGCCCTCAGCCCCTGCCTGGTGCCCCTGCCCCAAGTGTCTCCCACCCTAGGGCTCTTCGCAGAACAGTCGACTTGTCCCTTGTAGAGGAGAGGCTACAGGGAAGGGAGGCTACCAGGAAGAGCAGCAACCCCGGTTGGTACTTCCTGTTTTGAAACCCAAGGACTTGTTTGCAATCAAGGATGGGTGGTAGGGGTTGGCAAGACAGTTTCCAGTGTGCCCTAAGGACTGTCTGTGGCATGCAGTAAGCATGCCTGTCAGGGGATGCTCGAACTTGTTACTCAAGTAGCAGTACGCCCTCGCTCTATGGGTTTGCATTGTCCTATACACAAGGCAAGGATGGCAGCATGTGGTGGTCTGACCTGGGGGAGGGAAGGGGGCCTGCTGGTGATGCTGATCGACCTACGGTCTTCCTTCCTCATCTCACAGAGAAGGAGCTGTTGGAACTGAGAACTTTCTGCTTCCTGCAGCTCACCTGGAGTCAGATGCAGGCTTCTTGAACCTGAAACCACAATCACCAGCGGCTCTGAATCTCTGTCTTCCCCATTCATATCCTGACCTTTCTGCAATGTCTAGTCCTACTGCAATCAGTTCAGAATATAACTCTATGACCCAGGCCTGGTTGGCTAGACTATGACATCACCTGACCAGTGTGACTGGTTCAGGGATGGGCTGTAAGCTAAGCTAGGGGATAATTATAACTCCATCCATTAAGCACTTACTGTGTGCCAGACACGTAACATTCAGCATTTCAGTTGACTCTCCCAGTGGCCTTGTGGGCTCAGCACTCTTATTGCTAGAGGGGCTAAGGAACTTGTCGAAGGAACTTGATAAGGTCACTGTCTGAACCTGACTCCAGGACTCTAAGTCGGGACTTAAGAGTGAGAGTAGACATAAAATATTCTGTGAGTGTTTTCTTCAAGGAGCTTTTCAGTTTTCAGTATGTATCTTCCAGTGAAGCTGGCTTTATGGCAACAGAGGCCAGCCAGGGAAAGGAGGAAACTGCAAGGCAGATGGCCATCTGGAAATTGGGGAGGCCTTCCTCTCCCATTTTCCCCAGCAACATCAGGGCAGCCTGCCTGTCCCTCTCCTCTCCTCTCCTCTCCTCTCCTCTCCTCTCCTCTCCTCTCCTCTCCTCTCCTCTCCTCTCCTCTCCTCTCCTCTCCTCTCCTCCTCTCCTCTCTTTCCCCTCCCCCTCCCCTCCTCTCCCCTTCAACTCTCTTCCCTTCTCCCTCCCCCTTTCCTCCCTCCCTCTCTCTCTTTCTTATTCTCCTCCACAGATGACCACCATGTTATACATCTTGATACATTCATCAGTTTCCCCACTGAAACTGATGTGGACTCTTCACTAAAGTGCATTCATCATAGTGTGAAACCCGCGAGCTCCGTGCCTTTGGGTTCAGGGTGAATCACAATGGGGTCTCATCATCACTCACTCATGTGATGGTCTGACCTAAGCGAGGAAGAGCCTGTTGTACCCTGGGATCCAGATCACAAGGGTCAGTGGTAAGAGCTGCATAATCTCTACAGGGCACAGAACTGGCTGAACTAGCCCTGATGGGACTGTTGGGCTCAGAAAATGACACCCCAAATGAAGCCTCAGAGCCCAGCTGCTCTTTGGCCTTCTGTCCCTCTTTGGCCCCCACACCCTGTCCTCATGGAAGCCTTATGTACCAGAACTTCTTCCAAAAGTCAGTCAAGAAGTCTAAAAATACTATTTTAACTCTTCCCTTCCTTCCTATGTGACAGCAGACTAGCAAACCAATCAAGACCCTCCTTCCAGAGGAGTCCTACCCGATACCAGAGAGGAAGAAATGGCAAAACGGAGGGGCCCAGAAGGCTCTGAGCAGACAGGTTTGGTTGGCTTTCCTACTTGGCCTGTTAGCAATAATTCAGACCCACTCACTTTGGTATCTTGCTATCCCTACTTTATTGAGTCTAAGCATAAAAATGGACAGTTCAGTCTGGGGCTTAGAGTCCTAGCATGAACCCTGTGCCTGCAAAACTTTGATTACATCAGTGTGTTGGCCTTTCTCTTACTAAACTGTAGTTTGTTGCAGGGGTGTCTGCTGAGACTGATTGGCATGAAGTGACTGCCCACTGCTCCCCTGCTGGGAGGATAATGCCAGGTTTCAGGTCTGTGGCACTGCACTCTTTTAGTCCTGTGCTTAGTAAACTGAAGCTCATTTCACTCATTTTCCTACTGAGAAGAGTTGATAGTACTACTCGGGACTATTGGATGACTGTATCCTTCTAAATACGAACACACACTATTGCTACATCCACAGTACTGCCTGTCTTCCTCCACATGGTCCCTCTGTCAGTGGTGCAGTCTAATTCTAATAAAATGATTGCCAATCAACTGATTTCTGGTTTCTTTAAAAGCTTGAACATACACACGGTGTGGTGTTTTATGTGACATCATAAAAGCCCACAACAAGTACTTAGAAGTGATCAGAATCACGAAGGCAGGAGTGTGGCTGATGGCTGTGGTGATGGAAGGGATCTACAGATCAGGTCGTAGGGTTTCCCTGTGCTACACGAAATGAATCACGAAGATGGATAGTGGTGATGTTTTGGCACGTTATGAATGTATTTAATGTCACTTGAAAAACATATTGGACAATACTGACTTTGAATTTTCAAATTACTTAAATCTTTTTGGATTTCAGTAAATAAAAATAAATTGAAAACAAAAAACAAAACAAAAAAACCTTACAGTGTAGAAAAGTGTCTACGTGCCAGCCTATGATAGTGATCCTAGAAAAATCTCCTAACAGTTAGGAAAATTACACAGTTTAAAACATTGAAAAATACCATTATTTCAAAAAAGAAAGTCTTCATGCTGGGTATGCTGACTCACGCCTGTCATCCCAGTACCTGGGAGGCTGAGGTAGGAGGATTCAAGCTGGAGCTTCATAGAAAGAATCTGTCAAAACCCAGATGATTTAAATGTGGTCTTCTGCTATGAGCAATAAGGAAGTGAACAGGAGAATCAGCCCTCACCTCTTCCCTCCCTGTTTTCCAGTGTTAAACTGTTAATGACAAGGTTCTTAGCCTTTTCTGCTTTGCTGACCAAATTCATACAGCCCTTTAATATCATTTCTGTATTAAGTACACTCAGTGCCCAGCACTGGGCCTGCATCTGGTACTTCAGAATTTGCTTTATGTCTCTTAAGAATCATTAAAATGATAAATTGTATCATATTTGTACAAATAGTTTATCATAATGAAATATTTTCAAACAACCCATTGGATTTTTCTGATCACAATTGTTTTCTGAATATAAATTTTATATCATCCATTCTGGAGAACTTAGATGAGTATTGGGAGCTCAAGTCACTAAAGTTGCCATTTTGCCGCATAGAGAATTGTTGATGATCAAAGATCTGGTTTATTTCCATAACATTTTTTTTTCAAAACAGAGTCTCATTGTGCAGCCTAGGCTGACCTCAAAGTCCACTATCCTCCTGCCTCAGCCTCTCTAGTCCCTCACAATTTATGTACATGTATATTTGTTTCCTTAAAATAAATAGTATTATTTCATATTAAATACATGGGCCATTTTTTCATCTTTTGTTCCAATTTCTCCTGAGAAATTAGTATGTTTTTTTGTGGTATGTGTAAATAATATATGTACATATGTATTACAGCATCGTATTCTTTTTACATTTCAAGCGCTATCATGGTTTGCTACTAGAAGGCTCAGAAACCATATGTGTGGTTTTGATAAGCACTGGACTCACCAGATGGCTTGTTTATATCCTGACCATCCTCCTGGTCTTAGCATATTCAATCTGTCTTCCCCTAACCCTACTTTGTCCTCTGCAATTCTCTAGCTTACTGTAGTATTGTGGTGTACATTGTTCTAAGAGTGCAATTTTTTATCTATTATTATTCTTGTAAGTGATACATTGATATGAGCTAATTATATATTACAAGGATGACTGACCAGAATATTAAAATTTTAAAAAGCGTCTTGTCTAATCTAGTGCAGACGACAGCAGAGTGGAAGGGATCAGTGTCAGAGAAAGAGACAGAGACAGAGACAGACAGACAGACAGAAAGCTGCTGCAGCCTCCACACCTGTGACTTGTCTGTCACCGAGAGTGTGTAAGTTTATCTGCTGTCTCTGATAAGTCTGAATGAGTCATTTCTCTCTGGCTTGTGCATCTGTCAGGCCTCTGGACCACTCCCTGGACTCCAGAGCTGGGTCTTTTCCAGAGGTCTTCTTGTTTTCAGTGCAAAGACCCGCACATGACTCTGCTGCCTTTACCTTCCAGGATCCCCCCCCCCCCCAGAGCACACCTGGACACTTGCTGAGTTGGTGCCACTCCCCAGAGGACATCTGGACACTTCCTGAGTTGGTGCCACCCCCCAGAGCACACCTGGACACTTCCTGAGTTGGTGCCACCCCCCAGAGCACACCTGGACACTTCCTGAGTTGGTGCCACCTCCCAGTGTGGAAAGAAGAACGAACTCCAGAGATGGAGAGCAAGGTAGTGACACCACCCAGAGCAGAACTGAGGTCCCCTCCTCTCTCCATCTGTTCTCAACAACTGTTTCTGAGGACTGACAGGTGTCAGACCCACTGGAGGCTCTGGAGACACAGCAGTGACAAGGCTGACACAGGGCCCCACGACTTCAGACTCACATTCTATAGGGACAGGATGCAAAGAAATCGGGTGAACACAGAAATGGGTGAGGTGACTTTAGACTGTGCCAAGTGCTGTACAGACTGAGCGGGGCCGTCGTGCTGGGGAGGGAATGGATCGGGATAGAGAGGTGGCGGGCAGGTCTCTGAAGGTAGGTGGTATGAAGGGTCTTGCTGATGAGTATGTACAAGAGATTGTTTTGGAAGAGGGCGCCTGCTTGGCTCCTGAAGGGGTCTGGGTAGAAGAGTGGACAATGAGCTTAGAAAGAGGAGCAAGATTTCGTACTCTGTCACCCCAACTCTGGTTCCAGAAGCTTGCCATGGATGCAGGTGTGTTTCACACCAAAGACCTCAACTGCAAGGTCAAGGAGCCAGTGAGCTGACCTGGTCCTCCCCTGCCCATCCCAAGCTTGCACCCTTTCTTGCAGGATCATGTTTATATCTAGCCTTCTTTTAGCTTCCAGCTAACTTTCCGACTTTGCCAACACCTCCTTCATGAAAGAAGAGACACATTTATCTTTGTGGTGGGGACACACTGGCCAGGGAGAGAGAGCATGGCAAGAGGAAGGAGTAGGGGCCCGGGAATGAGGAGGGACTAGGTTGGAGCTTTAGCCAAGTCCCAAAACTAGACTCCAAGTTCAATCAAGAACACCTGGCCATGGGATTAAAGGTGCGTGCCTCCGCCTTTAATGCCAGCACTTGGGAGGCAGAGGTAGGTGGAGCTCTGAGAGTTCAAGGTCAACCTGGTTTAGAGAGTGAGTTCTGGGACAGCCAGGGTTACACACAGAGAAACCCTGTCTTGAAAAAGCCAAAACAAAACAAAACAAAAAAACCTCACCTCTCCCAATTAGGGTCCTATAATTAAGAAGCCGCATCACCTGTCCTAAGAACTGACATGAGGAGAAGAACAGCCACAAAACTCTTCAAATGTGAAGGTGCTCCTCCTACCATTTTATGTCTTATTAGTGAGGGGCATGTCTTCTGGGCACACCCATGTGGCAGATTAAGTTTTCATAGTGAATCTACTCCAGCACTGCAATTTCCCTGAGCCGTAAAATCCCTTCATCAACTCTAAGCCAAGGAATATCTGGCATCTTTAGCTTCTTCTCAGTGGGCCATCTTTTGACAAACACTTCAGCCAACCAATCAAATGCTTGGTACCATTTTTAACTATACAAGCTACAATATCAAACCTAGAATCTCTGTCACTGGGCCTTATCAACAGGCTTAGCCTGATCCAGTTTTCTGTTCCTTCCACCATTACCCCACACCCTTGAAATCCATTCCCACATGTATTCCCCACACTTCTGCTTGAATGAAGCAAAAAATTAAAAATGTTTAGGTGTGTAGCATGCTCCAGAGTTTTGTGTCTTCACACGTGACACAGATCTGATCCACAGCCCTAGGCCTAGCCCCTGCCCGAGGGCATCCAGTCTCGTGATCTACACCCTCCCCACCAGCAGGTACTGCCTCATTCCACCTGTAGACATACCAGAGAGTCAGACGCAGGAAAGTATGGACACTTGATTTTGTGGATGGAAGCAGTAGTAAGCATTTAGTATGCATTAAAATTCGAAAGACAGGATATCAGCTGGTGATCTCTCTGCGGGGGTCATTTCCCTCTGTTTGGCAAGAGATTTAAAAACCTTTAAAAATATTCATGTTCAATATTTTACAACGGAAGATTGTGCCTAAAACCCCAACTTCTAAGTCTCTTTGGGGAAAAGTAAGAGTAGCTGGCCACCCTGAACTAGAGTCCGTGGGTGCTGGGGCCGCAGTGTCCTTTTGGATCGATGGGCTTTCTCGTCTTCTCAAGCCCATCCGTTCTCCACAGTCTCACACAGGCCCAGCTCATAGACTTTATCACCCGCTCCTCACCAGCCCACTCTGTTAACAACCGTGACAATAGGGGAGTCCAGCAGCGTCTACGCCTCCATCTGATCGGGGTCCCTTGGGTGGTGGCAGTATTACTAGGCAGTGTGGGACCTTTAGGAGTGGGAGGTACTTTGGTTATTTGGGGGTGGGTCGCTGTGACCTTGAATGGAATTATGGACACTGGCTCCTTCCTCTCTTGTTTTCTGCCCATGCAGTAAACAGCCAACGACAGGTGGTACGTCCACCAGAGTCTCCTAGCAATGGGCCCATCTGATCAAAACCGTGAACCAAAGTGAACCTTCTCTCTGTAGAGTTGATTATCACGGGTGTTTCATTATACTGATGGAAAGCTACAAGCTCTGACAGCTCCCATCAGCCTTGCCCCTCCTCGAAGACTCTTCTTGTAGGCTTAGGAGATGTAGCCCAGGCTGACCTCAGTCTCACCGTATTCCTGCCTCAGCCCCTCCAGCACTGGGGTTCCAGGCATGTGTCTCTAGGCCCAGCTTTTGAGGTCTTGAAAAGGCACCAGGAACTCAGGCTCCTTCCTTCCCGCTCCATCCTAGGGTCTGCCCTGGGGTCCTAGGGATGCGTTGGCATTTGTTTATTAGGTGCTTACATTATGTCATAGCTGGACACAAAAGTCCCTTGTACTCTCACAGCCTCCCGGCCGCACACCTCAGTGGGCCCACTTCTGTTTCCATTCAGCTAATATCTAAGACCTAATCTTCCTTTGGAAAGATTATATGCTATCATGATGTGGTACATACCAGGAGCCCGTCAAGGAGAGGAGGAAAAGCTGGTGACAAGGGTGAGTAGAAGGATGGATGGAGAGAGGGAGGGAGGGAGGGAAGGAAGACATGTTGATGATGCTTGTCACCCTGTAGAATGCATTCAAAGCCTCTTTCTTTAGACCCCAGGATCTTCTCTGTTTTCCCCACCGTGGCACCCTCCTATTCTTATATAGTGTACAGGCTGGTGCAGATCAAGAAATGTCACTAAGAAAGGCAAGAATGAGCAGGTCTTAAAAGCATCCCTGTGCACCCGCTGGCCCTGTTAGTCCTTTGAGAACGGGGATGTATGGAATCATTCATGGCTCTAAGTCTCCCCCATCACCGTCCTCATCACGCCTGACAGGGTCAATCTGCACAAGCATTGCTTTGCTCTGAAAACAACGTTGTTCAGTGGCCTTAAAAGTAAGTCAATAGAAAGAGAAGCCTGCCCGCTTTATTACAGCTCTGGATCTCTTTTTCTTAAATAATGTTCAGGGAGGTCAGATTTCCCCAACAAAGATGGTTATCAGTTTTTAGCAGTCGCTCTTTTATAGGTTAAAATGTGTTTCCCAGAAACATTTGTTGAAATCCTGGACTTCAGCTCCTCCAAGTATGGCTTATTCGGTCATGGAGCATAATTCGTTAAGATGAGGTCACACTGGAGTAGGTGGGCCCTTAATCCAATCTGATTGGTGTATTGTAAGACAAGATGAGTCCTGGACACGTGGACACGAAGGCAGGGTGCTCTGGGACAACTGAGGCAGTGGGCAGACAGCATTGCAGCCCAGAAACCACAAGATTGGCAACTGCCACCAGAAGCCAGCAAGAGGCAAGGAGGTATTGACTGGTGTTGGGGGGAACATGGCCCACCTTGACCGGAGACTTCTGGCTGCCGGAAGTGGGAGGGAATGTTTCTGTTGTTTTCAGGTTTGTGGTTCTTTGCTGTAGCTACCTGATACAACTTCACCTTTGGATTTACAAAAGTCTTTCAAAGGGAATCAAATAAACCAGATAATTGATTTCAACCTGGGAGAGTTTGAATAAGAGTATTAGAAGCAAATACATACTCTTGGGAGATTCTAGAAAAGGTCTGATTTCTTCTAAGTTATCTTTTTCTTATCTAAAACTAAACCAGTACTAGTGGAGTCTGACAGGGTGGGAGGGCAAAATGACGTGGACTGTGGGCAGATATGTCATGTGGCCAAGGCCCACCCCATGACCAGTCCCATGGCCTCTCACAAGACTTCCAGAGGAAGAAGTCCCACTGCAGATGGTTTAGAGAAAGGAAACACGTAAGGAGTACAGTGAGGGTGAGGGGAGAACCAAGGAGGGTGGTGCTGGAAGCGAGCCTGCGAGAGAGACACTGATCCAGGAGGGACACAGAGAGGGGCACGCACGTGACACCAGCCGGGCAGGACAGAGAACAACCTTCGACCTCTGTCTTCCCATGCCAGGGCCTCCCATTGGCTGAACTGGCAGGGAGCCCAGAGGACACAGTAGCCTGGAACAGAGAGAGGGCAAAGGGTGGGGAGAGGATCCAGGGAAGCAAATGAGAATTTCCAGGGCAGCCAGGGATTCTTCCTTCTCAGCTTAGCATTCTCCTCCTCTCTGCCACTGGATGATGAGCACAGCAACCTGAGAGGGGCTGGGGGAGGGGAGGGACACTAGCTTGGTGATGAGTTGTAAGACCCAGAGGTAACTCCTCACAAACATCGAGCAAATAAACAATCGACTGACTGAACCAGCTTTCATAAGGCCCGCACGATATTTTGTTTTCTCTTGAAGTCTCCAATGATAGACTTGGATAAATTATGCCTCGGCTCCATGTCATAAAAGGCACAGAGGGAATTGTACAGCATATTAGAGATAATTAACTCCAAGCCAAACCAGGGCTGCCAGAATTCAGGAAGGATTCGAGTCAATCTTATCCGAAACAGGCACCGAGGCCCACGTACAGGAAGGAAAACAGAAGGCAATTGATTCAAAACATTCTGTACCTTGCTGCCTCAGGAGGTTTGGATGGAGGCATTAGTGCCTGCAACTAAAATAGCAGGTTCATCTGGCGGCATGTGACAGACGAGGGGTGGGGGGGGGTGGGGAGGGACACGACATTTCCTCTGCCCTGTGTAGTGGTCTAAAGTGGTGTCCATTATCTCCAGACTGTTAACGCAGAGGCAGCAAGATGGAGCTGGGTTCTGAAGGGGAGTTGGGACAAGGCTGGCTTCTAGCATCTCTAAGGGGTGCTATGTCTCAGCTCTCCTCTATCAGCAAGAGGGAAAGGATGGACCGACGGCACACCCGCCATGGTGGGCTGACAGGGTCGGAGGCCCCTGTGCTCCACTGCATTGCATCCTCAGCAAGCAGCAGAGACAGGGGAGCAAACAGACTCAAGGAGCGAGCACTGCATGCTTTCTTAACAGGAGGCTGAAAGAAATTCAGCATCCCACCATGAGTCAAACACACCAGCCAGGCTCTCAAGGCTTGGTCTTGATAAGCCTTAAAGAAATAGTGTTGCCATACCAGTACAAAGATGAACATTATCTGTGGGTGGTTGGGGGCTGGGCTGGTGAGGGTGAAGGACACTGGAGAAATCCACTCCTTCACAAAAGGCACCGAAGACTCTCTTCTTTCCCTTTGACACAGGTCCCCACGTGCCTGACACCACAGTACCCCGAGGGGACTCAGCCTTGGGGTGCTGCTCGAGTCTGAAGGGCGGTGGCACAAGAGGATCCTAGAACCATGATGTCAGGGCTGAGCTGTGTCCTCCCACTGCCCACCTTTCCACGGGAGCACTCCCAGCTCGGTAAGATGAAGGTGGCCTTCTTAGGGAAGCCATCTCGAGTTTGACATTTCCGCTCCTTTCAGTGGGGGATGTCCTAGCTGGAACTCTGCTTCAGGGCTGCCTCGTGCTTTCTCTGCAGGACTCCTACCGATCCCATGGCATCCTTCAGGTCCAGCAGCTCAAAAACCACTCCTCCCTGTTAACTGTGGCCCTGCCCTCACTCTGTCCCATCTTATCTGTCTCCTGCAGAGCCCCTGGGTCTCATTTGTGCCTCTTAGTTGGAAACAGTAACCCTTTCCCGAACTAGAGCACGGGCCTGGGGCAGGGGTGTGCCTGACTTCTTCACTCCACACCTCCAGGACTTAGCTCAGTACCTAGCATACAGAGGGCACGAAATAAGTCATTTCCAAACCATAGGCAGACAGCTGGGGTTCTAATGCAACCTAGATGCTTCTCAGATCTCTTTGTCTGCCTCCTTTGGGATTCAGGTTCCTTGACTCCTGATTCTGTGGCTCATGGATGTAACTTCCCTGGCAAGGTCCCCACTCCATCAGCGTGCTTTTTTTTTTTTTTTTTTTGCAGATGAACTCCTAAAACACAGACAAGCAGCACTTCTGCAGCAGCCTGGTCTGTCTCTCATTTCTTGGCTCAGGATTGGTGACTATGTTCTCTAGGCCAAGATCCTGGACACAGACCTGGAAGGGCCTTATCATCTCCCTCGGCCATCTCCCCTCCCCCACCAATGCTCCTACCCAATCTGATCCTAAAGGAGTAAACCAGTGTGGCAATGCTATCATAGTGCCCAAGAATTACCCAGAAAATGGAAACTGGGGCTCAGATGGAGCAGTGACCTTGCTATAGGCAGTAAGTGGATGATAGAAGAAAAACTGCGTTTCCTTTGTCTTCGTAGTCCAAGCTCTTTCCAGTAACCTATGCGGTGGGGACAGAGAACACTAGGCCAGATTTGGTGGGGACAGAAAACACTAGGCCAAATTTGAAAGTTTTCATTACCTCCTCGGGTGATCCAGAGTTCATCAGGTTAACTCTGTCTCAGTTTTCCCACCAGCAGATTGGGGTGCTTGGCCAATTTCTATAGCGTGTGTGTGTGTGCGTGCCTCTGTGTGTGTGTGTGTGTGTGTGTGTGTGTGTGTGTGTGTGTGTGTGTGTGTGTGTGTGCCTCTATGTGTGTGTGTGTGTGTGTGTGTGTGCGTGCCTCTATGTGTGTGTGTGTGTGTGTGTGTGTGTGTGTGTGTGTGTGTACAGGTTCATACTCCTTAAAAGACTGTGTGGAGGAAGTTGATATAAGGATAATAAAAAGCACCTAAGTAGCTTTTCCTTGACATCTAGGTTCAAAGATCCACCTAAATTGAGAATTTTGTAATTTGATCACTGTAAATACACAGACGTGTCCTTCACAAGAAGCCTAGTGTAAAGCACCCACTGTCCATTTGCTTCTCCACTGGGCCATCTATCTGTCCCCAGCTCCAGGACATCTGGTGCCTGTGGCTGATCCATTAGCAGCCTTGCCTGGCCCCAGAGAAGAGCAATCCAGGACACCATGAAATATTAAGCAGTCTTGACAGCAGAGAGCTTCCTTTAACTGGATTCTGTTAGGGTTGTGGGTTGGGTTACAGATGAGAGGCCTGACGAGCCAAGGCTTGGAAGTCAAAGGGCTAGCGCAGGGTTGACCACCACGGTGGGGATGCACACAGAGAAGCAGGCAGCAGCTTAAGGTTCTCTCCAGTGAAAGAGATGTAGAGTTGGGGAGCTCATAAGTCCTGCAGACCCCTAATGGAGAGGCCAGGCCTTGTGAATCTACTCCAGATCATAGAAAATCTCAGTCCTGAGTCAGATCTGGGCTCCAGTCCAGCCTGGCCAATTTATAGTTCCTATAATGAATTACTACAGTATGCTAAGACTCAGTTTCTCAGACAGCAAGTTGGGGAGAATCCACCCCACCTTCCAAGAACGCCATGAGACTTAACTGTTGTAAGGTGTTTGGAGGCATGTGGCAGGCATTCACGTCTATTATGTGTGTTCCCTCCTTCCATGTAATCAGGGGCTTCTTACTGTGTTAGAAGGTACAGCCAGGCATGGCCTGGTAGGTGGAAATGACTGTGTTCAAGGTCACCTGCACCGGAACCAAATCCATTTGCACTAGTCCCGTTTTAGTGCAAAGCAGGGTACTGTCTGACTAGACCTTTGACTTGGCAGTGAACTTTTAACTCCCATGGGTGCACAAGGGGTCTTTCAGCCTCAGTGTGAAAATAACCAATGTATTTGGAGGCCCCTCCCCACCACGGTGCCAAATCCACCTACATGCATGGACTTCCTCTCGTGGAATCTGGAGCATCAGATCATACTAAGTGTGTTATATGAAAAGAGTCAGAATAAGAGCTAATGCTTAGAACTGTGGGTAGGGTACTGTGTTAAGTGCTCCATCCACATTGCTTTTCTCAAGGACAAAACGGCCCACAGCATTCTGGCAACCAGAAAGAGCATATCTGCTAAGCGCTGATGGTCCTCACTGGCTTTATAGGCAGAGCAACCCTGACTTCAGGTTCACAGCTATAAAATAAATTGTTTCAACGGGACTGGGGAAAACTGGTCGGGGAGTACATGAGAGTGCTTTTAAGTCACAATAATGAAAATGATTTTTCCTGTAGGAATGCCAACACTGAAAGTGTTTTTATAGCTGGGCGTTCAGGACCATAAAATCCAAATTCTCCCAGCTCTCTCAGTGTTACATCACATTGCACCTTCCTTATCACCACCAGCTCTGACACTGGAGAAACATGCTATGTGTCCTCTTTTCCTCCTGTCAGCTTTCCTAGCATACTGTGATAAAGTCTCTCCGGTGAGGCATATGTTCACCGCAGCAAAGTCTTCCAATCTGTTGCTCTTGTGGTTTGGTGAGAGGGAGGGGGACCGTATAAAGCCAGTTGTAAAGTGTTTGTATAATGGACATCAGAATGCAGGAGAAGAGGAGCTTAGAGTTAAGTGGCAATGGTCTCTCTGAGCAACCTGGCAGCCACTGCCAAAGAAAAACTCTGAAGTCAGCAAACCCTCTGGGCACTAGTCCCGTTTTAGTGCAAAGCAGGGTACTGTCTGACTAGACTTCTGACTTGGCGGTGAACTTTTAACTCCCATGGGTGCACAAGGGGTCTTTCAGCCTCAGTGTGAAAATAACCAATGTGTTTGAAGGCCCCTCCCCACCACGGTGCCAAATCCACCTGCATGCATGGACTTCCTCTCATGGAATCTGGATGATTCCATCTCCATTTAAGAGCCCAGGGAAAGGAGGTGAGAGCCTTCCCAAACTCACACAGCAGGAAGCAGTGGAGCTGAGATCTCAGAGCAGGATTGAAGCCCAGCACACACTCCACTCTACCACACAGCCTGCTGGCTCCTGCCACATACCGAGAGTTAGTAAAGATACTAGGATATAGCTGTAATTAAGAGGGATAGACCTGAACCCCAAGGGATTCACTTTGAGACAGAGACTAAGAAAGCAAGCGAGCAGGTTCTGCTGGAGATGAGCCTTGTGGTAAAAATATTCAGGCTCCATCAGACAGAAGAGATGAAAAGATGAAGTGACTAACAGGGAAAGTTCCTCTGAGGTGGTGATAGTACCTGAAAACTGTGTGACACGTAGGAGTCAGCCACGGCAAAGAAAACAAGCGCAAAACCCAAAGGTTAGACCTCGCTCACCCTGGGACAGTAGAAACAGGAGCAGCATGGCCAGAGGTCATGAAGGAATACCAGAAGGGCTTAGCATAATGATGGACAGACGTGGACCACAGGTCTTGAGGACAGAGCAGTGAGACTGAACATTTGAAAACAGTGTGTATATGTCTGCATGCATGTGCATCTGTGTGGGTGTACGTGCTGTGCGTGTTGAAGTGGAACATGGAGAAGGTTACATGGAGATCAGGGAAGCAAAGTGATACTGTTCTAGACACCAAGGCATGCCTGGATGAGATCTGTTGTACTGAGATGGGGGAAGATGGGGGATCCATTCGAAACAAAGTCATCTGGATTTGAAGGCTTGAGAATGAGCAGCAAGGGACTCAGAATGATTGCCTTGAGCACAACAACTGCCTTGAGTTAGGTACAGGGCTGTCCTTCTGAGGCTGTTGTAGCAGGATGTGGGAGCATGGAAGAGCCCTGTTTCAAGGCAGGCATACCCCGCCTCTGCCCACATAGTAGGCAAGACACCCTCGGATAACACTCCTCTCTGCCCAGCGTCTTCCTGGAACACCAGCCAGCCAGGCCCTGCAGCAGCCAGGACACTGCGCTCTCTAGATTGGGTTCCTGGAAAAACTGTTCCATTATTGATAAGGAGCCCTCCTGACATCATGACAATATGAAGAGGCGTTTCCTTGCTGCCCTGCAGATCTGGGTTCTCTGGCTCAGCAGCTGGAGTGTGGGGGAGGCTGGGGAAGGGACAGTACAACCATGACATATAGCCAGAGGAAAACACCACAGAGGAACATGGCATTGTAACGACGCACACTTGCTGAACACTTGTTTCACATCTCCTTCCAAGGGACCACAGTCATCTAAGAACTCTAAGAAAAAGGTCCAAGTTCTCCCCCACCTCACAGAGGAGAACACTGAGGCAAAGAGAGGTTAGGCAAGTTGCTCCAGGCTACCCAACCTGCAACGGGAAGAGGCAGGTTTAAGCTCTCCCCATCTGGCTCCAGTTTGCAGCACCCACTCTGCTGAATAGTAGTACCAGGTGTTGGGGCTCAAGTCAGGAGTTGGGTCAGGAGCAAAAGACACTCTCTGCCCTTCCTTACTAAATGAATTCACTCCTAACTAATGAATTAGTTAGAGCTGGGTGGTACTCAGTGGTAGAGCCTTAACATGGCACGGGCAAAGCCCGGGTTCCATTCCAATCCCACATAAGTGTGAACTAGTGAGATGAGGTGATATGGGAAACACTAAGGCTGCCAGGCTTCGATATTAAGGGCTTAACTGTTTGCTCCAATCCTCTGAGTAAGGAATCTTGCCCTAAACCTGCAGCTAGGAAGCAGTAGTGCTGGGATGGGGACATGAGTCCTAACTCCACTGCACATACTCACGGATGCATATTGTATATAAAATGTCCAAGTTCACGGCACAGAATAGTAGTGTCTCAGTGAAGAGCACACACTGCTCCCACCCTCACAACAGCCAATAGAAAAAGTCACGCCGTGAGTAAGCGTCTCATCCTCTGACCTTGGGTGAGTGACTTTCTTCTTGCAACCTCACAAGAGAGGAAACGAGACCCTAGATCCGTTCCTTTAATCTTCTACCAGCTTGCTGCTTGGAAAGACTTGATTGTTTCTTCATAGTTGGCTGGATTCCACACTTTCCAATCCTCTCTTCTCTGCATGTCCTTCCCCGATCCGTCTACTGACTTTGGCTGAGCACCTGCTGGCCTGTGGGAGGCTGCAGAAAGATCTTTAGAGAAGAGAGGCAGGCCCACTCTCAAGCCAGCCCCCTTTGCTATCTCTGTGGCCTGGGGCAAGTTCTCTCACCCCTCTCTGCTCACTTATGGTCTACACCATCTAAACTGTCCCAGAGAAGAAGCAGTCACAGCTCTGAACATGTATGATATGCGGCTTTCTCCTCAGCTAGCTCAGGAAATACATGGTGGACTTTGAGAGCCTGGAAGGGTCCAAAGAAGGATTCCATGCAGACCTGCCTTTAACTTGCCTCCTGCCTAGAAAGGAAGATAAGGGGCAGCCTGGGACAAGGGTCACATAAAAGTGCAGGGAGACTGTCCTAGAGCCTAGCAGGAAAAAGAAACACTTGTCATGGTAGGTTATACAGAGCAGCCTAGAAGTAGCTTTTCCCTCCCTGTCTCCCTGCTCCAATCCTGCACCACCTACCAAAGGTTAGGAAAACATTTTTTCTAGATCAGGTCCAAACCTTCTCTGAATCCTTAGTAAAACAGGGCAGAAGACAATGAGTCTAGGGTTGGTCCCATCTGATGACAAGAGCCAGACATGCAGGTACGCCCTGTGGATCACCGCTGTAACACCCCCAAACCTCTGGCCCATTGTCTCCCAAACACAACTAACAATATTCCCCACCTTCAGAGTTGAAGAAACTATACGCAAGTACGGGGCATGTGGATTGTGTACAATAAGGATCAACTTTTAATATTTATTCTCTCTTTAAAAATTGTTAAGTTTATTATTAGTGGGGGGGGGCGTGCAGTACAGGTATGTGCATGCCACTGCTCCTGTGTGGAAGTCAGAGAATAATTGTTGGGAGTTGGCTCTTCCTCTAGGGATCCGACTAAGGTCGTCAGGCTTACACGACAAGCACTTTTACCTGCTCAGCCGTCTTACCTACCCTGTTCCCCCCCCTTCCCTCTCCGTGTGTGTGTGTGTGTGTGTGTGTGTGTGTGTGTGTGTGTGTGTGAGATTCTTCTAAGACAGGTGGATGTTACTGGCCAATATGTTGGCTGCTCCATTTCAGTACACTGACACGGGAGGCAGTTGACAATTATATTTCAACCGTTCCCCGAAGAAACTGCCAGCAGTGTGTGTGTTCTGCATAAATGGGAGAAAGCCAACCATGACAGCGCCAGGCTCCTTGCATCTAATGTAGAGCCAGCGTCCACCTTGACGCTGATCTCAAGCTCATGCTGCATAATGGGTTCTGTTGGGCGGACACTATCAATGCCCTTGTTGGCAGCACACATCAGAGGGGACAGCAGTTTGGGCATCAAAGACACTGAGACAGAGGAATAAGTGCTAGTGTTCTGCAGCAGGGGATGGCTGCACCTCACAATGATCCATTATCTGGTGTATGAATAACTAGTGGAGAGGAGCTCAAAGGCTCCAAACAAAATAATGATGGGAAAGGAAACAGGAACTCCTTGATTTGGCCAGGCCGCATTGTATACATGTATCGAAATATCACGCCACAGCCCACAGTCAAGTCTAACTATGCTAACGGAAATTATTTCAACTGCTCTTTAAAAAGTAGGCCTACAACTGCCAGCCGGCCAGCACACTCAATGATGGGCTCAGAGATGCACAAAGCATACATGCACAGAGGCTCTGGGGGCTCATTCATGCTGTCAGCCCATGCATATGCATGAAGTAACTGTTCAGTGACCAATCCAGAGACAGCTTCTGAGCAGAAAAGGACCTAACATTTGAGCAGGGAAGCGACCAGAAAACTTATTAAAACCACGTTCTGCCTCTTTTGTCTCTTAGAAGCTTGGTTCCTTTATTCGTAAAAGTGAAGGTGATAAAACTAGAGTGATTGGGAATATTAAATTAGAATACTGAAGTGAGAATGGCCTGAGACAATGCTTGAGAAGTAGTAAGGGCTTAATAAATGCCACCTAATTGGGAATCTGAGGACCACAGAGACATACAAACTTAACAAATACTTATTGGTATTCTACAATATGTCAGCCTTGTGCCAGGTTCTGGGCATATGGAGACAAATAAAACATGTCATTGTGTGTGTGTGTGTGGCGGGCGGGGGGGGGTTTCACAGTTTAACTGGACACACTCATCCCTCTCTATGATTCCTGAATCAATGGATTCAACCCAATGTCAAGAATATATGAAAAAAAAGCATCATTACCAAACATGTATAGACTCTTTCCTATTTTTATTTCCTAAATAATACAGTGCAATCACGATATATGCAGTATTTACATTACATTAGGTACTGTAGGGAATCTAGAAGTGACTTAACATACATGGGAAGATATATGAGGCTATATGTAGTACTGCATATACATATACATGGACTAGAGCATGTACAGATCTTGGTATGGAGGGCTCAGCACATGTCAACAACTCTCCCAAAGATACTAAAGAATGTCACATTTTATTTGTGCATATGAAATGAACATAAGTGAAGACAAGGCAGTTGTGAGGGACATGAAAGAGCTGGCAATCCTCTTAGCTGGCAATCTTGCATTGAAGAGCATGGCCATAGAGAAAGCTTGGGATCAAGACACAATTCACTTTGAGTGGGTTAACATGTAGAGGGACAGAAGACAATGTCAGACATCCAAGTTTGCCAGAAAAATATAGGCATGCCTTGGCCATCTTTCCACACAATCCAAAAAACATACCATTATCACTGGGGTTCCAAACTTATGTTTTACCTGGAAAATTTTCAGTCTCAAAGTAACAACAGCTTTCCTGGGCACCAGTGGTCCCGAGAGCTTCCCCTGCTTGTCTAGACCCTTACAACCTCTACTCTCTGTCCTCCTGCTCTGTGCCTCTGGGAAGCTGTTCCTTCTCCTGTAGGTCCTGATGAGGAAACAGGTAAGTTTGAGGAGATGGGGATGGTGGCTGGGGTATTTACACCTTATCTTCTCTCTTAAAAGGCCACAGTGTGCTGTGTGAGATCCTCTGCCAAAAGTCATACTTCCTGCCAGGTGGCTGCCTCCAGGATGCTCTCTATCCCTCTGCCCAAAGGCCCAGGGGAGGTGACAACACAGGGCTATTACCAGCCCCAGGGAATTGTCCTCTGACTCATGGGTGCCCCTCACCTTTGTAAATAGCTCCTTTATTAAACTCTCCTCACATCTTGCTTCGTTTGAATGGTACCATCTGTTTCCTCCGGGCCGCTGGCTGACACCTCTGGGTACCCAGCCTACAGGCTGCTGTGCTTTGTACATGTGTTTTCTGGACCAGTGAAAAAGAAGGCTGGAAATTTGGCCACCACAAGATTGTCCTTCCAAATCTTCTTCACACCCTGTTTGCCTGTTCAGCTGGGGCCAACCGTGGGAGCTGCTTTTTGTCCCAGTTCTTAGGAAAAGCTTTCTCCGGTCTGTTCTGGGACCAAGAACCTCGGAGGTATGTGTAGGGACAGAATTCACATGGGCCATGGAAACTATACACCTATCACACATGGTGTTTCTCAGGACTCCACAGAATCCTCTGTGCTAAAGCTCCCAGTGGAACACCCAGCACACAGTAAGGAGTTTGGGCCCTTTCTGGTTCCGTGATTGGTGTGGACGTCAGTTCCAGTGACTCCATGGATATTGCTCTAAATGCCTGCTCTGCTCTGTAGCCGCCTTGTTGTTTCTACATCTGCAATGTGTAGAAATGTAATTCGCATTTTTAAAATCTCCTACTAGTGCCAAGGTCCTCACACCATAGAGAAGACAGTGGCCATTGGCATAGTAAGCAGTCTGATTAGCCACTCGCTAACTTAAAGTTTGAACCAGTTTCTTGCCGGTTAATGCCTCAGTTTTCTCATGTGTAAATTGCATATATTACCTGCCCTTAGACTTGCCAAGATGAATCAGTGAGCAAAGCATGTGAAACACCTATGCACATGCATTATGATTACACCCATTATCCTAGCTGACCCTTAGGTCAGTCCTAGACCACATGAGATTGTCACAACTTTGCAAGTCTTCCTGACTGTGAAGCTTGGTCTCTTTCTATGGCCATGAGGCTATGCTGTGTGACAGAATTCAAGCATCAGAGTGAAATAAATCCACTAGCAATGGCTGCTGTGACCTGGATCATTACTGTGCACCAGGAACCTCAATAATGGCACTTCATATGTGGTATCCTGATTTCAGGTCAAAAACGATACCTATTTTCAACCCTATTTTCCATGAGAACCTGGGCACCCAAGGCTTGAGTTACACGCATAAGGGCATGCATAGAAAGGCCTCCAGGGGGACTGAAGGCTAGTTTCCTGACTCAGACTTCCATGCTCTTGACTACCAGGAAAAGACAGAAGCCACCTGGCTCTCCACTTCACGGATCCCCTGAATCCTTGTCTGCAATGTAAACAGTTTCCTACCATAAACCAGGCTGGCTCTCTGCTGTGACAGTGAGAAGCACAGCTTAGTTTAGTGCTGAGGCTGGCAAATGCAGCATCTGATGTAATCTACTCCATTATGGAATGTGCAGTGGCTCACATTAAAACAAAAGATGGAGAAATAGTAGGAAGACAGGGGTGCCTGGAGCTTTGGCAGCTGAAAAATGGCACTTGACATCACCAAAGCTGATCACAGCAGTCACCAAATAGGAAGCCTGAGAGGACCCAGGCCATCAGGATTGCAGCCACAGAGCATGAAAGGGCACTGACAAGGTCCCTTCAGGCTCCCACAGTCAGCCCAGCTGATGCCTCAGGGGACATCAGTGCAGTCCCCCTTTTCTATGCGTTCTGTTATCCCTACCTCTGTCTGGGCTTGTAGCATGCAGCAGAACTGGGGACATTCTCCTTTTCTCTTCAGGAAGCTTACTCACTATCCTAGTTTTCTTTCTGACAAAAAGCAACTCAGCAGGAGGAAGGATTAATCGGGCTTACACTTCCAGGTCATAGTCCATCACTGAAGGAAGTCAGGGCAGAAGACATGGAAGAACACTACTTGCTGGCTCGCTCACCAGCTGGCTTATGCTTAGCTAGACTTCTAACAGCCAGGACCACTTGCCCAGGGAATGGCACCCTCCACAGTGACCTGGGTCCATCTACAACCATTACCTATTTAGACAATCTTTTACAGACATGCCTAAAGACCAACTTGATAAGGAAAACTGCTTGATTGAAAGTCCCTTCTTGGGTGATTCTAGGCTGTGTCAAGTTGACATTTAATGCTAAGTAGGACTCTTGGATGAGGAGGGTGAAAAGTAATGGGGAAAAATGTGATGTGACTTAATCAGTTACAACAAGGTTGGAATAAGGAACAATGGTGGGTCAAACCTGGTATAAAAGATACTGAAATGAGGCTAATAAAGTAGGGCCCTTCCCGTGACAGAACACCAATAGGACCTTGAGGCAAGCAGCTACCATGATAGAGGGGCTAAAGCTTTGCTAGAACCAGCTCAACTATGCACTGGAACCTTCTGGTCCAGGGGACTTCCAGGATATGCAATCTGGATTCCACATCTGGCTCACCCCGAGGAACTGGCCTTTAGCCAGGGTCACATGACTCCCCCAAGTGATGATAGGATCAGGAAAAGAAATCAGCTGATTCAAGATAGACCAATCATAATCTCACTGGAAGTTAGAGCCCAAAAGAACCAGGATTTTTCCCTATTTTTTTCCTTTAAAAGTTTACACATGCGGGGGCCGGGCTGTGGTGGCACACGCCTTTAATCCCAGCACTCGGGAGGCAGAGCCAGGCGGATCTCTGTGAGTTCGAGGCCAGCCTGGGCTACCAAGTGAGTTCCAGGAGAGGCGCAAAGCTACACAGAGAAACCCTGTCTCGAAAAAAAAAAAAAAAGTTTACACATGCTTTGTACACTACTATAGCCCATGCCCAAAATAAGACCTGACACTAGCAGGTGCTATGTATTTGTTTTGGGCCCAAGTTGGCCAATTAGTCTCCCTAGAGAGAGCTGAAGTTCCTTTAACCCAGGAGCTGGGGCACCTATGCTGTGGAAAATGGATGGGGATGGGCAGAGGGACAAGGAGGGGGATGAATAAGGAGAGGGATGGAGGATATGACAAGCTTCCAAACCACTTTTCAATATTCTTATGATAACGTTCTTTCTCCTTCAGCTAGCTTCTAAGTCATTGCAATCACAGGAGCAATGTTTTCCTGAAAACCTTCCTCGAAGGGACTGAAGAGAATCCTGTGAACTCTACAAGTATTTTTAGCTGAGTGAACTTGGAGGCCCTAGGGGCAACTTTAGTGTATCCCCAGATACCTTGTCTGACCTGCTTCCAGGGGCAGAAGCGAGAGGGTAGCATGCCCCAGCTCCAGGGCCTGACAGCCTGCCTCCAATCCTGGTCCATCCCAGTCACCCTGCAGCGAGAGCCAGCTGATGGCAACTGCTCCTTCCTAACAAAGAGAGGCTGTCACTGAACTCTGCTCCACGACTGATTTTGAAAATACAAAGCACTTTGGACACGCCGATACTGGTTAACGTGAAGACACTGGACGAACCGGACTTCTTTTGGCTCCCACTTCCCATTGAAGGTACTCATGATGTGCCATGTCTCTTGCTCCTCAAGGAGAATACAGACATTTCCATGCACTCTCTGATCTTGGTTAGGTAATAACAATAATAAAAGGTCTGTGGTCACTTTAAGTCAGAGACAGCGCCTCAGTTCATCATGTAGCTCCTACTTGGGTCGCTGCCAGCAAGAACCTGTGGATCTGGCATTTCTGCTCTTCCACTAGCTTGGGGACTTATTTCTGGTCCCTCCAGGAATCACGTGAGGATAAGGAAGGAAGTTGGGGGGGGGATGGAAAAGCTCTTAATTGGTTGGTACTGTCAAAGGTTGGCTTTGTCCTCTCAGAGGCCAGCAGGTACTTTCAGTTGACATTCTCTTCCCTGGATGATCTACAGGGTTTATGGAGGCAGCCTGCCCTGGCCACCTGGGACACCAGCTCTGTAAATGTAGGCAGGCTTCTCATTTGACCAGCTCTTTTCATGCCCTAACATGCCTCTCCACTCAGGTACTTCCCCTAGACAAGGTACCTTCCTCCTAGAACCGAGGCCAGCATGCCTATTGCTGCTCTAAATACATGTTCTGGCCCCTGTCCCTGCTTTACCTGCCTCTGACCTGAGAATGTGGGTCATGCCCCTACTTCTACGCTGCCATCAGCCACTGTAGCTTCCATAAACAGGAAAAAAAAAACCCCTCAACTCCACCTCATGCTGCAGCTGCAGCCACAAAGCTATCCGAGAGCCTCCATGGACCAGGGCTGAGAACAAAAGAACATGCTCCTTCCTACAGCGGTCTTCACATACTCATCCCTAATCATTAACACTCCAGTTCTTATACTCAGACAAGAAGAAGCTTTGAGAAGTGTGTCACGGGTTTTTGTACTATACTTTTGAAAGTTCTGTACTCGGCTGGCCTTTCTCCTCTAACCTGTGGAGTGTAGCAGCTGTTAGAACCTGGTGCCTCTGTGGAAGCTTTCACTGAAAACTCTTCTTACATTCTTTTTTAAATGTGTGGCAGGCATGAAGCCCCAGGTTCAATCCCCAACATTAAAAATAAGAAAAACATCAGCATGCACAGCTAAGCTGGAAAGCTGAGGCAGGAGGACAACTTTATAACAGTGTTGAAGGCTGACCTGGGCAACAGAGTAAAACCTTGCTGCAAATCTATATAAAACGTTCAGAATATGTAAAGCTGAGCACCTGTCCTCACAGTCACTCTGCTGAGCTAAGGAGGGTGAGACTGTGGTCCAGCTCACCTGCGAACACACAGCTGGGAACTTGGGTCACATTTGTACCTACATCTGCCTGGCTACTTTCCATTGCTGCATATGGCCCCTCGATGAGGACAGACAGGGCCCTGCAGCCTTGCTTTGTGGGGTCTGGCATGTGGCCCCTGGCCTTGGATGGGCCCAGGGGCTCCAGTGAGTCAGAGGGTGTCCCAGAGGCCTGCTTGGAAAGACAAGTGAGACACAGAGGGAATGGAGTGTATGGAGGAGGCAGCTTGCGCCCGACTGGAGCCGGAGCCAGAGAACTGGCAGAGGAAAGCATTTCTTCCTTTGCCACACAGTCCCTTCTCAGCCATCCACACTGGCACACACTTGCAGGGCTACCAAGGCTCAATAATGAAACTCACACGAGGAAAGAGCAAGAGTTTGGCGCTCCCCCGTTTTCTGAACCCTAACCCCACATAATACAGAATACTTACACGCAATGCTCATGTGTTCGCATTTTCATAGGGAAGGCTGAGATGATAGCTTGCTAGCCTAGGACCACTTCTGCAGTGGGTAAAAGCACACCAGCTCCTTCCTTCTCCTCCCTGCCAGGTCACCAATACCTTCTAGTATCCATTCCTGGGCTAGCTAGCTACAGCACCATGAGGTAACCAACCTCCTCCCACTTATTCAGAGGCTCCAATTCCAGTGAGAAAAGCTAACGTGCAAATCCAGGCTAATAGAGCAAGGACGCATATGGTCTAGAGTCACATATTGACACCACAGTCATCCAAGGGACCACAAAGATCTTGTAAGGCTAATAGAGTGCTTGAAAGGATTCTTGTTGTCTAGTAATATCACGGGTCACATGTAGTGGACCTAGTGTGTGTGTCTGTGGTGCTGCAGGCATAAACAGATGCACTTTCAGGAACATCAGTGGGTAGTGCATTTGGTTACAGACAGTCCATAATTCCTGGTTGCATACTGGTTTATGTATTCACTGTACTATTCATTTGTCATTATTTTAGAGTGTGTTCTACTGCTTATAAAACAAGTCTTTGCTATAAAATTGGGCTGCTACCGCAGCAGCCACCCTATACCATATTTGTCTCAAGGCATCAAAAGACCACTCCAAGAACTTGACCTAGACCTACAGACACATTTCCCAGAATATCCTGCATCTCTGCTGTGGGGACAGAGTGGAGAGGAGCCAGATGAGCTCTGAGGTGATCTTGCAGATGTTTCATGACTGGTACTGACTGACCAGGCTAAAGACTGCCTGTCCATCTAAATGGATTCTAGCTCAATGTTGACAGAAGCAGTTTCATGGAAGACTGATACTCGTGCTCAGCCATGACTCATGTCCTCATTCAGCAGACACACTGAACAGGAGCTGCCCTTGCTAGGGAACCTGCAAAGGCAGAGAAGGAGAGGATGTCTACTAGGGAAATACTCAAGACCTCTTTGTTTTTAATCGCTTACAGCTGGATGCAGTCAGTAGTAGATGTCAGTTGAATTTACAAAAGAATACGAAACAAGTGAATGAAAGAAGTGGGGGAAGTGAATAGAGCCACAGTGGAGAAGGCTGAGGAGCAACAATAATGCAATAAAACAGCGTCAGTCGACTTCAGTGTTATTCCATCCTGCCTGCCATAGCAATGGCCAAGATGAGAGATATGAAGCTATAGGAATGCCTAGAATAGTCACTGATACATATTCTTCCAAAGGAATTTGTCTCACCCAGAGAAAATGACATCAGCTTGTACAGCCAGGCCTTTGTGGCCCCAAATCTCTTCTCTTAGGCCATATTCCCAGAGTGTAGTAGGGCAACTCAACTTAGGTGAATTGGGCACAGAAAGAAAGCTGTAAGGACATAGTTTGGTTTATGTGTGTATAATTTGCAAATAGCATCCTAGATGCAAATCTACTACTTCACTTAGGGTCCAAAAAAAACAATAATGAATTTGAGCCAGTTGTGGGAATCAAACAAGCCTATGCCATGCAAACTCAATACAAAAGATAGGACCCTTTGGGAGGTGTAGCAAGAGTTTTTCTCGGATTTTCTTAGACTGCCAGCCCACAAATAATGACATGGAGACTTATTATTAATTATGAAAGCTTGGCCTTTAGCTTAGGCTTGTTTCCAACCAGCTCTTATAACTTAATTAACCTATATTTTTTATTCTACATTCTGCTAGGTGGCTTGTTATATCATCTCCATACTACACATCCTGCTTCCCCTGTGTATCACTGGCAAATCCGCCTTTTTTCTTCCCAGAGTCTTCTCTCTGCCCAGAAGTCCCATCTACTCTCTCCTGTCTAGCTATTGGCCATTCGGCACTTTGTTACACCAACCACAGTGACACATCTTCGCACAGTGTAAACAAATATTCTGGAACAGAGAGACAACTTTGATAATATACAAAACAGTCCAAGCTATTTATGGAAGGTCACAGACCTGGTAAGGTGCAACCAGCTTGCCTGTAGCCTCCCAGTTGAGGGGTGGCCAGTTGGTCCATAAGCCAAAGGATCTTGGCAGCAATCTTGGTGCATTGGTGTCCTGGGGTCTTCTGATTCTCAGTGGCCAAAAACATCCAAATTTTATCTAAAATCTAATCTTTTTATTTCCAGCCCTGAGAACACAATAAAACTTAATAAACTGCTTCCTAGTTTTGTAGATGCTACTCACAGGCTCTCCACCATCCTGGTATTTCTATAATTAGCCTTCAGATCCCCAAAATGAAGGCTCTACAACAGCCTGGCTCTGAGGGTGGGACCTTCACCCTGACAGTCTGCACTTTGCAGCTCCGCCAAACAGAGTAGCCATTGCTGTGTGTGTCTCTCCTAAGACCACCAGCCCCACATGGCACCCAAATAACATTCAAATATTACCTTGTACAGAAAACAAAAAATGAAAGCAAACTGAGCTGCTAGCTACTTCATGTGTTTCTCTCAAACACATTTTATTAATATTTTCCTTCAAATGGCTGATCTGCTGAGGAATTGTAGAAAACCAGATTTGTATGCATTCATTAAGCCTCTATCTTTGAAGCATATTCTCGTACTAATTATTTTTTAACTAATTGGCATGCTTCATTCATAAATCAAGATTTATCAGTATAATACATGAAAGGAGAGAACATATTACTATTTTAACTTAGTTAATATGCAAACATTGTACTGTATATGTAATGACCTGCTTTTGTTAAGTAGCAGTAGCTGGAAAGAGCAGAGGCAGTTAGTGAGGGCACTGGCTTCCAGTCCCAGCAGCTCAGCACCAGACATTTAGTTTGCACCCTGACCTTTCAGGGCACAATGCACTCCTTCAAAAGCTAAAGCCTCCTGCTACTTCTGCACATGGAACCAGTTACACCTGCTCTGTTGGTGGGAGGTGTGGGGAGAGGTGGCAGTGAGGAAGGGTCTCCTCCCTCCCCTTTCTCTTTCTCTCTCCTTCCCATCCCCTACCTCCAGATACTGGCAAGAATAAAGCCCAAGGGAATGCAGCTCACTGGCAGAGCGCATGCTTAGCATGGATGCTGTTCTCAGCATCAAAAATGAGGGAGAAAGGGGCTGGAGAACTTATTTAAGAGCACACTCTCCTCTTGCAGAGGACAAGAGTTCCATCCCCAGCATCCACATCTGGTGGCCCACTCTCATCTGAAACTCCAGCCATAGGAGTTTATGACACCTCTGCCTTCATGGGTATCTGCACTCACATGCACATACCTATACACACACACACACACACACACACACACACACACACACACACACACATACACAAAAAAAAAAAAAAAAACAACAAAAACTAAAAATAAAATAAAGCAGGACGTGGTAGCCCAAGGCTTTAATCCCAGCTCTCGGGAGGGAGAGGCAGGTGGATCTGAGTTTGAGGACAGCCAGGGCTACAAAGAGAAACCTTGTCTTGAGAAAAAAAATTAAATAAATTAAAAAATATATATCTCCATTAATAAGGGATTCTACACTAATCTCCTGATTCTTCCCATCCTGTTGTGCCTGGTCATCACCAGAGTCCATCTGCTATGCAATAATTCCCTTGTTCTAAAATCCTCCCATAGGATTTCCTTCACATATGTCTCTTCTCACAAGTCTGACTGAAGCCATCACTCTGGGTTATCCAGTCTATAAGGAGTCTGGATTATCTCTCCAGGCCCTCTGCACACAATGTCTAGCTTAGAATTGGAGCCAAGCCAAGAGAACTGCTTTGGCCTCACCTAGAAGTGCATCATGGGGAGTGGTGGCTAGTAGAGATCACTGGTGGCCTTTCTGTGACACACTGGAACAAGGCCCAGTCACTTTCTTTCTGTCCAGCCCTGGAGCCAGACTGCTGAGGTCTCCACCCTGGGGACATCCTGATGTGGCACATTCTAGAGAGGCTTTGCTTTTGTGTTTGAAAAGAGGACATCTCCTCTTTTAAAATTTTTCACTGAAGAAGCTCTTTTTAGATTTTGGAATGCATGCTCATTGGAGAGAGACAGAAAGGGTAGAAACCTATCTTTTGTTTGTTTGTTTGTTTTGGTTTGGTTTGGTTTTGGTTTTTCGAGACAGGGTTTCTCTGTGTAGTTTAGGTGTCTGTCCTGGATCTCGCTCTGTAGACCAGGCTGGCCTCAAACTCACAGAGATCTGCCTGGCTCTGCCTCCCGAGTGCTGGGATTAAAGGCATATGCCACCACTGCCCAGAGAAACCTATCTTCTTAAAGTCTGGGGAAAAACATGGCTGGGCATGGTGGCACACACCCTTAATCAATCCCAGCACGGGGAGGCAGAGGTAGGCGGGGTCTCCGATTTCAAGGCCTGATCGCCACAGTGAGTTTTGGAACAGCCAGAGCTATGTAGAGAGAACCTGTCTCAAAAAAACCAATAATGAATAAGTGAGTAAGTAAGTCTGTAATTCCACAACCAGGAGCCAGTCAGCATGCACACTCACCTTCAGAGTAGCTGTTTCCTGTCCCCTGTGCTGTGGCAGAACAGGTCTGCTCAGCAGGAGGGGAAGCCTGGGCTTCCTCCATCTCTGAGCTAAGAAGGTTTTAGGTGAGTATGCATCACAGTCAGAGTCATGAGATAAACTTCAAGACTATGTCTGTGACTGTGATAGACTCCAGAACACCCCTCTACATTGTACAGTTACACTTAAGAGGTCATGTCAAAGTCTAAGTAAATACAGGGCCTGCTCAAATGGCTCTCCTTGGCACCCCACCACCCCAGCCCTATACATGGACTGTTGTGTGTATCTCACATCTGAGAGCACACTGTCTTCATATTTTTATATGTTTTAATTTTATTTTGTGAACCAATTCACAATTCAGTAAAAATTCTTCTATAGCAAGAGTTTAATAGCTACCCAGCAATCCACTATATCAACTTACCATTTAAGCTCTCATCCATGATTAGACAGTTTAGATGATTCTGTCCCCCTCTGTCACTGTAAATAATACTGCTTTGAACATCTTCTTGTGAATATCACTGTAAATAAATAGGGCTATCTTGTTTGGATAGATTCCTAAAAGGAAAAATTACTGGGCCATGGAGTAGGATCATTTTCTAAGTATCATGTTTCATGCTGTTCAATTTGCTTCCAAAGAGATGGTACTGAGCAATCATGGAGATTAAGGTATTTTCATTATTTTAACTAATCTTTAATTACACAAGTGATTCATGGAATACAATCTCCTTGCAAAAATATTTTAAAAGACTTAAGTCTCTTTTAGCGGCTTCTTCCAATGTCTGAAGCCTTTAGGGCTTAACAGTTTTCCATAACAAAAGACCTCTAGTGATGTACTGGCTCCATTATCCGTGTTTGAACTAATCAAAAATACAGCTCTGTAACTACAGCCATTCAGCATTTCTGTACAGGGACAGCCTCCTCAAGGGTAGCCTTCGCACAGGTGGACTCCACAAGAGGAGCATGTACATCATGTGTCGTGGTTCATGCCTTGAGCTGTGGACGAGGAGGTTTTTGCAAGGATATGAATATAGCCGATTCCTTTCCATACTTTTCCACGGGACAGACATCAGTCTCCTCAGCCATTCCCTACATGTACAGATTTGAAGCATCCTGGTCCAGTTTTCACAAACTGCTACCAACAATACCCTTTGACAGAACTGTTTTCGTTTTCTTTTCTCTGCTTGAAACTAAGCAGTAGGATTTCGGATTCATTCATGGGATAGGCACGCTTTCAATTTTAATAGATTTTGTCAGATTGTACGGGGTATTTAAAACTACTTTTATTGACGATTTAGGTGTAATTATCAAGGCTGTAACTGAAGTGTTCTGTTCTATAGGTTGCCACCTAAAGGTCTCTTCACACTTATTCAGCAGCTTTCCATCCCTATCTGCCCAGTCCCACTGTGGTCCCTGACCTGTGATGTGCAGCGAATGAATATGGGTTAGGTGCTCTTCATCCTCTTGGGGCCCCCCTGGTCATCTGAATCCTTTCAGCATCTGCCAAAGCCCTGCTCATCTTTCCAGACAGCACTCAAATGTCCATTCTTGGAAGCCTTCCTTGCAGATGAGGCTGAGAGGAAGGCAGTTAAGCTTCAGTGTCCCTGTGGCACCTGTATTCATGGGCCCTTCTTGCTCACTGCAACTTGGAATGTGGTTAACTCTATCTTAATAGTTATCTGGAGAGTTTGGGCTTTAATGGTGCATCACAATTGAGAGTCACCTTAAAAACGTGGATCACTGAAAAGGACAAGAATGTCTGTATGTGTTGAGAGGAAGGAACCAAGCACATATTGCTGTCTTCACAAGCAACACAAAAGGACCATAAAAGTTAAATAGCCGATGGCTGACTCTCAATGGTGATAATGAGTTCAACAGAAATGATGAAAAATTGGTAAGTAAGTCAGGATCTCCCACTTGCATACAAAAATTGACCAACATTCATCCCTTTGGAAAGCATCTATAACATTCTTAGTTCACCATTCCTTCAAGAAATCTAGAAGATTTTAATATGATTTATCTTTTAAAGTACACCACAGAAAATAAGACAGAAACCTGGTTAGTGCTCGGAATATGGAGAACTCATTGTCCTAAATTCCTAGCAAGGGTGTCAACTCTGAAAAGAAATGGATGAGGAAAAGAGACTAGGATTAAATAGAGCAAACATAACCGAAGTTGCCACTGTGGAGCTGGGGTGCTATGTAGGCTGCTTAGATTTGCATTTCTAAGCATCCCAGTTTATTTTGCCATGTGCATACTTTTAAATCAGAGAAATAGAAATGGCCAAAACATTTTTCAGACATTAATCGGGTTTCTAAGAAGAAAAAGTTAGATACTGTTACATGTATATGTATATAAGAGGAGAAAATTATTCCTCAATAACTTACTCCCCAAGTACTCTCTCAGATGAGATAGTCACCCATTGAGTACAGGGCAGAGGGTACGGTGGTAAACAAGTCGGGTACAGTTCCTACTGTCACAAGCTTCCAGTGCAGTGAGAGCCAGCAGTTCAAATGCCAGACAGGGTGGAGAGCAATGGGAAAGAAGGGACACCCACCAGCAGGGCAGCTCACCAGCTGCGAACATCTGAACGTTTGGGGAAAGAGGCTAATGGGAGCCCATCTCATGTGTTTAAACAGTTATCCCAATATGCAAAAGTACTACATCCAAGAAGCCTCCAAACATCAAAATCCATGGGTGGTCAAGTTCTTTATGTAAAATGGCATGGTATTTGCATGTAACCTACTCTATGGTGTGTTTCGTCACCTCTAAAGTATTAACACAATATAAATTCTGTGTAGTCTGACAAATATAATCCAGACAGTACTGCATGAAAA
Organism: Peromyscus californicus insignis; assembly: GCF_007827085.1. Classification (NCBI taxonomy): domain Eukaryota; kingdom Metazoa; phylum Chordata; class Mammalia; order Rodentia; family Cricetidae; genus Peromyscus; species Peromyscus californicus. The sequence continues at coordinate 90,086,529 of NW_026294551.1, read as the reverse complement.
TCTATCCATGTTCAGTGCAGTTATAGCTTTTTGTAAATATTTTTGACCAGCATTGATTGAACCCACAGATAAGGAAGGCAGTCAGCTTCTGTGTATCATGTGGGAGATCTCAGTAGAAGGAAATTAAGTATTTTATTTATATGCTGTTTGACCACTGTCTAATTTTGAAAATGGTATTCTTCAATTTTTCACAATATGTGTAAGCCTGTAAGTAAATGATAGCAGGGCTCCATGCCTGAATATTTGCTCAAACTTCATGCATCCTTTGCTGCCCAGTAGGAATTCCATGTAATTGGAATTTGATGTGTCCCCAGGAGCCATCAAGGAGGGGTCTGACATATGGATCTGCATGCTTTCTTCTCTGATGCTAACTTTGACCACGGTCTCCTTCCTCCTTCCCTGACCTGCCATCTTAACCTGGGCACATGGCTCTCACTACATCACAAATACACTGCTGTCATTATCTCTAGCCCACAGCTGTCACTTCAGAATTATCAGCATGTCTCCAGGTCCTACTAAAGAGCCTGTCAGATGGAGACACCTGGTAGATTTTGTTTGTCTTGAGGCGTAGTCATTGGTGTTTGGCATTCTCTAGTGACATGTATGTCCCCAATCAAAAAGTTAATAATAATCATGGTTGGTACACTGTTATAGCCTACAAGCTACCCTAAGAGCTTAGCATGTCTCACCTCATTTAACCCTCCAGAAAACCTCTTGAGCATCCATGTCATTGTTTTCCAGGTGTAGAAACTGAGGTCAAAGAGACAAAAGGACAGTCACAGAAGTCACTCAGCTGGTGATAGAGATGGGACTTGAACCATTACCCTATTAAAACATCTGTTTTCTTACCCAATAACCTAGTGCTTCCTGAAATGCCCCAGTCAGACACTTCACAAGGGACAGTCTCTTGCTTTGATTACAATATCTGTTGGACTCAATATGCATTTATTTCTGCATGTATTAGAAAACATGATAGATAATATATATGGTATGGCATGGCATATTGATCTTTTAAAATTAGTATCAGTGACACAAATTTTTCCTTTAGCTTATTTACTTATGTCTAAAACTTATGTTCACTTGAAAATAATGTTGAATAAGAGGCAGTAGAGTGATATAATGTAAATTATGAATCTGCCTATTTTAAAAGGAGAACTGGAAATAAACTGCCTCAAAACAACCCATATAGATTTAAAAGAAACACACACATGCATGCACATACATGCACACACACACACACACACACACACACACACACACACACACACACACACACCAGGAAACTAAATTTTAAATTCTCACCATTTATAGGATATAGAATGTCACCTAAGATTTAAACTGTATCTCAGATGTTGTCAAATGAGACTCCATATAGTCCCTAAATTTCTGCATTTGAAGAATGTTTCTTCCTTTTTTTCTCTCTATCTTTGGAGCTTAAATAGCTGAACAGATTAAAAATTGCCTCTAAATAAAAAATGAGCTAGGGACCCTGAGCTCTCCTCTGTTTCATTTCAACTCTGAGCAAATGGTGAATTACTACACCTCTGGACATGGTGGTTTCTAACTACCAAGCTGCCAGCAGCACCGAGTGTGGCCATAATGCTACCTATTTCCCTTGCTAAAATATTTATGCACTTATTAGACTTTACATAGGCTGCTGAATGTGAAGGTACTCCTGTGGGGGCTGGGTCATTTCAAGAAGCCCATTACTGAGACTCAACTCCACTACATTAGAGACCAGAGCATCCACTTATAGGTGATATTGCTCATTAATATTAGACAATTTCTGTCTCTGAGCTTGTTTTGAGGCAGTGATAACATTATGTGCAAGTATGCATGTGTGTAGATGTGCATTGGCTGGTGGTTTCTAAGCAATCCACTTCATTAAGAAGCAGTTTAACATGGAGGGTGTATCAATAAAGACCAGCTTAATGCAGCAGCAGCATTGCACCTAAAACGATCCAGCCAAGTGAAGCAATTATTATGTATAATGCGTTTTACACAAGGTTGAGATGGCTTACTGTTTATAAAATAACTCTCCGGGATTTATAATGACTGATCTGCTGTGAGATCCACAGCAGAGCAGAAGTTTTATGTGAATAGGAACTTCACATATGCCTCTAGGACACTGCCGTATCTCCCCTCCCCACAAAAACACGCTCAACAATAAAATGAGGAGTACTGCTTGTAAAACACTTCAATTTTTTTCTGTTTTCTTTCCTTCTTTCTAAATTCAACCTAATATGTATTACTTTGGAATTATGATTTGTATAGAAGGAAAAAAAAAAACACCTTAATTCCAAAAATACTCATTAAAGGCCTACAATGGGTTGATACAAAGAGGAGAGAGTCCCTGAGCTTGAGAGGCAGCTAGAGCTGGTGGGAGGTAAACAGCTGATTACACAGCAGTAGACAATGTGCTGAATGTATATGCTGACCTCAGAGGAGGAACCATCTCTGCTGGTGGCCAAAAAAGGGCACTTGGGAAAGGACCCTTTACGAGAAGACTCTTGGCAAACGGGCACAGATGCAAAGCTGTACCGTGATGGGGGTGGGCACGGGACATCTGTTCTCTCAGGACTCTTCCTCTGTCTGCAGAAGCTTACTGTTTCAGGTGGATTCTCCAGTTTAAGGGAAAGTGGGTCCAGATCCAGGCATAGGACTCAGCTCCCACCAAAAAAGCCTAACCATGAGTTGTTACAGGTGTGGTGGGTCTCTGGAAAAGACCCTCCAGCATGAGGAGAAATTAGACTCTTTGCAGCCCTGTTTCTTATTGCTGAAAGGCACTGCATGACTTCTGGGCCTGGGGACTGAGATCAACATTTTAAGATCTCAAAGAAAGCCAAGAACATCCAGAGATGCCATCTGGAACCCTGATATCACTGTCCAGCCAACATCAGCAAATACTCACATTGCCTTTAGGTGTCACAGAAATCTCTTCAAATGGTGTTGAGTGCTATTATCCACATGTTTTGTTATTTGTAGCAAATGACACTTATGGCTGAGTGTTCAGTTTGTGGAGATAAGTTTTGTAGGGTGCTGGGCAAGAGAGGGTCAGGTGGCAAGCACCAAGTTGATGGGCCCTTTTGCCTTGTCCTAAGAGTTTGGCATTGGCTTTCAAACAATGCAAGACTTTCTACTGGAGTATGTGAGGTAACTGTGGTAGCATAGATAAGGCAAGGCATTGAATCACCCAAGGAGAAACTTAGTTCTTCACTATTCTTTTCCAGTACTTCCCATTACAGAAAATATTTTTTTCACAGTTTAGACTAGAAAGTCTTAAAACTCTTTCCCACCTTATTAATTCTTGCTCCAAACAGAAGATCTCAAACTCATGGCCTTTGACATGCATACAGGATCCAGGACAAAGTCAATACCATTCTTTTGTTTCCATTGTTATCATTTTGAGAATCACCTTTTGGCTATAATAAGTGATACTAAGCAATGTTTCTTTGAACATATTTGTTGTTGTTTTGAAATAACCTAAGTAACAGAAAAATATCAAGTAAGGCAAATGGTGATTCCAGAATGAAAACCACCGAGGTTTGATCAGAGTTGAGCACATATGAAAGTTGCTGAAAACGTTTCAATCATGGAGTAATATAATTAGACTCCCCATAAAGATTTTGTGAGCAAAGCTAGGCATTAAGCCTGACAACTGCTTTGGCAAAGTAAAAAAATAAACAAACAAACAAGGTGAGACATGATCAAACTTGAACCAAAGGAGAGAGAAGAATATCAAGTGCTGTGGGATGTTCTGTATGCTGCGAATGTGTTGCTCTGATTGGTTGATGAAATAAAATGCTGATTGGCCAGTAGCCAGGCAGGAAGTATAGGCGGGATAAGCAGAGAAGGAGAATTCTGGGAGAGGAAGGCTGAGTCAGTAGATGCCAGCAAGCTGTCCAGGGAGCAGCATGTAAGGGCACACAGGTAAAGCCATGGAACATGTGGTGACATATAGATTAACAGAAAAGGGCTGAATTTAAGTGTAAAAGCTAGCCAATAGTTAGCTTGAACTAATGGCTGAACAGTTTTAATTAATATAAGCTTCTGAGTGATTATTTTACAAGTGGCCACAGGACTGCAGGGGCTTGGCAAGACCCAGAGAAAACTTCCAGCTACAGTCAAGGAAAAGAAAAGAACAAAAACCCAAGGACAGAGCAGGCAGAGCTTGAGATGACTTCTAAGGTTGGCTCAGGTGAATCATACCGTGAAGCGAGCTAGAGAAAATGTGCTGTGGAATGTTGTTCTGTATGCTGTGAATGTGTGTTGCTCTGATTGGTTGATAAATAAAATGCTGATTGGCCAGTAGCCAGGCAGGAAGTAGAGGCAGAATAAGTAGATAAGGAGAATTCTGGGAAGAGGAAGGACAGAGTCAGGAGTCACCAGCCAGACACAGAGGAAGCAAGATGACAAGGCACCAAGAACTGAGAAAAGGCACCAAGTCACATGGCTAAATATAGATAAGAATTATGGGTTAATTTAAATGTAAGAGTTAGTCAGTAATAAGCCTGAGCTAATGGCTGAGCAGTTATAATTGATATAAGCCTCTGTGTGCTTACTTGGGAGACGTGAGTGGGAGAGATTTGTTCCGACTGCCAGCCGGCTGGGACACAGGAAAACTACAAAAATGGGAGGAACTGGAGTAGAAGTGAAGGAGAGTGGTGTGTAATTGGCTGCATGAGTCCACTGTCTGTGTTAAACCCAGAAAAGAACATCTCCAAAACTCCAGTTCTCAAGGTGTTTTAATGAAATTAGCAATGTCAGCATCCCCTGGAAACTCACTGGAACGGCCACAGCTTGGCTCTCTCACATCTTCCAGCAACAAGTGTCCATGGACTGAAACTTCTGCAACCGTAAGCCCAAATAACCCTTTTCTCCTGATAACACGTGATTTGGCATGGATTTTGTTACACTAATGGGAAACTAACAACACCCATTGAATCAGAAAGTGTAGTCTAGCAGTTCTCTGGGTGGTTCCAATGCATGCTAAAACCTGAGGGCTACAGGGCTTGGGAGAGAGTGTGTACTGAAGACACTTGTGCAAAACTATCTGTATTCTTTTACACAAGCCCTTTTGTAAGGCTTTAGTTTCCTCAACTCTGAATGAGTGGCTATCGGACTGCTAGCAAGTTACTAAATCTTGCTGCTTCTGAGAGTCCAACCCTCAAATACCCACCTTACTTTAATAACAGAGCCTGAGTATTTTTTTAAAGATTTATTTATTTATTTATTTGTTTGTTTGGGTACTTTGTCAGCATGTACATCTGCACACCAGAAGAGGGCATCACAGGCAGTTGTGAGTTGCCATGTGGGTGCTGGGAATGAGCCATCTCCCCTGCCCCCAGAGTCTGACTTTTAACAGAGTACCTGGGAACACCAACGAAGACCATGCTTTCTGACTCTGTAGTAGGCGTGGCCATGTGGCCTATTGTGGCCAATGGGAGAGTGGACATAATGCCTGCGTCTTCTGAAAAGTCTCCTGGAGGAGAAGACTTAGGTCTCTCTTCATCCTTTTCTCTGTCCTCCAGTCTGGAACACTGTCACACATCTTGGCTCTAAGGGGAAGGCACATTTTGAGGACAGAAGAGCAATGAAATGGGAAACTTGGCTTCCTGATGAGCTCTGAAAACCATTCACTGCACCAACTCTGTTTCAGTTCCCACACTAGTCTATGTAAGAAAAGGGCAGTATTGTTTTAGCAATTCTTAGTTTGGTTTCTCCATGCTCTTACATCATCACAAAGAAGTCTCTTCTATCTTGCAATGTTATAAGAAGATGCTATGAAGAAAATGCAAGATAAGCCAGCCTTTAATTCCAGCACTTTGGAGGCAGAGGCAGGCAGATCTCTATGAATCCAAGGCCAGCCTGGTCTACAGAGTGAGTTCCAGGACAGCGGGGCTATACAGAAAAACCCTGACTCAAAAACAAACAACAAAAAGCAAGACCCTCTGTATCTTGGGACCCAGCCTGGGAATCTGTATTTGATGAGTTCCCATGGGCTAATGTTTGTTAGTAACATATGCTCAAAGAAGAAGAGAGCAAGAAATTCAGACACGAAAGAAAAGGATCATTTTTAGTCACCCTTTCCCATAGATAGATGGTACTTTTTTTTTTTTTAAAGAAAACAAAATTCAGAATCAACATTCTCTTTGCAATATAAATTCTGGTCATGAGGAAATCATTAGACCAATATACCAGTATTTGTGAGTTTCTGGACAAAGTGTAATACCTGACTCCCGGTTCTCTGTCCTCTAGACCCTACAGCTTGCCAGCATGTTCTAAAAAGCTGTTGTTTTTCCTGGCAGTGCAGGTAAAATTCTACAGCCTAGCTATGGGGTATGAGAGGGCAGCTACTTGGCAGGACAGTCATGGTTTTGATGCAAGAAGCAAAGTGTGTCTATTCAAAGCAATAAGTTAGATCTGCAGCCTGTCCACATAGGGAGCTGGAGCCCTGAGAGAATCCAAGTGTGGTAGTTTGTATGTAATTGGCCCCCATAATCTCATAGGGAGTGGCACTATTAGGAGGTGTGGCTTTGTTGGAGTGGGTATGGCCTTGTTGGAGGAAGTGTGTCACTATGGGTGTGGCCTTTGAGGTTTCCTATGCTCAGGATATGTCCAGTGTCTCAGTCAACTTCCTGTTGCCAGCAAGATGTAGGATTCTCAGTTACTATCCCAGCACCACATCTACCTGCATGCTGCCATGCTCCCTGCCATGATGATAATGGACTGAACCTCTGAAACTGTAAGCAAGCCACCCCAATTAAATGTTTTCATTTATAAGAGTTGCCATGGTCATGGTGTCTCTTCATAGCAATAAAAACCCTAAGACACCAAGTTATCCTGTGTGATGCATATCACAGTTTGTAAAGAGCAATTCCTGCTCTCGTTTACCTATGTCTTACAGGATCAGACATTTCAAGGGAAACATGTCCACATGCTGGGCCTCATCTTTTCAAACCAGTTGTTTAGTAAGGATGCATTGGACTGGCTGTTCCCTCCCAAACTATTTGTAAACTAGTACTCTGTGTTAGCATGCTATGGGAAGGTGGGAGGAAAATTCATAGACTTGCACACGTTGCAGAACACAAAGCAAGAGAAGTAAAAACAACTGAGCAATTAGTCATTAAAAATGATATGTTCTAAGTAAATGCACACCGTTTTCCAGCACTGACTCTCAGTGAAGAGCAGAAGCGGAATTTGAGAAAGATCTGTTCTGGGATAGGTTCCATCTCTGTCCAGCTCACCTTATGGCAGCAAGCTGCAGGCACTCCCGGAAATGACATAGAAATGAGGCTATTCCAAGAGTTATCCCATCCTCCATTCTTTCTTTGCTTTCACAGAAGTTGCTTTAACTCTTATAATTTTTATATTCATTAAAAAGTGTATTTTGGCATTTTATTAGAAAGCTCATTAATGTTGCTAGCCAAGTAGCTATTGAGTATTAATTTCCTGTGTGGTCAGACTATATACCTGTCTAGACTTATCTTCTTACTAAAACCAATAATAAGGACACCGAGTCCTTCAACTCAATTAGAAATCTCCTGGGCTGCTAAGTCTAAAAGGATCAACTGTTTTAAATATTTCTGAATGTGTGAATATGAGCTAATGCCATTTATGGTAGCTTCTTCTGTAGGGGTGCCATATTTTATAATGTGTCCCAGTGTTTTACAGAAAGGAAAGGTACCAAGGCCCATGTATTGTACAACTCTATGGGTTTCATTCATATACTGGTTTATGGTACCTTATGGAATTGCATTGGACACAATCTAAGTAGCCTTGGGTGGAGTCTATGATTGCTAAAGTCATTAGATAGGCCTCTAGATAGCTTGGGTGTGAGCTATTTGGAAATGGCTGGCAGTGTATGTTTCAAGAGCAGCAGTGAGGACATTAGAGCTCCAGGGGGCCAGTGTTCACCCTGTGTGATTGTGATTATGGGCTGAGATTTATGTCATCTGCCAAGATGTGGAAGAAAGAGGCTGGTGAAGCAGACATTAACACTGCTTCCTGGAAAGCTCCAGGTTTGGGGTGTGTCTGGTCTCAAGACCCAGGGAGGGCTGGTCAGCGGCTAGCAGGGTATAGGCATTTCCTAGCCTATAGCTTCTGTGAGGGTGCGTCTGTATACTAGACAGGAAGGGAGCTTTGTAAAATTTATTTTTGAACCTGGTAACACCTTAATGTTTGGGCAAAGTAAGCTTTTCCTGCAACTTGCAAGCTTCCTGGTGAGCACATTCATGGGAAGGACTCCTACCATCAGCAGAGTGCTCCAGCCAGCTCTTATCTGCAACTGTAGATCCCTTTAAAGATCCTAAATGGAGCTGCGGAATTGTTGTCATAGTTACCAAAGGACAGTTTCTGAGCTACAGTGTTTTCAAGAGGGTAGTTTCGGATTGAATATCCTGGGTTTCTGAGTATGCAACTGACTTAAAACAATGGTTTCCCCCTTCCTTCTCTCTTCCTCACAGGTCATGGACACTGACCACCAGTGATCATCCTAGTCTCAGCCCAGACCAAACCTTAAATGATCAGACTGATCTAAAGGTGGAAGCACTGACTATCGAGCTTGACATGACTCCTCCTGCAAACCAAGAGAGGTTCTTAGACACTTGGTTCATGCAACTTCTAGGCAAAAGATGCAGCTTCAGTGACTCTCTGGATTCAGTATGCTAATATGGAACCAACATCTTGAACACTGCATATGGGCACAACATTTACACAGACCTCATGTAATTCACTAACCTGGCAAGGGGTTGGAGAATACTGTCCACATTTTATCTATGGAGAAGGAAGGACCTGTGGTGGTGATGCCTAAGGCTGCACATGGAGTAAGTAGCAGAAATGGGATTCAAACTCAAGGCTATTAGGTTCTGAGGGCAGAAGAACTGATAGCTCCAAGAGACCCATAACCATCTACTGGACACAGAACATCCATCTATTCATTAAGTAAACATGTCCTGAGTCTGCTCTCAGCCAGATCCTCTACTGGTCACTGGCAACATATAAAGACACAGTCTCTGCCCTTATGAAACTAACCTACTGACAGCTAGAAGAACTTTAAAAAGAGGAATCTAAAAGACTCTAGTGAAGAGAAGTTAAGGAAATCATTCTGGAAGAAATAGTACTTGGCTGAGCCCGTTCAGTCTCAAGGTGTGAGTATAGGGGTGGGGGCAGAAGACAGGAACAATAGAGTAAGATCCAGAAATACCCATGCTCAAAGAACTCCCAGAACTGCAGAGGTAATGATGATACATAAACAAGGAAGGAGAATAAAATCCCTGAATGAGGGTCCACATAGGCAAGCCATATAAAAGTGTTGGAGAATTGAGAGACTAGATGCAGAAGGTAGGGTCAGGAAGAGCAGCTAAAGAAAGAGTGGAATAAAAGATAAAGATGATGATGATGATGATGATGATGATGATGATTCCTCTTCTTTGAGACAGGATCTCACTATGTAACCCTGGCTGGCCTGGAACTCACACAAACCCACTGCCTTTGCCTCCTGGGTGATGGGATTAAAGGCATGTGCCACCACACTGGGTCAATTATCACTTTAATTTTTTTTTTTTACTTTGTTAGAATTACTTAGGGCTCTACCCTAGTTTCACTTTTTCTTCAGTTTTCATTTCCCAATGAAAGAAAAGCATCTATTCAACACACATCTAAAGCTTATGGAGTGCGTGACAGTAGGACTATACAAAGACAGTGACGCGAGGTCCCTGCGTAGACAGCAAACAACCAATATGGCGGAACCTTGAGATGTGAGCTCCAAACCAAACAGCATAAGGAACTAAATTATTAATTCAGATTTGAAAATAGGAGCTGTCAGGAAAGATTTCCTTTTTGCTGGTTTATCCATTTATGTTTCCATTCAAGATTCATTCCCTGGTGCTTCCCATCTACACTGTCAACTCTTTAGAGCAGTGGTTCTCGACCCTCCTAATGCTGCGACCCTTTAACACAGTTGCTCATGTTGTGGCGACCCCCAGACATAAAATTATTTTCGTTGCTACTTCATAACTGTAACTTTACTAACTGTAATGTAAATATCTGTGTTTTCTGATAGTCTTAGGCGACCCCTGTGAAAGGGTTATTCAAACCTCACCAAAGAGGTCGTGACCCACAGATTGAAAACTGCTCATTTAGAGCAAGCACCAGTCCAGAGACATAAGCCTCCAATGCATTATACAAGCTCGAGCTGAAGCCATGTACAAGTGCAAGGTCGTGTACGTCTGTAAATGAAAATTCAGAAGGTAGAGTAGGTAGTTTAGGGGCTGACTCCTCAAAAGAAATAAAGGGTTTGCCAAGTGGAGACGATAAGGGCATGAAAGAAGGCATTAGAGATTACTGCCATAGGACAAGAAGGCTTGAACTACAGGTAACAGACAGCCATTAAAAAAAAGATATAAGTAGAACAGGACCGTGACTGGATTTTCGTTTTAACAAACAACCTTACGTTATGCTTGGAAGGTGGGATAGAAAGCCCAGAGTTAGTGGCTCAGCCGTGGACGCCTTACAGCATCTGCATCGCAAAGGAAGGGTGGGAGAGTAGGCGGTGGGGGTGGAGGAATGGAGGCTGAAGGGAATCCCTTCGGAGATGCACATTCTGGATAAGGACTACGCAGTTCTAGGCACAGCACAGCTGCCGGGAAAACCCTCCTCCCCTTCCCTCCCTCTGGGGAGGAGCTCCGGCCAGAGCACGTGATGCCTGGGGCACCCACCTTTACTCAGGGCAGGCCTCTCGTTTATTCTCGGTGTCATGGGTTGCCACTTCGACCCCCAACAATTCAGCTCAGTGTTTCAGTGTGCAAGGAGCCCGTTCTCTTCCGAACATCTCTCTATGGGTTTCTTGGGAAGCCTACTTTGGGAACATAAACCTCGAAGGAGTCTTTGCCCACAAAAAAGATGGCGGTACACTGCTTTCGCTGCGTGCGCGGACCCGGCTCCGGCGCCCGCCCCGCTGGGCGAGGCGCAGGCGGAAGGGGCGGCTCTGAGATGACCGGAGACCTTCCTGGGCGGGTCTCTGAGCTCTGGAGGCGTGGCCTGATCGGAATCGTAGCTTCGGATTGGTCTTTCGGAGGCTAGGCGGGGCCTCCGCAGCACCCTGCCCCTCCCTCCTCGAACCGGAAGTGTCTCTCGGTCTTTCCAGCTGGTTGTCATTTCACTCGGCTCGGTCCTGAGGAGAAGGACTCAGCCGCGGCTGCGGGACCCGGGCACCGGAGGCAGTGGCGGCGGCGGCGGCGGCGGCGACAGCAGAGGAAGACGAGGAGGAAGAAGCAAAGAAAAAGAAGAGCCGGGGGGAGTCCCCAACGACGACAGCTGGGACTGCGGGACCGGGGGAAAGTGGCGGCGGCGGCGGCGGCGGCGGCCCAGCAACCGTGAGGAGAAACAAAAGCCTTCTAAATTATAGTTTCAAAGCAGTCTAGGGGGAAAGAGAGCGCGAGCCCAGGGGAAGGCCTTGCTCCTTTAGAGTAACTACGGTAGCGGGGTTTTCCTTTTTGTCCATCCCCCTCCCCCCCACCTCATCCCCCCCTCCCCCCGGCGGAGAATCGAACTGAGAGAACTGAACAAACCGCCCCTGGGTCCCATGAGGGAAAAAAATCCCGGAGCCGCAGAGAGGGGAAGAGGCAGAAACCGCAGGACCTTCCAGGTCGCCCCCTTGCTCCCCGCACCCCCGGGCCGCCAGCTCGCCCTTGTCCAGTCTCGCTAATCCCTCCGGATCGCGACACCCCCCAGAGGGAGAAACGGGTGTTTCCAACCCCTTTCATGGGGGAGAGGAGGCCGAGGGGAGCCCAAGAACAGCAAACGCAGCAAGATCTGCACCCGGAGCCCCAGGAACAGTCCCAGAGGCCCACACTGCACCCTACAAAAGAACAGAAACAGGACCAGGAACAGCAGAAACCTCCCTGCAATCATCTTTCCTTTAGTCAAGGCTGATTTCCTCTTTGGCAACCAGAAATTCACCTCCCGCCCCAGATAATCTAATATAATCTATCTATATATAAATATATAATATATAATGTTCTTAAATTATTCCTGATTTTTTTAACCAAGCTGCCAAGAAAAGAACGTATTCTCCCCTTAATCCTATTCTAATTTTTATGTGAATCTAAACTGCTGAGGAAGACCATATGTGATTGTTAAATTTTATATATATATATTTTTACTCTGCACAATGCTTATTCTTCTATATCCATAGATGCTTGAGAAGCTGTGTTTATGTCATTCATGTACATTTTCCTTTGGAAAAAGAAAGCGCCTATTTTACTAACCAAAGACTTGATTTTTACCTTTTTCCTTTTTTATTCCCGCCTAGAAATAAGCCTAATTGGATTCATATCAATATTTTAAGAGATTTTTTTTTTTTAGTTGTTTTCCTTCCAGAGAGACCAGAATTCCAAATCAGAGATACTTAGGGTGTTAAGCTGTGATCTTTGAGTTAGCTATAAATAAGATACTTCAAGCAAACAAACAAATTTGAGATACGGCGGGGAAAGACTCAAGACATTAGATTGTCTTTTTTTTATTGTGAGATTCTGATCCTAAAAATAATAAATGGGGGATTACGGGTTTGGAGTGCTAGTGCAAAGCAATACTGGGAATAAATCTGCTTTTCCAGTCCGATTCCATCCACATCTGCAGCCTCCACACCATCACCAAAATGCCACCCCCAACCCTGCTGCTTTTATAAATAATAACACAGCTGCCAATGGCAGCAGTGCAGGGTCAGCTTGGCTCTTTCCTGCTCCAGCTACCCATAACATTCAGGATGAGATCTTGGGGTCAGAAAAAGGAAAAAGTCAACAGCAGGAACAACAAGACCCTTTAGAAAAGCAACAACTCTCCCCGAGTCCAGGTCAGGAAGCTGGAATACTGCCTGAAACTGAAAAGGCAAAAGCTGAAGAAAATACAGGGGACAATTCTTCAGAAAACAGCAATGGCAAAGAAAAAATACGCATTGAATCACCAGTGTTGACAGGGTTTGATTATCAAGAAGCCACGGGCCTCGGTACTTCCACCCAACCCTTGACATCTAGTGCATCGTCCCTTACTGGTTTCAGTAACTGGTCAGCAGCGATAGCACCTTCTTCCTCCACGATAATCAATGAAGATGCAAGTTTCTTTCACCAGGGTGGGGTCCCTGGCGCTTCAGCTAATAATGGTGCTCTGTTGTTTCAAAATTTCCCCCATCATGTGAGCCCTGGCTTTGGTGGTAGCTTCTCCCCTCAGATCGGGCCTCTCTCCCAGCACCATCCTCATCACCCCCATTTCCAGCATCATCACAGCCAGCATCAGCAGCAAAGGAGGTCTCCTGCCAGTCCCCACCCCCCACCCTTCACACATAGAAATGCTGCTTTTAACCAGCTGCCTCATTTGGCGAATAATCTTAACAAACCTCCTTCTCCATGGAGCAGCTACCAGAGTCCCTCTCCAACCCCCTCTTCTTCCTGGAGCCCAGGAGGTGGCGGATATGGTGGCTGGGGAGCTTCTCAAGGCCGAGATCACCGCAGAGGGCTGAATGGTGGAATAACACCCCTGAACTCCATCTCACCTTTAAAGAAAAATTTTGCAAGCAATCATATTCAGCTCCAGAAGTATGCTCGCCCTAGCTCAGCCTTTGCTCCCAAATCCTGGATGGAAGATAGCTTGAACAGGGCTGACAACATTTTTCCTTTTCCGGTAAGATGTTGTTCCATTAATAGATTAAGATGAATAAGAACGTTGTGTGATGGAGTATCTGTGGAATGAAAGAATTGGAATTGTCTGTTTTCACATTAGAGATCTTAGAAAATGAGTTGATTGCCAGTCTTTATTTTAGCAAATGAGTGTAATTGGAACAAAATAGTCACTTGTTTCTTGGGCTTTAATTTTTCCATTTATAATTACAGATATCAGGTAGTTAGTGATACCCTAATTAGTTATGATACCTTTCTTGTTTAACAAGAGAATTTTCTTCTTGCTTGAGGAAGAATGGTAATATGTAGCAGATATGTGTTTTGTTGTGGAAACTAGTGAATGTTTTCTGCCTATCTGAAGGAACTAACTAAAAATGACCTTTTTTTGACATTGTAAAGTAGGGATTCACTGAAACCAGCTAACTACTAGGTTGCAGTTTTCCTCCTGGTTATATTTAGACATGAACCTTGTAGTCTGAGCAGTCTGAACTGATGGATTCAGCAATTCCTCTTAAATCTCTCTACAAACTCTGACCTTTCTTGTATTAGTAAGGACTACTACTTAGGGAGAAACAGTAGATGATTTTTTTTGTCATGTTTAAAATCATTATTACTATTGCAGTTCTGGGTGTAGAACTCAGGGCCTTCTAAATGCTAACCATTTCTTTTTGAAAACCATGAAGATGTTGATTTCAGAATGCTGTGCCTTTTTTTTTTTTTTTTTTTTTTTGGTATGTGATGCCCTTCACCCACTTGTTTATTTTCCATTGTTAACACTAGGGGTGTAGATAATTAAACCATTCCTAAAAATAGATCCAGGCAAAGATCACTTGTCTTTGTTGCTACTAGTATATCCTTTATCTGGTAGGAGTCACATTGTTTGATGTTTTTGAACTAATGAACAGCCAGTTTATATCACAGAAATAAAGTAAAGGGAATTTCAGATTAGCTGAACATCACTTGCAACACTCACTTCATATGCTATAGAGTATGATCATTACTGTGTCCTTAGAAAATTTATAGAAAGGAATAAGGTACACTGAACAAGTCCTCACAACAAACCCACAAGGTGAGTTCTATAATTATCCCATTTACAGATAAGGAAACTAAACATGGGATTAAAATTATTTGTACATGAATGTAACACATGTGTTACAGCAAAAGGGTTATTTTAGATACAGTTCTGCAGGGACTAAAGCATATTATAAAATAGTGTTCCTGTTTAAGGGAAGTGAAAGTTTGCTAAAAGAGCTCCATGTCAGTCCAAGGAATTAAATAAATATCTCTTCACTCCTTAAGGATACAGGTGCAAGGCGTCTTAAAATATTTGGTCAAATTTAGTGTTTAATTTTTTTATTTTTAAGAGTTTTTTTTCTGTCAAAAAGTTGTTGGCATTTTGCTTTTAGAAAACATTATTTTTATCCAAGCTGAAGTGCAGTTGTTATGTAGTGACAGATAAATAGCTGTTCAAGACACTGACAGTGGCTTTAAAAAGTTGTTTTTAATATTCCTTGGAGCATAAATTTCAAGCAATTTAATGCAAAGGTGACTTATGAACTATTTATGTATTGCTAATTTTAAAAAACCAATACCTTGGGCTGGAGCGATGGCTCAGCAGCTAAGAGCACTGACTGCTCTTCCAGAGGACCTTGGGTTCAAATCCCAGCACCCACATGGCAGCTCACAACTGTAACTCCAAGACCCACCCTCACACAGACATCCATGCAGGCAAAACACCAATGCACATAAAATAAAAAAATAATAAAATATATATTATAAAAATAAAACAAAACTGTATCTTAGGAGGTGGAGAGATGGCTCAGCAGTTACGAGCCCTCAATTCCCAGCACCCACATGGTAGCTCACACCTGTCTGTAATCTCAGTTCCAGGGGACCTGACACCCGTGGCAAAACACCAACGCACAGAAAATAAAATAAATAAAGTTTTAAAAACACATACCTTTTAACTAGGTTGACCAGTGTGGGAATTGAATATACTTTTCTTTCTTATTTGCTACTCGTTACACTAACAGCAAATTTATGTGACCTCATGGTCACGCTCTCATTCTGAGCTTACTGACTTATGATAAAGAATTGTTTGGGGAAAATGAGAAGTTCAGGAAATAAAATATCTATAGATATGTGTCAGGTTTTCTCCCTGTGGTGCAGATAGGATGTGTTGAACATGTGGAATCCTTTGGATCAGTTTCTTTAGTGATTAAATTGATTGATTAAATGACGGACTAAGATTGATACTAAAAGCTGTTGTTAGAAACCCTTTCAGAGGGCTGGGGATTTTAGTAATAGAGCACTTGTCCGACCTGTATAAGGCTTGAATTTGATTTCCAGCACTGAATTTTTTTTCCTCTTGTTTTTTCTTGTCTGTTATGCTGAGGATAGAAAAAGGGTGGCCAGTAAACCTGGTTCAAATACAGAATGGCTGGTCGTGATGGTGCATACCTTCGATCCTAGCATTTGGGTGGCAGGCAGATCTCTGTGAGTTCAAGGCCAGCCAGGGCTACAGAGTGAGACCTTGTCTCCAAATAAAAAATTTTTTTTTCGCCGGGCGGTGGTGGCGCACGCCTTTAATCCCAGCACTCGGGAGGCAGAGCCAGGCGGATCTCTGTGAGTTCGAGGCCAGCCTGGGCTACCAAGTGAGTTCCAGGAGAGGCGCAAAGCTACACAGAGAAACCCTGTCTCGAAAAACCAAAAAAAAAATTTTTTTTCAAATATGGAAAGATTAGAAAGTGGATTGTTTTCTGCTCCCTATCTCCATCATTTTTGGTAGTGGGTTTAGTATGAGGTTATAATATTCATATGCAAACAGGATATCATTGTTATATTAAAAAGAAATTATCTGAAACTTGCCTAATATTGGGCAACATTTATTTAGTTAGAAATGAACTAGAATGTTTTTTACATTTGTTTACTGCAGGTTTGTTTTTGTTCTGTCTGTATCCAGGGTTTTTTCATTTTTATTTGTTTTGTATGTGTGCACACATGTACATGTGGGAGTCAGAAGATCACTTACAGGGGCCAGTTTTATCCCTTCCACCAAGGGGATCCAGGGATCAAACTCAGGTAGTAGCTTTTACCCAGTGTGCCATCTTGCCTGACCTCCTCCACAGTTTTTTCTTTGTCCATTTTCAACATTTTGTCCACATTTATGAGCCCTGACTATATATCCCAATAGCCCCCTAACTGATCCACCAAGGAGGTATATTTTGAGAAAAAAATTAATTAAAAATTGCTTCTGAGTTTTTACCTAGTCTAAAGCGTCATGGTATGAATTGAAAAGGCATAACTTGAATCCTGTTTTCAGACGCATTAGATTAATGTACATTTAATAATATATAAGTTGCCTTTTATGTTGTGTTTTGTATGTATTAATTCATTCAATAATCCTATGAAGTAGAAATTATTCACATGCAAGATTTGATCTTAACCATTATACTATGATACGTCTTTACAAAATCCTAATACAGATTTAAGTTGGGGGTGAGAAGAACTCCTCTCAGAAGCATGTAAGATGAAAGGGAAAAAGTTAACTATATGTAATGACCAAAAGCTGATTGTAAGTTCAATATAGTTCTTGCTACTACTCTGGAGGCTGAGGCAGGTTGGAGAGTCTAGAAGTCATGGCCAGCTTGAGCAACATGAGGCTTTCCATTAAAAAACAAAAGTTGGCTCATTGAGTTTTAAAAGTAAAAAATAATATGCCATATTTGTTTATCAACTCGAAATGTTAAACTTCATAATGTTGAGGTCGATAACTAAATTTTTTATTACATTTGTTTATTGTATTTATATGTGCATGCCAATGCCACTGTCCATGCATGGAGTTCAGAGGACTTCTCAACCCTGTAACTTTTGGTTATATTGTCCTGACTTCAAAATAAAGAGACAAGGCCCATATTCATGTGACTAAAGTATGATTTGACCCTTACATTAAGGAGAAAATAAGTCCTGTCTGTCCTGCCAGATACATCCTGGAGCTCCAATTTCCAAACCAAATAATAGATTGGGATGCCTGCCAGTAATTATATTTGAATATAGTACCTTATTGGAGTGATGCCTAGATCTGTCCTTACAGGAAAAGTAGAACAGAATTCCTTAGTCTATATATTATTACCTAAAGCTCCATTTATGATCCCATCTCCATTAGCTAAGAACCAGGAAAGTGACCACAAAGATTACCCACAATCTTGATTGGTAGAGAGAGAATTCAGGACTTTACTTAGTGCTCCATTTGCTCTTACCTTAGACACAACATCACAGGATTGTTAAGTTGTCTTAATTACACAAGTAATTCTTGTCACCATGATAACTTACTTGATGGTGTCAACTTAGTGTCCTTAAAATTTTGTATCACACTGTGTGCTTATAATCAGAAAGTAATTATAGTGCTTCGGGTGACAAGTCTTGGTGAATTAGTAAACATTATAACATGCGACCTCATTCTATTTTATCTTTTCTTAATTTGATTCTGAGAGATTTTTGCACAGGAAATCTTTTGCTTGACTTAGAAAGAAACCAATTTTGGAATTGTAAAATATGTGTTGGATAGTTCTAGCTCTGTCAGAATTGAAATACTGGAAAATATGCTGGCAAAGAGGTATAACTTCTTCCTCTTCATAGAGGGCTTCTAACTAGGTCTGTTATTTCCTAATAGAGTTGAAACTAACTGGGGTAGACCTTTTTTTTGTTGTTGGTTTTTGTTTTTGTTTTGTTTTTTGAGACAGGGTTTTTCTGTGTAGCTTTGTGCCTTTCCTGGAACTTGCTTTGTAGACCAGGTTAGCCTCGAACTCACAGAGATCCGCCTGCCTCTGCCTCCCGAGTGCTGGGATTAAAGGCCTGCGCCACCACCGCCTGGCAAATGAACAACCTTTTGTAGTTGTTGTTATTTTGTCTTTTGAGACAGAGTTTCTCTGTGTAGTTTTGTGCCTTTCCTGAAACTCACTCTAGCCCAGGCTGGCCTCGAACTCACAGAGATCCGCCTGCCTCTGCCTCCCGAGTGCTGGGATTAAAGGTGTGTGCCACCACCACCCCGGCTGGTAGACCTTTTTTTAAACCTTTCCCTCTGTGTTTCCCTCATTTTAAAAAAGATTTATTAATTCTTATTTTATGTGTCTGAGTGATTTGCCTTTATATATGTCTGTCTATATACTTCATGAGGCCTAGTACTTGCAGACCTGAAGAGGGCATTGGATCCCCTGGAAATGGAGTTATAGATGGTTGTGAGTTGCCATATAGGTGCTGGGAACAGAGCCCAGGTTCTCTGCAAGAGCCCGCAGCATAGAATTTTTAACATTATTTTGTATTGTTTTCAGGGAAGCCTTGAAATATAATCAACAAATTGCTCTGAAATCTATCAGGAAAAGCTTACTTATTGCAAGTCTAGTGAATATGGTTATTGTTAATTGAAACTAGGAAGGTGGTATTTAGTTCACTAGTGTAAGCTTGTAAGAATAATCTTTGGTGGTGCTCCCGGGAAAGAAATAGTGAAAGTACTGTTAAAATTAACTTAGGCTTATGTTTGAATTTTACAGTCTAAATTCATTTTTTCTTACGACTTTTCTGTCTTGATAGAGTGAAAATAATCTTGAAAGCCCTGTGGTGTCACATTGTTCCCAGGCTTTTGGGAGGTTGAGGCAGGAGATCACAGATTCAAGGCCAGCCTGGCACATAACCAGTCCCAGGTCACCCTGGACTATAGAGTGATACCCTATTCAAAATAAGAAAAAACTTTAGAACATGTTTTACTTTATATACTATAATGGATATATTAAATTTAGGATATATATAGTAAGCTTATATATTAAAATAACAATATATTAATAGAAACTATGTGACTTTTCATAAGAAGTTGGAAATAGCACCATAGATTTAAGTCGGATATTGTGGACTGGAGAGTTGGCTCAGTGGTTAAGAGCACTGACTGCTCTTCTAGAGGATCTGGTTCAATTCTCAGAACCCACATGACTGCTCATAATTGTCTATAACTCCAAGATCTGACACCCTCACACAGACATACATGCAGGCAAAACACGAATGCACATAAAATGAAAATAATTAAATTATTTTTTAAGTAAATTGGATATTGTGTGACTTTTTTTTTTTTTTTTTTTTTTTTTTTTTTTTTTTGGTTTTTCGAGACAGGGTTTCTCTGTGTAGCTTTGCGCCTTTCCTGGGACTCACTTGGTAGCCCAGGCTGGCCTCGAACTCACAGAGATCCGCCTGGCTCTGCCTCCCGAGTGCTGGGATTAAAGGCGTGCGCCACCACCGCCCGGCAACTTTTTAATATTATATTAACATAGATAATATTAGTATATAGTGTAATATATATTTTATAATTATTTTATTTTTGTATTTTAATTTTTAGCATAAATTTATTGAGCAATTATGTTATGAAATAGGTATAAGACTCTCACAAAAATGATTTGATAATGTATTTTATAATCTCTAACCTTTGCTCATATCTGAGTGATATTTAGCATGCATTTTTTTCTTAACATTATAAGCAAATCATAAACTAACCTATTAATTTAACTCCATTTTAATTCAGTATCTAATTGATTAAACTTTAAGGCAAACTAACAGATTCAGTTGTAGATATAACAGAAGTGATATGTAAATGTGACCATTATTAATAAAATAGAAATAGCCAAATTGGAAATTTGTGAATAAATTCTTTTTTTTTTTTTTTTTTTTCCGAGACAGGGTTTCTCTGTGTAGCTTTGCGCTTTTCCTGGAACTCGCTTTGGAGACCAGGCTGGCCTCATACTCACAGAGATCCACCTGCCTCTGCCTCCCAAGTGCTGGGATTAAAGGCGTGCGCCACCACCGCCTGGCAGTGAATAAATTCTTACATAAGCTACTTTGTACACTTACTTACACTCTGTGACAGAATGGTATCACCAAAGGCAGACTTTAAACCTCTGCATAGCAGAATTCTGGTCCTGCTTCATTTCAAAGAAAACCCGATCACTATACATTGCCCTGCCTCATGTTTATGGGCTGAATTATTAAACTTCAGCCTTAAGTTATTCAAATACTTCCCATATTGTGCTATACTGGGCTTGGACAATTTGAATTTGCACAGTATTTTTTTTTATATCCCCCAATCATTTTTCTACAACTAAAGTAAGGTATAGTTAATCCTTTGATATTATATATTTCAAAGCCATACTTGTATTTAAAATGTGATGTAACAATTTAAATAATAGTTCTTTCAGGAAGCCTACAGGGATGCATCTAGTTAGTAGGTTCATAGTGCTAGCTAGTAAAACATCTGCTGTCACTTTATTGTCCATGAGACTTCAAAAACATTTTTACCCCTAAAACAATCTTAGTTATGACAGATCAGATCTGGACTCTAAATATGGCTTTGCTGTTTATTAGTCATATAACCCAGGACAAGCATGCTACTTTTTCCTGATTATTCCCTTTTTTCTCATTTCTTTTCTCTGGCCCTTTGAAGAGTAAAATAAGAATATGTCTAATATTTGTCTTCCAGAAGATTCTGTTATTAAAAGAAAACAAGATTTTCAATAGCAATATTAGTCAGGGTCGGCAAGTTGGCTCAGCAGGTGAGACCACCTGTGGCCAAGCCTGACAACATGAGTTTAATTCCTGAGCAGCACATGGTGGAAGGAAATAGCCTACTCCTGCAGATTGTCCTCTGATCTTCATTTGTGCATGCCCACACAAGACACCCACATACACACATATACACACACTAAAATAAATGTCATTTAAATGTGGAAATCATTGCATGACTCGTATGTGATAATTGAACTTAATTTAAAGAATTTTTATAAATGAAGTATAATTTTAAAAATAAAATTTTTGAACATAAATAATAGTGGGACTCAGGCTACATAATAATCTTTATTTTCCTGAACACCAATAAATATAGTGTCTGACTGGTGATTTCCCCCTTTTTTAAATAAGGTTTTCTCCCTCATGTATTTTTTTAATTTTTTATTATGGAAAATTTTAAACATTGACTAGACAAAGTAGTCACCTGGCTTCGGCTGTCACTGGCTCCTCTCTCACCTACACCTCAGAACTCTTCTCTGCCATATATCTAGACGTGGTAGGGTTTCATTGTAAAAGTATACACTTCTCAAAGGTACAGAGTCTTTAAAGGGTACACAAAGACTCTTCCAAGTATCTTTTAAAGATACTGATGGCTCACATTTCTGTCGTCCCTGCTCAGCCTGTTTTCCCTGCTCAGCCTGGTGTTACTCCCACATACACCGGTTGCTTCACCTCTTTCTGGGCCATCAAAAAAAGCAAATAACCCAACTAAACCATCAAATCAGCTACTGCTGACTAGAAAATCCACTAGCAGAGTACAATCTTTAATCTTGGCTTTCTTCTAATTCTAGGCTGCTGTGGAATTGTGGGTATGATCTCTGGAAAGAATTAAAAAACAGGACAGGCCTGTGCTTTGGGGATTATTTTTCTGTTCATATTTTGTTTTTTAAAAGGAATTCAGAGATTGGGGGTCTTTTGGAAGCCTGTGTAGTGTATCAAACCTTATTCATTCATCTCTCTCCAATATATAGGTATTTACTGTTTTTGATGGATTGTAGGCTAGAAATATTTGACTATGGCAAGAGAAGGCCTTCTCGTGAAGAGTACAGTCTGGTAACTTTCTGTCTTCTACTTGAGAGCTGAGGAGTGTGTTCTGCCTAGGAGACTGTACAGAGAGGGATAAAGATGGGGTGACCTTGTTAGGTAGAGACTGAGCACTGACTGCTTTTTGTCATTGTTGTCAGGGTCACAAAAAAAGAGATGTTAAGAGTTATAAAACAGAAGTCTCAGCTTAGGCATAAAAAGTGTATTTTGGGTTTGCAGTCCCTCTCCTGCAGGACTGGGCCCTGAACTGGCCAAGCAGACATAGAGAAGAGGAACTCTGACAGCTATTTAGGGTCTTCGTGTGTCTGTGACCTGACTCAGTCTCTCAGGGCAGCGTTTAAATTTTGTTTACTTTCCTTAAACCAATGGCCTCTTGTGTTGAATAGCTTGTTAGATAGGAGAACATGTCCAGTGATATTTTTGGATCCAGAAGTTTTGGCTTATTATGATAACCTGAATGAAACCGGCCATGGTAAAGCACAGAAGAGCTAGGTTGTTCAGATATGCCAATAACCTGTTCTTAAAATGTGACTTTCACACTCTTTTTTCATATAGAAAAAGCCACAGAGGGAAGGCATGCAGGGATGTTCACTGGGTGCCTTCTAGCTGCCAGCCATTGTGCCTCACTGTCACATACCATGTCTCCTTTACTTCTCACCGGTTTTCTGTTGGTGTGGGTGTGTGCATATGAGTGTGCAGTGCAGTTGCCCTTGTGTACACATGCAGAAGCCAGAGGAGGACATTGGGTATCTTCAAGACAAGGTCTCTCACTGTACAAGAAGCCTCACCATTTTGGCCTGGCTTCCTGGCCAGCTAACCCCTGATATCTGACTGTCTCTACTTCACAATGCTGAAGTTACAGGCACATGAAGTTGTGCCCAGATTTTTAATTTTATTTTTTGGTGGACTTTAGATTTTATTTTTTCCTTTTATTGAAAATAGTCTTTTCTCATATAATATATCCTGATACAGTTTCCCTTCCCTCTGCTTCTCCCAGCTCCTCCCCACCTCTCCTATCTACTCCCTTTCTGTCTCTTACTAGAAAAGAACAAGCTTCTAAGAGATTACAACCTAACATGACAAAATAAAATGTAATAAGATAAAGTGAAAAACCATCATACCACATTGGACAAGGCAACCCAACAGAAGGGAAAGAGCCCTAAGAGCAGGATGTCTAGCTTTTTATGTGGGTGCTTTGAACTTGAGTCCCCATGCTTGCAGAACAAGCACCCTCACCCCAGAGCCGTCTTCTTGGCCCCTTGTCACAATTTTACAGAGATAATGTATTTCTTTTTATGTGTGTGAAATCAAGATTCAGTGACATTACAGTGCCAGGATCACTTATCCAGTAAGTAGAGATTTGGAATCAAATCTTGAATGGATTTTAACTATTTCTTTCTTCCAACAAGGTCAAAATGACTAAATAGCCAAGAAGAAGGGACTCCATTGAACTAATGGAGTCTAAATTGCCAGTTTGGTTTTTTTAATTCAAGTAAGTGGCAACAAGTTTTCTTTTTTAAAAAACAACTTTAAAGATTCTATAATACTCAAAATTCGTAAGTACACATGACATTTAGTGAAGGGGAAATAAAAGGCAATTTCCTTAAAGGCTTTCTGAAGAGATCTTCTGATTTATCAGTTCATGTGGGAACCAAATGGAGCTATGATCAGAGTGATTCAGCTATAGTTTAGAGCTCTGTTAGAATTATTTAGTAGCCTAATTAAGAACTCTTTACCTTCGTTGAAGGTGTTATGATGAGAAAGTACTGACTTAGAAGAGAGATGGCAAAGAAATGTGAGGTGCTAGTAAATGTATTTACCTTGTCCCTTCTTCACATCTGTAATTACCTCTTTGATGTCACCCCTGACACTTACCTGCATCCAGGCCATGCAGACACAACAAAGAATTTTATACCTTGCACATGTCAGTAATGAGCATTCTAGGTTATGATATGACTTACTTGAATAAATTTTTAAACTTCACCTCTGAAGCTTGACTCTACCACTTACAGTGTGACTTTACACTTTTTTTTTTCTAAAATGGAATAACAACAGTTAGTGACTTCATATGGTACTTGTAAGAAACTAATGCAGATTAATTTGTGTGAGAAATGCAGCTCAGAGCCAGGAGGAACAAGACAGCCTCTTGCTTTCCTAGTGCATGCTGTACTTGTGCTACAGGAAGCGTGCAGTCCTATCCAGAGAGATAATCAGCAGCCTGTCTGTCTGGTGCAGCATGGGAGTGCTGAGGGACTCAAGGCAAAGAAGCTTACTCTCTGCTGGAGTGTAAGGCCTTTTGGAAGTAGAGTCCTGAAGGTTAACTGTACAGTCACCTCTTTGTGATTTGTGGACACAAATAGCATTTCATCCAAGAAGAATGTTTATATTTTGGAAAATCTTGGATTAAAACTCCCATAGTTAGCATTGATTAAATATGAGCTCTCCCAGAACTTTCAAGCTTCCTATTTGTTTTGGCAGCTGACACACTGGCATAGACTTTCCTTTTGAACCAAAATATTTTCCTTTCCCTTCTTCACCAGGGAAAATTTAAGCCAGAAAGAGAAACTTCCCCAGCCTGATATGGATTAAGAGCAGGCTGAAAGTGATCATGGAAAGGGAATGAAGAAAGTAGCGAGCTGAATTTTGCCTTGGACTCTTAATGATCTGGTTGTATTGAATCAATTCTATTTTGTGTATCATGCCAGTCTGGTAGCACCCAAACACAGGGACCCAGGTTTATAAAAAGGGGCAATAAAGAGTGGTGGTAGTAGTGGTTAGCATGGGATATATTTCAGTGAGAAAATTTAGTCTGAAGATACTCTCTGAGCACAAAATGACATCCCGCACAAACTATCTAATGGGATTCTTTCTGTTGTTCTTTCTAGTGAATGTGGATATCCCCTTAAATAAGAGTGAAACATGAGGAAATTTGCCTTGAGAGTCTCTAGTCCTAGGGAATTCATAGAGGTAATAATTTCCCTCTATAAATGATTTTTAAGAAAAATCCAGAATGTTTAACAAATGGTAGGTACTGATGTTTTACACCAAGATTCAAGTATAAATCTGAGATCATACTGCTACACTTTTTATACAGGTAAACTAATGTGGACCAGGATATGCTAAATAGCTCTTTAATGATAGGACTTGATTCTTAACTCAGGAGGAATCTAACTAAAAGGAATCTAAGACTCTTACCTAAAAAGGAATGAGCATGTGCTTCACCTGTCTTTTTAAATAGAGAAGACTTATAGGACATTTGAGCAACAGTTTTGAGAGGAGACACATTATTAATATCTGAAGTCAGGTATTCTATGTTGTTGGATAAAAAAGAATGATATGCCTAAAATAACAGATTATAGATGCCAGAGATCATAGTGACAGTCTAGGTGCCAGATTCATTATTTTGTTTGCTTTTAACCACTTGCTTTCTTCAAGAACAGCTGCCCATTTGTTGAAATTGAACGATTTGTATTGCTAAGATGTATGCTGTATAGAGTTTGGAAATGTTCAGTCTGGAGAACAAGCCCCTTTCTTTATAAGGAAAGTTAAACTGTTTCTTGTAGCTCACTTAAGAGGTGGACTGTACCCATCAGGATCATAATAAGGATAATAAGATGCAAACCACACCCCCAAATAGCTAATGAAACCAATGTGTTGATTGGGATTGTTTACCATAGTAGTTCTTATGTGTAGTCCCTGACTTCATATGGAGACTTGTCAGAAATATGAATTATTACGCTCTTCCTGGACATACTGAATCTGAGGTGACTCAGTAATCTGTTCTTAAACAAGACCCCTGTGTGACTGTGAGGCATCCTCAAGTATAAGAACACTCCCATGTGATTCTGAGGCATCAAGTATAAAAAACATAGGCAATTGGACGTGGTGGCATGCACCTTTAATCCTAGCACTCAGGAGGCAGAGACAGGTGGATCTCTATGAGCTTGAAGCCAGCCTGGTCTACATAGAGAGGTCTAGGCCAGCCAGGCTACATAGTGAGACCCTGTCTCAAAAAAACAAGCAACAACATTTTGACTTAGATCATCATCTGAATGTTAAAAACAAAATGTGGCTTATAATTGTAGCTACATGATAGGCTGAGGCAGGGGATGGTGAGTTCCAGACTCTCAGAATCAGTTACTTACATGCAACTTAATATGAAGTGTAACAAGTAAGGTCTAGTGGTACCATGCCTGAAATTCTAGCACGTGAAAAGCTGAGGCAGGAGGATCAAGAGTTGGAGGCTATGGTCAGGCAAGACCACTCAGTTGGCAAGGGTACCTCTGCCAAGCCTGATCACCTGAGTTGAAGGAGAGAACCAACTCCTACATGTTGTCTCTGATCTCAGTAGGTGTGTCAGGGCACACATTCACCCTACCCCAACTTGCACACGAAGGAAAATGTAATCTTAACAGAAGAGAGCTAAAGGTCAGCCTGAGCTACACAGGGAGAGCCTATCTTTAAAAAACAAAACACATTCAACAAAACCTGTACAATTACAAAATAAAGTGAAGTCAGACCATTGCAGTAAAGATGCTTGTGGAGCCTTGAAAATGATTTTATATTCATGGGTAGTTATTAAGTTCACGGTTTTTAGAGCTGAAGGTCTGGGTTCAAATTCTGTTATATACATACCTGACATGGATAAAGTAATTCTGTTACTGTAAGCTTGTTTGTTCATCTATGAAAGGAGATAATTGAATATACAATTATATAAGGCTTTTGAGAGAGATGATTACTACTTGAAGTTAGCTGCCTGTATTATTACTATCAGAACCAGCCCTGCTGCTTTGGTGTGCAGCTGATAGCCTGCCAATGTGTTTGTCATAGGTGTAATGTGTGTGCCTTAGCTAAGTGTCATCCCTGCGGGGGCTTTGTTTCCTCATGTGTTTTTCAGATTTCTCTTTCTATCCTTGTCACCCTTACACATTTTGTTCATTCTTTAGTTGAGTAATATTTAAGTGCTTATTGTTTTCCAGTCATTTGCTGTATGTTTATGCCCTCAGAGTCCTTTAAACAAAGCCCCCCTCCCCCACTTTGTGCAAATACAGTTTTAGTGATCCTGTGGTGATTACCTTGTCTGAGGTGGTGTCCCCGGCTTTGGGATGACGTTGAATCACATCTATGTTGCTGAACTCTGCAGGAACCTGCCTATGCAGTAAATTGTATGAGTTTTCCCTAGTCTTAGTTTTGTTTTTAATTGTTAAATGGGAATAACACATTCTAACTTAGGGATTCTGAGACTTATAATTATGACAGTGCTAATAAAGTACACAGACTGACAGTGAGTACTTATTTATGGTGCTCAGTACAGAGAAGTTCAACTCTTCTCCCGAGGGAGACCGGCAAAGGTGGTTTGAAACAAATATGGTTGTTGGTTGCGGGGGAGGGTTTTGTTTCATTTTTACAAGATATTATTTGATCTTCTCCCTAGCAAATTGTATGGGTAAATTAAAAAAAAAAAACTTGTTATTTTGCTTTATATTTGCATAGTGGGCTATTAACCCTGTAAAGAGAACTGGGGCTATAGTTCTGTGGTAAAACATTTGTTTACCATATGGAAAGCCTTGGGTTCAATCTCCAGTACTAAGAAAAAAAAGGGTTCAATTCTTACTATCAGTGACTCTGCCTTTTGTAGGCTAAAAGTGAACTTTAAGTAGTGATTTTAATTCACAACTTTGGTTTTTGACATAGTTGTCAAAATTGATAAAATATACATCACTGAAGAGCCCAGGCAGTTAGGATATTGGCAAACCAAAAGAAAATCGACGGTGGATATAGCTCCTTACCAGAACACTTGCCTAGCACATGGAAAGCCCTGGATTCTATTGCCAGCTCTGCAAGTACAAACAAATGAAAAGCATTTTGTGCTAGGAAGGAGCGAGTGGGCATCCAATGAAATCCCTTCCTTTGCTGGACCAGGAAGGCATCGTGGAGGACAGCAGTGCCCTGAAGAGTTGAGGCTTCCTAGAGTCTAATGTGCATTGTGCTGACTTAGGCTGATGTTCATGTTTTGGCCATTGGCTCAAGGATAATCAAGAAGAACTGTCACTTGACAAATACTCTATTTTACAGTTACTTTCTGGGAAATGGATCCTAGAAACAAACAGCAATTATATGTGATCCATTTTGTAGTTGAAAGAGGGGGAAAAAATTGGAAACCAAGTCCTCCTTAATAAACTCAACCATTTGGTCTTTGATAGGAAAACTGGCATTGTTTGTTCTGTTCTTGTATGCTGGCCTTACTATTGTATCTGTACCCTTCTACGTACTTCCCATTGGCACAAGACCAGATTATTAAAAAATTAAATGTTAAAAATAGAGAAGATCACCAAAGGAGAAAATTAAGAATGATAAACTTCGAATCTCCATTGATAAGAAGCTAATGACAAAATATGTGACTTTTGAACCCCTTCAGTTACCACAGCATTGAGGAAACAAATGTTATATGAGTGTAGTTTGTAGTGAGTCTAATTGCTAATATGCTTGGGTTGTTTCACCCCTATTTCAGTGGGGTTGAAAAGAAGATAGTGCTTATGCCACTAAGCCCTCAGACATTGCATTTCATTGTTAGTGGTCTCTTGAGGCTCTTTCCTTCTAAAAGTGTACAGAACCTGGGAGTCTGTCTCAACACACTGTACCTGAGTGTCAGTGCCAATTGACCCAAGTTTATATATGGCCTTTACTTGTGAGCCTGTAATAAAATCACAATGAATTCAAAGAAAAAAAAATAGTATGGGTGTAAAAGAATCAAGGGGATTTTAATCTAAAAATTACTGAAATTTACATTTTTCATTTAGGATTCTAGTTTGGTATACTTTTTCAGTTAATGTCAGTGGTTATTCAATTTAGTAGCCCTCTATGTTCCAGGCAGTATACTTGGGGCCCAGATAGCCATGGATCTTTTACTAAGTTCTAGTGTCCCATTAGCAAACAGAAGCTTTCTTGACTTACTAGAAGTAGCTTTTAGAAAAGAAGCCACACAGAACTACTGTTATATTCTGTATCAGCTGCTGCTCCTCTTTTCTCTTCATTTTGTGATTGGCAAAATGCAAATTCTGGAAATCACAAGGCTACTACTGCTAGTTCCATGAAAAAGAGTAATGGAGTAAGTTGTTCTCCTATCCCTATTGTTTATTTTGGCAAATGAAAGTCAACAGCTGTAATGGGAAATGGGAAATATAATAAACAAACCTTAAGTAGAGAAGAAATACTTCACATGCTTAAAAATCACTCCAAGGCATTCACCCACATGTCGGTTTAGCAATCATTTTGAGCACCTCCATCCTGTAGATGTGCTTGACACATAACGATGCGGAAGGGTGGGCAGTACTCCTTAACCCAGTTCACAGTGTGGACACAAAGAGAATGATATTTCAACAAAGATATCACCACCAAGCTTCTGCCATCTCAGGTCCTTCTGGGCAGTCCTGTAGGGCAAAGTAGTAGGACTGTCTTAGCTCACCATTACCCATTTGAGATCAGTGCCATACTGGGGCGTTTGATATAAAACAGGTCCTGCTCATGGGACATTGTCAGAGGACATAACAGGTGAATGCTTTGTACTGGCTATGGCTTTGGTGATGACCCAGGGACAGGCATAATTCATAGTTCGCTGAAAAGAAGAAATATCCAGCTACTATGGATTGAGGTAGTGTGACTTGGTGTTGACTTCCAAACCTTGAGTTATGCCTCAGATCCACTTCACTTCCAAAAGAAATTGCAGTAAGGGTTTTGATGTTATGTTGCACTTGAAGCCTTAAAAATAGAGCAGTCTCCCCTTTTATACATTCTGTGCCTTAGAAAGTCTAATTTTGGCTGTATGTCCTACTTTTATGGGGACCCAATTGAGAAAAGAAAGCTGAAGAGGGAAAAGTCAGGAGGAAAAGGTGGGGAAAAAAAATCAGTTCTGGAGTGGCCCTCCTGTAGAGCAGAATCAAATGTTAAAGCACCTCACCCCAACCCTTGTCCCCATTCTCACCCCAAATCTCTCACCGAGAGGCAAACCTGTAATACTCTCTCTTCTAATGTGGATTTAGACCCAGATGTAACTTCACCTGGACTCCTAACCATGCAGAGTGTCAGCAACCCATGGGTTCAGGGAACACTGCTGAGTGTCTGGATGTGGGCAAGATGAGGAAGAGTAAAGTGCAAAGTGATACAGAAAAAGGATGGGAGAAATGTCAGGCTGATCAGAAAATAAGCTTGAGTGGAAGATATGCCCTGTTAGCCTAGAAGTTAGATATCAAAATGAAGTGAGGTTCCAGCAAGTAAAAGTGTGGTGGAACAGTCTAAGGTGTTGGTTTAAGAGACATTTGTTTGGTTTTGAACAATCAGAAATGCTGAGTTAAAAAGTAATTAGGAGCTATGTGGATTCTTAGCATTCATAGGGCCTGAGTTTACTACCAAGAACAAAACAACAACAGAAACTAAGTGAAAAGTCATGTGAGTACCTGCAGAGAAGGTTACAGAACCCTGTTTGTTAGGTTCCTGTGGAAGTCTCTGGAATGCTGTGAGAGTGGTCTTTGGGTAAAGGGTGAGGGCTCAGATATATGTATTATCACTTCCTCCCTGAGTTTAAAATGTTTCCATGCACTTTTAACTTCTCAAGCTAAGCTTCAGTTTTAGTTGTTGCTAGATAATTCCCTTCATCTGAGGAATGCTAGAGCCGTTGAAGTTATAACTTTTCTTATTTCTCACTGACTTGATTAAGCCAGGGGCCCCATGCTCTTTTTCTGTTAAACTTTAATGGCAGCAAAGTCAAGCCTAGTTTGGCAAGTAAATAAGTATTGAAGGGGGATTTGGGTTTTCTTGTTCAGGTATCCACTCTGATCATTGTCCTTTGTCCTCCATTGGAAGTAAGACTAGGTTCTTTAAGGAGCGAATGACTTGTTACTTTGGAGAGAGTAGGGGGACAAGAAAGCTCTGTCAAAGTGAGCAAAACAGTGTCTAGTGTCATTATCCATTATTACTCTTGGAGAGGACAGATAATATCAAAATTACTATTTTGGTGGGGGGGTATGCGCATGTATTTGTGGTGTAGTGTATGTCCTGGCTAAGGTAGGTGTGTACGTGTGTGCACGCCCATATGTGTCCATCATGTTTCTTTCCTCCATCTCTCTCCAGCTTTGTTTTTTGAGATAGGGTCTCTCACTGAATGAGGCTCATTGATTGAACTGGCTCAATCTGAGACTTACTGATTCAGTTGGCTGGCATTGAACTTAAGGGATCTGCCAGACTAATAGAGAGATATTGGAACAGTATGAAAAGGTTTGCCCTATTAGTCTAGTCTGAAGTAATGGAGAAGATTAGCTTTCTTTTACATTCATTACTGTTCTTAATGTAAAGGCTTGTTTTAATGGTTTATGCTTTATTAATAAAAGTGATGCTTTTGTTGAATTCTTGTCAGAAATAAAAGCAGTCTCTAATGAGCTCTGTATGTTTTTGTGGGTCTTGATGTTTTGGAAGTGCTAGAGTAAGTGTGCTTTTTGACTTGTGTCCTACTAAATGCAACGTATTTTCCTCTTATGTAGGTAAATGCTGTGGGGAGGGAAGTTATTAGGAACTAAGCCTTACACATGCTAGTGCTCTGCTACTGTGTTATCTCCAAACCTTAAAATGCTATTTTAAAATTGGTCTGTGTCTGTTTGTGTTTACAGGATCGCCCCAGAACATTTGACATGCATTCATTGGAGAGCTCACTCATTGACATAATGAGAGCTGAAAATGATTCCATTAAAGGTAAGTTGAAAAATGGAACTATTCTATTTTAGTAAATAGTTAACAGTGTATTATATACTTAGTCTGTTGAGCAGTATCATTATTATTAAGTCATTGTGTCTAGTAAGTTGTATCAATTCTACACATAAACTTCTTTTTGTTAAAAAGTCAAATTTATTTGATGGGCATCTGCAGTAGAACCCATCATGATACCAACTAAGAGTACTGAACAAATCCTCATTGCTAAGAGTGGGCAGTTAACTCAAAGACCATACACTTGACTGTTGTATCTCAGACAAAAACTTTCTGAGAGACCTGAGGTTCTTAAATATGACAATAACTACATACCATGTTGTAGGCATGTTGGCAACTTTTGGTCTAGTTTTACAATTTAAAAAATTGTCCACAGTTTCTGTTTAAAATGTTTTATTTTATAGAATTTTAGAATTTAATTTATAGAATTTTTTTTCTATATATGATATTTAAAAAGTTCCTCTTCCTTCTTGGCTTCTGGTCTCAAGTCTGTTAGTGACTAGCAGTGTTACATTCTTGAACAAGGTACCCAGTTTTGCCAGACTTTCTTACTACCCTCTTGCTTCATTCACCTCGGTAAGAGACTTGCAGTCACTTGGAGACTTAAAAGTCAAATACAGATGCATGGACCCCCACCCCATACGTGGACTATGGATTTGTCATGTTCTTTTCTAATGTGTCAGGAGAATTTGAGTCAACAGTAGGTGTTCTCAGGAGTCCTTGTGAAAACTACTACACAAGAGGCAACCTTTTTCTTTGTAAGAACCTCAGTTTACTAGGAAGCACGTTTCTTTTTTTAAAAAAGACATTTAGAATGTTTAGTATATTAGGTTAGTCCACCCAAGTTTTAATACATTTGCTCATTTATTTATTTGGTGTTTATGAGGCCACCTTGTGCTGGACATAGAGCTTTGCACTGAAGTCCAAGTGGCAAGGTAGCCTACTGCGGTGCTGACTAACCTAGCCCAATTTTCCCAGAGGAAAGCTTGTCCTATCACTGAGACAGTAGAGCCTTTAAGCATAAACTTTTTTTTCTTCCAAACTATTTGGGTTTGTTGTTTTGTTTTTGTTTTTATTCTTGAAATATGGTCATATCCACTGCTCCTTATTTTCCCCTCCAACTGCTTCCATATCCCCCAGGAGGAATCTTTGTGTGTCCTAGAGATATGTGAAATAATGTATGGAAATGTGTGTATCCATCTAATGAGGTCACTTGAAAATAAGGATATTTGAAATTGCTTAGGAATATTTGGAAGGTCCTTACTGAATGCCTCAAGGGATTTTGGGTGAGAGTTCCATATGTGAAGAGATATGATCTTTCTGAGTTTCTCAGAGTTTTCTATTTTTAAATATGGCTGTAATTCAGCTTTTTCCACTTTTCCTTTTCTTGTCATTAAAATGAGAGTCTAAGACCACTTTTAGCACCAGAAAATTCCACTTATTCAAAGTAACTCAAAGAGAATCTATGTCCGTTTTCTGGTTTTGTACTCTATAAGAGATGACCAGTTTGGGAACATGGAATAAAGGGTAAATGAGGGCTTCTCTGTGCTACCTTTTGTAACTTGCTTGTGAGTCTATAATTATTGCATAAGTTAATTTTAGGAAAAGTTTGTGAAGGACATTTATTTTTTAATTGTTTACTAGATTCTTATAGCAGTGTTTTTGAGAACCTCCCTTGTTCTAGACCAGTGGTTCTCAACCTGTGGGTCATGAACCATCTGGGGATCAAACAACCCTTTCACTGGGGTCACCTAAGATCATAAGAAAGCACAGATCTTTACATTATGATCCATAACAGTAGCAAAATTACAGTTATGAAGTAGCAGTGAAAATAACTTCATGGTTGGGGGTCACCACAACATGAGGGACTGTATTAAAGGGCCACAGCATTAGGAAGGTTGAGAAGCATTGCTCTAGATGATGGGAAAGGTGGGGAGAACAGCAGTAGATACAATTTATTATGTTACATTTCTAGGAAGCAAGCCTCTAACTAGTACTTAAATATATAGAGTTTTGCACATAATGAATAATTATCTGAAGAATTTCTTTGTTTTATCAGTTTTAGCCAAGATATTTAAGGTTACTTTTTCTTTTTTAGTTTGGTTATTATGGCTTAAACTCCACTTTTATTCTGCATTCCATATAAAATTTATCCTCACTGATATTTACTTATATCTCTTCAGCTAGCTCTGTATAGGAAATAAGAAGTTAAGTGACAGAGAGAATTATGTGTAGATGGTCTCCTGGCAGCATGAGGAGTTTATGGAATTGTGATTTCTAAGAAGCAGCATGGCACAGTGGAAAGAACAGCTCTGGAGTTAAACTGTCCTCACAGCTGTGCTGATGATTGTGAGGTTTAAATGACAGCATGTGTCTTGTCAAAGTCAACATATCTGCCTGGCTGTAGAAGACACTCAAGAGTTGAATCTACAAAGTCTTTCATCATGCTCATCACATGAGGAAGCCTGGTTCAGTTTAGGTTTCAGTATTAAATGAACTTCACAATTTTTTTTTTCTTCAGGAAAGCAAGAAGGAATCCACAGATGAAGACATGGCCCTAAAACACTAGTTTATAATTCTGCTTGGCTTTAAAAAGCCCTGAACATTGGGTCAGTGTAGTCTTCCCTAGCAAAATGGCAGCTCTGTTCAGGGCAATACTTCATCTCCAATAACTCTTCTTTGAGCTAGAGAGTTCACACTGCTGTGCTTGACTTGAGTAGTGAATCTATCTTCAGATGTTGTTTAAAACTAATCATGACCTCTAATGTCTTGAAAACAATCCATTGTCCTCTGCATCAGGTACTAAGTCCTCCTGCCAGCCATGTGTGCAGTAAGCCATTCTCCTAGTGTTCCTTCCTCAGAAACTGAGCAGAAAGCCACCATTCCTTCTATGAGAACATCATACCTCTTAGAAAAATGGAAATTTTAACTTGAGATTAGTTCTAAAGATTTAATCACACAAAGACAAGTTTTGCATTTAGGATAATTTTGTATTGAGGTAATTTCATAAAACATGAATGACCTCATTTATTTTATCTCTTATCTGTAGTTCCTCATAGATATGTTTGTGTTTAAATCATAAAGCCTAAAATTAATTTAGGAACAATAATGTGAGTCATTGTTGCAGCATATATTAGTTTAAATGAGAAAAAAAGGTTAGAAAGGAGAATTTGCATTTTCCATTTGGAAAAAATATTTCCTTGATACAGGGGCTTAAATTTTTTATTTTTGCCATCAACAAATAAGATACTTGATATGTCCAGGGGCCTTCAAAGATAGTTTTTGAATTTTCTCATGAATGTGTTGTTGATTCTACCTGGTTTCTTCAAAACTTTTAACAGATGTTCAAAAGGAAAACTTAGTCTTCATTTGATCATGAATATTAGAGCTTTTATGGTTTTTAAAATCACTTTTTAAATGCTGTTTTAAAACAATTTTTAAGTTACTGTCATTTGCTCCGTGGCAGGGCCTCAGCTGTCTGGGGAGAAAAAGTGTCCTCCCTAGGCTTTATCTTTGTGTCGTTGCTGAGGTCAGCTAGCAAGTCCTTAGGTTATTTTTATCCTGGAAACTGTGTATTGCCTTCTCCATAACCAGTGCCAGTGACAATCCACAGAAGCTTGTCCCCAGAGACCAATTTTGTTTTCTTTGCTCCACATCCAGACTCCTATGCCAAGAGCCTGAGTCTGTGAGTTTTGATCTCCCCATGTGTCACCTGGAGCATGGCTATAATGCTGTTAGATTATCAGGACCCAGCAATGCTCGCCTAGTTAGACATTCAGGTGATTGAAGCCAAATCCAAGCACAGCTGTTTTCAGCCTTCTGAAGCATAGGTTGGACACATGAAGTAGTCATGAACTATGTTCTCATATGTATATGTAGAAAATACCTCTGACAATCATGGAGCTTTCCCCTCAGCATGTGCAGGGAATAAAGGGAAGTAGGAATAAAGTAGGAAGTAGTTTGTGGGATGGAGTCAGATGTGTTGGCTAAAGACACAAAATTAGTACTTAAAATATGTAGGACACTTCTGTTCCATGTTAGTGGTGGAATATCTTAAATCTGATATATAAAAGCCATTTGATATCCAGTATGTTTCATTTCACTAGAAAGCCAAATTAGACCTCAAGATTACTACAAGAACAATGCAGTCCATAAGTCATTGCAGCACTGCAGATGTTCTTCAGATAGTGACTAAACTATGAGTCAATATCCTATTTTTCCTTTGACTATAATGAAAATGGAGTCCTTTACATTGTTTTAGAATAAATCTTGCTTTCAATTTTTGGAAGGAATGGGACTCAACATACTTATCAGCAATGATTCCTGTGTGTATCAGGCATAAAATGCTAAATCTGCATACTGTAAGCAATAATAATTGTTTGTAGTGTCTGTTTACATATCCCTTCATATCTAAGGAGCCTGTTAGATATATATGTGATGGGCTCATGTTGTACTGTTAAGCATGTTTCTGCCTCACTTGCTTCATACACTCACCTCATAAGGATTTAAGAACTGTGGGTTTAGTATAAGAATCTTCTACATTTAATTCCTGATTGCCAAGGGTGTTGTGACCTTCTACTTTAAACACTTTTGATGTTTTTCTCCTTTATATATTAAAGTTCAGGGTCTTTCCCTACTGTTTCCATCACTGAACGTTTTTTTTAAAAACGGAAAGCTTAAATGTGTGGGCAAGTGGTGATTCCATCTGTGCCTCTTTGTTGCTGAGCAAAAGAATTTATAATAATCTCTTTAGAAGGCAATCATGAAATTCAGTTGAAATTTAGTGCACAAAGCTTGCTTCATTAATTTCATTTAAGTTTTTTTATGTCATTATGAAAGAGTGATGGCTAGGATAATTATGTAAATTCTTTATCTTTGTCATTGGGAGAAAATGAATTTAGTGCTGCTTTTGGGAAAGATTAAATGATGACTGGCAAACTGTTTTATATACAGTTCTCTTAATATTTTTATAATCCAAAGTCTAGTCATTTAGTTCTCTATTTTAGAGAACAGATGTTATATACTGATATGCTGAGGCCTTAGACATGATCTCATGTAGGTACTGACTCTGAAGCCTTAGAGAAGTCTAGACTACCTGAGAGCTGTTGAACGAGGACTAC
The DNA here is from genome assembly GCF_007827085.1 of Peromyscus californicus insignis. NCBI lineage: Eukaryota > Metazoa > Chordata > Mammalia > Rodentia > Cricetidae > Peromyscus > Peromyscus californicus. The sequence continues at coordinate 90,049,337 of NW_026294551.1, read as the reverse complement.
AATTGGTCATTTATTTGTGTGATGTTTTATGAACCTGAAATAATTCTGCCATAAACAAACATTTCAAAAATTCAAGGAGTTCCCATGAAAACAGGTTGTGGCTTTAACATTATAATGCTTAATTTCCAGTTAGAAGCACGTATGCGTGCGTGCGTGCGTGCGTGCGTGCGTGCGTGCATGCATGTGTAGTATTTGCCCCTTTTCGATTTAAATATGTTGGCTCTGTCTATATGAAGACGAATCACTGCACCCTAACTTCTACCAGCCATTTAAAGGGTTAGACACGTTTCTCTAAGGAACATATAACAGACAAAATACAAACTGTATGAAGAACCAAAAGAACAGTGCAAACCACAACTAATTTATCTTGGATTCATAACCAAATTTCTCCTCCCAATTAAATTACTATTTATGTTATCAAGTGTCTTCTAGAAAATTGGGGTAATCTTAACTATTACATGTTTTTAGAATTCAGACTCAGCCAAGCAGCTTCCCTGCTTATGGGACCCAGCCTTCCTGAGAACACTGGTTTCTTCTGGTCCCCTTTGGATGACACCAAGTAACTCGAAGCAGCTGAGCCAGGGGAGTGGTTGAGGTTCCTGAGTAGAAAATCGCCATACTTCTAAAAGTCTCCTGAGTAATGGAGTGAGAGACACAGTAAAGAGTATAATTTAAACTGGACTACAATTAACTTAGTGTGCGGCTGTTTGAAATGAAGGGTGTTTTCTCTCTTACACTCTCCCTTTCCTAGCTGGGGACGTGGAACATCCTGAATAGCCTTCTCTTTGGATGGTGGTGCCTCAGGAAACGGGCTCAGCTGGCAGTGGCAGGGGTGGGGTGGGGTGAGCAACATCACCAAGAGTAAGAGGAGGTGGGTGGATTTCATTGGATCATTGCTGGGGAAGGGCCTGCTGAACTCTGAGCAGCTGCTTTTTTTCAGGCTTACTTCTGATCAGGATACCTCAAGCCCTGTGTAAGCAGAGGTAGACTTTGAACATGCTGGTACAATCTTTCATACTTGGGTGTTGCTACTGTTGTTCCTGTGTTTTTTTGTTTTGTTTTGTTTTTTTTGTTTTTTTTAAAGTAGGGGAGGAGAGAATCGGGAATTGCCTAGGAGAAAGGAAAATGTGATGTTGAACATTGATTTTTCTGGTAGAATTGGATCGACGTCATTATCACTGTGCCTCTGAACTGAACCACAGTTGCACAGAGCACACACATTCTGTTCACCTCTCAGATCCACTTGTCTCCTGCTTGCTTACACAGGGTGAGAACAGTGATCTTCTCTCGTCTGCTTCATACATCTATGATAGACTATTTGACACTTATTTTTATTCTGAAAATCATATATGCTGATGTCACCAAACAAGAATTTCTCTTATGTCATCCATGATGTGAGGTCATAATTGCTTGAGCAATCCCCTTATTTTCTTCTTGAACATTGAGCACAGAGAATCCTATTTTGAGTTTGAAAATTGAGTGGTCACAATCACCTTAAAACATTGCCGCAACTCTGTTTACCTGGGTGGCAGGTGAGGGTAAAGAGGGCCGGAGGTGGGGAAGTCATATTAAACCTTTTATGTTATTATAAAGTTAATGATCCTAAGTGTTTTCAAAAAGATTTATTTACCTCATAACATTGTTCTTTTCAGTTTCACTAAGGTTTTCATATCCTGTGGCTGCTATGACTTAATTTTGTTTGACATACAGTGGGGCAGTGGAGGGGGAAGGATTGCTAAAGGCATAGATCAAATTTGGTAAACACTTTTGAGATAACAAGCACTAGTAAGGGAACGCATTGGTGAATAATTTCCTTTACAGTTTTACACTGTCACCTTAAGTATTGGGTGCAGCTTAAATAAGCATGGATTATACCAGATGATTGTCAAAAATAGTAATATTCTCCATTTACAAGTGAAAGCTGAGTGACATTTTAAAGTTTTCAGATATTGTCAGCAGTTTGTCAGTGATAAATATTAGATACTCCCACTGTGTAAAAGAGAAAGGGGTCCAGAATTACGGAGCTCCATGCTGCTATCACTTCCTATCCATGTTAATATGGATGTTGTACATCTTTTGATGGCATCACTTATTTTTCTATTTTTTTTCCTTCTCAAAAGTTTCTATGAAACTTTTATATAGTGGTATTCAGTCTAGCTCATTTTCTAACAGCTTCTAAAATAATCACATATGCAAATATCTATTTAATAAGTGCTTTGTCGTCTCTAATGATCCTCAGGCCCTGATCATGTTGAGTAGTCCTGGCCTATGTTACTGGGGGGCTTTGGCAAAGGGAACCAAGTTGCCTGGTTCATACCTATCATAAAAACATTCCTTTTGCAGTTAACTTAACTACAGTAAGGAAAGAACAATCCTGTATATGAAGAAATGAATTCCTGGATTCAGGTCTGAACCCCCATAAAGCCAAAAGTGATCACATGCCCACCTGTTAACCCCAGCACTACAGGGTGTGGAGACAGGGATTTCTGGGCCTTGTTGGCCTTCAGTTTAGCTCCAAGTTCAGCAAGAGCCCTGTCTCAGAGGCATGAGGCAGGAGAATGATCAAATAGGACACTTGATGTCCTCCTCTGGCCTCTCTGTAAGCACCACCTGCTTTCACACTACACTAACACACACACACACACACACACACACACACACATACACACACATACACACACACTGCACTCATACACATGCATGAAATTTTTAAAAATTCCTAATCTGCACAGAATATTTACCTGAATGTTGTGTGCAGTTAATAACTTATCAGATGTTTATGCCTGATTTATGTTTCTTTTTTATTTCATGGTGCCCATGTACTAAGTACCAGAACTTAGAAGGAAAGCAAACAAACCACCACCACCAGTGAGTTTGCTGCTGTTCAGCAGTACAATTTGAATAAGCGTAACTAGTTTTAAACTGGTTACTACTCTGAAAAAGTAAAATACATTGGGATGGCAATGCTGCCTCTCGAGCTTCATTATTCTAGTTGGCTGGTTCTGGATTCAGTCCCACAGTGGTGCCCCATAGTCGTAAGTTCTCTCCAGTCCTGCCCTGTGGTCGGGACAAGTCTCTCCCTCCCATATCTTACATCTAAGTAAACATACAGAGGCTTATATTAGTTATGAACTGTATGGCCATGGCCTATGGCTCAAGCTTCTTGCTAGCTAGCTCTTATAACTTAACTCAGCCCATTTCTATTAATCTATTTTTTGCCACGTGTTCCTTGGCTTACCAGTCTGCTGGCATGTTGTTCCTTGGGCGGCAGGCTGGTGTCTCTCTGCCTCTCCTTTCTCTTCCTGTCTATCTGCTTGGATTTCCTCCTGCCTCTAAGCTGCCTTGTCATAGGCCAATGCAGCTTTATTTATCAACCAATCAGAGAAACACATATTCACAGCATACAGAAAGATATCCCACAGCAGTGCCCCCGATTCTAAAAGCCAGACTTTGTTTTATTCTGAGTTATACATGGTAAGCAGCCCATTAAGAACATTAGTCAGATTCTGAAGGAAATTTCTCTAGAGCCCAAAGGGTGGATACCAGTTGCTATCCATCAGAAAAGAGGAAGAGTCAGCCAATTAGAAGACCCCTTATTTAGTGACTGAGAAACTAGCAATGTAGTGCAAATCTTTGTTCTGAAGAACAGTCATGACTAATAGAAGTTTAACTTGAAACAAATCTAACAGTGTCTACTGGCTATAGAATTCCAAATAATAAATATCTGGCATGAATGAGTAAATAGAGGTGTTTAAGCCAACTGAAGCTGCCCCTGTGATCAGAAGCTGTTAGCCTATAATAGACATCTTGAAAGATTAAGAAATAATAAGAAACACATTTGAGATTGTGTTTAGACCTGGCTCTGATTACCAGTGGTGTGGCCTTGGGTTGGTGACTTTCCACTAGACCTTAATTTCCTCACCTGTAAATGAAAGGGTGGAACTTAACAATGTTTAAATTACCATCAGCAGTTCTGCACATTAAGTTAGAAGATTTGATAGTGTTTAGTATTGGGTAGCTTGCAGAAAGAATATAATCAGAAACTAGTCAGGGTTAAATCAGTTATGTGAAGGTTTTGTCTTAAGCAGTTGTTTAAATGTGATCTCATGAAAGATTTCTGTTCGGCACTTATGTACCATGGATCTCTTCAGCCATGGGTGCTGTTTGGTGGAGTGAATTCATTAGTGACCAAGTATACTAGTTAGATGATAAATGTGTCACTTTCTATATTAGTTACTTTTCTAGTGTTGTGATAAAACACCATGACCAAAGCAACTTGTAGAACAATGGTTCTCAACCTGTGATTCACAATCATCAGAAAACGCATATTTCTGATAGTCTTAGACTCTGGGACACTGCTCAGTAGCAAAATTAGAGTTAGGAAGTAGCAATGAAAATAATTTTATGGTTGAGGGTCACCATAACTATTAAAGACTTGCAGCATTAAGAAGTATGAGAACCCCTGAGCTAGAAGGAAGAGTTAATTTTTGCTTCTGGAAGGTTAGAGTCCATGATGGTAGCAGAAACAGCTAAGAGCTTACATCTCAGACCACCAGCAGAAAGCACACTGGAAATTAAACCCTGAAACCCGTTTCCAGTGACTGACACACCTCCTCCAACCTTCTCAGCCTCCCTAAACTGCTCTACCAACTGGAAACCAAACATTCAAATGTCTGAGCCTTACTAAAGTTTTAGTTGTTTGTATTTTCTGGGTTGAGGTAGAGTTAGGAGTCTTTTTTATGTAGTGAAGCCATTATGAAATAGAATATGAGATAGTTTTAGAGAACTTCTCTAATTGTTCTGCTTTATGTTCCTGCCGTTAGGATGTTCCCCAGTATCCAAAAGAACATAGTACTATAAAGGAAGAATAACTAGAGGAAGAGGTAAGGAGAATGGAAATGATATTGTCATCTCCAGCAAATAGTATTTTGGAGCTTCATTTCTCTATTTGAAGCTGTATTTGTCATTTGAGACAGGACTAGGAGAATAGGGACACCCTAGCATGATGAGACAATAGCCATATGGTTTGGAGGTACCCTTCATTTGGCTCCTGCTTCTCTATTCTAACTCCCCAAAGACTGCACATGTTCATATTCTGTAGGGTACCGTTTCACTGTATGTTTCTCCTTTGAAGTAAACTGGACATTCTCCATGGACAGCATTGTTGACATGCACATCCAAGCGGAAGGGCACTCCTGGCACCACTTCTTCATTCTCTGCTTTTCCTTCTTCATTCTCTGCTTTTTGGAGAATTGGCTCCAGCCTAAATCCTTACAGAAACTTTTTCTTTGAATTTTGTGATCTCTATTTTATAATCAAAAACGGGTAAAGTCCAGAGAGGCAAAACAACTTTGTAAAGTTACTCAGCTTCCCAGTAAAGGGAGAGAGAGTCCACATAGGAAACCTGGAAGCCTCTTGCCTCGGACTCAGTGTCTCAGGCATTTGTTGTGCGGCCACAAAGAAGGGAGCAAATGTAAGAAGATAATAAGCAGATGAGGCTTTGCATGCTTCCATGGGTGGGCATGAATATTTCCTAACTTCAGTTTAGGAATTCAATTTAAAATTTGTATCTTATCATGATTCATGATGAATTTCTCTAGAAGGCATATGGTCCTTCCACTGTCTGACTTCCTGTCACAGAATGGAGACTGGTGTTCTAGCCCCTGACCTGTGACTGATTCCTCAGGCTGCGCTGTCCTTCTGCAGCCTGTTCCCCAGGTGACTCGGGCCCATTGCTTTCCCTCCCCACCCCTTGGTCTGCTTTTCTTTCCTGCCCATTAGATTACCTTCCCCTCCTTCTTAACCAACTATGGCTGCTTTAATTTGGACAAGAAACATGACTTTTTTTTTTGTCTTAAATTTTTGTCATTAATCACTGGTATCATAACATCCTCTTAAGGCAAGTTATCCTGTAGCAATGTCCCCTCATTGCAGCAGCCAGAGCAAAAGGCTTCTGGCGAGGGTAAAAATAGCCTTCCTGCTTGCTGGGTTGTTGTTAGCTTTCCTGGCAGTCGGAAATCTTTTGAATTCCTTAATTAGGTCAGCTCCTTGGTAGCTTCTCTGCAGACATTCCCTTACTGCCTGGAACTCTTAGTTGCTTTTAGACCTTGCAACTTTACAGCTGCCTTGAACTACAGTCAGGTAGTCTTTCACTCTGTAGAAATGTATTCCTTTGGTTTTTACAATCTGTTTTCTACTGTCCTATCAGAATTTAAAATTCTGAATTTGAGGCTTTGGTACAAAAAGAAGGTGTTCCTTGTTTTCATTAACACTGAAAACTTAAGGCGAGTTTTGAAGTTTCCCCTTCCCAAAATCCTGCTACAATGCTAGTTATGATAAAAAGTCAGGCATTTGAGTTTTGTCTTCTCTCTTTTCTCAGAAAAGAATTACTTCCCCGTTTGTAACCAAAGACGCTAGCAAACTTCCATTTCTCTGGAGCCAAGAGATTCCCTGGATTACTACTGCCTTCTCCCAAATTCCAGTTTAGTACTTGTTAGCCAGCAGAACTGCCCTGCTCCCTTTCTCTCACAGGTGGAAAATAGCTGCTTATCTTTGGCTATTGTTGGAGAGGGGAAAGGAATTGCTGTTAATTGCTTAACTACTACTACACCATAGGGGCAGAGGGGCCTTATCACTCTACAGAGGTTATTTTAGGGCTATCTCACGATGCCTATAAAGGGAACTAAGGACTTCTGGTCCCTAACATCCAGCAATATGAAGTAAATTTCAGTTCAAAACTGTGATTTTTATCCTTTTTCCTCTATCCACCTAGGCAGAGACATCACCACTTGCTAGCTTTGCTTCTTTCATTCATCCAGCAGCTGATTATTGACTACATTCTGTGCCCAGGCTCTGGAATACAAGACTCAAAGTCTATTTTCCAAGAGTTTGCTGCCATATAGGAAGAGATAGCCTAAAAAGGAGTGTGATGGTTAATAGTAATTGTCAGCTTGACACAACCAAAATCACCTGTAAAGGGAGGCCCAGTGAGGAATTTTCCAGTTTGGCCTGTGAGAGATTGTGTTACTTGAGTTAACAGAAGTGGGAAGCCCCATCCTGAATGTGGGTGATACCATTTTAATGGCCTGGGCCCTGGATTGAGTGACTAGGAGAGAGCTAGCTGAGCACTAGGAAGCATGCATGCTTTCATTTCCTGGCTACTCTTGACTGTGGATGTACTTCAACTTCCTGCTATCTTGATTTCTCCACAATGATGGATTGTAACCTAGAATTAAGAGCAAAATAAAACCTTTCTTCCCTAAGTTCCTGTCTGTGGAGTATTTTATCACAACAACAGGAAATGAAACTAAGACCTCAGTAACACGGTAGGAGTGGTGCTATGGCCTGCACAGACTTCCATAGGAAATAAGACCAGTAGAGAACTGCCTATAGCAGGGCAGGGGATGGTAGAGGGAATGGAAGTGGAACCTGAGTGGTGAGACACTGGGGCATTCCACAGAGAAGGTAACCCAGAAGCAGAGGTTATGAGTTAGCAGGTCTGAATGCCTGGTGGATCTAGTAAGAGTAAGGAAATGGCTTTGTGAGCAGATAGGAGAGAACACACATGTAAGGATTTTTTTTTCTGGCTTCCTACTGACAGCCACATTCATCCCATAGAGGGTTTTTGTTTAGCCTGAACTCTGTGTGTATATAATGGGTTTTAAATGGGTCTTCAGAAAAGAGTAAGAGTCTGCAGCTGGCATCAGTGCCAGGTCTTCCTTTGTGATTTTACATAGAAATGCTATGAACAGTTGGTTACAGGAAAGATAGATCAGGAGACCAAGTGAGGTTGTGGACTTTGATTGTTAAACACTTTTTTTTTTTAATCATAAGGCACAGAGCATAGTGAGTACTTTCATTGCATTAGGTCATACTGACATTGGTTCTACATTTATGTAAGTATAAAGTTAGTATCGTAACCAGTGAATTTATAATGGGCCTTTAGCTTTTGTTATTGTTCTCTAGGTCTCCACAGCACCATCTTGCTAAAGTATCTGGCAGTATTGATTAAAAACAAAAAGTATGTAAAGGCCACGTGTTACTTTTAATAAGTGTTTGTGACAGTATAGCTTTGAGTTAGACATGAACTAAATAAAATTACCACTCTCAGAATTAGGAGGAGTGTCCTTAATCAAACAACACCTACAATGTATGTGTCCATATACAAATATATATGCATATGTGTATGTTATGGAAGTTAGAAAATTTAATGAGGGTTACTGAAAACTCCTTTCTTTTTTCTTTTGGAGTATCTAAGTTATTCTAGCTTGAGACAGCTTAAAAAAAATAACTAAGAATTTCATGCTACATGCGATTGTATAGGACCATATTGGCTATGTTCTAGACAGCAAAGCCATTATTTCTTATGTAACTTGGCTTGTAGCATGTTACAAATGATGCTAGCTTGACTCTGAAGAAGAGAAGGTCATTGTAGAACATTGATAGTTTTCATTGCTTGAGTTTGTTTGAAGTTTGTTTCATTTTCTGCTGAATCATCTGTAAGCAATATCTGGGTTTCTCCTTAGAAAATATTCTCCTTAGAAAAAATAATTCTGAAAGTAACCTGTACCTTTATTACTAATAAAATAGAGCATTGCCTTTTATCTCCTTGACAAGCTTGCTTAGTCCTAAAAGAGCATGATAGTACACACTGTTCTTTAGGACAATCTTCTCCTTATTAACTCTAAGTCCATCGTTTGCTAAGTAGTGCTTCTTTCCAACTCATAGATGCCCAGCATGGACCTGTTAAGCTGATGCACGGACCTTTTCTAGCTGTAGAATTTGGTAGTGTAGTTCCCCAGAGTCACACTGTATTGGTTGCCTATATTTGGCTAGGTTGAATCGTGTCTACAAATATAGCCTCTGCCTTCTGTATGATATGTGCTAGACTCTGGCTCCAAATGCCATAGCTGCCGCCAGAGACATGCTGTATTTCTGGCGATGGTGTCCCTTAGGATTGCTGATCAGGTAGTATTTTTTTTGTATTTATAACAGTCAATAGCAGAAGCCTTCAAGGATTGAATTTTAGCCATCAAATGAGTTCACTTGCCTGAAATCCTAAAAAGTCATTCCTTTTCCTTCAGGAACTAAATTATAAATATACCAAAACATGTTTATAGATAGATGAGTTATCAAAAAACTAACCCAACAAAACCACAGGCACTAGGTAATATGTATGTTCACATATCTCAATTATTTTTATTTATCCTTTATTCATTTGTGAAGTGCTGGTGTTTTAAGTTCAATAGAATGAACTTATTGAGTGCTTTCTGGTGTCTAAGCAGAAAACTTAGATAGGTTTTAAATAAAAAAGTTTTAGTCCCAAAGGGCATTTATTATTTAAAAAAAAGATAAGAGAATTATCCAGTAGGTGAAATGATTGCTTAAGACTGACTGTGGCTGTGTGGCTAGAAGTAAAATTTGGTGAGCTAATTTAAAGAGACGTTTCCATTTTGGGAAAAGTGTCTTGAAAAAAGGTGACCCTGAAAATATTTGAAAAAGCTTCTCAGAAAGCTTGTATCCTTAACAAAAACCAACATACAGATGTTTCCAACAGGTTAACTAATAATTGCCATACTTATAAGTGACCAAAATATCCTTTAGTAGTCCCATACAAACAATGTAATATTATTTGATACTAAAAGAAATGAGCTATTAAGCTCCAGAAAAGACATAAAAGTCCCAAGTAAGTGAAAGAAGCCAGTCTGATAAGGCTTGGTTCTATGATTTCAGCCACATGATATACTAGAAAAGTAAAAGCTATAAAATTAGCAAAAAGATCTAAGGTTGGGGTAAAAGGACAGAATGAATAGGTGGAGTACAGAGAAATCTTAGGATAATGAAACTACTCTATGATTCTGTATCAGTTGGTGCATGTGGAAACATGTTGTTATACATTTGTTTGAACACTACGAATGAAAGAATAGGACCTCTGAACTTCGGGTGTTAATGAAATGCTTATTTAGATCCATCACTTAAAAACAAATGCACCAGTCTGGTGCTAACTTTTGCTGCAAATTTTAAAAAAAGAACTCTAGGTAGATAGGTAGTACCTAGACAGATAGATACAATATCCAGTCCTTCACTGGGAATAGGCAGTGAGACCCACTGTGGATCTGTGGGAAGGGATAGTCAGGACCTTAGCCATGGAATAGGAAAGGGAAGATAATGACCAATAGTGGCAGCCACAGAGCAAAGAAGACAGAAGGGCAGAGGGGATAGCTTATAGAAGATTCAGTTCCTACATGGTATGAAGGGTGCTTTGCGAGGATTTCCAGAAAGGGAGAGGTAGTTGTTATCCGTAATTATGAATGACTTTTTAGATTCATTAGTTATAGAAAGGATTTACAGAATTGGGCAAACCATTGAGGAAACATTATGAAATTTAAAAAGAAAAAAAATCTCTTAATGTCCTGCTGATATTTTAAAACTTGGGGGAAAAATTCCTAATTGTTTTGGGAGGATGCCACACAGGTATTGTATTGGCCTCATGATCAAAGCTAGTGCTCACCTGACAGTAAGCTTATCACAAGGCTAAGCTAAAGCTGTCAGGGTAAGGCTTACTCTCATGTTCCATCTGGGGACACTGCCAGGGGCTCCCAGGGTTGTGTTGTGTCTTGGGTGCAGGGTTGAACTGGTATATTCAGAAAGCTAAGGAGCAGACCAGCTGTGAAAAGTCACTTACCTTAAAGTGGGGCACATACCTTAGCAGAGCCAAATTTTGGTGTCCGTGAAGCCGAAATATTTCTCTGTCCTCAGAAAGTACCCAAAAGATGTGTTTCTGTTGAGTTTGAACTTTGTTCAACTGGGCCAGCTGATGTGATCTGTCATCTGGCTTCCCTTTGCTGTTTGTAGCCTCTCTTAGCCCCAAGTAAGAGACATTATGGCTCATGTGGAACAGCCCCAGCTTCAACTACAGTGCTAGCACCAAAGAAATTAGGCCACATCCATAGAAACACAGAGATAGCTCTTCTCAGCCTAATTTTAACCAATGTAAGTGTTTATTTATGTATTGACTTCTTAGTTCATCTTTGGAAATGTTTGATGATGTAAGAAAATGGTTTTGATAACTCCTGTTAACTCATTTACTTAGAGGGTTGCATAGTGACAAAATCTAGACATACATTTCATTAGTAAAATCAGGTGAGGACCCTTCCCTGCAGGTCTTAAATGGTTCATGTCATATTCTTGTTTCCAGCCTCTCAAGTCTATCCATTAAAAAAAAAAAAATGCTGTGATGGGAATAGAATCCAAGCATAGTTTAAAGCAGTTTCAGTGGCATTTACCAGAGTTGGGTACTTGACCTGTATATCAGCATTAAGGAAATAAGCCAATATTTAGGCAGAAAATGAAATATCAAAATCAGTTTTCACTTTCTCCCTCTCTCTATTCTTCCACTCCTTCCCCCAAATAAGCTGAAATCTTAAGTAGGGCAGTTAATTTAATCTCAGAAAGCCTCTTTATTTGATTTTAAATCAGTTGCAAAATTTAGTCAGTTGTGGTTTTCCCATGTGGGACCCCAGGTTTGGGGCATGTATTCATTACAGGTTATGGCCCTCTCTTCCGGTGACATGAAGTGTTCCTAATGAAGTTCCTCTCAAAGACACAAGGTTTTAACATTGACACTCACTCCTGAAGATTTGGTGTTGGGTTGATGGCACCACATTAGAGTCTCTGTGAACGGGGTAGAGGCTTGCTGGCATTCAGAGAAGCCCTGCTCCAGCCTGAAGGCTTAGCCGAGTCTCTGCCTTTTCTCTGCTTTTCCATAGCCCATGAGACGCCCAGCTCTGTGAGGCCAGAATTGAGTGTTATCTCCTGAAGGAATTGTCATGCTTCATAGTCAGTTAGATATTATTATGCTACTTCTGACTGTAGCAGAGAATTAGCAACCTAGTTTTTCTGCCCATTCTTCAGATGAGCAGCAGAACTTGATGAGGGCTCTTCACCATTTTTCTGAAAGTTGGTAAAGATAAGCATGTAGGGTATGGGGACTTAAAAATGTTGCCTCAATGACATTTACTTTAGAACTTAGAGTGTACACAATATGTATTCAATAAGGATTTGTGGTCTAGATAGCTCTTCAAAAAGCAGAAATAAGCCGGGCGGTGGTGGCGCACGCCTTTAATCCCAGCACTCGGGAGGCGGAGCCAGGCGGATCTCTGTGAGTTCGAGGCCAGCCTGGACTACCAAGTGAGTTCCAGGAAAGGCGCAAAGCTACACAGAGAAACCCTGTCTCGAAAAACCAAAAAAAAAAAAAAAAAAAAAAAAAAAAAGCAGAAATATAATTTCTTAAAGGCAGAGAAATCCCATTGCCTTCCCTTGCCAATTTGTAAGACAGTTTATCCAACAATTTCAGCACTTTCACAAGCTCTTTTTTGGGAGTAGCTCTTAAATAGTGATTTTAGCTTCAAAATTTATGAACCATTTCAAACTTGGAAGCCAAGTGACCATGCATTATTGAGTACTTAGTGTGTTTGTGGTCTGTGTCAGGGCTTTGATCTCTTCCTAGAATATAAAAGTCAGACAGACTCTCCTCTTTACCTTTACTGTGCACTGCCCAAAACCTGAATTCAAACCTACCAGCATGCCTTTGCCTTTTTTCTTAGAAAAAAGTCACATAAGAAAATATTGTGATTAATTGCATCCTTTAAAAAGCAACAACCAGCTGGGCGGTGGTGGCGCATGCCTTTAATTCCAGCACTCGGGAGGCGGAGCCAGGCGGATCTCTGTGAGTTCGAGGCCAGCCTGGGCTACCAAGTGAGTTCCAGGAAAGGCGCAAAGCTACACAGAGAAACCCTGTCTCGAAAAACCAAAAAAAAAAAAAAAAAAAAAAAAAAGCAACAACCAACACAGATGAAAAATATTTCACATTCATGGAACAAAAGATTTCAAGATTGTTATTATAGATTGTCAGAACACAGTGGTATAAAGGACAGTACTTTGGGTGGTGACTTGGAAACAAGAATGACTCAGTAGTTACATAGTTAATATATCATGAATAGTTAAATATGAGGGAGACTTATTACCTTCAGATTCCCCCTTTGGTGCATCAATGCTTGATACATCCTCTGAATCATTACGTTCCTGAGAACAACAAATCTGTCCCAAAATACAGACTTGTAAATACCTTGCATATTAGAAGCCGTCAACTCAGCTCTGTTATTGAATAAGTTAAACCATCTATGAAAAAAAATTAGTAACGGCCTTCTTTTACCTTCAGGTCGTCTAAACTATTCATATCCAGGATCCGATAGTTCTCTGCTTATTAATGGTAAGTGATAATTGATTTACCCTAGTGAAGTACACAAAACTGAAGTTAGTATTAGGTGAGAAAATATAGTATTTGTGCTTCAACAACTGCAGAAGTGACACTTACTTGTTCTACAATGACAGTTGTAGTTTGCTATTAATCACCTATTTTAACAATAATTCTTGTCCCTCAAAATTGTGACAGAACCTCTTCTCTAAAAAATACAGAGAGCCACTTGTTTCTCCATTCCGAAATTAGTGAAGAGAGTGAATATGACTCCCATAATGACACAGACCGCTGTCCTGAAATGCTAGTTAGCTTCTGTAGATCAAATGCCAGGGGAAGAGAGGACAACCAGGGACTTAGAGTCAGAAAGAGGCAGCCCAAGACCACAGTGCTTTACATTCCAAGGAGAAGGTCATTCATTATTTACCATCAAGGATAGCGTGAAGAATGAAGATGTATTGGCCTTTACAATTCCTTTCATAGTGTCTCCTTACCTGGCCCAAGCACTACTTATGTGCCCACAAATCCTCCTTTTATGTGTGCATGCCAGAAGTAAGTTACAGGTCACAGGGAAGGCAAAGGCATCTACTCAAAGAATTTAAGAACTTTAAAGTACATATATATTTTTGATATCACAATTTAAAATAAATAGGTGGAATGCAGAAGTCTTTCTTTTCCTTTTTATTTGCTAGTGTATGTATATGTGTGTGTGTGTATGTATATGATTTATTTTTATCTATTTTATGTGTATGTGTCTGTATGAATATATGTTACATGTATGCCAATTCCTGTGGAAGCCAGAAAAGGGCATTGGATTCCTGGGAGCTGAAGTGAGCTGCTATGTGGGTACTGGGAACTGACCTTGGGTCCTCTGGAAGAGCAGGAACCACCCTTAACCACTGAGCCATCTCTCCAGTTCCTGGTATTTTTTTTCCAGATTTCTGTTAGTTTCAAATCTCTTTTAAGATCTCCTATCCTCCAAGAATTATTCTTGCTGCATTTACATCATTCCTTAAGCAAACAGGAACAAACAAACAAAACCACCCTGTCTGTGGCAGATAGTAAAGGAGGAGCTGAAAATGACTGTTATAACGAAGGGTTCCTTTTAGTTAGTACTAGAAAACGGTGTCCTGTGGAGTAGAGGTTGTTAGCCACCCATCCCCCAAGTCAACAAGAGAGTAGATGTATGAGAGGTACTGGGCCCACCAGATCTTCTGGAAGATGTGTAGTACACTAAAATCTCACTCTTTGATCACACTCAGGTCTCTTCATGCTGCAGTGGCAGAAATAATAATAATAAAACAACATCTATATAGTATAATCTCATAATATAATATAGTAGCACAAAAGTATCCAAGTTAAAACCTACCCCTACTGGTGCTGGCATAGGGATGAGGTGCATATCCCTTCCATGGAACAAGGTTTACCCTTTCCTGTAAGCTAGATCCAGGCTCAGATCTAGGTACAGGAAATTACAGTGAGCCAAGATTTGGGATATGGCTGAATGATCCCAGGTAAGGTAGTTGACTTTATCTATGTTAATTTCCTCATGAAGTTGTTCAGTTGGATCACTTGCCTGTAGGACTCATCTTTGTGAAGTGAAAAAAAAAAAAACTCTAGTAACTTTCCCTTAGATATCAACACATTTAAATTTTAAGATTCTTTTGTTATGCCATTCCTTTTTTCTCCATTAATATTTATTTTTATGAATAGTTTATTTTCAGTGACTATTACTTGGCAAAGGAAAAATAATGAAGATGACCTTCCTCCCCAAGTTTTATGTTTTGAAATTTTATTGGTCCGTAAACTATAGTGGGATGCCAGATGCTTCATTTCCACTGCTGCTTATATAGAAGTTTTATTTCTTATGAAAATATACTGACTGGGGGTTAATATCATCTCAAACTAAAAGATGTGACAATGAAGAAAACTAAAAAGATATTTAAAAAGGAGAAACTCTGGCTCCTTAAGGCAGACCCAAGAGTGTGAAGTCATGATTGCCATGGTCTCAGGTTAATATCCAGCTCCACAGGGTCCAAACTAGGTTGTGTCAGATGTGAGTGACCTGGTGTTAGTTTTAAGTAGGAAACCAGTAGGACCAGATGCCGATTTATTCATGTGTACTGAAAAATGAAACTTGTGGGTAGACCAGATGCCAGAACTGACTCATTCATTCTCCAGTATTAAAGTCAAATATATTAGAAGATTGTTTAAGTGGGGGCAGGAGAGATGGTTCAGTGGTTAAGAGCACATACTGCCCTTGCAGATGACCCAAGGCTCTGAAGCACTGTTACTTCATCTCCAGGGAGATCCAACACCTCAGGCATCCGCAGGCACCTGCACTCATGTGCACAGACTGACACACATAATTGAAATATAAAGTAAAATAATTTTAAACGATTACTTAAAATTCATGAAATCAGAATGGGTTAGAAAAAGACGACAGTGAAACCTTCAGCACCTTGTTTTAAGCATGGGTGTTGGCTATTCCTTCAGCCATTTTTATAAAACATCCTGGCAAATGGGCCTCTTCTATAATAAATCCATCTTATTGCACTGATTCTTAGTAGCTTTGCTCTGAGGCTAGGTCAGATTTGGGTGTATTTTATCTTGGAAGTCTGATCTGTGGGAGTAAATGTGCTTGATGAAGACAGGCTCAGGAGTTACAGAAGCCTCCCAACTTGCAGGGTTGATGATCACTTATAGCACCAAGCACAGAGTAAGTCAAACTAAAACCACTGATTTTTTTGGTTAAGAATATGCACACTAAGGATTTACAAAACGGAGCGACAACATCATGGGACTATTAAGATGAACCTGTAAAAGTTGTCTGGGGAACAAGTTTTCTCTTTGGTATTGAAATAAGCAACCCAAACCACCACTTTTAAATATTAGCTCCCTCAACTTTTTGCTGTTTTAAAAAATGGATAATAAAAGCTTGATACCATGTCACTTTATCACCAAGACTGGAAGGGCTTCAGGGAGCTGTTCTTCTGGTCATCATAGTTTATTCAGACTTTAAAAACCATGGGAAGTGATTCTGTCCATGAAGCAGTATGTTTCTATATCTTCCAGAGCTTTACCTCACTAGTGTCACCAGTAAGATCCCTTTTCCTTCCCCCTTTGAATTAAAAATAAGAGCTACTTACCTCTCCTTTTGAACATTTTAATGCAAAAATTTGAATTCTGATTGGTTTTTATTATGTAACTTATTTTGAATTTTTTAAGCAATCTCAAAACTTTGGGTGAGGAAATTGGGTTTAAATCCTAACTAATAAAAAGAAAAGGGGCAGAACCCTTTCCCAATTTGGGGCAGTTTATATTGGGATAACATTGGAATTTGCTTATACAATGATAAAAGGGCTTACTCATCCACAGATCACATGACTTCTTGTTTTGCTGTGTTTTAGTCACCCATTTTCATACTATCCAGTAACCTTCATGGATGAGTGCCTTTTCAAAGATGTGCTAGTGTAATTCAACCAATAGTGATTAAAACCTCTGCAATACTGCTCTAGTGTTCTTTCTAGGGACTTACATACCTCACTTCTGTGTTATAGAGGTTTTGTTTTTATTATTTTTCCTGGGTAAAATTCTTGGGCTTAAATGTATTTAAAAATCCAAACTTTCTAGCTACTTTTTGGATGCCATATTAGTGTATTAGTTTGCTCAGGGGGCAGTAACAAGCACACAGACTGTGACTTAAATAAGTTATTCCCCTACAGTTGTGAAGGCTAGTCACTTTTTGGGGCCTGGAAGTCAGTCACTTTGTGGGGCCTAGAAGTCACTTTGTAGGGCTAGAAGTCACTCTGTGGGGCCTAGAAGTCACTCTGTGGGGCCTAGAAGTCCAAGATGAAGGCATGCCCAGGAGTGATTTCTCTGAGACTTCTCATTGGTGTGATGATGGCTTCTCCTTACATAGTCTGTCCTCTTTACACATTTGCATCCTAGCTTCTTAGAAGGACAGAGGTCGTGTGGGGTTAGGGCCCACCAAAGGTCCTCATTTAACTTAACCCCTTTAAAGACTGTATCTCTAAAAGCCATCATATTCTGAAGTTCTTAAAAGTAAGACTTCAGCATATAAATCACCCACAATGAATGTCTTTTACTAGTAAATTTTATGTTTTATGGTTCTGAAACATAAGCTTGAAATGTTTCTTAGTTAAGTAAAAGTACTAAATATGAGCCAAACTTACCTCTAAGTTTTTTTCTTGTGTGACTTAGTTAAACACTACGTTAAGTGTTGACTGGAAGATTAATTAAAGTATTCATCCCTATGTTGAAGCTTAATTTTATCTAAGGAAACCACTGTCACTACCACCTCCATTAAAAAGTCTGTACTTTTGTTCTATCATTTTTCCTTTAATTTTTATTTTCAGTTCTCCATTCTTAACTATTTTAGCCCTTAGAATGAACTGTTTCAAAGTTAAACTTTGGGCACAAGAAAGATCCCAGAACAACAACAGAATGTTAGGTTTTGGAACTCGTTTATATATATTTTTTTCCTCTGGTGATGTCTGTTCATTTAGAAGCATCAAGTGTTTTCTTGTCCCAGAGAAGGAGTGTCGAGACCTAGCTTTTAAAGGCTATCAAAGACAACTGTCTCTTAATTACAGGTTTTAGAATGAAGGAGGGAGATTGTTTGCTTGGATGTGGGCAGAAATCTGTCAAAAAGGAGAGTGTAATTTACCTCAGAAAAATGTAGGTTATAGTCACATTCTTTGAATGCTACTGTACCAAAAAACTGATGTGACATAAGAAATTTTAATTACCAGCTATGTGTGTAAATTAATTTTGACAGCAAATTTATTAAAGGTTGATTATAAAATCACTTAAAATTATTATTTGCATCTTTGTTGGACTGTATGCCTTGATCTCGGATGTAGGCATCCTGTCAGCTTTTGGGATCTGTCCTCTTTTGTTCAAAGATTAACAACTATAAACTTTAGGTCTTTGAATTTTATCTTTTCTGTGTGTGTGTGTGTGTGTGTGTGTGTGTGTGTGTGTGTGTGTGTGTGTGTATGCTGTTACACAATACAATAATATTTGCACATGTTAAAAAGGGTCACATGATAGGTGTTTTCTTTTTATGAATATATCCTGATATGGATACTTTAAAAATGAGGGGGAAAGGATGCTTTTTAAGAAACAAATAGAAACTCACCTTTATAATGAAATATGTTCAGAGAGAGAGAACACTTTTTCTGTGCCTTCTTTGCAATTCTAGCCCACAGACTAATGGAGTATTTCATTAGAGGGAATTTGACTGTGAATATAGGCTGATAAGAAAACTACTGTAAGCAGTCCTGTAGAGGTGTTTTAGAAATGAATCACTTATCAATAGAACTAATAACATGGACCCAGAAATTTTAGACATTTATGACCATATGTTTCAAGCACATTTTTACTATTCTTGACTCTTGTTAGTTCTAGACATTAAATCATTGAAGACTCTATAAGTCCAAAGTAAGCAATAAAAGTAAAGGTAGGGCCATACAAATGGTATTCATTTTAACTATGATGGAGACTGGTGAGGCTTTAACCTAGCAAGAGGAGCATGTGTCTTTAAAAAATTGTAACAGTCTAGTAATACAAGCATGTATCTAATAAATAACAGTTGACACTTTAGTAACTTTGGGGAAATTCTTAGCATAGTATACTTCAGCTGACTTAACTAGAACTTTTCCAAAGCATATGTGTCTTTGTGAATTTTCCCCCTGTCACTCCCTTAGTGTTTGCAAAACATCAAATGACAAACTATCCTTTCTATTCATGAGATTAGAAATCTGTGTGGTAGCCGGGCGGTGGTGGCGCACGCCTTTAATCCCAGCACTTGGGAGGCAGAGCCAGGCGAATCTCTGTGAGTTCGAGGCCAGCCTGGTCTACAGAGTGAGTTCCAGGAAAGACGCAAAGCTACACAGAGAAACCCTGTCTCGAAAAACCAAAAAAAAAAAAAAGAAGAAATCTGTGTGGCATTTTCCCCAGGAAAGTCTGTGTTGCAAGTATTTCATGACAATGTGTATTCCAAATATAACCTGGAGTCGGTGGGGAAGGGGTGTTAGTATGTCTTTATATAGGATGGAGAAGCAGCATTTAGCATTTAATTACTACATGGATTCTAGTTGTGTTGGCATGTTCATCAAAGCTACAGTTTGTTTACTTTTCCATATATGTCACATGTCAAAATTCACATGTATAAAATATAAGTGAAAATAAAAAATATATTGTCATTTTTTAAGTTCTAAACATCATTATTTTTCAGTACTAAGTTTACACAGATTTTTCTGTTTAATTTTTAAAGTTTTTATAGTTGTAAACATTATGTATCTGCAGCCTATTTTCCCTTAATATGGGAAAAGATGTTCGATTAGTTTTCAAACATTAATCCCAGAATTTAACCATAAATCCCTCTATATTAACCATTAATTTCATGGTACATAAATAAAAACTGAGAATTCACATTTGAAGGATTTTTTTTGGCTTGTTTTTCGAGACAGAGTTTCTCTGTGTAGTTTTGGTGCCTGTCCTGGATCTCGCTGTGTAGACCAGGCTGGCCTCGAACTCACAGAGATCCTCCTGGCTCTGCCTTCTGAGTGCTGGGACTAAAAGCGTGTGTTACCAGGCACTTTATATTAGCTATTTATCCCTATCTCTTGCTGTTCTTGAAGGCTTTGGGGCTTTGTTAAATTTTTTTTTTTTTTAATGGAAGCCATGTGAATTTTCATTTCACTTTGTAGCTTTTGAAAGCTACTCTTTCAAATATCTGTTTTCTCAGGCTTCATTGAAGTAGCATCAATCTACTTGTTAAGATAGAACTTAGAGTTCCAAGTCATTCTTTTCCTGAACTCCTTTGTCTTTGAAGTGGTTATCTAAATAGAATGTTCTATTTATAAAAGCAGACACCCACTTTTGTCATGTCACTTGTCTTTCTAACCTCTGTCTGGTAAGTTGGAAAGTAGCTCTTTACCTGCTAACCCTGAACTTGATGGAATGAACACCTACCAGGCTTTCCTTGAGGAAGTCTTAGCACTGTTTTAGTCCTTTACTCCAGTAGTTCAGTGGAATCCAGTGCTTTGTAGTAATGGTAGAAATGTATTTTGGTATGAAAACTAATTTTATTTTGCAAAATACTCACCTGTTCTGAGTAAACTGATTTGTGTCTAGAAGACAGAGTGAAAGTCCTGGCAGTTTTTAGAGTGACATTTAACTCAAAAGCCTATCCCAATATCCTGTTTAAACACAGTCCCTAACCAAATCCTACTTGTACTACACTCTTTGCCTGAACATGGCAGAACCTCGTGGCATGGCAATCCTGATACTCCTGCTGTTTTTTCTTTAAGATTTCACCTATATTCCATCCCTGCCACCACCTTACATACAAGGCATTCTCCTCTGTCCCTATTGCACATACTACATAACCAGCAGAACTGTGTTCCCCAAAGACACCCAAGACTGAAGATGGTGTTCTATGTTTTCTCCTATACATGTATCTATCTGTTTGTTTGTTTATTTAATATGTGTATGTTTACCTGAATGTATGTTAGTGCCCACAGAGGCCAGAAGAGGTCGTCAGATCCCTTGGGACTGGAGTTAGGGATGGCTGTGAGCTGCCATGTAGGTGCTGGGAATTGAACTTGTGTGTGTGTGTGTGTGTGTGTGTGTGTGTGTGTGTGTGTGTGTGTGTGTGTGCGCGCGCACCTGTGATAAAGTTTAATTATAGATGAGGTATGTAAGAAATTAACAATTTAATTTTGTTGATTTTAATTTAATTAAACTGTAAGAAAATTTATATGAATATAGTCTTTCTCAAAATATCTCAGAAGTGACTAACAGGCAAGTAGCACATGCAGCATGAACACATTGGACAAAGAGATGATCTATATCTTGGACGTGATAGAGAAGGGAAGTACCAGGTTCCATAGTGCTACTCAGAACTTATAAATTGTATTTCTGGAATTTTCCATTTGGTATTTTCAAGTTGAGATGTACCATTGGCAACTGAAACCATGGAAAATGAAAGCGGGTAAAGAGAAGTCACTATAGCCATAAGAATGGCTCATTATCATTACAAATGGCTATGTGACTGTGGCATTTATGATCACTGGTTCCTTGAAGTCAAAGCCTCAGGTTGTTTTATCCACTATGCTAGCAAGACCATGGGGTCAGGAAACGATGAATTGAGCCAAAACCCTTGAACAGGGTGAACTCCAGTGCCAGTTCATTTCAGAGAGAGCATTTTCTCAGGGTGCTCTAAAGTTTATGCTGTTTCCTGTGATTCAATAATTGCTTTTCTCTTCCTTTGAACTGCAACTGACTTGATGACAAAATGCCAAACCTTAAGTTTTCAACATTTGGGACTGGGTTGAAGGGTTGTTTGTTTGTTTGTTTGTTTGGGGATACAAAACTGTTGAGGAAAGCCAATATATAAATTGCCTAAAATTTTCATTTGTTATGATTATCTTCTATTTGAAATGAACAGGAAAGTACTGTAAAACGAGTATTCTGTAATGGTGAGAAGTCACGAATTCAATATTGGTATGTTTACTAAATTGTTAGCTTGGAAATCTGACAGAAAATATAATCAACACAGCGCTAATTAGTGTAGATCATGTTGCACGAAGCCTTAGCTTCATAATGTCTTGGCCCTGGGTGATGACTACAGCCAAAGGTTCCTTTAAAACAAGTGAAGTTCAGTAAAGATTTGGGGGTCTTTGAAGTTCTTTTTAAAAATGCATGAGACTCATCACAACCATCCAATTCCTTGGTTTTTTGATGACCAGGAAATGAAGAATGTGGCCTTCTTTTTCCATTTCAAAAGCTCATAGATGAAATCTCAGTGGATTCTTTGACAATGTTTGAAAGGTTGTTTTTGTTTGTTTTTTTGTTTTTTCTTCTCATTTGACATGCAGCAAGGACTTATGGGCGAAGGAGAGGTAACATCAATGTTTCTCACTTTTGAATGTACAGTTCTATATGGAGAGGACTTGGGTTTACCCAGTTTATAATCTCTGTGGGGAAGGAGTGAAGGGCAGTGTATGGGTTTGACCTTTATAGAATCTCTGTGTTGTAGTTGGAGCTGTAGACATTCTAACTGAGGAGACTTAAAAGAGCTGGACAAATTACCTAAATGGTGGGACGGGGATTGAATTCTCTGTACTAGATATTTAGCTGACTTATAGCTAAAGATATATCTTTTTCAACTCCTTAGAAGAATTTAAGAATTTTTTTAAAGATTTGATTCATTAAAAGCTAGACTTGTCTAAAAAATATCTCTAATTGGAGAGTCATTTATACTTAAGCAACTTACATCAGCTTCTTTTACTAAGTAAACATGGTGTATTTATTTAGTTTAAAATATGATGAACTGAATAAATGAGTAGTTCTACAAATGCTCTAGAAAGAATAGGGAATTTTAAAGACTCATTTCCTAGAAGTTCCCAACTAAACTGAATTTTCTTGTCTGTAATACTTTGCTAGTTGATAAGAGAATAAGACCATTAAATCACTTAGATTTAAAATGTGATTTTTTTAAAAAAATCATTCAGAAAATAATCTCCAATTGTAGAGCCATTTGGGATCATAATTTGCTAATAGCACATAGGATGAATTTGTGACAGAGACGCTGTTGTCTGTGCTCAGGAGTGGAAGTTACAATTGTGGCAACCAAAGGGCATGCAAGAGCTCCAGTAAAGGAGGAGACTTGAGATCATTTCTAGAGTACAGTTGACAGTTCCTCAGAGAGCACCTAGAAGTTAAGAGCAGCCTGAACGGGGGGAGCCTGAGAGGCTGCAGTTCTCTGCACCTCTGTACTTTGCTTATATTATAGACATCTCTATTTTCCCGCCAGGTGAGTATGGGAAGACTTAGGCACACTGGTATTTCTAGTCTTTTCTGCTTTCCTATGTATTCCAGAGCATAGGAATTTTTAGAATAGTTTCTCAAAACAGATGACATCCTTGGTAAGCTGATAATCACTCAGCTAATATGTCTTTAGCATGCCTCCAGATCTTAAATGCTGTAAGACTAGAAGCTGAAATGGGTACCAACATTAAGTGGGCTTTGATATATCTTATTAGTTAATGTAAACTGAGTGCTCACTTAAAATTGACTTGCTCATTTTAAGTACATTCTTAGGAAAGTGTGCAGAAGCTGTACAATTTAGTCTGTTAAAGAAATTTATGTGACCAGCATTTTATAGCTAAATTTAATATTCCATGTCCTTGTGTAGGTTGCCATGGGGCACTGCCAAGGCAGTGCAGTCTGTTGCCAACAGCTTTCAAAAGAGTGCTCTCTTCTACTGTGCTTCCATTTCACGTGCTGAAGCTTCTGGATTCCTGTGAGATACTTGAGTAGCCCTCTGTTTAACCAACTACAGTCTCTCTGATTCAGTAGACTTTAAGGTGATAACAATTCAAGAGCATAAGTGATCCTGTAGGGAGCAAATAAAAGCAGCAGTTTTATCAACTCATGTTTTTCCTTGGTGTGTGTAGTAATCAGTGACAAGGAGCCCTTTCTATTAGCTTTCTATTCTGCTTTCTGTTTCAGGTCAGTCTTCACTGTTTCCGATGGAAGATGGATTCCTGGATGACGGCCGTGGAGATCAACCTCTTCATAGTGGCCTGGGTTCACCTCACTGCTTTACTCACCAGAATGGGGAGAGAGTGGAACGATATTCCCGCAAGGTGTTCGTGGGTGGATTGCCTCCTGACATTGATGAAGGTATATTCGGGAAGGACTGTTTGGAGCAGCATGCCTCGTGGTGGCCCAGGGGGAAGTTGTACCTAGGGTTTGCTGTCATCGTCCTTGTCTTACCTGGCTCTGACTCTTCAGTCTTGCTCACCTTGTTCTCTTGTCCTGTCATCCTATCATATGATAAGATTAGTTGCAGGACTGTGGGGATGAGCTGAAGCAATGACCAGATTCAATGGAAAGAGGAAGACCTCAGAGATTTCCCAAGGATTCTGTTGTGGACAACATGGGCTTAAGTGCTCTATTCTGTTCTGTCCAGTTTTATTGGGTTTTGGGGGTGTTTTTCTTTGCTTACTTTCATTTTTTCAAATTTTAGATTAAGCACAAACTTTTAAAAAATGTCTATACTTGTACTACAAGAAAGAAAATCTTAAAAGTGATTAAATTTCACATTTACATGTTCTCTAAACAGCTGCACTATTCTTGGGCTTGTTTATAGAAGCAAACAAGACAGAAGGCCCATTTGCGGAATCTACATTCTAATAGGGGAAGGTACATGAAAAGTATGAAAGCATCAGAGAGCAGGGTTTGAAAGCAAACAGTGTTAGGGGGTCTAGCATGCAAGGAGTCTTCTTAGATTGGGTGGCTAAGGAAAGTCACTTTAAGGAAGCAGTATTTGAGCTGAGACTTTGAATCGTTAGCCAGCCATACAAGGACCTGGAGGGATTCGTTACCCAGTAATATTGAGTTCACTTCTCGGTTTCAGTGACCCTAATAAAAATCACAGTGGCAGACCATCCAGCAATCATACAGCCTTGGATACTTTCTGTTTCTTTTGTCTTGGTTTTCTGAATGGAAATGGAAATAGACTAATTCATGTTCTAGAGAATAGAATTGATTTCTGTAAAAGTCTGTAAGATCTAATAATATTTAGTCATTTGTCACTTAGACTGAGATCAAGTTTATCAAGCTTCTAAAAGGTTGAAGATGATAACAAACACACTTGTTAAGTATCTTGATAAAACTGCTGAAATTTCAATTCCATTCACACTCCTTCTCCCTATCACATTCAGAATACAGAGCTTGAAAAATATTGTATTCTGGAGAATTGTAATTCTGGAGAATTACAGAATTTCTTTGGGACATGGGATGAGAAAGAGATCATTTGAAATTGAATAAGCTTTGAACCTGAAACAGAAACAAAACCAGAATTAGTACTTGAATACAACTTGAACAGTCCAAGTACTAGTCAGGTAGCCCAGTATCCTCTGACAATGCCCCTAAAGGAACAAAGTTGAAGTGCTAGCTTGTAGGCATGGAAATATGGTAAATAAAGATAGACCACTGAACACCTGAGAGGGTGCCAGGAGCCCTCGAGGCTGGGCTCCTCTTCTCTGGCAAGGGAGCCTTGGTTGTTACATTTGGATTTGATTTTCTTAAGCTGGAGCTGAGAGGGTTCCAGTTTTGCATCACATAAGCTGAAGCTTTTCCTTTCGTAGTAAGGATTATAGTTAGTTCTATTCTCACCATCTAGCTCTCCTTGCTCAGAAAAAAAAAATCTCTTATGAACCATACAACTTCCAAGTTAGCCTAGCAGCATTCTCCTGCAAATAGTCTTGTTTGAGCTAAGTTGTGCAGAAACAGGTATTTCAGAATAGACCACACTGTTTCACAGTTGGAGGAAGAAGCTTAAGACAAGCGGAAGAACAAGGCTAGGAAAACCCATGAGATGTTGGAGTTGCATTGGAAATATCAAAATATGTGTGTTGGCTTTATAATACATCAAAGTTATAAACATGTTTGTTTGCATGTGTATTCATTTATTTCCTATCTTTATCTGCTGAAGAAGATTTGGAAATAATTCATATTCTCTAGTTATAAGCATATGTATTTTTCTTTTTGCTGCTGAAAGGAACCAAGACTGGTTTATAAAAAAGCATTTTATATGTTGACACGATTTAGAGATGAGGCAGGAAAACAAGATGTAATGGAATCTCTTTCCTGAGCCACAAAGTGTCGAAGTGCTTTTTAAAACGACAGGGAAAGGTCAGCAGGTCCTGGGAACTCCCACTGGGCCTCTCAGGGAAAGGTAGGTAGGTAGATAGATAGAATCAAAATAATTAGAGAACTGGAATATTATAACCTGTTGAGTGAAGTAGGTGTGTATGGATATAAGAAAGAAAGCTTGGGAAGCTCAAGGTCAAAGCACTAGGAGGTTCCTTGCCTGTTCAAGTGTCTGCTTCCCAATAAGCCTTTTGATAATAGCCATCATTGTTAGCCCACATGACAGAAGTGGCAAAGGACCTCTCTGGGGCCTCTTACATGAATAAAGGTGCTAAATTGATACTATTGATGAGGCTTCTACCCCATAACCCAACCACCTACCTAAGGTTCCTTCACTAAGTTCTTATCACACTGGGGATTTGATTTCAGCATAGAGATTTGCAAGATGGAATGCACAAACATTTATTCCATAGCAGCATACTATAGAACAGTGGTTCTCAACCTTCCTAATGCTATGACCCCTTAATACTGTTCCTCATATTGTGGTGACCCTGACCATAAAATAATTTTTGTTGCTACTTCATAACTGTAATTTGCTACTGTTATGAATCATAATGTAAATATCTGATGTGCAGATGGTCTTAAATGACCCCTGTGAAAGGGTTGTTCAGCCTAGGGGTTGTGACCCACAGATTGAGAACTGCGGATATAGAATGCCTGGGAGAGCTGACAAAGTCTAGTGCTTCAGGGATATGGCAGTTAATGCAGCTCTGGATGGGATTCTTGATCAATAATAAAGGAAAAGATTTTGTTGGGTTATGGAAAGAAGTCTGAGCACTGGAGAGTAATTGGATCAGTATTGATTTCTTGACTGTGGAAGCTATATAGAGAGGTGTAAAAGAAAGCAACCTTGCTTTGAGCTGATAGTATTTGGGAATTATAAAACATAATGTCAGTTAAAGATGATGGATAGATAAATTGATTCGTATATGTATCTAACTAGAGGGAGAAAGAGGAAAAAGAAGAAGTTGAGGCAGATGTGCTGAGTCGTGAGTGTGATGAGTGCATGAAGTAATATAGGAGCTCTTCACACTGTTGTTGGAGATAGGTTTTTATAAAAAAGGACAGCAAGAAAAGGTGATATCAGGTGATGAGGAAAGATGGGATGTAGGTAATGAACACATGAGTCATGAAAGAAGATAGCTAATGTTCTCTAGTTTTACCTTTGTTATTTTTTCTTTCTTTTTCCTTTGTGTCTTTTCTTTTTCTTATGTGCTGAATAAGTACATAAAAATGTAGCTGGTAGTGAAAATTGGAAACCCCAAGTGAAGCTCCACAGCTTCACAATGTGTGTTGTAACTGGGTAGAAGTTCACTGAGATGTGCAGACTCTGGAACTGGGCACATATTTGTTTGAATGGCCATATTCTAGCTTTGGGATGTTTTATTTGTGACTTCATTGTGATAAAATGGTTTCATATTTTAAAAACTACTAAAACTGATACATGTAAATCTACTTTTTCGTCTTTCATTAGAGGAGATCACAGCTAGCTTCCGTCGCTTTGGCCCTTTGATCGTGGATTGGCCCCATAAAGCAGAGAGCAAATCTTATTTTCCACCCAAAGGTAATTCTTGAGGTTCCCATTATTGAAGTACATTTTATCCTCAGATTGTCTAATAGTAAGCATTTTCATAAATATTTACTTTCATGGCAAAAGTTTTCATTGTTAAATTTGTATTTTTCTAAATGTGTTTTTAAATTTTCTACCTAATATACTTTTAATTCAGTTTTAAATACACATTGCAAGATGTTTCCAGATACTACCAAATAGAGCTGGTGAGAAGACTCAGTATTTATGGCACATTTAACAACCAAGGTTCTGTCCCCCTGGACTCACATGGTGAATAAGGAGAACCAGCTCCTGCAAGTTGACCTTTGACCTTCATGCATGATCTAGACACACACACACACACACACACACACACACACACAAATGTTAAAAAAAAAGATATTAAAATGAGCTATTAATATGTTCAGACTTTTAGTAGGAATGTTGTTTTAATTTTTTTATATTTTCTATTCTTTTTCCCTTCCTTAATTTTACTTTAAGCTTTTTATCCTATGTATGACAAAGACAGGAAAGCCTCTAAGTCTTACTTTATGCTCCCCACACCCACCAGGCTATGCATTCCTGCTGTTTCAAGATGAAAGTTCTGTCCAGGCTCTCATTGATGCGTGCATTGAAGAAGATGGAAAACTCTACCTGTGTGTATCAAGTCCAACCATCAAGGATAAACCAGTAAGTTTAGCTTAGCATCAAATTGCCTTTTGTTTACGTTTCCATTCACCTGCTTTCTTACTATGTTTTCTACTTAAATTTATATATTTGAAAATAGAATATAACAAGTCTTAATATGTATTCTTTGGTAATTTCATACATGAATACAATGTATTTAGATTCCCTACCATCCCCACTCCAGCTTTTAGAAAACATACCTCCACTACGTCCTACTAACTACATCATCTCTCCCTCCTCCTCCCCCATGCCCCCTCTTCATCCTCTTCCTCCTCCTCCTAATAACTTACAGAGTCCAATTAGTGCTCTCCATATATATATATATATATATATATATATATATATATATATATATATATATGCATGGGTGTAGAATCATCCTCTAGAGCATGGTCAACCAACTATGGGCCACAGTACTGAAGAAAACTGACTGTCCCTCCCCTAGCAGCCACCACCTACCCAAAGCATTATGGATGGGCCCTATGTGAGCATCTGCCCTACCAATACTGGAGTTGTGACTGGCTTGATCTTATGCAGGCAACCATGGCTGCTACAAGTTGGTGAAGACATTATTTTTCAGCATCCTCCCCAACCTCAGCTCTTACAGTCTTCCATTCCCTCTTCCTCAATGTTTCTGAGCCTTTTGGATGAGGGAGTGTGACATAGATGTCCCATTTAAGAGAACACTTCACAGTCACGTGATTTGTGCACTTTGACCAGTTGTGAGTCTCTGTATTAACCACCATCCACTGCATAAAGAAACTTACCTGATGAGCAGTGAGATATGTTTAATCTATGGGTAGAAGGATAAATATTTAGAAGTCAGTTTGATGCTATGTCCCTTTAACAAAATAATAGTTGGTTCTTCTAGAGCCAGTGACCTACCCAGCTACAGTTTCTTGGCCCGGTTAATGGTATCAGACATGAATTCTGTCTTCTGAAGTAGGGCGTAAGTCCAATAGAAAGCTGTTGGTTACTCCCATAACATTCATGCCACTATTGTACCAAAGGGCAGATCTGCCAGGCTGGTTGTTATTGTAGCTCATAGGGTTCACAGCTGGCTAAGACTGTCGATGACTTTTCTTCCCCAGCAGCCTACAAAGCACCTTCTAGGCTATAAGTGGGAAGGTTTAAATGGAGACGAGGATGAGGGGATAGGGCAGAGGAGGGGTTGGGGAAGGACTAACACTGCATATATTTGAAAAACCATATGGAAACTATTTTATAAGCTTGTGTGTGTATACATATCCATACACACGCATACAGAGAGAGAGAGAGAGAGAGAGAGAGAGAGAGAGAGACAGACAGACAGACAGACAGACATTGAGAATGAGGAAATTAGAGTTACATTATACAGAGGGACGATGCTCCCACCTAAAGCCATAGATTATCAGACAAAAAGCCCAATGCCAGGTGTGGGATACACCCTAGGCTATTACCATTGCTCTTAGCTACCAACAAAAATTTGATGGGAAGATCTTATGACTAAAGACATCGCACACTCACAGGACATGGAAAAATCAAACTGATACATAGGATGTACAAGACTGCACAACCAGGCCTGGCTTAGGTACATTATTCTTGATTGGGCTAATGGGCACTAAAGTGTTTATCAAAATAATACTGCTCAATGGTTAAATGCGCTTTCTACCTTTGCAAAGGACCTGGTTCAGTTCCCAGCACCCCAATAAATAAAAATAAATAAATCTTTTAAAAATTCTGCAAATATTAGCAATATATTTACTTTGAAATAGTTTTTGAAACAATGTAACAGATTAATTAGTATCAATAGTAAGTTTGCATTTCCTGGAAATGTGCTGAGTCCTATTTTATTTAAATTTAAATTATGTAGATCTTGTAAGGATAGGTAAAATAGAGGTCCCGTAAACTGAAAAACAGGTAGTTAACTTGTAGGTAATTAAAGATGTATGGGTGTGTTAAGGGATTTGGCTTATAGTAAGTAAACAATTCATGGAACGTTCTTACTCTGAAATGAAGGGCAGGGAAGGCAGATTTTAAGCCTTTTAGTTTTTACAGCTTTATTGATTTGTGATGAAATAGGTTATTGTAAAATACTCTGCAATAATTTTGAACTTTTTTTTAATATGAGATTTTGGTTTACACATTCCTTAGGTGCAGATTCGGCCCTGGAATCTCAGTGACAGTGACTTTGTGATGGATGGTTCACAGCCACTTGACCCACGAAAAACAATATTTGTTGGTGGTGTTCCTCGACCATTACGAGCTGGTATAGTTAAACAGACAAAATCTCTATATCATTAGCACATGCATGACTTCCAGCTGAAATACTCCATGAGCTTTGAGTTAATGTGCAAGAGAGAGAGTTCTAGAATCCAAGTGTTTGGGTTAGAATTAATGTGTTCTGTTTCCTACTAATAGTTGAGCAACCTTGGACAAATTATGTAAATTTCTTCATCAATTTTCTCATCTGTAAAAATGAAATCAAAAGTGTGTGTACCTGTAGTTGGGGACTCAGTGAAATAACTGACACAGAGTGCTTAGGTGTAGCACTGTAAGATGCTAGTCATTGTTTGTCGTTTATCTTGAATTCCAAAGCCCTTTGTATTGAGATGTACAGTCACTTCCCAAGTCCTCGGTTTCTCAGCAGCTGTTTACCGAGCCCCTAAATACAACTTCAGTCCAGCATGTTTTAGACTAATAACTATAATGAAATTACATCCCAAATTACATAAGTAACTTGAGGTTAAGAGTGTAAGT
The DNA here is from genome assembly GCF_007827085.1 of Peromyscus californicus insignis. NCBI lineage: Eukaryota > Metazoa > Chordata > Mammalia > Rodentia > Cricetidae > Peromyscus > Peromyscus californicus. The sequence goes on along the minus strand of NW_026294551.1, from coordinate 90,018,354 downwards.
AAGATAAAAGTAAATAAAAATATAGTTTTATGTTTTTAACATTTCATGGAGAAGATGCATTCACTATTTCAAGTTTTAAAAATAGAGTATCTCTTATTTATTCTCTACAGTTTCACACAATGTATCTTGATTACATCCACTCCAGCTTCCTCCAGGCACCTCCTCCCTCCATGTCCTTTCCTTGTTTTTTCTTTTCATTTTTTTGTGACCCATGGAGTCTACTTGGTGCTGGCTGCTGGAATGCTGGCTACTCTTGGCTTGACCTTGTGCAGATGACCCCAGCTGCCGTGAGTTCATGAGGGCAATGGCCCTGTCCTGTCAGGAGACAGCACTGCACAGTGCTCCTCCCATCCTCCTGTGCTCCATTCTTTCTACTTCCTCGGGGATGTTCTCCGAGCCTTGTGGGGACAGTTGGTTAGATGTCTCAGTTAGCACTGAGCACTCAGTAGTCACTTATTCTCCTTACTTTGACCAGTTATGAGTCTCACATTGACTGCTGCCCGCCAAAGAGCCTAGCTTCTCTGGGTAAGTTGAGGGCAACACTAATCCATGTGAAATAAACAAACTTGGGAGACTGTTTGACAGCACTGAGCAAGACAACAGTGGCAGGTTCCCTCTTGGGTCTGTGGCCTCCCAAGCCATAGGCTTTTGCCCAGGTTTACAGTACCAGGCATGAATTACCTCCTGTGGAGAAGGCCTCAAATCCAGTCCAAAAGCAGTTGGTCACCCCCTTACCCTTGTGCTACGACTGAGCACCAGTGAGCACATACTACCTGTCAGGTTATGGTGTAGTAGCATCCAGAGTTCATTGCTGTGTGATACCATAGATGGCTTTTTCTCCCATTGGCCTTCATAGCACCTTGTGGTACTATGAAAACTAGCCAGTATGTTGTTTCTTCAGCAATCTAGTTATGGTGGACAGCCCAAGACGACAGTGACAGTGTGTTGTTTAGTGGACCACTAGATGTCATTGATCAGTGACGCACAGGGAGGTTTCTCGAGCCTGCACTGAGATTTTCATTCCCTAGTCACTTCTGGCAGAAGTGTTGTCTCTCCTATGTTCAAACTCATTTTTTTTTTAGATTTTATTTATTTTTATCTTATGTGTATGGGTGTTTTGTCTGCACGTATGTCTGTGCACCATGTGTGTACAGTGCCCCCAGAGGCAAGAAGAGAGCACTGAATCCCCTTGGACTGTAGTTACAGACAGTTTTGAGTTGCCATGTGGGTGCTGGGAATCAAACACGGTTCCTCTGAAAGAGCAGCCAATGTAAGATGTGCTAGTGAATAACTCGATATAAGCAAAGGTACCAGACTTTGATGGTGAGGAGGTTCTGAAGGGCTCCCAAAGAATCTACCAGTTAACTTTCTAATGTTCAGTTTAGTAATCAATGCCTTGCTAACCAGCACAGACATGACAGCAGTGCAGCCTAGAGCAGACAAACGTAGGTGCCAGGCCCGGCCCTGTCACCTGTGTTCACGAACCTGCCACTGTTGTCTTGCTAGGTGCTGTCAAACAGTCTCCCAAAAGTTTGTTTATTTCACATGGATTAGTGTTGCCCTCAACTTACCCAGAGAAGCTAGGCTCTTTGGCGGGCAGCAGTCAATGTGAGACTCATAATTGGTCAAAGTAAGGAGAATAAGTGACTACTGAGTGCTCAGTGCTAACTGAGACATCTAACCAACTGTCCCCACAAGGCTCGGAGAACATCCCCGAGGAGGTAGAAAGAATGGAGCACAGGAGGATGGGAGGAGCACTGTGCAGTGCTGTCTCTGGACAGGACATGGCCATTGCCCTCGTGAACTCAGAGTGTTCAAATTTCTCAGAAAATTACTGCCTGTTTCAGAGGTTATGAAAATGAAGAGGGCACATTGTAAACCAGCTTACTGGGTGAATAAATACTCACCCAGCAAAACAATTATTATAATAATATTTGATTTTAATAATGACTATAATGATGCAAACTCAGAGGTCACATAAACTTGGTTTTGAGGAAACTGTAGGTGTGATCCAGATAAGTCTTCCTGATTGTAAATGCCTCTGCTCCTCTCTTTGTAGTGGAACTTGCAATGATAATGGATCGGCTGTATGGAGGTGTCTGCTACGCTGGGATTGATACTGACCCTGAGCTCAAATACCCAAAAGGAGCTGGACGAGTCGCCTTTTCTAATCAACAGAGTTACATAGCTGCTATCAGTGCCCGCTTTGTTCAGCTACAGCATGGAGAGATAGATAAACGGGTAAGTCCTGGACTGTGTTTGGAAAAATCTAGAAATGGTGCACCATCTGACTTAAGACCTGTGTTTGATGTACACTGGCACTGATATCCAGCACTCTGTGACACTATACTTTGAGGTCTTCATTGGTTATTATATTGTGCTAGTCTCAGTCTGAGCTGTAAAAACAAGTCAGTGGTGGGTTATGCCTGCTGTTTCAGGCCATGCATATTCTATGTCAGTGGTCGTTCGCTAGTATAAATAAAGAGGAAGCTCGGGCTATAGCTAGAGGTGACAGGCGGGATTTGCTGTAGCACAGTCACATGCCTGCTTGCTCTTCTTTCATACTTCCCTGTCAGTGTGAGTTTCAGAGCGGGGGGTTATCATTAGAAATGCTTAGGTTTGGTCCTCCCTAGGGAACTCCCTGGATCAGTGTTCAGTCCTTCTCTAGGTCCTCTACAGAGTCTGGGGATTAAAGGCTAACTGCCCTTCCTCATCTTCAAGTGCTAGGGAGTTCCATCCAGGAGTCTGCCAATCTTGCTATAGCATAGTTAACAACAGGTTATTCTAATGCTTGAGAGGCTCAGATGACGGTGGGCTGACTGAACGCTGGAACAGGCCCAGTTCTGTAAAGTCCCCTCTCACCTTTAGATTCAAGTAAATCACTCTCATCGACAAAGAACAAAGTGAGGTTTTAGGCTGTGAGGACCACAGCCACATCGTGTTTCACCAGAGTCCCACCAGCCAGGCTTGGCAACCTCTGAGAAGTTCATGAAGCAGAAAGCAAGCATCTTCTAGCCCACTAACCCTTGCAGTATGCTATTTTGTGGAAGATGGAAGCGCTTAGATGGTTTTGTTTACATTATAATTCCAGTAATGACAAAAAAATATATATATAGATCCACTAATTAAAACAAGGGTTTCTGAGGAAAACATCCTGAGAGTTTAATCTCATAATGCTCTAAACAGTTGGTTTTACTTTATGATTTCTAATAAAATTCTTCTTTTGCTCTTTTGTTTGAAAGTTTATTTGAGTAAGACAAGCATGTAAATATAGATATAAACATCTTAGGATAAAATGGACGATCTTCATTTCAGTAAGTCATTGCTGCCCTTCCCTGTTGATACCTTGACACAGGTGGGCTGAGGCACAGGATAAAAGCGTGCTTGCACATGGTCTGAAATGCCAACTCCCTCTTATCTCTCCATTGCAGGTGGAGGTTAAGCCATATGTCTTGGATGACCAGCTGTGTGATGAATGTCAAGGGGCCCGTTGCGGGGGGAAATTTGCTCCATTTTTCTGTGCTAACGTTACCTGTCTGCAGTATTACTGTGAATATTGCTGGGCTGCTATTCACTCTCGTGCTGGCAGGGAATTCCACAAGCCCCTGGTGAAGGAAGGTGGTGACCGACCTCGGCATATTTCATTCCGCTGGAACTGAAGGATGAATGGCTCCAGAGCTCGTTTGCAGGCGAAGTGCCCTCTTCTGTTAATTCCGACCCTTCCTCAGCCTCTTCACGCTGGCATGTCCTGTGTAGCAGTGTGTAACTAACAGTAGTAGAATGAAAAGAACAACCTACAACATAGGTATTTTGTAGACTCTCGTGTCACTACAAACAGTATGTTTAAACTCCTTTTTCACATTGCCATCATGTTGCATGCAAGTTTTCATTCTCTTGTTTTGCTGGAGGCCAAGAGTATCCAAACTTGCTGCAGCATTTTCTTAGAGGAGAGAAATATTAACAGAGAAATGAGACAATATTTTGAGTTTTTAATTGCTGGTAATGATATAACATATAAGAATACTTTATTGAGATAACCACCAACAGTAACACTATTGTCTATTCTGACACAGTCTCCCCCAGGGAAGTGCTCTTGCCGTTTCCTTTCCTTTCTTTTCTTCCTTATCTCTTCTATCCTTGTTCCTTCTTAACAGCAACGGAGGAAGTTAGCAGTTACTAACAGGAAAGAGTATGTCAGAACAAGCAAATGATGAGCAAGATTGAGCAGCGTAACTGGAAGGGCTTTGAGGCGGAGTATGGTTTGATCATGCCTCAAATGCATCATACATCAGAAAAAAAATAAAGCAGGCAGAGCTGAGTTTGTTTTCTTTGGAATAATTCTTAAAATTCTGAATGTAAGAACTGGGTGACTTTACTACTGAGGGGAGTGCATTTATTTACTTAACTGACTTCCTAGTCACAGCCCCAGGAAACCTACCAAAGCTAGAATTAATGATATCTGGTAGGAAAAGAAGAACAAATACATACATTTTATTTTATTTTTTTGCTCTATAGAAACTCTATAGCCTAATTTACTATGTCATCAGCTGTCAGCCTTTGCTCTCCATTTTGACATTGAAAACAACGTCATACTTAGACATACCTCAAGGATAGAGTTTTTGACTTTGTGTTACACTATACTTGTAGCCAAAACTGGAAGATAAAAACAGCATACAAATTGGCTGCCCATTGGCTTTGTTTTCCATTTGAAGTTACTTTGGAATCCTGTAATTTAGTTGTAACATAGAAAACGTGGGGGGGAAGGTTAAAAAAAAAAAGTCAAGTAGTTGCAAAGTGTTTTGCACTGTTGAACTAAGTAATTGTGTAAATCTGTGCAAAAGTCCGTATGTTTATCTTACTCTTCCTATAAAGTACAATACCATACACTTTCCGAACTTAGCATGGGACATAGTGTTTGAAGTGCCAACTTCATCAAGTAATGCATGCTTTATTATAAATACAACCCTAGCTTTGAAAGATGTTCTTATGTTTTTGAACAGTATGCTTCAGAGGTAAATTTAAAAGCGTCTCTTGAAGCCCTGGTCATGGAAGTAACTTTTTGTTTCATTGACTTTCTCTTATTAAATGCCCTACCGTAGTTCAAAGGATTACTATCAGTGTGCAAAGCATTGAACAGCAGCAGCCTCAGTGCAGTCTTGCTAGCTGTGCTGCCTAACAGTACCATCTTGGATCCTTCAGAACCAAAGACTTGCCCCGCAGTGCTGTGTCATCGCCTGGCTGGTGACCCCTCTGCTGTCTGTAGGAAAAGCAGCCCTTTATTTTTAACACAGGCTTTAATGAACTACATACACCTGTTAAGTTCCAAAGGTCAAAATGGAGGCACTTGCTGTCTAAGAGTCCAACAAAAGGAGGGAGCCGCCGTCCAAGACTCCCCTGCTAAGAGAACAGTGAAGCAGTCGTGCCAATGGAGAGTGCTCTCGTGTAGCTGGTCAGGGACATATTTTCTTTTCTCCTGAACTACATGATTCTAATTGGAATGTTCATTTGCCTCTTTTTCTTCCTTTACTGCTTGTAGGTGGCTTGGGGTGTGCTGTTGTGCCGTTCCTACCCAGTAAATGGGCGTGATGAGTTAAGAAATAACACTGCTTGAGAACTAGCTTTGAATAGTTTTCCCTTTGTACATGACCTGCTGAATTTCGGTACAGTGTTTTGTAGCTAACTTATTTTGTCATGCACATGATGTATATTTGTTATGCACTACTTTTGTATATCTTGTTTTTCCAACAGTGAACATTTTTAGGCACACTTTTCACTGACGGGATATCTCTTTATGCAATACCTCAATTTTTCATATTGCAAAGAGTAGCTTTTTGTACTTTTATTACTGAGAGATCTTCATATACTTCATTTTTTAATATAAATAATTTTAATAAATTTTATTTTCTTATATTCTGCTTTTTATACATTTCAGTGCTCTGCATACATTTTAAATTATGAATGTTGTGCACTGGCAATGCTATTTTAGAGTCTGCAGAGAAGAGAAAGCATGTTGCTTAAACACCTTCCCCAGCACCAGCTATTGGTGTACCTATAATTTAAGAAATAGTCTATGTAAAGTCACAAATTAATGAAAAAAATTCGCATGAAAATGACAAGATAACACTGTAGTTCCTAAAAAAAAAATTAAATGCATAAGCATAGGGTAGAAATTTAAAATAACAAAATTGTCTACAGCTTCTTACTAAGTTTTTTAAATTATTCATAAAATGCAGACATTTTGAGTGAATGTTTAACCATTTTTAATCTTAATTAATTGATGTTACGTGTTTGATTCAGAGATGTCTGCTCTTTTAAATTCTATATAATAAAACAAAATCGCCTGCCACAGGACAGGTTTGTAATGTTAGTATGCATGACTAATGTAAGAAATTGTTATTCTGCTAATATTTACTTGTGATTGTGTGACAAGCGTGTTTACAGATGATTTGGTTCCACTTCTTTACAGGGCATAAAGAATGATTATCTATTACTCTGAACTTTATGATTACATGTCCTTCAGATTACATGGGATTGTAGTTGGGAGTTACCATGTAACTCAAACATAATTAACATGTAATTAGTTTACAGGTTTTAGGGTATCACTTCAATTTACCAAGCATGTAGTTCTAGCGCACTAGCATGGCACCAGCCATGTATTTACAATGTAGTTACAGAGTAATTACATGGTTATTTTTGCAATGTAAAATAAAGTGTTTCTGATTATTTTCTATGTAAAGGAACTCCCCCTCCCACCCCCTGGCTTTGGTATAATATATATACTTCTCCATACACAGACCTCTGCAGAATGCAAACTAGAACTTGCAGTGAATGAACTTAGCATTTATGAGAGTGCTGTTGGAAAGACTTGATAATTCACCCCTTTTGTTTTGAAGAGTTGAATCTTCTGTTAAAAGGTGATTTAAAACTTGAATGTGATGAATTGTGGCAAGCTCACTCCAGTTATGTGCAATACTTATCTCACACTTTGGAAGATCTTTGCAGTGTAATTCTTTGTTTTTAATTGCAGACATTTAAAAATGTCATTTTCTACTGTTAAGAGTAATCCTCTTTCTTGCTGGTGTTTCTAAAGAAAAGAATCAGAAATCAATCTTTCTACTAATGTAAATTTGAGATTATTTTTAAAAATGGAATAAAAGAGGTTTTGGTCATTTGCTTTATTTTATTATCTTATTTTAAAGCTACTGTGATTGATAGCATTGTAAGAATTGGGACAATATTGTATTCAACTGTTTTATTTTTTATATTTTTAAAATTTAAAGTATAATTAGTTTTTATAATTTCATCAGATTTTTGTTATATTTTTTTGGAAGTGAAACTTTTAGCAAGTGGGTGTCTAGTTTTTACTAATCCCTGATTTCCCAGTGATTGCTCATATTATCAGAAGGAAGCGTTATTTAAGTGCGTCAGTTAATTGTACTACTTGGCTGAATTTCCATATAGTTTTTACTGTGTATGGGGAGGTTGTAGTATTTATTCTAGCATTTTAAATAAGGGTAATTCATTTTTTTATTAAAGTCATTTTCACGTTAAGTTCCTATTTTTGTATGTTCTACTCTTAAGTTATATAACACAGTTCCTTTTTTAAAAGAGTTCATTTGTTGAAGTGCTAGTGGAAAATTAATGTTATTAAATAGTTTGCAAATGACTATTTATACCAGTATGCATATAATTTTTAAATATTTGTAATGTGAGATGTTGAATGAATAAAACTTTTAACTCAGATTTCTTTTACTATACTTATTTCTTTTTAACATAAGTAGATTCCCTGGTTGGGAACATAACATTTTTAAAACACTAGGGATGTCCTGTTAGGTCCCTACCGAACCAACCAGTCTGACAAAGTGTTTAGTCATCTGAGTGCTCGGGCCAACATTCCTGGCTTATGTAAGTTGTAAGAGCTGGCAGCTCAAGTGTCTTTGGCCTTGCTACTAGTTCTCCTGCTGCCCTGTGGTGTGTGTGTGTGTGTGTGTGTGTGTGTGTGTGTGTGTGTATGTATGTGTGTGTCTGGGGTAGGGTATCAGCCTACGATCTACATGTTCTCTCTCTCTCATGGAGATTGAACCCAGTACCTCCCATGTGCTAAGCACATGTTCCACCCCTGAGCCTCATCTCTAGTCTCAAAACAAGTCTCCTTTGTCTTTGAACACTCAGTTCTTTTGGAGACTGGTGTCACAGGCTATGGCCTCTGGGGTTATAATCCCATAGCTCAGGAACTGTATGTGTTGTCTTTTATTTGGTCCATGTCTCAAACTACCGAGTATTGTAATGTGTCAACATTTCTATTTTAAGATACTTTAAACTGTCAATGATAAATTATAACAAAATATATTCCAAGGATACCCGGGTTATGAAGTAAGGTATCTGTGCTTTCTTCCTGCGATATACTATTCTCAAGAGTAGGAAGGAAGATCTTACTGGAGACAAATGGACTGTGAGATGTTTTACTTCTTAATTATCTTTCAGCCACTGGGAATCGTGGGGAAGTGGGCCAGAGGGTGGACTATGCCCGGGAGTTCTAGGTTACAGGAGCTTCGGCCACATGGGTCCTGCTTTCTCTGGCCACATAGGTCCTGCTTTCTCTTAATTGGCAGTTTCCAAGACCGACTTCACAGTATATTGAAGCTCCCCTAGGAAGCTCGTGTTCCTTGTTAGTCATACACAGAGCTGTTTCTGTCATCAAGCCCTGTCCCATGCCCAGGCAGTCTCCTTAATCCCACTCTCAGCCTGTAGCTGTTTGGACTATGCTTCCACTGACATGGACCAGCACTTACCACAGTTGCCACAGACACAAACACATCTCCACATAAGCCACCAGCTTTGAATCTGCCATCCTGGATATGCTCTCTGCCTTTCTGATCATATTGCCTCCTTAAAAATTATCATTTGAAAATTTCCCTCAGTATTCCCCCGTCCCTTGTATTCTGAGGATCAGAACCGCTGGATCTGGAAAAGCAAGAATTGGGGATTTATCTAGCCATTCTGGGTCTCTCTGATTAGAGAACATTCTGTTTTGACATGCCTGGAGTCCTCTCTGGATATTTTTAAGTGCTAATCTTTCTCTAGTCCAATTGGGTGTCACCACTGGCCATCTGGGATGTCTTACTGTGACTGCCCATGGTGACAGAATTGGAAAAGTACAACTTGTCTCAAGGAAGTTAAAAATGAGCATCAGCATCGAGTCCAGGACGCAGCCAAGGCAAAACATCCATGTTTTGTGTGGCACAGCCTCTGATTAGGTGTCTGGAAAATGGCTAGAGGCAGATGGAGCCTGAGGGGGGTGAGTTGGGGAACACATGCTGGGGTGTAAGCTTGAGCTTGCTTTGGCCTTTGCCTTCTATTTCAGGAAGTAGAGCTTTGATGCCATACAAATATCTGTAAGAGATTGTTTCCAGCTCTTCTCCCACACCTCTGTGATACCAAACAGGAGAACAAAGAACCAGGCAGACCTAGAAATGAGTCCCCATAATCCACCAAAGGAAACAAGGCATCTGAACTTGTTCTGAAATAAGTCACCCATAAAAGTAGCCAAGAAGTAGGGAGAGATGGGACCAGTCATTTAAGGATGTAAAGTGGCACACATGATTTTAGATAGGACCTAGCAAAGACTTGATGCCTCCATATTTGGTGGAATGGAGACACACTTCATATGAGAGGGTCACCTGATGCAACACCTTTGGTCATCAACGGTAGGAAGATGTAATGACTGTGACACTCGGGGGCAGGATGGGAGTTGGGGAGGAAAGTGGAGTGGTCTTAATTATCAGTTGTCTTTCATCAGCCCTAACTACAATGACCAAAAGATTTGGCTCTGGGGAAGGGATTAGTCCCAGCCAAGCACCTGTACCATCAGCAAGACTCCACCCTCAGAGGGCACTGCAATGAGCATTCAGTGTGCTGTGGGAAGGCAGGAGGTGCACAGCTAGGACACAGTGAAACCTAGATTCCCATTCCCATGTGTCAGGCCCCCATGCTTTCCCTGTGATCCTCAGGACCATCACTGCCACCGAATCACAGTTAAAAAATAAAATTGGGCCAGGCAGAGGTGGCACATGCCTTTCATCCCAGCACTTGGGAGACAGAGACAGGCAGGTCTCTGTGAGTTCAAAGCCAGCCTGGTCTACAGAGCAAGTTCCAGGACAGTCAAGGCTATACAGAGGAACTCTGTCTCAAAATAATTAACTAGTTAATTAAAAAATAAAATTGGATTTTGTTTTGATCTGTGTGAAAGACTTGGAATTTTTTTAAAGTGTCAAGTTCCTGAAATTCAATAAAATATTTTTATTAATTAATAAAAGCAACAGCAGGCCATGTGAGTGAGAGTACTCAAGAGCCTCAGTGATTTGGGGGGGCTTTCTTTTATGGGCTTTAAGTGGCGGAGTTTGGTTATTAAGGGTATTTGAGGGTGATTTTTTTTATTGCTATATTAGGTCATATACGCAATTTCCTATTTTTCATGTTACTCCCATAATACATCTGATTTTAATCATATCCATATTCAGTTATCCATTAAGCATACAATGATGGTCAATAGGGTTTTTCCCTAAAAATTCACATAGGGAACACAATTTGTCTTAATTCCATGTGCCCACAAAACTAGTTCATGCCAGTCTGTAAAGCAGGCTTTCAACCAGACACACAGATTGCAGGTCCTATTTCACATTTTTCTAAATTTCTAACTAAGAAGGAGAAGCTTTACTAAGTTAGTTCATCCCCATGAAAATTAAAGTCACCAGGAAGTTATGCTGGGATGATGCACACCATCTCCTGAAACTTCATTTGGTTTGACAGATGTACCTTTAACTATAACAGGATAGTGACTATGTGGGTGTGTAGTTTGAATGCAATTGGCCCCCATAATCCCATAATCTCATAGGGAGTGGCATTATTAGGAGGTGTGGCTTTGTTGGAGTGGGCATGGCCTGGTTGGAGGAAGTGTGTCACTGTGGGGGTGGGCTTTGAGGTTTCCTATGCTCAGGATACTGCCCAGAGTGTCAGTTGACTTCCTGTTGCCTGCAAGATGTAGGACTCTCAGCTCCAGCACCATGTCTGCCTGCACACTGCCATGCTCCCCATCATGATGATAATGGACTGAATCTCTGAAACTGTAAGTGAGCCACCCAATTAAATGTTTTCTTTGTAAGAGTTGCTGTGATCATGGTGTCTCTTCACAGCAATAGCAACCCTAAGACAGTGGGAGTCAGGTTCCCCTAGATTGTTAAGGCATGGCTCAATTTACCAACATCACATTGAAAGACTCCCGAAGGTAGTCTTCCCTCTGGAGAGACCCTCGCCCAGAGATCACACCGAGACCACAAGTCAGATGCAAACAGCAAGAGGCTTTATTCCGGAACACGGGTACCCGGGGCGACACAGTCCCTCCAGAGGCTGAAGAGACTGGCACGCCGACGGGCTGGAGTGGAGGGTTTTTATAAGGTCGGGCAGCGGAAGGGCGGGTACAGAAGCAAGAAGCATGTTTTACAGGGTTCTGATTGGACGACTCATATGAGGCCATGTTTTACAGGGTTCTGATTGGACGACTCATATGAGGCCATGGTTTACAGGGTTCTGATTGGACGACTCATATGAGGCCATGGTTTACAGGGTTCTGATTGGACGACTCATATGAGGCCATGGCTTACAGGGTTCTGATTGGACGACTCATATGAGGCCAGGTTCAAACTCAGGACAGCTCGTGGTTTTTCCCCCGAGCTCGACACGCCTGCTGACCTGGCTCCCATCCAGGGTACAAACTGTCCCTCCGACCCTCCAGTTCCCTGTTCTGGGGCCAGGTGGCCGACCGCAGACACCCCGCTCGTTCCTGCGCCCATGTCCTCCAACTGAACCCTCCCCGTACTCCTCAGGCCCTGCTCAAAATGGCGTCAGGCCAAGCAAGCATGCTGGGGCCCCTCAGCACCACCCCAGAAGAGTCCCGGGGTCCCGGCCTGCACCTCCCTGCAGGGCTCCCCAGTCCTCAGGCCGCGCCACCCCCACAGGGTCCCCAAGTCCCCAAGCTGCGCCACCCCGGGGGCACCCGGGCCCCAGTCTGCACCGCCCGGAGGGTCCCCGGCCCTTGGCCTGCTCCACCACGCAGGGTCCCCGGCTCTCGGCCTGCTCCATCCCGCAGGGCCCCGGGCGCCCGGGTCGCGGCCCGCACCACCCTCGCCGGCGGCGGCACCGGGCGCTGGCGCCGGGCAGCGGCGCCGATCGGGCTCGAGGACACGGCGGGCCCGGGCTGGGAGCCTGCGGTCTCCGCCCGCCGCGCTACGACGCGGGGCCCGGGCGCGCGGGCCGCTGCGGGGCGCGCATGGCGGGTGCGGGCGGCTGGCGCGGGGACGGGGATGCGGCCCGGCCTGCGCTGCCCGCGGCTCCGCTCCTGGCGGCCTTTCAACATAGGTCCCAAGAAAGGATGGCCACCTAGCTAAGTACATGGCTGGGTGCTGGTACTTGGGTGAAGAAAGAGGAAGAGAGGGGAGAAAGGAAAGGGGAAGGAAGAGAGAAGATATATAAGTCACAGACATTTTTTTTTTTAGTTCAAACAAAATCCCACTGAGGAGAAAAGTTTTGATTTTTTTTCTGTAAAACTTCATAACCAAGCATCTTACACATGTCATATTTTTTGATACTCTCCATAGTCTCTATGATACCACAAAAATAATTCTGAAATCCACACAGCTAGGGGAGAGTTTTGTACTATGTCCTTGTGAATTTTTCAAATCAATTTTTCCTTCTGCACTGCAATGTCAGCAGGGTCAAAATAAATTCCTTTTGGAAATTTCTATTCTTGATTTTGTATATATATTCATGAAAGAAAGAGTTCGCCATTTTTAGAGTACTGGGGCGTTGGAGCAGGCACAGGCTTTTGATCTGTACAACAGCCCAAACAGCTGCTCTTGAACAGATGTGATGCAGTACAGCCTGGAAGCAGCAGCTAGAGTGTTTGGACCTGGATTACATCGAAGCACCTGCGGAGGCAGTGGGCCACGCCCTGTGTCCCATGTGCAAGTTCCTCAAAGTTCCAATCATGACATTCTATAAGTGCAAAGGACACATGTGGGCTTCGACTTAGTCTCATAAGAGGCCTTAGTAAGTCAGACTCAGCACCCTTCCCTAAGGGTGATAAGGGATGTGAGGGAATGGGCCCTGGGGTGGAGATCAGAAAGAATGGGGAACATGGGAAGAGGAAGAAAGTGAGCATGCATGCTCATGCACCGAGGAAGAAAGTGGAGCATTCATGCACATGTACCGAATTAGGGACAGACCACCTCCACATCCATCACAGCCTCGCCTTGCCCAGTGTGGTACGATTTCACAGAGATGCAGTCACTAGGCATAAGGGGGTAACGGGAATCCTCCTTGGCTTTCCTCACACCCACATTGCACGTCAATATCCTTTGCTCTCCATATGAATGGTGAATGAAGGCTTGCTACAGGCTGCATGTCCAGCCTGTTAACCTTTGTCACACCAGCGGCACTGATGTCACTCCTGATGTTATCCCTCCACTTAGAGTCCCTGCCCCTGTGCTAGGTGAGGGCATGAGCTACTGCTGCCGGTGAGAGCCCTCAGATGCCCCCTACCCAGATTGGTTTTCTCCTGTGGATACTCTGGTCCTCCATCCCTGTCAGCCCACCACAGTTGTCATGGTGACAAAGAGCACTGAGACTCTAGGCTGCCAAGTGTTGCTATGCAGGGCCAGCTAGTGTTTCTCTCTCTCTCTCCTTTCCCCCATCTCTCCACATACACACTCCTCTATCCAGATCAGGAGTATTCATTCCACTGCATGGGGATGCACAGGGCAGCAGAGGGTGTGAGTCTGTGTTGGCAAACTGTACACAAACCCCAGAAGGATTGTGTTCTGAGGCTTTAGTTTTCTGAATGTTTTCGGGTTTTGGGGGAAAATGTAAGAAAGAGGTAGGAGGTGCCAGAATGTAGGCTTGTGACCCGGGGTGGCAGATCAATGATACTGCCTTTAAGGAAATACAAATTCTTGTTCTCTCCTCTTTGCCCCGTGAGTGCAAGATTTAGGTGAAGATGGACCTAGGCACAGTAGGAAGGATTGAGTTGGGTTTGGGAGTTGGACAAACCTGGGCAAAACCCCAAAGCCTGGGATCACTGTGGATATGGCTCTGGGTGAGCCTGGGTTTCTGTCCCTAACCTGCCTGCCTATGACTGACCAAGCAACATGACTATATTAGGGAGCCCCTGCCGACCAGCTTGTGCATCTCTGGGTTGAGGTGATGATGAAGTACTCACGAACGCACCTGAGCCAGGAGCACCGGCAGCCCCCATTTTCACTAGCTTTTAGTCCATGTCTGGCTGTTGTTGGCAGCAACTGCCTGCAAAAGGAAAGTCCCTCCCCGTCTCTGAGATCACTGCCTATGCCACCAGCTTCCGGCAGCTGGAGTGGACACAGCTCTGGCTTGCCATTGTACAGCAGGAACAGATGCCCACTGCCTGGAGATAAAATCTCCATGTCTTCCCATGCCCTCCTACCTTTCAAGGTCTAGCCTGGGCCTCCACCATAAACTCCCTTATTTCTTCTTGATCACAGCTCCAACCAGTCTTCAGGGGCCTCTCCCCATTCCTCTGAGGCAAGTGCTCTTGGTGGTGCAGGGCCTTGCCCCTGCCTGTCTCCACCTACCCATTCCTGACTTCAGCTCCACACAGAGCTGACTTTGCATCCTTCAGGGCTCAAATGAAATGACCCCTCATCCCTACCCCACTTCCTGAAGCCCCCTACGTCTGTTCTCTGCTGCTATCACAAAATGGCACAGACTAGAGAAATCATAAGCAGCAAGTTCATTTGGCTTACTATCTGGAATTCTAAGAACACGGTGTCTACATCTGCTAACCCTGTCAAGGGCCTGAGTACTATATCCTAACACGGTGGGAAGACGAGGGAGCTGTCCTAGTTTCCACTGCTGTGATAAACACCATGACCAAAGCAACCTGGGAAGGAAAGGGTTTATTTCAGCTCACAATGGGAGTCCATCCTCCAGGGAAGTCAGGGCAGGGACTCATGGCACACACCTGGAGGTAGGAACTGCCACAGAGACCATGGAAGAGTGGAGTTTACTAGTTTGCACCTCATGGCTTGCTCAACCTTCCATCTTATAGCACCCAGAACCACCTGCCAGAGGCGGCCCCTCCCACATCAGCAATCAATCAAGAAAATGCAGCACAGGCTGGCCGACGGGCCAACCTGGAGGGAGCATTTTTCTCAACTGAGGCTCCCTCTTCTAAAATGACTCTAGCGTGTGTCAAGTTGACAGCAGACAACCCAGCGCAGGTGTACACAGGATGGGGTTAGGGAACGCTGTGTGGGTCAGAGGACAACTTTGGGCAGCTGAGTCACGTCTCTCCTTCCACCTTTCCATGGCTTCCAGGGAGCACACTCATGTCAACAGGTGTGCCCAGCAAGCGCCTTTACCCGCTGAGCCATCTCGCCTGCCCACATCCTACCTCTTAATACTGTTTCATCAACCACCAATTTAACCAGAGATTGGGAGAAGACATTTCAACCACGGGAATCCCTCCCCCATCTCCACCTTTCCTTTGTTAGCAGTCTCCCTCGGAGAGGCAGCCACTCCAGGCCCTAGTAACCGCCACACAGTACTGGTTTACTTTGTCGGGAGGGGGCAAGACAGAGGCCATGCTGCTCACGCCTTCATGGTCCCTTGTGTGTCTTGCTTATGGTGAGGGGTTAATAGATGTTTACTGAGTTAGTGACTAGCACGATCCTAGAGTTTAGTTCCCTCCCTAGATATGCTGACAAAATGTCTAGTGAGAGATTCCTGTGCTGAGAGGAGAGTCCAAGGCTCAGACATTTTTGCCAGGTGTTCGGGAGAGTACGTGTAAGGCCCTGAGGCTGATATGCAGAAAGCATGTCCTCCCCCCCCCCGCCCCCCCAACAGCTGCCCCCAGGATGCAGGTAGCATTTCAGCAGCTCTACAGACCTGAGACTGCATTTCTTACCAGCTGAACTGTGCTCTGCCCCATCTCTCAGAAACAAGTGGGCAGCCGCTCGAGAAAGCCTTGGCTCTGACCTTAGAGGATAAGGTAAAGATAGGGACCTGGACAGCTAGTGAGCCTGGGTGGGCCATGGCAGGCCTCCTGAGCTACTCCTCACCCTGGCTTTGGGGTGAGAAGGGCACACAGACAATAATAGTCGGTTCCTCCCACCATGAGCAGACCAGCCACTCCAGGCTGGAATCTGCTTTGGTTCCAAGTTGGCCTTAGTCCCAGAGAAGGTTCTTTGTTCAATCTCATCCATCTCTCTCAACAGAAAAAAAAAAAAAAGAAGAAGAAGAAGAAAAAAACAACAACACCAGCAAAACCCACACATTTGCCCCTAAGTAGGAGCTGAAGACACTGAAGGGAAATATATAATATATAGACAAAGAAAGCATCTGTCCTCATGGCCTCTCTACTCTTGAGACAAGGCTCAGGTTTGAACTTGTGCCTCTGCATACTCACGTGTGCTTGCGTCTTTGTGCCTGTGGGTTTGCTGCTGTGGATGTGATCTGGTGAGTCATCTCAGTTCTCTGAGCCTTCTTGAGCTATAACCAGCCACACTCAATATGCAGAGTTGTTGGGAGCATCACAAGATGATGCCTTGTGTGCTTCAGATCAGACAGGGCACATGCTGTGTAAGGAGGTGTGCTTAGGGGATGCTGACCAGGGGAAAGTCTGCACATGCTCAGTACAGATGGTTGAATCTGTAGCTGGATAGATCTGCAGAAGTGGAGCCCAGGACTGGGGAACGTCCTCTATACCCGGAACCACCTGTCTAAAGTCTGCATTCGGTGACTGTTAGCTACAGCTGTCAATCTGCAAAAGAGAATGTCATCAAGGAATTCTCTCTTAGTCTCTCCTCCATCTATCAAGGATTTGTACTGCTCCCAGGCTCTGACTATACATACCATGGGAACAGACGCAGCCAAGTCCTCACCTTCTTGGGATTCACATTCTGAAAAGAGACACCTAGTAAAGCAAGAGTGCACATCCATAAACTAGAAACTAACAAGCACGCTGAGCAATTAGATGACGTTGTAGAGACTAGAGCTGGGGACAGGAACCAGGGGCCACTTTTCTTGCCTTTGGTACCAGCGCGTCCTCAAGGGCATCTACGGAACTGTGGAATTTGACTCCACACTTACTTCCCGTCAAAGATACATCTCCCTCCCATTCAACCTCCAGAATGTCACAACCACCAAGGAGCAGTTTGTCTCTCCACGCAGTTCTTGCCTTGGCCTTGGCCTTTGCACAGGATTGCTTAGCTGCTGCGGTATTTGTTTGAGTCCCTCCCGGCGTTGTTGGGAAATCTTCAGTCCGAGATTTCTTTATCAGCCCAGGGAATACCAGAAACCCAGCCCCAGGGACCATTGCCATGAGGCTGTGGGACAGTGTCTCAGGAGAAGGGCTTCTGTTACCCTCGGTACACTAAAAGTTCTGGATGAGTCCCCAGATGGTTGGAGAAAGGATTGAGGTTGCAATTCAGGAGACCACTACTCAAACTAAACCCTGACTAGCCAATTTTACTTCCACTCAGGAAGGTGCTTAGCCATCCCAAAGCAGAAGAGCAAGCCACCCAGTTGAAACGGCTTCCATCTTTTACTCCCAAGGCAAGAGGGAGCTTGGCTGCTCCTGGTTGGCTGAGGTTTGACCTTAGAATCTAGACTCAGCTGGCCTGGAAGAGGAAGGGGAGGCCTTGAGAACGAAGGTGGATGTCTGGACAAGGAGGTGGTTCAGCACAGGGTATTCATGAGGAAGGAAAGAATGCCTGTGGAGTAGGGAGGAAGCTCGCACACCTGCCTGCCAGACTCACTGATAGGGAAAGGTGGGGCCTGCTGATTGGAAGGTGTTTGGGTGCAGGGTTACCTACAGAGAAGCAGAGGCAACTGAAAAGGGGAGGCACCACTGAAAACCGTACCCCACCACGGGCCAGCACTCACACACGCTGCAACCCTGGAGCTCTCTGGATGGCGTGCAAGCAGCTGGGCAGGTCCAAGAGTCTCCTCTCTGCCATTCCTCTGGTTAGAGAGCCTTCTGCAGGCGCTGCCTCCTCCTTCCCAGGCCATGGTTTGCTGCTGCTGTACACTGGGGGAGGGAGGGGCTTGGTGAATCCTGCTTGTTTCAGCTTCCCAGGACTTGTGAGGTTTGCCCGCTTCCTGGCTTCCTGATCGCAAGAGCCTCCCTCTTCTGGCCAGGAGAAAGCATTTTAACTGCGAAGAAATTACCAGCCTGTGTGTCCATATACAACAGCCATTTTATCTGGAGTGACGCACTATCTACGAAGCTGTGATTTGGTTTTGCTTTCCTGATGGCTGTTTGTCTGTCTTCCTTAGAAAGGTGTCCATTCAGATCTCTTGCCCATGTTTGAAGCTGTTTTCCAGCTTTGGGGTTGTTTTAGCTCCTTATATTATCATTGTATCAGTTTTATGTTATTGTAAACACTCTCCCAGCCTGCAGATGGTCTCACTTTGCTCAGAGTTCCTTTGCAGAAGCTTCCAGTTTAATTTTTTTTTCCTATTTGTCTGCCTTATTGTTTGCTTTTGTTTGGGGAGTTTTTGGAGTCTCCCGATTTAAAAGTCTTGGCTCTCACTACATAGGCCAGGCTGACCTCGAACTCATAAAGATCCTCCTGTCTTTACCACCCAGCGCTGAGATTAAAGGGGTGCACCACCATGTCTGGCCTCTTTGTTTTTGCTTTCGAAGTCTTGTTCAAACACCCTTACCTGATCCAAGCCATGCATGAAGTGTCCGTTTTCTTCTAGCAGTTTGGTAGTTTGGGGCCTTACATTTAAGTCCTCAAAATACTTAGTTTTGGATATATGTACGGAGAACCACTAAAAAGAGGCTCTGAGGGTGGGTCATGAGCTGACTTATCCTCACTCTGGCAGTCAGGAGGCACTAGGTTTCCGGGGTCGGGTAGATAGACTGTGTGGGAGGCAATGGCAGTGGTCTGGGTGAGTGACACTGGCGGACTTTAGTGAGTGATGGTGGCTTGACCCAGGATGCTGGCAGTTGCCTGCGAAGCAGTTGAAGGAAGTGTGGGCACTGGGGAAGACACACTAGAACCAGCTGGTGGTTAGCAAAATCCTGCATTCTCTGTTTTGAAAGGAAACACAGCTTCTAATGCATTTCTAACCCCTTAGCAAAGGCAAACTATTCCAGAAGCAACCAGAGCCTGCTCTAGTATGCCTAAGCTAAGAGGACCCTCCAAAGAGTGTTGCTTGCAATGGGTGGTATCCCTTCAAACAGTTCTCCGGCTTAGCTGTTGATTCAGCTATTGGAGGGGTTTGAACGGACAGCCTGTCGGGCGTGGATGACTCTGTACCTACTCTCCTGAGTTCTGAAGTCACATCAGAGCTCTAATACTTCTTTGCCTGTTTGACCAGGATTCTGCTTCAACAGCAGCGTGTGGCACTTGGATGTTCTGAAAAGATTCTACTTCTAATTAAGCATTATTCCGATTCAGAGGAGGGCTGTGGGAGGCAAGTGAGATCAAAGCGACGGTGTGGGCTGTCTAATGAGGAGACTGAACTTCAAAACCAAGAACTTAAGTGTGTGCTGGTCCAGCCAGTGCTGTCAAGGTCGTTTCCAGCTAGTGGGTCTAAGAGAACTGTCTCTTACTCCCCAGAGGGGAGTTCAGTTTCCAAAGCAGAGCCTTGAGCTGGGCCCTCCGGGGCCCACAGCCCTCTCATTTACAGGGGTCAAAAATGGAGACAAGTTGACCTTAACCTAAGACTGAATGACAGCCTGAAGAGCCACTCGCTGACCTGAGAGTACATTTGAGCCATCCGACACCTCTAAACCGGGATACTGCACCCTCTGCCTGTCACACATGAAGAATCCAGGCTGTAAAGGGAAATCATTTCTCAAGAAAAGTACAGTTACTTCACATTGAGGGCTGACAACGTCATTCGTTTAAAGTAAGCACTGAAAATCTGTCGTGGTTGCGTTAAACCAGCAGGTAAACAAAACCTTACACTCTTCTCCATAGCATTGGACCTCTTGCCAAGGGAAGTCTTGGGGCTCGCTTTGGAAGGTCGGGGCAATTGGTAACGGAGATCACTGCAGCCTTCCGCCACGGACACTGCACTCTTCTAATCAGACTATATCCATCCTCAGGAACAGGATGGTGACGTCTGGAAATACATAGCAGATCCAGTGGAGGGTGAAGGGGACAGATGAGTTAAGAAGGCCCTTTTCTGGCTGGGCGGTGGTGGTGCACGCCTTTAATCCCAGCACTCGGGAGGCAGAGCCAGGCAGATCTCTGTGAGTTCGAGGCCAGCTTGGGCTACCAAGTGAGTTCCAGGAGAGGCGCAAAGCTACACAGAGAAACCCTGTCTCGAAAAACCAAAAAAAAAAAAAAAAAAAAAAAAAAGAAGGCCCTTTTCTGACAGTCATGATGATGTCACCTTGGGGGCAGCATATGTTCCTATACTCACTGCTGGCTAATGGAATGCATGACAAGGAATGTCATCTTTAAAATTTTTGTTTTGGCAAAAAAAGAAAGAAAAAAACAGGATAGCCAAAACAATCCTGTACAATACAAGAATTTCCAGGGGTATCACCATCCCTAATTTCAAACTATATTACAGAGCTATAGTAATAAAAACTGCATGGTATTGGCATAAAAACAGGCAGGTGGATCAATGGAGTCAAATCAAAGACCCAGACATAAACCCACACACCTATGGACACCTGATTTCTTATAAAGAAAACAGAAATATACAATGGAAAAAAGAAAGCATCTTCAACAAATGGTGCTGGTCTAACTGGATGTCTGCATGGAGAAGATTGCAAATAGATCCAATTCTATCACACTGCACAAAACTCAAGTCCAAGTGGATCAAAGACCTCAACATAAATCCAGATACACTGAACCTGGTAGAAGAGAAGGTGGAGAATAGCCTTGAATGCATTGGCATAGGAGATAACTTCCAGAACAGAACATCAATAGCACAGACACTAAGATCAACAATTAATAAATGGGACCTCATGAAACTGAAAAGCTTCTGTAAGGCAAAAGACAGCATCGACAGGACAAAACAGCAGCCCACAGAATGGGAAAAGATCTTCACCAATCCTACATCTGATAGACAGCCAATTTCCAAAAACTAAACATCAACAAACCAAATGATCCAGTTGTGTTTTTTTTTTTTTTTTTTTTTTTTTTTTTTTTTTTTTTTTAAGGAGAGTACAGAGCTAAACAGAGAATTCTCAGTAGAGGAATCTCAAATGGCTGAGAAACTCTTAAAGAAATATTCAACACCCTTATCCACCAGAGAAATGCAAATCAAAACTACTTTGAAATTCCATCTTACACCTGTCAGAATGTCTAAGATCAAAAACAAGTGACAGCTCATGCTGGCAAGGATGTGGAGCAAGGGGAACACTCCTCCATTGCTGGTGGGAGAGCAACCTTTATGAAAAACAATATAGTAGTTCCTCAGAAAATTGGGTATCAATCTACCTCAAGACTCAGCTATACAACTCTTCGGTATATACCCAAAGGACACCCTACCACAAAGACACTTACTCAACTATGTTCATAGCCTCTTTATTCATAATAGCCAGAAGATAGAAACAACCTAGGTATTCCTCAACCAATGAATGGATAAAGAAAATGTGGTACATTTACACAATGAAGTAATACTCAGCTGTTAAAAAATGACATCATAAATTCGTAGACAAATGGATAGAACTAGAAAATAATCATCCTGAGTGAGGTAACCCAGACCCAGAAAAACAAACATGGTGTGTGCTCACTTGTAAGTGGACATTAGCTGTTAAGTAAAGGATAACCAGGCTACAATCCATAGACTCAGAGAGGCTAGGTAACAAGGAGGGCTCAGGGGAAGATGCACAGATCTCCCTGGGCAGGGGAAATAGAATAGATTTTGCAGGTAGACTGGGGGATGGCGGGGATGGGAACAGGAGGGATCAGGCTGGGGGGGGCGGGCGTGGAGGGAGAGAGTTAAAGGAGAGATGGCTGAAACTGGGGGGCAATGTGGAAACCTAGTGCAGTAGAAACTCCCTGGAATCTACGAGAGTGGCCCTAGGGAAGACTCCTAGCAACGGGAGATGCAGGGTCTGAATCGGCCATCTTCTGTAACCAGGCAAGGCTTCCAGTGGAGGGACTGGGACAACAGCCCAGCCACAAAACCTTCGACCTACAATTTATCCTACCTGCAAGATGTGTTGGGGCGATGGTGGCACAGTACTGGTGGGAGTGAGCAACCAGTGACTGGTCCAACTGAGGTCCACAAGAGGAAGCCCACACCTGACACTCCCTGGATGGCCAGGAACCAGAGGCTGGATAGCCCAGAGACAGGACAGAACCAAACACAACTGTCCAAAAAAGAAAAAAAAAGCTAATGAAATGATTCCTAACGACACTCGGCTATACTCATAGATCGGAGCCTAGCCCAATCATCAGAGAGGCTTCCTCCAGCAGCTGATGGCAACAGATGCAGAAACCCACATTAGGCGGAGCTCGGGGAAGCCCGAGGAAGAGAGAAAGGAAGGATTGTAGGAGCCGGAGGGGTTGAGGACACCAGGACAACATGGCCCACAGAATCAACTAAGCAGGGATCATGGGGGCTCCCAGAGACTGAAGTGGCAATAGTCTGTGCTAGGTCCTCCGCACACATGCTGTGGTTGTTTAGCTTGGTGCTCTTCTGGGACTCCTAAGAGTGGAAGTGGGGGGCTGTCTCTGACTCTCGTCTCTGCTCTTGGGACCCTTTTCCTCCTAGTGGGTTGCCTTGTCCAGCCTTGATATGGGGTTTCGTGCCCAGTCTTTTTGTAACTTGCTCTGCTGTGTTCGGTTGATATTCCTGGGAGCCCTGCTCTTTTCTGAAAAGAAACGGAGGAGGAGTAGATCTGGGGGAGAGGGGCAGTAGGGGGGTGGGGCGGGGATGGGGGGAGTGAAGAGAGGGGAAACTGCTGTCAGGATGTAAAGTATGAAAGAAGAATAAATAATTTTTTTGTTTTGTTAGAATATGTTGGTTCTACATAATAATGGATTTCATACATGCACGCTCACATGCATGCTTCCTCCCCACCCTATGCTGACCACCTCCGGCTCCTCCCAACTAGCCCCTCACACTCTCATGGTTGTGTTCAGGGGAACTCAGCCCGGCTTCTTTAAGGTTATGAGTGCGAGTTAGTTTCCAGAAGCATGGCGGCTACTACACTGAAGGAAGGCTCTCGCTGTTCCTCATCTCTGACCTGTGTTAGCATCAGGTAGGGGTGGGGCCCCATGAGCTCTTTGCTCTTACTTCTTGCCTCTGTTTGGTGAGAATGTGGGGGAAGGAGCAGCTCACATCTTCTGTGGCCCAGAACCACCTCTCCCCTCACTGTCCCTGGCTTCTATGTCCTAGCAGCACGCTGTCTCGGCCAGCACTGGCCCCTCCCTCCCCACTCTCCCACCCCGCCCCAGTCCTCCAGCACAGGGCGGGGTCATCCGCCTTGATCATCCCTCCCACGGTGCAAGCGGATGAGAAATGCGCTTTCTCCAAACGCCACTTCAGAAAGCTCAGTCAGAGAGTTGTGGGTTTTTTTGTTTTCATTTTTAATTCAGACCACTTATTTTTTGGTAATAAAAATTGAGTCGTTGCTTCAAAGAGAGGGGTTTTAAACAGAGGCGATTTTATCTGGAGACCGTGACTGCCACCTGGTGGATGATATTAGTTGCGCAACTGCAAAAAGGCTTTGCTTTCAGAGTGGACCATTCCTATTTCTCCATTGTCTTCTGGATGGTCTCCTTAGAAGAGCAGTTGAGTTGGAGAGGACACAGAGGCGACTGCGACACTGTGTGCGAGCGCCATTACAGACACAGTCTGAAACAGGGTGAGAGAATGTGGGTGCTGGAGGCTCGCTCCCTGCATTTGAACCCTGTAGTTCTAGAACTTTCTGTGGCGCTGACTGAGCTGTTTAACCACTTCTCTGTTTGCCTCTCCCTTATCTGTTAAAAAAAAAAAAAAATCTGCCAGTAGCAGTCCCTACCTTAAAAATAATCCTCCTCCCTCATCCAAGGTTTCGCTTACCCGTGGTCAGCCTCGGAGAGCAAGAAATGCAGAATCATGAGCCATTCTAGGCAGCCCGATCTCACTCAGGACATGAATCCTTTTGTCCGGCTCACGCTTCCTACCTGTTTAGTCATCTCAGGACTCCAGCACAGCGGGGCTTATTTTAAATAACCCTGTTTTCCTTTACAGCGGCCCCACGGTCCAAGAGTGGTGACGCTGGTAATTCAGCTGTGCCGGACCGAAGCCGGATAGTACGCCGAGTAAAAGGGAGAGTTGATCATGTGTGTATGGAAAGGAGGAAACAGACTCTGTGTGGCGGGCTTGGTAGTATCCAAGTTTTCAGGTAGCCAATGGGTGTCTTAAAAGGTTCCGCCTGTGGATAGAGGGAACCCCAGGGCCTATGTTTCAGGACAGCTGTAGGAATTAAATATTTACTCCATAGAAGCACCTAGCACTGACCTGCATCACAAAATCTGCTCACAAATGTTCCTTGGTGGTAGCCCAAGGCCCTCCCCGCTGCCTGCCAGGGAGGAGGCTGCCCCACGAGGGAGGCCCAGTGACCCCCATAAGTGACCCTGCACCACCTCCTCCAGCTCCCCAGCTCAGCCTCCCAACCCCCCAACAAAACCCTTCTTGCCACCCACTCAGAACTCCATGCCTCTTCCATTAGCTCCTCTGGCTCTGAACGCTCTAAAGCACTGCTCACTGACTGCCAGGGACCCTCCAGGGTCTGACTATCCTTATGGTGACCCCATGCTTCCTCTCCAAAGTCCCGCTCTCAACCTAACAGACACCCTCCAGCTGCCCCATGAGGCCTGGAGACCCAGGCTAGCAAGCCTACACCTCAGCCTTCTGGCCCCTCTCTGCCTTGGACTCCCCAAAGCCTCACTCACCCATCAGGGACCACATGCCTCTTCTCCCTGCCCCTTCCTGTCTGGGACTACCTCCCCAGCCACCTGCATAGGACTTCCTGCCACTGCACAAGACTGGGTACATTTGGCCTGTGTTGTGGGCCAAAACATAACATTAAAAAAGTAACCAGCAACCTAACTCCAGATGCCTCATAATATAGCAATAAGGAAAAGCAAGACAATATAGCTTCCTCCCTAGGAATCACTAGTCCCATAGTATAGTCTCAAAGGGAGGACCTGAGACAAAATGCAGGAACCAGAGTTCAAAAGGACAGTTGTAAACATGTCCAACAAATTCAAAGAAAACACAGGTAAATCCCTGAATGAATGTAAGGGGATACAAATGAGCAGACTGAAGCCCCCGAACACACACACACACACACACACACACACACACACACACACACACAAGAACCCACAAACAACTGAATGAAATGAAGATATGAGTGAACTCGGTGTAATGTTCTTCCAACTGAGTTATTTTGGGGTCATGCAGGCCAAGTAACAGTCAACAGAGACAGAAATACTGAAGGAGAAAAAAAATAATCGGAAATGAAAACTTCAAGTAAAAACTTCAGTGGAAAGCCTCGCCTAAAGAATGGATCATGTAGAACACAGAATAGCAAGGCTTGAAGGCAAGAGAGAGGAACTGGATTTTCAAAGAAAATGATAAAAATATAAAAAGCCCATGAATAGAATATTCCAGATCTTTGCAACACCATGAATAGACCAAATCTATGAACATAGCAATGGGAAAAGAATTCCAGAGCTGGGACAAAGAAAATACTTCCAATAAAATCATAGAAGAAAATTTCTCAAATCTAGAAAATTGATGTCTGTCAAGGTATAAGAGACACACATGACACCAAAACAGACAGGACCAGAAAAGATATTCTATGTACTATATTATAGTCAAAATCCTAAATATACAGAGCAAAGGAAGGTCATTGAAAGCTGCAGGAGAGAAAGCCTGTGCCACATAGAAAGGCACACTCGTCAGAATAACAGCTGACTTCTCAATGGAAACTTTAAAAGGCAGAAGAGATTGAAGCTTGTGACTTAAGCCTTGAAAGAACACAGATGCCAAGCCAGACTACTTACCCAGTAAAACTATCTGTTACAATTGAGGGAGAAAGAAAAACTCCCCATTGTAGCTAGAGTTTTCCTGCCTGGCCCACAGTCAGGATAAATCTCTGCCACCCGCCAGTCCCACAACCGCTCAGACCCGACCAAGTAAACACAGAGACTTATATTGGTTTCAAACTGTATGGCCGTGGCAGGCTTCTTGCTAACTGTTCTTACAGCTTAAATTAATCCATTTCTATTAATCTATACCTTGCCACGTGGCTTGTGGCTTACCGGTACTTTACATCTTCCTTGTCCTGATGGCGGCTGGCAGTGTCTCCCTCACCCAGCTTCCTGCTCTCTCAATTCTCCTCTCTGTTAGTCCCGCCTATACTTCCTGCCTGGCCACTGCCAATCAGTGATTTATTCATTGACCAATCAGCAACACATTTGACATACAGACCATCCCACAGCACCCCATGATACAAACAGGCTAAAGAACTTTGTGATCACTAAGCCAGCCCTACAGAGAGTGCAGGATGGAATACTTCAGAATGAAGGGGAGGACACACACATCCAAGACTCTTCAATGAAAAAACATACACAATGCTAGGATAGATGATGTACTAACTGAGATCAAGAAAACAAACACCATAAACATCAACAAAATAACAAGAATTAATACATACCGTTGGATAAATCTGAATATTGATAGGCTTAATTCTCTAATTAAAAGGTATAGACTAGTCAATTGGATTAGAAAACAGAATGCATCTTTTTGTCATCTACATGGAACACACCTGTCTTAGTGAGAGTTTCTATTGTGGTGAAGAGATACCATGACCACAGTAACTCTTATAAAACATTTAATTGGGGTAGTGTTGTGGGATGGTCTTTCTGTATGCTGTGAATATGTGTTGCTATGATTGGTTAATAAAGAAGCTGCTCTGGCCTGTGGTGAGTCAGGTTATAGCCAGGCAGGAAATCTAAGAGAGAGACGGGAAGAAGAAAGGAGAGTAGTAGGAGATGCCAGCTTGCTGCCCAAGGAGCAACAAGATGCCAGCAGACTG
This sequence comes from Peromyscus californicus insignis, assembly GCF_007827085.1. NCBI lineage: Eukaryota > Metazoa > Chordata > Mammalia > Rodentia > Cricetidae > Peromyscus > Peromyscus californicus. Next base: position 89,991,251 of record NW_026294551.1, on the reverse strand, counting down.
GTAATGCCACGGCCAAGTGGCAACAAACAGATTAATAGGAATGGGTTAATTTGAGAGGGAAAAGCTAGCTATCAAGAAGTTTGAGCCATAGGCCATACCGTTTGTAAATAATGTAAGCCTCTGTGTGTTTACTTGGGACCAAGCAGCTGCAGGACACCGGTGGGAGAGATTCTTCCCAATACAGGGTGGCTTGCTTACAGTTTCAGAAGTTTAGTCCATTATCATGATAGTAGGGAGCATGGCAGCATGCAGGCAGATGTGGTGCTGGCTACATCTTGATATGCAGGCCACAGGAAATCAACTGAGATACTGGGCCATATCCTGCACATAGGAGACCTCAAAGCCTGCCCCTACAGTGACACACTTCCTCCATACCCACTCCAACAAAGCCACACCTCCTAATAGTGCCACTCCTTATGAGATTATGGGGCCAATTACATTCATTACCATGACACTTCCAACAAGACCCTGCCTTAGTGTGAAAGGATGGAGAGAAGTATTCTGAGCAAATGGGACCAGGACTCAAGCAGGCTCTGCTCTTCCAGTATCTAACAAAAAATAGACTGAAAGCCAAAACTAATCAGACAAGGAAAGATTCTTCAATCTGATCAAATGAGCAATTCATTAAGAGATGTGACAATTTTACACACACCAAACTCAGGTGCACCTAATTTCATAAAACAAATACTACTAGACATTGAAGCCACAGATGCCAACACATTAATGCCAACACAGTAGTAGTGACTTCAATGATACACTCACACCAAGGGACAAGTCATCTAGATAATAAATAAATAGAGAAACAGTGGCACTAAGGGATGCCACTGAGAAAATGGTTTTAGCAGATATCTACAGAACATGCCACCCAAGCACAGCAGAATGTAGACTCTTCTTAGCTGTCTATAGAACATACTCTAAAGTAGATCACATACTAGGATGCAAGGGAAGTCTTAATAAGTACAGAAGTTAAGGTAACTTCGTGCATTCATTCAGACCACAATGGAACAAAATATCATCAGTTGCTGGAAATCAATAGTAAAAGACACTACAGAAAATACATGAACACATGAAGATTGAATAACACAAGACTGAGCAACAAATTGATCAATGAAGAAATCAAAATGGACATTTAAAAATTTATATAATTAAATAAAAATAAGGATACTACATACCCAAACCTACGGGGCACAATTAAGGTAGTGCTAAGAGGGAGATTTATAGCTCTAAGTTCCTTAAATCACAGAATGAGAGACATCTCAAATTAATAACTTAGTGATGAACCTTAAAGCACTGAAAAAATAAGATCCCATTTATTTTTAACTAAACCCAAAGGTAGTAGCTATAAAGAAATAACTAAGGCCAGGACAGAAATAAACAAAATAAAAATGAAAAAGATTAAAGAATCAATGAAAATATGAGCTGATTCTTTGAAAAGATGGATAAGATTGACAAACCCTTGGACAAATTAATAGAAAGATGAAAGATCCAAATTAATAAGATTAGATATGGAAAAAGGAGACATTACAACAGATGCCAAAGGAACTGGTTAAGCTAGAGTCATCAGAGAGGAAGGAGCCTCAGTTGAGGAAATGCCTCCATGAGATCCAGCTGTAAGGCATTTTCTCAATTTGTGAACAATGGAGGAGGGCCCAGCCCATGGTGGGTGGTGCCATCCCTGGGCTGCTGGTCCTGGGTTCTATATGAAAGCAGGCTGAGCAGGTCAGGGGAAGCAAGCCAGTAAGCAGCACTCCTCCATTGCCTCTGCATCAGTTCCTGCCTCCAGGTTCCAGCCCTTGAGTTCCTGTCCTGTCTTCCTCCAACAATGGAGTGTGACCTGGAAACATAAGCCAAATAAACCCTTTCTTCTCCAATTTGCTTTTTGGTCATGGTGTTTTGTTGTAGCAGTAGAAACCCTAACTTAAGACACCAACTAAATTCAAAAAAGCATAAGATCATACCTTTAAAAACCTATACTCCTCGACCAAACTGGAAAAAAGAAAAGAAAAGAAAAAGAAAAAGACTGTCTGAATGTCTTGATGATTTTGACCTAAGTGGAGAAAAACTCAAAGCATCCCCACTAAACTAAAGACTAACAGTGTCCACTCTTCTCATCCCTATTCAACACAATGCTTGACATCATAGCCAGAACAGTAAGATAAGATGGGGAAACGAAAGGAGTACAGAAGTCAAGTGTCTCTAGTTGCAGGCAACGTAATTCTAAAATCAGGGAGAAGACAGGAACGCCCACTCTCTCCACTCTTATTAAATGGTGTTCTTGAAGTCTTAGCTAAAGCAATAAGACAAGATAAGGAAGTAAAATATATGCAAATAGGACAGAAATAAAGTATCTGTATTTGCAGATGCCATAGTTCTCTGCATAAGAGACCAAAAAGACCCTCCCAGAGAGCACTCTTGGAGTTGATAACTACTTTCAGCAAAGTGCCAAAATACAAAATTAACATACGAAAAATTGTCTTCCTATATATCAATAACAACTGCTGATGAATGTGGGGAAAATTGTCTCAGAGAAACACATTGAGATAAAGCTAACCAAGGAAGTTAAAGAGCTATCCAGAAAGACATTAGAAGATGAAAGGACCTCCCATGCTTATTGGAAGAATTAAATTGTGAAAATTTCTATTTTACTAAAAGCAATCTACAGATTCAATGCAATCCTCATCCCATCAAAATTCCAACACCATTCTTCACAGACATTAAAAAAAAAATCTTAAAATCCATATAGACACCAAAAGATTTGGAATAACCAATACAATCCAGAGCCAAAAAATTAATAATGCATGAGAAATCACAATATCTATTTCAAACTATACTATGGAACCACAGTAACAAAACAGCACACTACTGGAACAAAAACAGACACGCAGATCCTTGGAATGAAAGACTGAAATCTAGACCCACACATCTACAACCAGCTGGGTTTTGACAAAGATGAAAAACAATATTAGAGAAAAGACCGCCTCACCTACAAATGATGCTGGGGAAATGGGATGCCCACATGTAGAAGAATGAGACTAGATCCCCATCTCTCACTCTGCACAATAATCAACTCCAAATTGGAACAAACAAACAAAACAAAAGCAACCTTCTCGTAAGACCCCAAACTTGGAAACTGGGAAAAGCAAAGAAACCAAACAAAAAGAAATCAAACCAGCTAATCAATAAATGAAACAAAATGAACAGACAATTTTCTAGAGACGAAAAGCAAATGGCCAATAAACATATAAAATTACTCTCCCTCACTGGCCATGAGAGAAGTGCCAGTCAAAACTACTTTGAGATTTTATTTTACCGTAGTCAAATGGAAGTTGTTAAGAAAACAAGTGACAACAAGTGCTGGAGAGGCTGTGGACAAAAGGGAATCCTAACACACCGCTGGTGGGAATATAAACTATTCCAACCTCATGGAAATAAGTGTGGAGGTTCTTCAAAAAATTAAAAATAGATCTAGCACATAGCCCAGCTACACCACTTCAAGTCAACGTGTCACACACATACGCTTGCACATCAATGTTTACTGCAGCACCATTCACAACATCCAAGGTATGGAAGGAACCCTGGTGTCCAACAGAGGAATGGACAAAGAAAATGTGGTATCTATAAACAATGAAAAAAATTCAAAAATTCAACCTTAAATAATGACAAAATTATGTCATTTGTAGTAAAATGGAGACAATCACAATAAGTGAATAAAGTCAGTCTCAGAGTGGCAAGTGTTACTTCTCATTTGTGATCCCTAGATTTTATATAATTACCTAAACTCATGCCAGTCCACGAAAGCTGAAGTAAAAACACTCAGGGAGAGAAAGGAGACTAACTGGAGGGGAAGGGGAAGAGGCTCTGAGGGGAACGAATGATCAGAGAAGGAACTTAGGAAAAGCAAGTGCAGGGAGCCGTGTAGGAACGAGAAGGCAAATATGAGATCTAACACAGGATAGAGCTTAGGCACAGAAGAAAAAACACCAGCTGCAGAACCCTATTCATATGGGATAAAAGATCAAAGAAAACAAATAATGAAATTACAAAACGTAAAAATTGGAAAAAAGCAAAATAGAGGAGGACAAAAAGTATCCTATGGTCAGTTGATGTTTCAACTTTGCTGGGATGAATGTACCTCCCTGCACTGTGTTCCACGGCATCCGCCTCAGCTGCGTGCTTCACCCGCTTCAGCTGCGTGCTTCACCCGCTTCAGCTGCGTGCTTCTTTCTGGCATTCAGCATGAGCCCATCTTCCATAAATGCTTTTCAGTGTGTCGGAGGAGGAGCACCTGGGCTCGTGTTTAATCATTGCTGTTGGGGTGATCTTCCTGTCTTCTGTGGTATTTCCATGGTGTTGGGGTCCTCCCTAGGCTAGCTAGTGGAGGAGATGAGTCCCTGATTTGGGAGATGCCACAGTAGCAAATTTTCTGCTATCTGTTGGTGACAGTACTTCCTTTGTCCCAGCCTAAAGGGAAGTGGTAGAGCAGGCCACGACAGGCCTACTCAAGCCCCTACTCGGGGGCTGGGGAGTTTTTTAGGCAGACTTTTTTTTTTTAAAGACTTAATTTGACAAAGAAAAACCTTGTCATTGGGGAAGACACCTGCATGAAGTAAAATTTTGTTCCAAGTAACATTTGTAGAGACTGTGATCTAGAAAGTGGAGGTAACGATGTAAAATTCTGGTGGCAAGTTAACAGAGTAGTTGCAGGTGGTCAGCCGAGGCCAGCATTTAAAGAGGATGAAGGCCCTGTCAGTGGAGACTTTGGGGTAGCACTTGCAGAAATCTACTGTGCATGAACCAAATGGAACTGTTTTTACAAGCACTGTAAAGTTTCCTGTAGGAAAAGCATTTTTTATTTTCTACAAGCACGTTAACTTCAGAGCGACAGTGGCATAGAATACCAAACAGGAGAGCTTCCATGCCAGACAGCTAACTCCTTCATGACAATAATAAAATCTTTTTGTCTTCCCTTTTTTTGTGCTTTTTCTTTCTTTTTTCTCTTCTAATCAACCCTGTTGTTGTAGCTGCTTCTTAGCAAGACTGCGGAAAACTAAAATTGCAACCACTGCACACAACACTCTGGTAGTCATGATGGTTAAAGACTCCGTCTCCTGGAGACAGCACCATGTGACATTTCAGACACTGCTTAACAAGCAAGGTGCTCACAGATTTTCCTGGCTTAGAGATGTTTACAACTTTCCCAATCAGGTCCTCCTCACATTTTTCTTAAAACTAACCTAAGAAAAATGTTGGTTTTGGAGGGACTGTGCGTAGTCCAGGAAGTTCTACCCAATTTCATTCCATGCATCAAAATCCCACAAGGACTAAACAGACAGACACAATGACAGAACCTGGTATTGGGTCTCAAATTCTACTCTCCTGAGTGACACCCTCTGCAGTCAACACCATTTCCACAGCTGCTGGGGCAAGCTCACTTAGAATTCCCAGGGTTTAGTCTGAATGAACGATTCCTTAGCCCTCTGGAAAACCTAGAGTATATAAGTAGCAACCGTCAGAATTCATATGTATTATACAACGTACTGCTCCATTTGGGAAAGCAGTATTAAGAAATTCGGTTTCTTCCTGGGAATTCCGGTGTGTGCACCCTTGGCGAGAAGGCTTCATGAAGTTTTGAGTTGGGTCAAACCTACTGTGGTTCTCTCGAGCTTCAGCAGGGGAGCCAGGGCTTCTCAAAAGGCAGCAGCACCATCTGTCTTCAGCATGAAGCGTCCCTGGGGGACAAACACGCCATTCTTCCTGGAGTATTGTCAACTTTGGTCACACTCATGACTGAACGTTGCACATCTTTACAGCAGTTCCTCAGTCCCTTTGAAAAATAAGTGCAGCTTCCATCACCGTGAGACTAGCAAACAGCCAACCACCACAGAAAATCAACTAAATTCAATTTCTTCTCTCCTGCCCACTCTGCTACAGATTTTTCCAACTGTGTTACTAAAGTTCAGGGTCTTTCTCTTTTCCTATAATTTGATATTAACTTAGAAAAAAAGACTAATTAAAAACTTCCTGGTCATTTTTTGTGAGCAGAAGTTGAATATGAGTCTGTTGCAAATAGAGGTGGATAACGTTCAGTGTTTCATGGTTCACAGCTTTCCCATTTGATACGGTTGACCACGAGCTAGCTGCTGTGGCCAGCCATATTGTATAAGCCCAGCTGTAAGTGAACAGCACGACTCCTGTACAGAACTATGTAGGAATCTGAACCAAGGTAAGACTGCAAGGGAGATGGGTGTGAAATTCAACTCCACATCAGACATCTGGAGCCCAAGACACGGGTTGGTACTGTTAGCAAACGTAGCCTCGAAGTCCTTGAGATGGTCCCCCCCTTGCTGTTGCCCACTCTGCAGTTTTGAGGGGGACACACTATTGGCCAATCTGTGGGTTTCCTGACAGGAGCATGACAAGGGGGTGTCTGAGGCTTAAGACAGTGGCTGAAGCATATGAGGAAAAGACATAGATGAAGACAAACGTCTGTGTTTAAAAGGAGAAGCACTATAAAAATTACATGATGGAGCCAAAGCAAAAAAATAATCAAATAAATAAAATTCTATGGGGTCCCTTTTTAAAAATGGCTCCATAAATACAAAAAAAAAAGGACTATTAAAAAAATATTGTAAAGATGGCAATAGTCCCTTTTGTGTTTGTCCCTAAATTGAGGCTCTTTGTTGAGGCCACATGCTCTGGAAGGCTGGAAGGGCTTCTGCATGTAGCATCAGACAATCACGCGGAAGATCCCTTTCTTCACGGCCACTTAGCCTTACTTATCTTACTTTTTCGGTAGGGCTGACATGAGTGACTCCATTTTGATTCTGATAATGCCGTCTGATGTCTGATTGCCTCTGATGACATCGCTGATGGACCACCCTGTGGTTTGGTTGTCACTGCTGTAAGATAAATAAGGCGTTGTCAGAAAGCTGTGTCGGAGAGCACTCGCGAGGGCTTCAACCCTGACTGCAGCCGCTGTAACGAATCAGGACTGTGGACAGCAAAAGAGTTAGACCGGGCTCGGGTAGAGCCCTGAGGACTGTCAGCAGCTGCCAAGACACTCTAGTTATTCCCATGGCACATGGCATTTTAAGATAAAGATTACGATGGCCAAAAGCCTTAGAAGTTCCATACAATTTTTAAATCATTTCCATCAAGACCTAGAACATACCATTGTGAAACAATAGTTGGTTGTTTAATCAGGGTACAAATCAAATCATTAAAAAAAAATTTGTTTTTTCAAGGAGATACTTCAACCCCCACCTTCATTTTGGTGGCCATGGGGATGTTGCAGGAATCTTTCTGGATAAGCAGTCTGACAACAGTGACAGTGAAACAGAGCAGATGTCACCAGCGTACCAAAGCCAGGACAGCTCCTGAAAGGCCTCAGTCCAGGGTCCAGTTTCCACTCACATTTCACACACTAAAACCACAAGGAGGGGCGGGCTAGCAAGCAAGACTTTGCAGAAGCATGTGTGGCAGCCAGCAGGCTGTTATGAGCGATGACCCATTGTTTCAGTGACTTCCCCAGGTCGTCCTGGTCCAGGGAGCAATGAAGTCATGCTTGACAACAGGCAGACCAGCAGGGCTTCAAGTGAGTCACTAACTACATCAATAAATCAGTATCTAATCATTGTTGTGTTCTACCTTGTTCTACCGCAGGGATTCAACAACATTTTACCACTGAGCTATATTCTCTGCCTCATTTTTACTTTTTGAGACATTAAGTTGTTAATTGAAGTCTTTACTTACATGAAGATTCAAACAGAGTTTCTTGGCATTTATCATGTAGATACATCATATAACATTACCCCAAAAGTGGCTGATAGAAACACAGAGAGAGACAGAGACCAAGACCATGTAACGTTCATGTTAAAATTTCAGTCATAAGGCATCAGTTATGAGTCTCTGCAGTCATCACCATTCACTGAGAAATGAGGCTTCTACAATAAAGGCTAAGAGCAGCACTCATCTAAAACCAGATGGTGACATTCTTAATCTGATCAAGGACCTGTGTCTTAATGTTCTATTGCTGTGACAAAAACACCATGACTAAGGCAACTTATAAAAGGAAGCATTTAATTGGGGGCTTGCTTACAGTTTTAGAGGGTGAGCACGTGACCGTCATGGTGGGTAGCATGGCAGCAGGCAGGCCAACATGGCACTGGAGAAGTAGCTGAGAGCTTACATCTGATCCACAGGCACCAGGCCAGTGTGGGTGGGGCAGCTGGAATAGGATGGGCTTTTGAAATCTCAGTCCACCCCCAGTGACACACCTCTCCCAGCAAGGTTACACTGCCACGCCTGCACGGCAATTGGGCCCAAAACCTGGCGAGGGAAGTCAGGATGAACACAGCACACACCAGTCAAGTTGCAATCATCAGGACTCGCTTTATTCTTTCTTCCCCATCTTATATACCTTTTCAGGAGGAACAAACAAAATTGTTTATCAAGCACCCAGGGTCAAGGAATGGTCAGCATGCCCCAGGAAGCCACAGCTGCCAAACCATGAGATATACCAAACAGCAAAACATCCGCAGAACAGCCTGACCTCAGCGCACTCAGAACAGGGGAGGTGGGGGCAATCTTAGAGGGGTCAGAGCCATTCTGATTCCAACAGTTACACCTTCTAATCCTTTCTAAACAGTTCCACCAGCTGGGGACCAAGCATTCAAACATATGAGCCTATGGGGGGTCATTCTCATTCAAACCACCACAATCGGATAAAACAAAAACAGAAACTAGGTAAACGTACCTAGAATGTACATTTCACAAAAGATGTATTTTCCTAGACATGGTTAATACTAGTCCTAAACCAGAAACAAATGTCCAGAAACAAACAGATACTAATACAAGGGTGCTCTGAGTGTCTGAAAACCCACCCAGCTTTCTGCTGATGCCTTGTATGCTGCTCCGCATTTATTCAGAATTCAATAGAACAGGTGCATTTGTTAAGTGTATGTTAAGGGGGACTTTGTGTGTGTGTGTGTCTGTGGGTTTGCCTTTTCAAGCCCCTGCAAAACATGACTTGTGACCATTTCCTGGGAACCCAGGAGCGGTCCTGGCCAGAGTCCATCTTCCTGGCCAGTATTTAGTTAAAGCTTGCTTCAAATTTGGCTTAAGATTGTGGTAGTGGCCTCATTCTAGACTGGGGGATTAACAGTAGCAAGAAAGAAGTGTCTGTACAAGGCAAATTTTACTCACGATCAAGAGGTGCACTAGGAAGTGTAAACACACTTTGGGGGTGCAGTTGGTTTTTATTCTAACTTAGGTGGTGCCTGTGTCTTTTCTTCTTTGGCTGGGATCTGACCTCACAAGCTCATTCAACTGGCTAGTCCGAAAAGAATTGGTTTATAAACTGGGAAGTGGTGGTGCATGCCTTTAACCCCAGCACTCCATAGACAGAGGCAGGTGGATCTCTGTGAGTTCAAGGCCAGCCTGGACTACTGAATGAGTTCCAGGACAGCCAAGGCTAGACAGAGAAAACCTGTCTTGGAAAAATAAACAAACAAACAAAAAAGAATGGCTTACAGGAAATGGAGGAGGAAGGTGAAAGGGGTCACTGGTCCACTGGAAAAAAGGTCGCTGCTTCAGGCCATCAAATTCCTAGAACAGAGCCATGGGCCTTTGTGTAAAAGTTTTCCTGGGTGGAGAGGGTAAAAACATTGTATAAAAGCCTTCCAAGGTGGGGGAGATAAAAAATTTTTTTAATTCCTTGTCCTAAACACGTTTTATAGTATCTGATAGAAAAGACCATATTTGATATTTTTTACACCCCAGCCCCAAATGATGTGGCCTCAAATTCAACCTCTTTCTAGATGAATGGCCAGCCTCCCCACTGAGGACCTTCCTGTTTCCCCCTTCATGGTGGCTTTCCTTGCCTCCTAACTTCTGGCAGAGAGGTCCTCCCTCGCTGCCTAGCGTCTCTCATCTCCTTCATTCCTCCCTCACCTCGAGCCCGGACTTCCAGGCCACTCCTCAACTTCCCACCCAGTACCCAGTACCCGGGCTCCGGCAGTCGGCAGGACTCCAGGTGCCCGGCCCCGCCCCCATGTCGCGGCTGGAGCCCCGCCCACCCCTCCCATTGGCCCGGCCCCCAGCGCCTCTCCCCTCCCCCAGCCCGCGTGCGGCACGTGGTCTGCCCCCGCCCCCCGGGCCCCCCGCCGCCGCGCGCCCCCCAGTCCCGCCCCGGTGGAGCTGCCTCCTCGGTCGCTAGGTCTCCCGCCAGGAGGCTGCGATGGTCCCCGCAGGCGGCCACCACCGGCCCGATAGGCCTCCCGTGATCTACGTGACGCGCTTCGCCTCGCACCGGCCTGGCGTGTGGCCCTTGAGGGGCCCCCGGGGTCTCCGCCTTCAAGGCCCGGGGCCCGGGGCCTGCTGGGCCGTGGAGCGAGCCGCCGTGGAGAGCGGGCCCCCGGGAGGAGAGCTGCCCACCGGCTCCCGCGCCCGGGTCGCCGCCGCCGCCGCCGCCGCCACCCCGGCCTCCACCTCCTTCGAGCTGCGGAGGTCGGGGGCGTCAAGAGCACCGAGGGGCCTGGAGCAAGCGGCGCGAGCAGGTGGAGGGCTCCGCGTGTCAGAGGGCTGGTGCCGAGTGGGCGGCTGCTGCCGCCGTCGCGTGAACGCGGCCTTCAGTCAGTCAGGCTCGCGCCAGCCTTCCTTTCCGTGTGTCTGTCATGCCTTAGGTCAGCCTTCCTGTCAATTTCCTGTCAGACTTCCTGTCATCCCTTATGTCAGCCTTCCTGTTAGCCTTCCTGTCAGTCCTCGCACAGCATTCCAGTCAATAGGCAGCCAGGCTCAGCCCTCCTGTCAGTCTGTGTTGGAACCATCAACTAGGAAAATCCCTCTAACTTACCTAATGGGTGGCCTAAAAAGGGGCTGCAGGACATTTAAGATAACCCAGAGACCTAAGAGAAGTTCTTGGATGTAGCTGCTTCAGTCCCTCAGGGAGATGGGAGTTTGGCATGCTCGTTGGTTATTCTCACTGATTACGTGAGCTGGAGAGATGGCTCCGTGGGTTAGGAGCACTGGCTACTCTTCCAGATGACCCAGGTTTGGTCCCTAGCACCCATATGGCAACTTAAAACTAACTCCAGTTCCAGGGGATCTGACGCCCTCTTCTGGCCTCTTCAGGCATCAGGCACCTAAGTGGTGCAAAGCAAAACACTCATACACATAAGATAAAAATAAATAAATTGCTAATTACTTGATTGTATACACACACACACACACACACACGTATGTAGAACAGACATCTTGGAAGATGTTGAATCATCCTATTAAAACATAAAAGATGTAGTTCTATTTGCTCAATCTACTTTTGAACCTTTCAGGAATGTTTTAAATAATTTTAAAAAATGTATTCACATGGTACTCACACTTTTAATCCCAGCATTAAGGAGGCCGAGACAGGTGGATCTCTGAGTTTGAAGCCAGCCTGGTCTACATAGAGAGTTCCAGGACAGCCAGGGCTACACAGAGAAACCCTGTCTCAAAACAAAATTATTCATTATAGATTTTGCATAAATCTAGATAAATTTATTCCCTGGTATTTAATCTTTCCTATTGTAAGTGGGATTCCTTACTACATAATGCATTAGAAATGTATGCAAAGCCTATCATTTAAAATCTTTAGCAAGGATTAGTTTATGTGTGTTCTGAAGAGGTTTGCAGAATTACGTACTTCATACTTTACAGCCAAGGTACAGAACATTGCAGTCATCTCAAAAAGCTCCTCTCGGCCGGGTGGTGGTGGCAGACACCTTTAATCCCAGCACTAGGGAGGCAGAGGCAGGCGGATCTCTGAGTTCGAGGCTAGCCTGGTCTACAAAGCAAGTTCCAGGAAAGGCGCAAAGCTACACAGAGAAACCCTGTCTCGAAAAACAAACAAACAAAACTCATCTCCTTTGAGGGCATGGCCTTACACCTATACTTGGGTTTTTTTGTTTGGTTGGTTAATTTTTATTTTTTTGGGAGGTAGGTGGGTTTTTTGTTTGGTTGGTTAGTTGGTTTGGTTTTTGGTTTTCAAGACAGGGTTTCTCTGTGTAGCCCTGGCTGTCCTGGAACTCGCTTTGTAGACCAGGCTAGCCTCGAACTCACAGAGATCTGCCTGCCTCTGCCTCCTGAGCAATGGGATTAAAAGCATCTATCACCATGCCCAACTCACCTACACTTTTAAAAGCAACCTTATTGAGATTTTTATTAACAATTCACCCATTTATGGTACCCAAGTCAATGGTTCTTACATAGCCACAGAGTTGTGGATCCGTCATTAGCATCCATTTTAGCATACTTGGTACATCACAGAGAAACTCTGTACCTCTTAGCAGGCATCATGTCCCATCACCATTGCTTCCACTACCTACTAATCTTAGCCTAAGGAAGTACTAATCTACATTGTCTCAATAGATTTACTTACTTTGGACATATCTAAAGGGAATCTTTATATGTGGGCTTTTCTGACTGACTTCTTTTCCTTAGGCCTATTCAGTTTTGCATGTTAATTTTAGATCCTACTAATTCACTGGCCACTTTTTTATTATAGTTAGTTCCATCACTGATTCTCATGATTCTCATATATTTTCCAGTATATATTATTTGTGAATTTATTTTTGGAGACAGAGTCTCACTATGTGTCTCTAGCTGGCCTGGAACTCTCTATGTAAACCACGCTGGCCTTGAACTCACAGAGATCTACCTGCCTCTGCCTCCCAAGTGCTGAGATTAAAGATGTGCACCACCATGCCCAACTGGTGTATGTCATTTGTAAGTAAAGATAATCTTATTTCTCTTTTATTCATTTTTATGTCTACCATATTTTTTGTCTAATTATACTGGCTAATACATCTAGCTAGTGCAGGGTGAATAGTTGTAAAGATAATGGACACCTTACCTTGTTCTTATTCTTAGGAGAAATGTCTCTAGTGTTTCTACATTAAATAAAGTACTGGTTTTAGGACTAAGACTATATATTTAGAGTATGAAAAATTATATCTACTTTTATTATCTTCAGTAATTTTTTTTATTTTTTTTATAAATAGGCTTTATTATAAATAGGCTTTAAATTTTGTCAAAGGCTTACTGTGATCTATGGAGATAATGTTTTTCCTTAGAATTAGTAATATGTAATGTGATATATATAAATAGGTTTCCAAATATTGAACCAATCTTACAGTGTTGAAATAAATTTCACTTGCTTGTGTTGTATTATTTTTTAATATACTGGCAGGCTCTAATAATAAGTTGCCTAGAATTTTTTTATTGACGTTCATCAAATATAGTGACCTGTATTTTTTTCTTTGTACTTCTTTACTTGATTTCGATATTGGAGTTATATTTACTTCATACAAATAATTGGGAATCTTTCCTTCCTTTTTATGTTCTAGAATAGTTTATGGAACATTGGAACTACATAGTCTTGATAAAATTCTGCAAAACCATCTGAGCCTCAGGTTGTGTGGGATAATTTCTTAATTTCCTCTGTGCCATGGAAACTGGTTTGTTTGTAGTTTCTGACTCTGAGACATCAATGTTTGGTAACATATATTTTCTTAAGCAATTACACACTTCATCTAGGTTTCCACATGTGTTTCCACTGAGGCCTGCAAACTAGTGTGTTTTAAAGTTTACCCAGCCTTAACGGTCATTCCTCCCTCAATAATTTGTTTCTGTTTTATGTATGTAGGCATGCACTTTCTCCCTTTGTACTGATGACATTAGTATCTTGTTTATTTTTAAAAGAAGATTTTGATTTATTACTTAAGCATTTTTTCTTGTTTCTTCCTGATTAGTACCAACTTCTTAACCTTTCTTGTGCTTTCTTCTTCTTATACTAAAAATTGGGTATTTTTATTTTTTAATAATTTCAAAATACATTTCAATTTTTTTCTTATATGTTGAACATACCCCCAAGCCCTTACCCAGTTCCCTTCTTTCAACCCTTCTTTTATTCCCTTAGACAATTTTACTTATTTTCATTTAATCTATATACACATAATTTTATGTGACTATATAAAATCTAAGAATGACAAGTGAGAGAGAGAATGCCATACTTATCTTTCTGAGACTAGCCTAATTTCTTTTTTTTTTTTTTTTGGTTTCTCGAGACAGGGTTTCTCTGTGTAGCTTTGCGCCTTTTCCTGGAACTCACTTGGTAGCCCAGGCTGGCCTTGAACTCACAGAGATCCACCTGGCTCTGCCTCCCGAGTGCTGGGATTAAAGGCGTGCGCCACCACCGCCCGGCGACTAATTTCTTAATATGATTATGTCCAGTTGAATATATTTCCCTGAAAACAGTGTAACTTCATTCTTCGTTATGGATAAAAAAAAATCTGTTGTTGGACATAAAGGTTCTTTCCATAACATAGCTGTTATGAATACTTTTGTATAAACATTGATGTTCAAGTGTCTCCATGATATGTTGACCTGGGTTTTTTGGATAAATACTCATTAGCTGGGCTATATTATCGATGTTTTTTTTTAATTTTTTGAGGAACCTCCATACTGATTTCTATAGAATTTGGCCTGATTTACATTTCCACCAGATGTTTATAAGGATCAGGATTCCCTTTGTCTACATCTGTGCCAGAATTTATTGTTGTTTTCCTCTTAATTTTTTTAAAATTTATTCATTCATCCTTCCATCTTTTTATTACATGTGTGTGTCAGCCATGTCATGTGTGTGCATTAGGAAACAACTTGCAGGAGTCGGTTCTCTGCTTCCATGTGGGCATCAGGGATCCAACCCAGTTTGTCAGGCTTGGTGGCAAGGGGTCTTTACCCTCTGAACCACCCTGCCAACCCTGTTGCTTTCTTAATGATTGACATTCAGACTAGGGTAATATGTAGTACCAGTGTGATTTTAATTGGAATTTCTCCAACGGCTGGTGAGGTTAAGAGGTTTTTCATATGTTTATTGATGGTTTCTATGTCCTCCTTTCATGATTTCATTGTTTTTGGTTGGGTTGCTTTCTTATTGGTCAGGTTTTCAGTTCTGTGTGTATTCTACTTACTATACCTATATCCTGAAGTATCTTCTCCACTTTTTCCAGTTTCAGATTTTATATTAAGGTTTTTTCCCCAATTTGGAGTTTTGGTTTTTTTTTAATTTTTTTATTTTTATTTTGCAATACAATTCAGTTCTACATATTAGCCACGGATTCCCTTGTCCTCCCCCCTCCCACGCCCCTCACCTTCCCCCCAGCCCACCCCCCATTCCCACCTCCTTCGGGGCAAAGCCTCCCCCGCGGACTGAGATCAACCTGGTAGACTCAGTCCAGGTAGGTCCAGTCCCCTCCTCCCAGGCCGAGCCAAGCGATCCTGCATAGGCCCCAGGTTTCAAACAGCCGACTCATGCAATGAGCACAGGACCTGGTACCACTGCCTGGATGCCTCCCAAACAGATCAAGCCAATCAACTGTCTCACCCATTCAGAGGGCCTGATCCAGTTGGTGATCCCTCAGCCATTGGTTCATAGTTCATGTGTTTCCATTCGTTTGTCTATTTGTCCCTGTGCTTTATCCAACCTTGGTCTCAACAATTCTCGATAATTGGACTCCCAGAGATCCACCCAACCCCATCCAACTACTGAGGGATCTGGATGGAATTGTTTTTTTGTGTAGGGTAAGAAGTGGGGACTAGTTACTGTCTTCTACATGTGGGTATCCATTTCCCCAGCACCATTTCTAGGTGAGGCTGGCTTTCCCCAGGACTGTCTTCAGCTTTGTCAGAAATCAGGGACTAGCTGTGTTGGTTTCCAGCTGGACTTCCTGTTCTGTTCCATCATTTTACATGTCTTCAGGACCATGCTGTTTTTGTCACTGTGACTCAGTCATGTGACTTACATGTATGTTGATAGTATCAGCATTATTCTTTTTTTGTTCAGATTGCTTTGCCTCTCCTGGATACTTTATGCTTTCAAACGAGTTTTAATATTGTTGTTTTCTACTTCTATGAAGAATATTGTTGGAATTTTTATCAGGTGTGTGTTGAATATGTAGATTGAAAATCAGGCATTTCATTTACTTTTTAAAATCAGGAAGTATTTAGTATGGTTTTAACCACTTTTAGTACCACCCACACATCTCAATATGTAATATTTCCACTGTTGATTTTTAAAACGTTCTATAATTTCATTCTAATTATTCTTTTCACACTGATACTGCTTAACATATTTTAAAGGTTTTAAATCCTGGAACCTTCCTATTCTTTTGGTTTTATTAGCGCTTTCTAGTTTTATTGTATTGTGACCAGAGAATGGTGTTCCCAGTGTCTCTACTGTCTTACAGGTTACTGGTGTTTGCTTGTAACTCAGTTTATGACCTCTCCCTTCCCTTCTTCCAGAAACCATGCCAGGATGACTTTCCTCCAGAATCCTGCTTTTCCCTTTCACCTGAGTCTGTCTCATCCAACTGCTTGCTTGGTACATTGTGTGGGATTTGGGCCTTTAGATTACATACTTAAATACCTTCCCTGAACTTCATGTTCTGATCTGCCTTGTTATTTATTTAGTTAGTTAGTATTTTCAGATACAAAATGGATTTAATTTGGCTTTGTAGCTGATAAGAGGCTGGAAGACTGCTTCAAGGCAGTGGTAGTAGTCCAGTAGAAATTGAAAGGCTAGAATTAAAGCTGTAGAGGTAAAGGGGCAGAACTGATAACTGATTGGAAGGGAGACGGAAGAGTTGAGGCTGTGGCTGACATATCTGCACTGGGCCACTGTGTGAATAGCAAAGCTATTAACTTCCATGACCTCCTTGCTGAGCTTATAAAACCAGGAATGCATTTAAGGGGTGGGTACCCTGAGATAGACGTGCACCTGAGCTAAGCCAAAGAGTATAAAGTACTTAGGTTTACTTAGTCTTGGTTTTATTTGATTAAATTATCATCGTCATCATCACCATCATCATCATCATCATCATCATCATCATAAAATGTCTGTGGGAAATAAAAATGAATTATTCATCCATTTAACAACATTTAGCATCTACTGTGTTATAAACATTAGGTCAAATGCTAATGGCAAGATGGATCAGGTGACTATTCTGTACTCCAAGGACTCCCATGTGAATAATTGGTATATAAGTCAGTAGGTGTGAGTGCTATAAGAAAGAGACCTGATAAGGACTTTGATAATCAAGTTCAGGGACAGAAAGAGGGACAAGACAGGAAATCAAGAAGGCAAAATTGGAGAAATTTCTGGTGGGATTATCAAGAGCATTGGCTTTGAAGTCAGACAATCATGGCTGTGTTAATTACTGGAAATATAATATTGCCCATTTTAGTTATCCAGTCTGATTCTTAAATTCATCACCTTTCAAGTGTGGATCATAGTTTCCGCCTCAAGGGGTTGCTGTGAAGATGGGGTGAAGCAGCACATACGGAGCACCTAATGTGGTGTTTGACGTGGAATAAGCACCCAGTAAATGTTGGCACAGTGAGCCCAGATGGCTTGAAGGAACAAGAATGACTAACAAAATTACTAAACGTTTACTGAATGAATGAAAAACAAGTTTTTGATTAAATCGTAGAGTGATTTTCATTTCTATAAACCCTAAAGATGTTTAATTGGTGGGATGATGTCATCCTTGTGAAAGTCAGGCTGGTAAGCCATCCTCAGATGTGCTGGTATTTAGAAAGCCAAGGACAAGCTGCAGGCAAAGCTAACATTTCAGGCAAGACTAATAGATCAGGCTGGTTCCCTCTCACCGTGCTTGAGAGATAGTCGTATGTTACAACTAATTAAAGATGAATAATATATTATGGAGGTGTACAGATGAATACTTTGGAAATGGTGAATGATCTGGGGATAACAGAGTCAAGGAAAGTATCATGGTAGAGAAAGCTATTTGAGATTTTCACATGAGACTGAGAGATGGACAGGTTACAGGTAGAGAAATGTGTGAGCAGATGGTTGAGGAAGGATGACGCTTGCCAGTGACCAGGAAAGAGCTACAAGTACAGCATGCTAGGGTCAGAGCATAGACAGCAAGAACCAGAGGAAGATCAGAAGTGTGAGCTGGGACTAAATCCATGGTGTAACATACACCGGTGCCCAGTCACAGGAAAGGAAGAAATGGAAGAAAAGTTTTTCTTGTGCACATGTGTTATACTTCTTGCTGTATTTTTAGACAGATTCCATGGCCCCTCTCTTACCTTAAGAATGTAGGTACAGACTAGATAAGACTTACAAGTAGGAAACAGTGGGAACAATGAAAACATACCACCCTGAAAGCTGTGGTGTTCAGAGGGGAAGATAAACATGAGCAGAGCCTGTCAACTTGACTTGTCATGCCATATCTGCATGTGTGTGCTAGTGTACTTAGTGTATTTATTTCAGTAAGTAATTTTCTCCTCTTAGCTAAATTTCATTAGAACACTACTCATGTGTGTTTGCTAAGAAGAGAAAATAGTTACAAGTTAATAGTGGCAAAACAATATTGTTCAATTGTAGTAAATAGGTTTCCAGCTAGAAGGTGTCTGTGTCATACAGCAAGTCTTGAAGATCTCTAAATGATGTGTGGACAAACTCAGACTTTCTCTGTTACTGGAAGACTGGAAGAGTTGGCAAGGGAAGGGTTTCTCACAATGTGACTTAATTAAGTTCCTTCATCCTATGTCTGTGTCCCACTCAGAATCAGTGGCATGTGCCTCACATGCCATTTGGGAACACATTTTAGTTCATTCATCAAATGTAATGTATTATGTACCTAGTATCTACAAAATAGAAACTGGATTGCCAGAGAGAAAAATACACTTCTCGGGGAAACTGTGAAGTTCTGTGACAACCCAGCATGGTTTGTAAGATCCAAGAATGTTCCCTGGAAATCCAACTGTTGAATGTCTAAAGGAAAGCCAGGTATAGAGGGTAGTATGTCAGGAATGAGTGGGGAGATTTAAGGTAAGTGTGCTAAAGGCAAAGGGGAATCAGAAAGTTCTCCAGGGAGCATGTGCTTATTGCTGTTTTCAATAAGAGATATCACCTAGTTATCATATAACACCAGCATGAACATCCCCCAAAGAGCTTCTGAGACATTATTATGGCCCCTGTTTTCAGATAGTGCTTTTTAAAATATGTACTAACTTTGAAATCTTTTCCTTTCTAAAAAAAAAAAAAAAATAGGTTTAAACCAGAATAATGCAGCTAAAGAGTTTGATTTCCCCATACCACTGAATGAGGCCTCCAAAATAATGAAGGAAAGGAAAAAGGTATGTTGCTATAAAGGAAAATTAACAATGTTTAAATTTTAGACCTTCCTCTGTGAGTATAGTGTACAAAAGTTTCCAGGACAGTGAAAGTAATTCCATCTCCTGAAAAACTTAATTTTCTGAAATGAGGAAATAGGAGAAACTTGGCAAAATTGAACTGAGCGTGGAAGTATTTATTAACTATGAAGAATAGTTCTGGTATATGAAGGTATAAAATGCATTTTAATCAAAATATAACCTGCCAGGAGATCTTTTTCAAAGCATACCCTGTGTTCCATAGAGTATTACTAACTGCTATATATAAAGAAGTATAGGAAGAAAATCGCAGACTTCATAGGAAAGAATCCATCTACATTGGTGTCATGTTGCTCTTTCCAAAGCAAAGAACCTGTGTGACTGTTTAGCCAGAAAGATGACAAAGATGAACTTTATTGCTGAACCCTTTGTACCACTGGTCGCCAATTGTCATGGTAACTCGGGCATTTTGAGCATATTTCAGATAAGTGGCTGTGCTTATCTATGATTGCCATTTTACTTTAAAGAATTTATTAATTGAGCATGACACATAAATTCATGTTTGTTTGGTGTGTAGCCCATGCACGGTCTAAAGCAGTGCTCAGGGCGACTAGCCCTTGTACCAAAGATATCTGAAGTAAGTAGCAGTCTTCCACTACACTAAGACCTCCTTCATTCCATAGCCGATTCTTTCTGGGTAAGGAGAAAAGAACATGGCCAGTGCTTACCTCTAAGCATCGTGTGCCATGCACTGGGATAAGTGATTTGCATACATGCCCTTCATCCTATTGTTCAGTATGTGAAGATGTTTCTAGATGACATTTAAATGCTTGTCAAATGTCAAACTGCTAAACAGGAAAAAAAAAGTCTAGATGTAGCTATTTTTTATAGGGTTTTTTTTTTCTATTCCAGTATATTCATAATCTCTAGTAACTTTGGCTGACTGTCTCCTAGGAGAACTAGTTAATTCTTACCTAGAATGAAATACATTATAAACAAATCTCTGCCCAGTGTAAACAGAGGAGTAGAAATTCAGTATTTTTAGTACCTTTTGAAAATTGAATGTGCTAAGTGGTTAGCAAGACTTTGCAGACATTTTTTTTCCTTTTGAAAGGCAGCAAAATCCAGGAGAACTCATTTAAGCACTGCAGGAAGGGAACTCAGGAAAACTGAAAAAGAAGAGGTCAGACACGTTAGTGACCCCTGGGGGACATTGGCGGGCTAGTTCCGCAGTGCATGACTTCACGCTGATGATGTGGACTAACATGCAGCCCAGCAGAATCTCTCTGGATTACCTCCATCCAAAGGCATTGCACTTTTGTGCCCAGTGTTCCTTGACTGTGTTTATCTTTTTAAGGTCTTAGTGTGGAAAAAAGTACACAAAGTAATTTCCAGAATGATTGCAGAAAATGAAAAATACAGACACAGACTGAAGTGCCAAAATTTATCTAGTGAAGTAAGTCAACACATTTTAAATTTATTTAAAAAATGAAGTTATGTAAGCATTGTAGCTTACCTTGGATTGCATTAGATTTCTTAACTGCCGATATTAAAGTGTAGGAACATCTGAAAGCATAAAGCCATGCTCAGGCAGGGGATTCAGGGTAGAACCTGAGTATATATGTAAGGGTGCAGAAGGCAAGCATTGGCTGGAATTTTCTGAGCAAAAAACACACATGTCCATTAAATGTATATTTGAATGTCAGTCTTTAAACACAAGTTACAGAACACCATGTTAGTGAAGAACATGTTAACTCTAATATAAAACTACACATTATATCAACTTCTTGTCATTTCCTTCCCATGGATGCTTCATGCCAGTGTAACTCATTTAACAGTCTGCCCTTGGCACAGCCTCATTCCTGGAAAACAACTCATGAATTGAATCTTGGCCTAAGTCTGCACCAGCGTTTAGTAACTGATACTGTGGCAAAACAGTGAAAAGCTGCAGGTTTTCAGACTGGCAGTGTGGCTCAGCGGGTAAAGGTGCTTGCCAACAAACCTGATGACCTGAGGTCAATCCTCAGGAACCACATGGTGGAAAGCAAAAAGCAACACAAGTGGTCTTCTGACCTCCCCAACACACACACACACACGCACACACACACACACAGAGTAAATAAATGTGATTTTGAAAGTTACAAAAAGGAAGTTGTTGGCTTTCAAAATATTAACTGGAACAAAATTAGCATAACTAATAATGAATTGCTAAATCAAAATGGTTGTTTTCATTTCTTCACATATAGAATATGTCCTGTCACAGTAAGTAGGCTTCTGTGAGGTCTCAGTACTTAATGACAACTTTTGAGTCATTAAATTTACAGTCTTTAATTTGTGAAGAATGCCTTAATTTTGTAAGTAATATAGTTGTAGAATGCTGCACTAATAGCACATTGCTTGCAGTGGCAGCATGCAAACCATGTCCACACTCACAGCACTCCAGTTCACTCTTGGTGTCCAGTAAGAATGGGGTTGTGTTGGGAGGCAGTAGGAAGGAGGAACATAGTCAAAGTGTCTCAGAGAAAAAGGTGTTTGAACAGCAATATGCAGAGAAGCTGGGCAGTGTTCTACTCACTGTGGACCCTTGGACTTGGCAGGGTCTTTTGAACCTCAGCTTTCTATGAATCCAAAATCATCTGGTAAAAATTATATGCCAACTTAATATGCCAGGCTTTCCAAAATAATATAGACAAAAGGTATCTTTCACATTTGTTATTTTACCTTAAGTTTTGAACTGCATTACATAACTGTTTATAAAGCTAATATGTTGCAAAAGTGTAATGTAATTTTTATCTCTTAATATATATTTGTTGACAAAAGTAAGTGTTACAGGCCAACTTGAACTTCTCTTATGTTGTTTCTAGATTCGAGTTAATACAAGGTGAATGTGAATCTTCCTGTCGTCTCTGGTGAGAATCCACTGAGATGACTGATGAGACCTTTCCCTCCCTTTGTATCCTGCTTTCTCTAACCTTTGGAATTAGCCTATTGTTACTTCTAACCTGCTTCCTTCCGTAACCCAGTGTTTGGCACATAGCACACCTTGTTAAATTTTGTTTGACATTTAAATTTTCACTTAGGCCCCATCTCTGTTATGCCCTTGAAACTACTCTCTCCATGATCTTATCTCCATGAAATATGTGTGTGTATGTATGTATATATATATATATATACACAGACATGTGAGTGTGTGATTTTTCTTGTTTTATATGTCTCTGCTCTGCTTTGTTTTCTATCTCTTGGAATGTGTTGTCATATGTAATATGACCTCACCACTCCTCTCTTAGTTTGCTACAGTCATGTCATGATTCTCATTCTGTCCCTCTGACTGCATTTTCATTCATTTTTAAGTTGCTGTCCTAGGAGTAATTACTCATACTATCATCTCTTCACACATTCACTTCCGAACAACTCACTGTCTTTTATAGCCTTAGCGACTATTTCTATCCTCCCCATGGCCTCTGATAGTTTCAGCTATTCCATAGGTACTTACACAGTCTACAGTCTACATGAGCATATAGTCTCCCCTTGCTTTTTAGTTGCCCCTGGTTTCCAACCACACGGCTTCAATTCACATATAGATGAAGAAAACTTCATCCAGTTTTCTGAGTCTTAATTTACAAAGACAATCAGACTTTGTAAATGAGAAGATGAGGCCAAAGCAGTGTAAGGAAAGTGCATTTTAGACCAGAACATGGGCTGAGACAGTGTCCGTGAGAGGATGGGTTTCCTCATTTCTCTTACAAAGCTATTACAAAATGGAAATATGCAAAATTCTCATGAATGTCAGGTCGGTACAATAATTCGAAGTTTTATTTCTTTCCTAGCTACAACTTAATCACTTCATGAGATTCCAACAACCTTGGAATGTGGTTGTGTGTTCTTCAAGTGACTAGTAAATCCTCCTGCTTCCATCTGGGCAAATGGCCTAGGCTTTGCATGCATCTGAGAGCCACAGTTTCCCTGAATACAGGCTCATCCAACTTCTTTGGACAGTGCTAAGTAAAGTTTCACGTTGCTTCATCCCTCAACGAAGTTTCAAATGTTAGTTCACACAACTTAAATATATTACCAAATGGAGCATGTTTATAAATTTGACTGCATGACATTTTGTGGAGAGTGTGGACAGAGCTTTTCGGTGTAGTTCAACCTTATACTTATGTTTATGTGACCTGTCAACTCTTCATGGAAACACAGCCTGTTTTGTCAGTTCTGTCAGTGTTTATTCATGTCACTGTATGGGTGTCATGCTAGATAGTGTCCTGCGTTCTAGAACAGTGCAGCTCTAAAGACTTTCATGGAAATGAATGTTCTAAATGTTGTATTTATTGTTTAATAAATTCTGGTGAAATATATTAAATCTATTTTGTTGAACAGAATATAAATACAATGTGAAATTTCTTCTGAAATATCATTGAATACCAGGTGTGATATCATGACTTGTTCAGTGTTTCAGATTCTATCAGGGTGATGACCTCTTCATTAAAGCCTGAGACTACAAGTTTCCAGCTTGGGGACATATCTACTGAGCTATGGAGATAAGATTTTCACATTTCCTCCTTTCTCTCCATCTCGTCTTCATAAGTCTTGCTTCTGGTATCTATTCCTGGTTCTTCTTTTTCTTTGCTTAAATCAAAGAAGTTTTATTTTAGCCCAGTAGTCTGTTCTTGTGGCACTGCATTCTGAGAAATGCGCCACGGATGATTCTGCTATCTTATGAGCATCATGGAGTGCACTCACACAAAGCTAAGTGGCTTGAGTCATCACTGAACATGGCCTGCTGCTGCAGTAAGGATTTCCATAAATGTAGGATGATCCTGCTGCCTGTGTAATGGGCATACTGCTTTAAACTAAAAACTTTCTTATCAGTAAAAGTAATACACATTAGTGATGAAAACAGAGTATGTTGACTAGATAAAGCAGTGACATTTATTATCAAATATCACAGACCTTTGTGTGCTTCTGGGAATCAAATGCAGCACTCTGCCACTGAGCATATCTGCAGCCCTGTGCTACCTTCTGTGTGACTGGTGGTACAGCAGGCTTGCCCAGCACCACCACAAATAGATGAGCAATGCTTTGTGGTAGATAGCCTTGGCATCCCTGATGTATACACTTACTGAGCAAAGTATTGTAATGTGACCTGTGATTCTATTTGCAACATCTGTTTTATGTTCTCCAGAGATGTTCCATGCCCAAGTGTACAGTGTGGGGAGTGGAAAGAGGAGATCTAATGGTTTCAGTGAAAACTCTGGCAGTTGAAGAACAGAGAAGAAACATTCCCCCAAATAAGTAATTAGCCAGCTATTTATCCTGGGCCACCCAAATGATGTAAAGCATGTCTTCAGTCATGGGAGAAAAATAACAGAATTTTTCAGCATAGGAACTAATTAAAGATCAGGATATTTTCATGTCTAATGTAACCTGAAACAAGATTAGCATTGGGGGAAAGTCTGAAGTCTTAGAAAACAGTGGTAGAATAGATTTGAGATTGGAAGGTGGAGCCCTGGGGGAGGAGGGAAGCTACACTAGAAGAACCTTTTACTCCAGGAAGGGTATGAGGCTGGAGTGCTACTGCAGGGTAAGAAAGTTTCCAGCTTGGATACCATCTATGGGAGCTGTGGAACTATGCTCTTCACAGTTCTTCCCAAAGGGGCACAATGGCTGATGGCTGCACTCTAAAGCAACCACCGCATGCCTGTGAGGCCATTCTTCCCAACAAGCTATTCCTATCTATCAGTGATTGGACATCACAAAGACATTGAGACAGACACCCTTTAGGGAGCTGGACCTCAAAGACTGCCCACTTCCTTTGCTGAAGAAACTCTTACAACTGAATCAGAGAATGTCTAACACTTTCCCTATCCACCCTTCTTCCCTTCCCTCTCTTCTCTGTCAATACTAGTCGTCCACAGTGGTATAATGGTTGGAGGTGCACAATTCAACCATATATACTAGTCCATGGTATAGATATGCATGGTGTGTGGCGGCAGGTCTGCTTTGCCAAGTCTAGGCCCCAGTTGGGAAAATCTGAGTCTGTAGAAGGTGTGATGATGGCATTGTGGCATAGACTCCTCTGCACTCTCAGAGTTTGCGTAAGTGATCCACTTTTGACTTGTGCTAGAAGCAACCATGTTCCCACCGAAGAGGAGTAGATATACCTTTTCCAATCCTGCCCAGATCATGAAAACTAAAAACTTTGACTTTTGTATATAAGACAAAAATAGACTAATATCTTAGTTTCTTTTCTATTGTCATGAAGCATGACAACAGACAGATAGGCATCAGCTGAGAGTTGTACATCCTGGAGCAATACCTGAAAGTTTTACATACTGATCCATAGGCAACAGGCAGAATGACAGAGAGACAGACAGACAGACGGACAGACTGGGCCTGGTGTGGGCTTTTGAAACCTCAAAGCCCTCACCCAGCAACCCTCCTCCTCCAATAAGAACACCTACTCCAAGACCACACCTCCTAATCTTTTCCAAACAGTTCATCAACTGGGTACTAATAAGCATGCAAATGTATGAGCCTATGGGGGCTATTCTCTTTCAATCCACCACATTCCACTCTCTAGCACCTTTAGACATGTAGCCATATCATAATGTAAAATGCACTAAGTCCAACATCATGTCTCCATAGTTTTTCAGTCTTAAGACTGAAAGTTCAGCTGGGCAGCAGTGGTGCATGCCTTTAATCCCAGCACTCAGGAGGCAGAGGCAGGAGGATCTCTGTGAGTTCGAGGCCAGCCTGGTCTACAGAGTGAGATCCAGGACAGGCACCAAAACTACACACAGAAACCCTGTCTCGAAAAAAAAGACTGAAAGTCCAAAGTCTCTTTTGAGATTCAAGGCAATCTCTTTAACTGTAACAACACCCTGTAAAATCAAAAAGCAGATCCCAGACTTCCAACGTATAATGGCACCAGATATACACTACCATTCCAAAAAGGAGGAAAGGGAGCATAGTGAGGAAATACTGGGCCAAAGCAAGACGGAAACCCAGCAGGGCAAACTCCAAATTCTGCATCCATGTCTTAACATCAAGGCATTCTTCAGATTTCCAATTCCTTTGAGTTGTGTTGACTGCAACATACTTCTGTCTCTTGGGCTGGTTCCACTTCCTGTTAGCAGCTCTCCTGGGCAGATATCCCACAACTCTGACATCTCCAACTTGGGCTTTCCAGTGCAACCCAGACTACAGCTTCACTCAGTGACCTCTCCAGGCCTCCATGCAGTGACTCTCCCTGCCAAAAGCCTGGCCTCAGCCGCTTCGCTTAGTAGCAGAGAAAAATTCCACAACACCTTTACTTCTCCTGCATACTTTACTCTAAAGTCAGACCACATGACCAAAGCTGCCAAGTTCTACTGCTTGCTGGAGCTGGAACTTGGCCCCCTAGTTCAATTACATTTGTATCAACTTTCTGTCCAATTACATTTGTATCAACTTTCTGTCATTGATGGTTCCCTTCACTGCTAATCCTTCCCTGACAGCTCATCAGCTGGGGACTAAGCTTGCAATATGAGCCTATGGGGACCATTCTTGTTCAAACCAGTATAACTAGGAAAGATACAAACAAGAAAACAGTCTGGAAACAGGACAATTTCCAGTTGTCTTTCCACCTCAGGAATGTGTGATGACACTTAGTCTCAGCTGTACCCTCTAGGGAGATAGGCTGGCTGGAAACTGTATCTTTAATTTCCATAGCACACTCAGAACTGTTAAGGGCAATGTTTCCAAGCTCACAGAAACAATATTGGTTTAAAATTACAAGTGAAAGCAACCCGTATCATACAGGATATACAGATATCATTTGTTTCTGGTGCTGAAGGCCACCTGGCAATGTCAAGCAGTGTTCAAAAAAGTTGTCATTCTGTGGTTCACCCAGACCAATGTGAATCCGGCATCTATCTATCTATCTATCTATCTATCTATCTATCTATCTATCTATTTATTTATTTAAGTTTTTGGGTTTTTTTGTGGGGTGGGGGTGGGGGGTCTTTTGCCTGCATGTATGCCCTTTGCACCACATGTGTGCCTGCTGCCTAAGAAGGCCAGAAGAGTTACAGATGGTTATGAACCAACCTGTGGGAGCTGTGAATTGAACCGGGTTCCTCTGCAACTGCTCAGGGCTCTTTTCCAAGTTTTGAAAATGTTCTCTTTCTTCCTTTTCCCATTTGAACCATGTGGCTTGAATAAGGTTGCCACTGTCCTATAAACATCATTCCCTTTGTTGGAAGTCGGCCCTGACTCCTGAGACCCTCAGAGTCTTTCCTCAGCACCAAAGAAATCAAGCCTCTAATTCTTTAGGATAATGAAGATGCTTTTTTTTCTTTTTATTAATTTACTCTTTGAAATTTTCATACATGACTATAATACATTCTGGTCACTTTCATCCCTCCACTATCCATCCCCTCTCTTTGTCTTGTCTATGAACACTTTACTGTCTACCTGGGATCGAATCTTTAGCACACTATGCATATGATTTTGGCTAAGCTGTTTAATCTATTTGTGCCTAAGTCTTCTCTTTGTGAATTGAAGACATGACTGACACTTCCTTAACCACAGCAGGTCATTATAAAGCCCAGATGAGCTAAAACACGGAAAGTGCTTCTAACAATACATGCAATACAAAACATTCACTCTCGTTACTACTAACTGAAAAAGCCTAACTATGTAGCCCAGGCTGGCCTCAAACTTGCACGTGCTGGTATTAGGCAGAGGAGAAACCCTTCCTGCTTTCTGTTGAGTTCCCCATGTATTTTGTCCCAGCAATGGAGCACTAACATGGCATTCACTTCTACTACTCATTTAATTCCTTTGTACGTTTAGGTAGAGGCTCATTTCCATCATCAATACCCGTTTATTACAGTGTCACTCTTGATAGACTACTACCTCATCACTGAACTGCATCAAGTTTGGGTTTAGTATATAATGTATTGATTTTATTAATTAATTTAAAATTTGTTTTCATCTTCCTGATTTCCTGAGGTTTTGTTGCAATTACTGTTCTCTTTTTAATCTCTTGCAACAAATACCTCCTTTATTTTTGCTTCTTTTACACTTGAAAGAAGTAATGATATTACTTCAACTCTGAATATTGCTACCTTTACATGATCATTTTTGAGGTGTTTTATAGTTGGTTATTTGTTTCTATGTTTAGTAAATTGATTTGGCTTTCTTTTCATTACTAAATTATTAAATTTTATTGTTACTCAATGTATATAATTTGCAAGTAGAATTGTCTGTATATTTTCTGCTTTGTGAAATATATTAATTTTTTGTAGCCTCACATATAAGCTATTCCTATTGGTATTCTCTGAACATGAGGCAAAGTCATATCTGCTATAGACTTATATATAAATATTGAATCATGTCTCTTACATTATTTAAAGTTGTGTCCCTGTCAATATGTTATGTGCTTGACCTGTCAGGAATGAGTGAGGCACGTTCCACCAGCACCCACCACTGCTCTAAAAGCCCCTGCACTGAGGCTATGACATTGACATGTGGTTTCCCAGTGTCCTGTCTTCTCAAGGGCTTTGTTTTTATGGATGAAAAATGACCAAGTTGTCTTATTTACTGTGTTTTGGTTTTAACTCTTCTTTATCTGAAGTTGAATTTCAAACCCTTATTTCCATGTTTTTGTGTTTGTTCTTTTCAACCTTTTACAAACTTTGGTTTTTTTTAATTTTTTTAAAAAAATTGTATTTTTATTTATATGTATGTGTGTCTTTCTGCCATATGTGTGTGGGTCCTTCAGAGAGGGCGTTGAATTTCTTGGAGCTGGAATTATAGATAACTGTGAGCTACCCAACATTGCTGGAAACCGAACTCAGGTCCTCTGGAAGAGCAACCAGTGCTCTTTACTGCTGGACCATCTCTAGCCCAGGACTTTGTTTCTTGACTACATCATAAGGAATCTTTTTTTCTTTTTCATTTTTTTCAAGACAGGGTTACTCTGTGTAGCATTGGCTGTCCTGGAATTCACTCTGTAGACCAGGCTGGCCTTGAACTCACAGAGATGTGCCTGCCTCTGCCTCCTGAATGCTGAGACTAAAGGTGTGCACTGCCACCACCCGGCTAGGAATCTTTTGAATAGAATGACGTTCCTAAAGTAACTCCTGTGAACGTATATTGTCTAATACTTGTCACAATTTCTCTGATTTTTATAATTCTTTATTCTCCTTGTTGTTTTCTATATAAACTATTTTCCAAAAATACAGAATGTACACATAATTTTTGAATTATGTCTTCAGTTAACTTCACCCAAAAGCACTTGGACTAACATTCGTCTCCCAGCCTTGAGAGTGGAAGAAATGTTGGTCTCCTCCCACGAGTATCTCAACACTGGGCACTCCCTGATTCCCCCAGCTTTCCTGCCCATGTCTCCTGCTGGCCAGCTTCACCTCAGAAGTCAAACCCCACTCTTATTTTCACTGATGCTTGAGTTCCATGGTTCAGGTCCAATTCCTCACACTTGTCAGAATTGGAAGCAGGAAGAAAAGTGAATCTAATGTGTTTTTCCCGCCCCTCAGGTGGCTGCCCATGATATGTTACCTGAAAATAATTATTTTACATATATGTACATTTCAAAGGATCTGAATGCTCCTGGGATCAGTGTTCCTTATATCTTAGGCTTTAATGTTTCATTTCAGGTACAGGTAAACCCCCATGAAAAGGACAATAAGAGCACTTTGCATATTTCATTATAAACCTTGCTGTTGGCTTAAGAACGTAAAGATCAGATGGGAATCTGAGCCCGTGACAAATCTGTTCCCAGGAACTCCCAGAGGCAAGCATAAAGGGAGCTGTGCTCACACCGTCACTGGGTGCTCTGTATTGAAAGTTCAAATAACAGAAGTCAGAAAGCTGTGAAAAGCCCGAGACTCTCTTCCTTCTTAAAAGGGGGAGGGGACATCGTTACCTCTGATGTAAAGGGAAAAAAGAACAATAGCCAAGCAGCAAGTCTGGTCAGGGGTTCTCTTCTGGCTGCCTGGAAAAAGATGAAGAAGGCAATTTCCCAAAGCAATGGAAGTGAGCCCTCAGGGTGAGACTGGCCATAACTTAATCCAAGCAGGGACTTACAAAGAACCTTCCAATTAAGCTCTAGGAATCCATTCAGAAAGATATAAGTTGATCAGAATAAAGGTTTTACGAGAAAGTTTTTTTTAATTTTGCCTAGGAATTCATAAGTGTGACAAGCCAAGAGCCCCATTTTCTTGTTAAATGATGCACTAGTGTCTCTTCTAATAAAAAGGCTTCCTGCTGTGTCCTATAAAGTCAAGCACAATTAAATGGAAAGGGCTCACAAAATGTCAACTGTAAGAAGCTGTAAACACAGGAAACTTGTAACAGTGCTTCGGGAAGAGCCAGGGGAGGGATGGGCGGGCACACAGCAGTCTCAAGACGGCTCTTAGCCAATCCCACAGTAAGCATGAAGCTGGAATGGCCTTGTTCCTTTATCCCAAGTTGAGATGCAGGTTCAAAACCCTGGGCAAGGTGGCTCTCATCTAAAGCTCATTATCAAAAAGGGTTAAGACTTGGGAGTTACCAATGAGAAGCTGAGAAACATGGACTTCAGTCCTGAAGGAAGTGTGCCTGCCATGCATCTACCACAGGCTCTGTTGTAGGCCACCCTCAGGCCATACTTCTCTGCAGAACACTGTCCTCAGGTGTGATCTGGCCGTTGTCCTCCTAAACTCTCAACAGCTTCCATTACCCACATGACACAAAACTGGGCCCATTAATGTTCCATCACTACTGGGCCTAAATTCTCCCTGAGATAAATATAAGTAGTTAAGGATTGCTGCCAGGGAGGGGTTTATGAGGCTCTATCCCTCCCTGAGGAGTATATGGTCAGTTAACAGTTTCTGGGAGATGTGTTCAGCCTTGTAGCCACTGATAAGTCCCCCTTGCTCCTGGGAGTAGCCTAACTAAACTCACTGGCTCACCCAGCTAGACTGAGTGGAATTGTTTCTTTTGTCTCATATTGGTGGGTGAATACAAGTTAATCTCCCTAGGATACAGTCACACAACACCCACTGACTTCGGATATCACCCAGATACCGAGTACTCTTTATATCTTGATGACAGATTGCCTCTGGAATCTAGACCCTTATCTGTAGTTGATTGCTTGCGTGCTTCACTTGAGCGGTAAGTCATCGCTATCTCAACATGTCCAAAATTGAACTCATGGCCCCTATTATGGATTTCATGTTTGTATAATTAGCCAAAAGTATATGTCATAATGAAATTCTCACTGCAGTAGTATTTGGAGGTGGGTCTTTGGAGAGGTGATTGTATCATAAAATTGGGCCTTATGATTCATACCCTTACAAAGGGTCCCCAAGAGCTCCCTGGCTCTTTTCTTTTCTCCCCTTCTAGTTTTCTTTTTCTTTCTTCTTTTTTTAATTGACATAAGAAGTCAAGAACCTGCAAAAGGAGAAGTGACTAGCCCCTGACCATGCTTCGCATGACTTTGCATTGCTAACCTCCAGAGTCACAGAAACACAGCTGTGCAGCTTGTTAGGACCCAAGCTGTGGTACTCAGTGCTGACATCCTGGGTGGTCTGCTTCACACCTGCTCCTTGTCCTGCCTCACATCATCCAATCAATTGGCCCACCCTCCACCAGGATTCTAGCAGCTCCTGACACCTCCTTCCTCACTCCTTTACTAAACTCTTCTCTAAACCCTTGATAACTTCCTTTCAAATCTCCCCCTAGTCAGTCTGCCCCCCTCATCATCAGGATCCCACTTTAGTCCAATTCCTACCAGACTCTACATTTATAGATGTGGAACTGTGTTGCCTGAGATTAGCAAGGTAACAGGTAGACTGTGATGTTCTTTCTTTGTTTTGTTTATGATTATGAAGGGTCTATGTACCTACAGGAGGACTCCGTCTCACAAGCCCATCGAGCACAATGTTATTTGCCCAGTTCTTGGCAGGCCAGGGGGCTGTCAGCAGGACAGACATAGTATTGGGTAAATTGGAGCCCTGTTTCTTCATTAGTGGACCACAGCCCCAGGAGCATACTTCTCTGAGGCCTCTCCTCCCAGTAGCTCTGGATGCAACATTTTACAGAAGTCTGTCTGGAAGGTAGGTCGGGTCTCAATGGATAGATTGGCTGTAAGAGCCCAGGTTTCAGTCTTTTTTGGTTCCCATACCCAGGATCTTGGCTTATGGGAGTGGTGGGCCGTTCCCAGGGAAAGGCAAAGAAAGTGCAAGAGGACAACCACAGCCATAGGGCCCGTGTCAGTCTTCTCTTTGGTGACCTGGTGATGACCCATCTGTCATAGTCCTCCGAAGCCTCCTTCAGCCAAGCATGGTGGATCACAGGGTGATACCAGAGACCTTTGCCTCTATAAGGGTGGTGAGGACCATAGTGTGCAGGCCTTTCAACATTGGATCCAAGCCCCAGGTCACCAGGCTGGAACTTGTGGGCAAGCTCATACATGGACAAGGGCGTGGCCTCAAACTGTCTGATGAACAATCCTCTGGGCTTGCTGTGGGGCCTATAAGGATTTGAGGAGGGAATGGTTCATAAATTCTGCTTTAGGAACATCTCTGAGCTTATGGAGGAGAGGGGAAGGCTTCCCAAACATAATCTCAAATGGGGTTAATCCTTCTCAATATGGTGTGCACCTGACCCTTAGAAGGGCAAATGGTAGGAGGCTGGCCCAATTTTCACTGGTCTCAAAGGCATACTTAGTTTCCTTCAAGGTCTGTTAATCCTTTCTACCTGTCTTGAGCTTTGAGGCATACAGGTACAATGTAGTTTGAGGACTGCATTGAGGACCTTTGCCAGATTTTTGGAAATTTTCATCCTGTAGCCTTGGGCACTGTTGGACCCCAGGGAGAGGGACACCCAAATCTGGGAATTCACTCTTGGAGGAGTTTCTTGGTGACTACTGAGGCTGTCTCCATTTGGATGGGATAGGCCTCCATCCATCCAGCGAAGGTGTCTTTGAAAACTAACAAATGGTTCTACCCAAGAACTATGACTTTGATCTCCATAAAGTTCACTCCCAGTGTCCTCCAGAGGTATGTCCTCAGGCATGGGTTCCTCCTGGGTTCTCTGCCTCCTTTGGGCTTTACTTGTGCCCAAGTGGCACATCTGCATACAATGTCCTTGATAGGACTGTCTAGTTGAGAAATGTAATATATGGGCCTGAGTAACTCAGCAGTCTAGTTGCCCCCCAGATGGGTAGCCCAGTGGAGTTTGGACATCTGTTTTCCAGTAGTGGCAAGGAGTACAGATCTCCCATCCAACAAAAAAACCCACCCATTAGCCTCCCGTTTGGCATCCTTCCTTTTCGAATACTTGGTTTCTTCCTGTGTACAGGCTGGATGCTGGCATCATTCAGGTTTAGTCAGGGGAACCAAGATTTGGAGAGGCCCCGCTGTTCCAGGGCCACCATCCAGGTGGCCAAGTCTGTTGCCCCATTTCCTTGGGCCATGGACATGGGCTGTGGCATGTGCATATTGACTGTCCACATACACAGTGATGGCTTTGCACTTCCCCCAGTGAAGTGCCTGGGTTAATGACAGAAGTTCAGCCTTTTGTGCTGAGGTCCCTCACTTGAGGGACTGTGTCCACGCCATGTTGTCTAAGATGACAATGGCAGGCATACCTGATTCCCATCAGTGTACAGCACCTCTTCCACTGCTCATAGCGGGACATCTGTTAGGTCAGATCTGACAGATTGGACCTCATCAGACACTTCCAGGCAATCGTGGAGAGGCTGTTTGGTTATCATCTGGCAGCAGGCTGGCTGAGTTGATAGCTGAAGTTTTACAAGAATCAGAGATGGGTCAGGATCCAGGAGAAGTGCTGGGCATTGCACGTCCACCCTTTTGAGGTCCCCCTCAAGAGGACCTCTAAAGAGCATGCCGTAGTTAGGAACAATGGCCCAAGGACAGTTTATCAATTTCTTTTATTAACGTGACTTTACTAACATGCAACTGCCCACAAACAAGCTGGCCAACCAGCAGAAATAGGATCAAGTACTTTGGATAGTTAGGCCGCGGGCCTCTTTCAGAGTCCTAGTATCTGGGTAAGGACCCTCTTTATAATAACCCGGGCCTCACTTGAGCACAAGTGGAAGGGGTTAGAGACATGGGGGGGGGGGGAACTGGTGCAGAATTGAGGGCTTCCCTCAAGGCCTCGACATCTCTTTGTTCAGCATCAGTCCATTGTAGTGGCTGGGTGCTGCCAGTACTAGCATACTATGGCTTAGCTAGCTTCACAACCTCAGGTACACACAAGTGTCAATACCCAGCTGCTTCCAGAAATTCCCGTCTGTTTCTTTGTCTTAGGCACAGGGGTCCATAGGATCACCAAGATTCAGCTCTCAGAGAACGTTCGTTTGCCTCCAAATTATACCCCAAGTCGGTGACACAGGGTGCACATAGTTGAGCTTTCTTGACTGAGACCCAATCCCTTAGAGCCTGTGATGCCTCTGCCAGACCTTTTTACACTCCTCCTTTGTTTCTGAAGCTGTGAGGAGACCCTCCACAGACTGTAACAGTGTGCTTTCCAGGTAATGTTGCCGGAAACTCAGAAAGTCAGCATTTAAGGTCTCACCAAAGAGTATAGGAGAATTTTTGAACTCTTGTGACAATCTAGTCCATGTCAGTTGGCCTGTAAATCCTCCCTCAGGATCTGTCCATTCAAAGGCAAAAATGTGTTGGACAACAGGAGGCAAAAGAAGGCGTCCTTAAAGTCCAGAGCTGTATCTACTTGTTTCTCTGGAGGCAGGAGACTCAGGAGCATGTAGGGGTTAGGAACCACGGGATGAATAATCTCTACCCACTTGCTGACCTCTCTGAGATCCTGCATGGGTCAGTAGTCCTGGGTGCCTCACTGTAGGACTGGAGGGGCGGTCAGGGGTATCCCAAGGAGAATGGCAGGGGATGAGGATCCCTGCTTTCTTTGGCCTATTGAAGTGTTTGGCAATTGCCTGTTTGGCTTCACAGCTCATAGGATAACATTTGATCCATACTGGGGTGGCAGTACTTAGTAACTGAATGATAATTGCCACTTGGTAGGGTGGCCAATCCCGGTGGGTTATTAGCCCAGACACTAGGATACTGCTGTTGCAAATCCTGCAGATATCCCAAAGTTTGAGTGTTATTTTCATGTTCCAGACTTGGTTGGAACCTCCAACAGGGCCAGGTCACATGACTAGGAGTTGGGGGCTGAGAGGGATTCAAGGTAGGATGGGCCGTGGCCTCCCCAAAGGATATGGTTGCCTGTAGTTTTTATAATAAATCTCTTCCAGTTAGGGGATAGGGGAAGTCTTGTGGACTAAGAGTTTGTCATGGTACCTTGTCCCAAGTCCATCATCTGGGAGGTCATCCAGAAACAAAGCAATCTGTCCAATTGCCTCTGGGATGGCCGTCCATTGATACCACTGGTCCAAACTGCTCTGTCAGGACTGAATGAGCTGTGCTCCTGTCAACCAAAAATTTTAACAGATTTGCCCCTCACCTTTAATGTTACCCTGGGCACTCAGTGGGATGGAACCTCAGCCATGTCAGTTCTCGCCCAAATGAAGAGTCAGTGTCATTTCCCAGTGTCCTTTTCACTTTCAGGAAGCACATTGGTCCTTCTCTAGCTTCTTCCCTCCCCAGCATTCCTGGCTTCCCCCCTCTGGAATCTCTCTTACTGGACTCCCTGAGCATGGCCAACTACTGCCTAGGTCAATCTACAGAGTCACAGTCATTATAAAACTTTTGAGCAATCTCCAATAGTTTGGACCTAGTCATACCCTCACAACTTCTGTCTCCTGGAGTTTCTGCTCTATGGGCAGGCTGTATAACAAAAGCAGCGTTGGTTGCTCACTGTTTTTCTGGGGCATCTGGATCTATGGGGGTAACATCCAGGAAGCTTCACAGAGGCACTCAAGGGACCCAGCAGGCTCTTCTTGGGGCTACTGTACAGCCTCGATCACCTTAGATTGGCCGGTTTCCTAGCAGCTCTCTTCAGTCCTCCTCACAGGGCCTGATGAAAACTGTCCAGAGCCTCCTTACCTTGGTCAGGGTCGGGGTCCCCGTCAGGTTGGACGGCACTATCCAACAGTGATCCCTTGCCCAGCTTGAGGTGGCTTTCCTACTCTCAAGCTGGGTCCTATCTGGCTCCTCACTGTGAGGAGGGTGGCCAGGAGCTGCAGACAATCATCCTGGGTCAGCTGTTGGGTGTAAAAGACTGTCTCTAGGAGACTCATGAGAGCCTGAGGTTTTTCAGAGAATAGTGGGTTCTGAGTTTTCCAGTTATGCAGATCATTGGTTGAAAAGAAACATAAACCATGAGAGGAGAAGGGGAGGAATGTGCTGGGTTTGGGTCCACCAGGGGTGCCTTCCTTAAAGGGAGGTTGAGGGAACCTCTGCCACAGGGAGGTTCCTCCCGGAACCCCCAGAGCCAGAGCCACTTCATGTGTGTGGAGGGGAGAGGAGACTTGAGATAGAATAAACCTCCTCCCTGTACCCATACAGCATAGCCAGGGGAACTATTTTCCCTTACCTGGGCCTGGCCCAGGGCAGCACTGAGCTATACAGACAGGAAAGTCATATTCTTCTGGAAGACCAAGAGAACAGACAGAGGTTTGGATTTCTCTGGGCAACCTGACAAAACCAAGAGGATTCAGGTCCCCAGTGAAAGGGCACAGGTCCTAAGCCAGGGGAGTGGGTCTTATGCCAGAGAAAGCCACTGATCAAGATAGGGAAACTGGTCGGGGTGGCTGGGGTCTCTAGTCACCACATTCCAGACCACTTGTGCCATCCAGAAAGTCCAGAGTTTTCCAGATGAAAAACAGACACTATATCTGTCCTTGTCCTCAAAATCCTCCATGCACTTCAGCGGTGTCTTGGGACTGCTCACTCCCTCTCCTATATCTGTTTCTCCAACCCACAGAACTGACAGAGACACATAGGTGACAATAAAGACAACCAGGGGTGGCCACCTCACAGGCTTAAACCAGGGAGTCCGGTGACATCTCTCACAGACCCCATTCACCTTTATTAGGGCTTCACACAGCCTTTCCTAAGTGTCCTACGCAGGAGGTGCCATAAACAGACTCTGCTCTGGACAAGAGGAGTTTCCCGTTGAGGGTGGAGGTGTTGGAAGTCTCAAGGTCAACAGGAGCAGAAGCAGGAGACGTTTCTGGGGCCCTGGAATATTTCAAGGTGCATACCTCCTGGAAACTGTCCTTCCCAGGTTACTGGCCCAGGGGATCTGAGGCCCCCAGTGTCTCCGGGAATTTTCTGGGGCCTGCAGAATGTTGGCTGAGCATGGCCAACTACTGTTTGGGTCAATCTTTTATTTTGCTTTTCTTCTACAGAGTCACAGTCATTATAAACCTTTTGAGCAATCTCCAATAGTTTGGACCTAGTCATGCCCTCACAACTTCTGTCCATCAGAGGACGCATGGACACACAACCAAATAGAAAGTCTTTACTCCCATTGGCCAGCAGCTGCATGGGGAACTCACTCAAAGCATGTAGCCCTAAGCCTCGCCATTCTTGCCTGTTTATGCACAACACCCACATCTTACACGGACACACTTCAGTTAGCAGTATCTGTTAAAATAAGCAGAGTTACAGAAGGCAGAGCAAGGTTAGTACGTACATTAGGGACTTTCCCAACTGTGGATGATGCTGGGTCAGGTGTTGGGGTCTATGTACTGGGCTCTTAGGTCAGAATGGTGCCTCTAACATGGCGTCAGTTGTGCTAAGGTCTCGGAGCCTGTTACGTACAACAGGAAGATTCCAGGGGCTCAGCAGCCAGCTAGTCTACCCAACCCACAAGCGAACGGTTTGGAGAGAGAACTTCTTTCATCCAGGCTTACTGACAGAGCTTGTCTCAAGAAGTAGTGGTGAATGGATGAGGAAGACTCTGATGGCGACTTGCGAGCTCTACGGGCATATGCCTGGGGTACCTACCTATGCCCCCACACAGAGAAATCTCTACCCCTTTACATTTACGGTTATTAGTATCTCAAAATGAAATGGTGATAGGGGAAAAAAGAAGCTTATCTTGGTGGCGCTTCTGCTGAGAACAACCAATCTTGGTTCAAATAAAAGAAAGCTATTTTTTAAAAAAATCGAAAGCCTGTTAGTGTGTTAGTCTTCTTTCTGTCTCCGCACAGAACATTTGTTA
The DNA here is from genome assembly GCF_007827085.1 of Peromyscus californicus insignis. NCBI lineage: Eukaryota > Metazoa > Chordata > Mammalia > Rodentia > Cricetidae > Peromyscus > Peromyscus californicus. The sequence continues at coordinate 89,952,869 of NW_026294551.1, read as the reverse complement.
GTAGCTGCGGTGTTGGAGGTCCAGGCCGTAATCAGTAAGTCCCAGATCAGTCTGTGGGCTGGGAGTGGAGTCGCATGTCATGGGAAGGGTGTCTGGCACCTAGTCAGCCAGGAAGCGAAGAGACAGAGGTGGGGACTGGAGTCTTAAGATCCCTCCAAGGAGGGTCCCCAAAGACCTGATGACCTCTCGTTGGCTCCCTCTCCCCCAAAGTTCTATCAGACCCCCAAACAGCACACCATGGGCCAAGCCTTTGCCATGTAGGCATCCAAACACAGCAGCCCAGGGCACAGCAGCTGGACTCAGAGTTCCACATCTGTTCCCATTTTGTCCTCCTTACGTTATTGCTTCCATGGGCTGAATTAGGAAGTAGGTGAGTTTACCTGTAAAGCCGGTCCTCCTTGTCTTCAAGCTTGTTTCTTCTATTTAATCTTGTCCTATTCCATTAATTTAAAAAATGATCTCTTCAGTAGGTACCTAGTTGACTCATTCAAATAAAGGCTCCTGAACATAATTATGTCCTCTTCAGGCACCGTAACGACCAACAGTTTTAAATTGCCTTTAATATGCGTATCTGCTCTCTATTTGCCCTCTGTCAAAGCAGTGGCTTGGTGTTTTGGTTTGGGTTGGGTTGGGTTTTGTTGCCTCACTTTCAATGAGTTATTGGTTTTCCTATTGCTGGCTTCTAGGAATCCTTTCTGTATGCTGAATATGAGTCCTTGATCAAATACATGCCTTGCTAACCTTCTCAAAGCCCAGAGATTGCTTTTTATTCTTTTTATTTTTTATTTCGTGTATGTAAGTGTTTGCCAACATGTATGTATATGTACCCAGTGCATGCCTAGTGCCAGAAGAGGTCAAAAGAGAACATCAGATTCCCTGAAACTGGAGTTACAGGCAGCTACTGGCTGCCATGTGAGTGCTGGGAACTGAGTCCAGGTCCCCACAACAGCAGCTTGTGCTTTTAATCTCTGGGCCACCTCTCCAGCCGCCTTTCCTCCCCCTCCCCTTCCTCCTCTTTTTCTTTTTTGTTTTGTTTTTCGAGACAGAGTTTCTCTGTGTAACAGCCCTGGCTATCCTGGAACTCACTTTGTAGACCAGGCTGGCCTCGAACTCACAGAGATCCACCTGCCTCTGCCTCCCAAGTGCTGGGATTAAAGATGTACACCACCACCACCTGGCCCCTTCTTTTTAAAAGTGTCTTTGGGAAACCAAAAAAATTTAAACATTAATGAACTCCAGTTTATCAGACTGTTAAGATTGTGTCTCTGATGTTAGATTTGTGAACTTCCAGCCTCTCTCTAGGGCACATAGGATTCCTCTGGTGTTTTTCTCTAAATGTTCTAGTTTGATGTTTTTACCAACCTATGACCTACTTTGCACAAGACAGGAGGCTCAGGTCAATTTGCACTGTCGCAACATCATTTTTTAAAGACCGTCTTTTCTCTGTTGAATTACCCTTGGACTGCAGTGAACAGTTAGTTGGGTGTTCTGGGGGGCGGGGGCTGCTTTTGTTGGCCTGTCTTCTGCCACCGAAATGCTGACTAAAGTGCTGTCTTGATAGCACATCTTGAACTGGGTAGAATGATTTTTTTTTAAAGATCATTTTAGTTATTCTAGTTCCTGGATTCTCCATACACGTTTAGAGTGTTTATAATACTGGAGATTATAATAAAAATTCACCTGTCAATCAATTCCTAGAGAACTGCCATTACTGATACAGTGGTGAGTGTAAGTCACAGATTCGCTGCGTCTTCAAGCATTTGGTTCTTTGAACACTTTCATTAGCATTTTGTAGCTTGCCATCTAGATCCTAGATGAATTTGCTAGACCAGTCCCAGGATTTCATCATTTTGGACAGATACCATGAATATTTAAAAAAAAAAAAAAAACATTTAGCTGCTGGTTGTTTGTTGTGAGCATGTTGAGATGTGATTAATTCTTGCACATCCCATGTCTCCTTGCTTCCCTCTGTATCAGAGTTCTTTTATTGTGAATAGGGAACAGTTATTTATGTATATGTGTGCATACCCATGTGAGTTGCTGTGCACCATGGGCATACAGGTGCTGTTGAAGGAGTGAGGGGCACCTGATGTGAATGCTGGAAACTGAACTCAGCTCCTCTGCAATAGAACTAAGTACTCTTCTCTGCTGAGCCATCTCTCCAGCCCCTGGATGCTAATTTTTATCAAATTCCTTCTCTCAGTCAACTGTATTTCTAGTGTAAAGCCTACTTACTTATTCATCATACATTTCTAGTCCCCCCCGCCATGGCTAAATTGGATTTTCTAATATTTTGTTGAAGATTTTGGTACCTACATTTTAGGATGTATTGGCCAGTGACATTCTTATATTATACTGTCTTTATCTGGTTTGATATCATTGTGTCACTGGCCTGGTAAAGCAAGTTAAAAATGCACGTGTGGTCGGGCGTGGTGGTTCGCTCTTTTATACGGCACCTCCTGTGTGGTTGTCTGTGTCAAGATAAAGCTGAATATCTCCTTCCCAGCCACTGGGAAATTAGGGCATTCCTGGACTGACAGATAGACTGTGCTAAATTAACTGGCTCAGGGGGACTTTCAGTTTTCCTGTAACTGGCAATTTTTCTGCCTTCTGCTTGGGGCTATCTGCTGATGTCCAGGGGCATTTTTTTTTTTTTTTTTTTTTTTTTTTTTTGGTCAACACAAGTTGGAGAAAGATACTACTGGCATCTAATAGGTAAATAGGGATATTGTCAACAAATACGCATGACAGCCTGCCCTCTTCTTCCAAAAGTAACTATCCATCCAATGTGTTAGTGGTCTTGAAGTGAATGAATCCTGTACTGCATCATTGCTGGTTTTCTGTCTGCCACATACGTTCATTCATTCACTATAGCTGCACTGACATCTGCCATTGTAACTGAGACCTATGTGGAAGCGCTTTCTCTGAAGGTGCGGGGTCATGTACGTAGAAGCTTTATTTTTCAGTCATACAGTCGTTAAAATTGTGATGCCTTCTTAGTGAGTCAGTCCTGGTTGGTCGCGAAGTCTCCTCTTATCTCCGGTCATTTTCTCACACTCGGGTCCACTGCGTTTGGCACCGTTGGATCATGTGACTGTTCCTGTCCTCGTGGCTGCAGCTGAATGCCTGGCCAAAAGCAGCTTCCGGGAGGGAGGCTTCACTTTGGCTCCCGGATCTGGGGTTGCAGTCCATCCAGGCAGGAAGGCCTGTCGTCTGCGGGATCAGCTGTGTCTGTGGGATTGGCTGCTGCCAGGCAGCAGGGAGCTGCTTGCTCAGATCTCCAAATATCGGGAAGCAGAGGGAGGAACTGGCCCCACCCAGCCAGCTGGCTTCCTCCTTTTCCACTTTTACTTGTTCTGAGACTCCAGCTCCTGGGAAAGTGGCCCACCCCTGGTTCAGGGAGGGCCCTTCCCACTCAGTTACTCCTCTCTGCAGGAGCCCCCAGGGACACACCCAGAGGTGTGCCTCGCTAATGCCCTGGGTGCTTCTTAACCCAGTCAGGTTGACGGTGACAGTGGAAATGAGCAGTATCATCACAGTGCATCTGTCTTTCTGAGAACCCTTTATTGAAGTGTCTTCCTTTGTAGTTCTTAAACAGCTGGACACACCAGGATGCCATCACGCTGTTCTCTAAAATACATAGCAGCACCGCTCATGACTATTGCAGGCTGCAGTGGGAACCCTCATGCCTCTTACAGAAATGCAGAGGGTTTCGCAGCTGAGACCAGCCATGCTTGTCAGGAAACCTCATGGATCATCACAGTAAGCATGCTGCCATCCTCTGTTGTTGTCTGTTTCTATCTCCAGTAGTTCCCTGAAGACTTTGAGGATCAGGATAGAGGCGGGAATGTACTCTGCCATCTGAGTCTGTGTGTTCTGAATGGTCACTGAAATCCGTGGGCCTTCCTAATGAATTGTTTCCTTAGCATTGCCACAACAGTCTAGTCGGGTTTTGTTTTGTTTGTTTGGAAAGACCCAGGAGGTTGATATTAGAGGTCAGACAGACAGAGAACTGACTTTCCTGCCAGTTTGTCTTAGGCTCATGACTTGATCTTGTGATCAAGCCTAAATGTCCTGGAAGAGGTGACTGGTGCTGACTAACACTGTATAGGTACTGACCTAGTTACATTGTTGTGTTTGGACTATGTATCTTATTGGTAGCATGCAGTTCGTTTATATTTTCCCTCCATTTTGACAAATCTATTTTTAATTAGTTTATTTATACCACTTACATTTAATGTAAGTATTGATATGTTTAGAGATAAGTATACTATTTCATTTCTTTACTCTTGTTCTCTCAACTTTCTGTTTCTATTTTTATTCTGTCTCTTTTTGGTTATTTGAACTTTGTTTTATTCTGTTGCAATTTGTCCATTGCATTTTTATCATTACACACATACACACACACACACACACACACACACACATACACACACACACACACACACACACATACACACACACACACACACACACACACACACACACACACACACACACACACATACACACACACACACACACACACACACTCACACACACGCACACACTGAATCTTCGTATCTTTTTGGCTGTCCTAAGATTGCAACAGACATACTTAACTTTTCAAAGATGACTTGGATTCACCACTTTACCACATCAAGTGGTCCATAGATCCACTGATATGATCTCAGTTCTGTTCCTCATCAAAAGGGGTGATAATATTTGTTTTCAGCCCTCAATTTTTTTTAATACCAGAATGATTCTCTCTTATTTGGAACCCCTCAGCTTCATTCTCCAACAAGGTAAGAATCCTTACATGTCACTCCAACCACAGTCCTTGTCTTAGTTGCGGTTTCTGTTGCTGTGAAGAGACACTATGACCACAGCAACTCTTATAAGGAAAAGATTTAATTGAGGTGGCTTACTTACAGTTCAGAGGGTCAGTCCATTATCATTATGGTGGAATGTGGCAGTGTGCAGGCAGATACAGTGAAGAGAAGGAGCTGAGTGAGTCCTTCATCTTGCAGGCAACAGGAGGTGGTCTGAGACTCTAGGTGGTAGCTTGATCATAGGAGACCTCAAAGCCCGCCTCCACAGTGACACGCTTCCTCCAACAAGGTCACCCCTACTCCAACAAGGTCACACCTTCTAATAGTGCCGCTCCTTTGGGGGTTATTGTCTTTCAAACCACCACAGTCCTAGCAGCTTATCTTTTAGTCTGTCATGTAACCATGTCTGGATTTCTCCTTGCCTCCAGACAAGCCCTTTCTGGACCTTACTAAACTCTAGGAACCTCTAGGCTTGAAAAGTGTGGGGTTTTTTTTCTTGTCAATCAGTCATGAACTGTCCCGGGGAATTTCTTTGTATTTTGGAGCAGCAGCAATAGGATTGGATAAAAAATGTTCTCAGTTGAACATGTGGTTGCTGACTATGTGGTGTTGACCTTGTGCAATGCTTGAACCTGGCAATCATTTAGGTCTTTGGAAGGAGGGGAGGAAGATGAACATTCCTTAGAATGCTTCCCTCTCACACACTGCATCTTCTCTTAATGTGTGCAGCCCTGATGTCTGACAGCCTTCACGGCCTCATACGTCTCCTTATGCATGCATTTTATTCCTAAACAGTACAGAGGACACATACTTTTCTGTGTCTTTTAACTAAATAGGGTGACTTTTTGCACACAGACCAAGATATTTGAAAATCAAGACGTGGTGCTCCATACTGGGGCAGATGGGTCATGAAACACAAGATTGGGGCTGCAGCTGGTGATGAACAGCCAAGAGTGATTTGAGTCATGACTGGGAGATGTCACTGGCAATGGACTTGAACCATCCCTATGGTTGGGCTAGGCATTCAGAACACTATTCACAAGTCAAAGGCATTTCCGTGGGTATATTATCTTATTCACTGCTGTTCTTTGATGGAAGTGTAATTCTCAACCACAGACGAGGAAGCAGAGGTTTAGAAAGCACAGCTGCACAGTGTACAAGTCACAGAGCCAGTCTGAGTAGGGCTGACACAGCCACTTCACTCTGGACATCAGACTGGATGCCATCTAACATCTTGTCCTAGATATGGACTTTGGGGACAGAGAGTCAGGATTCAAATCCCAGTTCTGATCTTTTCCAATTCTGTGACCTTAGCTGACATGGGCAAGCCTGGGGCAATTGTGAACCAAACTCACATCTACAAAGCACTTCATACTACGCTTTCTGTGCTGGCGTTTCCACACTGCATGTTGTCCCCATTTCCAAGTCACTGTTAGAAACCACATTTTGCAAATGAGGGCAGGAGCTTGAAAGAGACAGGAAAGGTGCTACTGCATGGGAAATGGAAAATAATTACCAGTTTACTTTCTCTTTTAACTCCAGAGCAGGTGTTTTGAACCATTCTGTTTTATAATATTGTTAGGGATGCTTTAGTAAGGGGTGAGCCTTTCCCCTTTAAAAAAAAAAAAAAAAAAAAAAAAAACCACCACCACAACAACAAAAACCAGTTCCTGCTCTTCCAGTCCCTGCCCCCCCCACCACCACCACCAAAGATTCAAGAATCGCAATTTATATAATTGTTTAATTTTTAAAAGCCAGATTATTGTTTTGGGCATAACCAAAATCCCTTCCACTCTTTTGAAATCGTCCTATGCAGGGGTTGTGGCCATGCATGAGAAACAGCAGGTGGTGCCAGATGACAGGTGGTGTGGGAGCCGTCCCCGGTGGGAGGCGCGAGCAGGCGAGCAGGCTGGCAGCTGCCGAGATCTTCTCGGAGCGCTGGCGCCTCCTCGCTCTCAGAAGCTCCGGATCCAGGCACGCGAGGGCTGCTTTTTCAGCGCCGCGAGCTCAGGCTGTGGAGGGAGGACTCCCGTTTGTCGTCCTCCTCCTCTACATATTGGCTTGACTCTGCTCTGACCCCCACCAGTGCTGCACAGTAAGTAGGTATTTGTTTTTGTTGCCCAGCCTCCTCTCAGCCCTTACCACCCTGTCGTCCCCACAACAACCCCGTTCTGTCTAATTACGTCCCACCCGCAGGACTGACAGGAGAAATTCAGTTGTGCTGGGCTTTTGAGGGTGGGGTGAAAGCAATGCTTGCCTTCAAAGGGAGCTGGAGAGAAATAAATGTGATTTGTTTATTTAGTTGGCAATCTTGCAATATGGGGGCTGCTAACTTTCCATGAAAAAAAAAAAAAGCCCTTGGCTATTGAGGAAATGGAGGTATTTCATGGCTGAATAACGAGATCGGGTTCAACACAGCCTCTTTCTGATTTAGAAACCCGGATCTCATGTACAATCTACATATTATGTAAAAAAAAAAAGGGGGGGTACAGTGAGAGATATTGAATGCATTTAATTGTGTTTTAGAGATCAGGGAAGAAAAGGCAAAATAGCAATGTGGGTGGTGAGGTAAAATGTATCCTACTGCAGGGGACCCAGAATAATGGAATTTCCTTTTGTGCAGAAAACAAGCCTGCCAGTGAGGTTCTGGGGATATGTTAGCCATGGTGTCTTGGTATTTTTTAAGCTCTTTTTTTTTTAAATGAAGGTCTGAGATTTTTTTTTTCTTTTTTTACTGCTTCCTAATTTGAGGGTTGGTGAACTCGGTGGACAGTTGGCACGCTCTGCTGGTTAATGAAGTTTCCCTGGACAATGGGAATCATGTCAGGAGATCTAGTGGGAGATTGATGGCTATCACCAGATTGGAGGCTGCTGGAGGGAGGCTGAAGTGAACTGTTTTCAGCCCCTCACATTCCTGCTATAACCAGAATCCTGCTGCTTGCCTTAGGTCTGGGAAAAAAGCAGAAGTATGGTGAAGCTGAACAGCAACCCTGGAGAGAAGGGGGCCAAGCCGCCTTCGGTGGAGGATGGCTTCCAGACGGTTCCTCTCATCACGCCCTTGGAGGTTAATCATTTACAGCTGTCTGCTCCTGAGAAGGTAATAGGTGATCTTCCTTCCCTTGTCCCCCAGTTTATCCCAACTCAAGATCCCAAGCAGCAAAAGATTTTACCTCTTCAAACTCTTTCGTTCTCCCAACCAATAAATAGGCTCCCTTCCTTATCCAGGATGAGATATCTCTTGTGGTATTGCAGATTTATGGTGTTTGTTCATATCTACATATACAGGCAAGCAAATTACTGTTTTCTTGTTAAGATTTTATTATGGCAGGTGAATACATATAAGTTTCTACATGGTGATGAAGAAAAAAAAGCCTGTCTTAATTTTCTTGAGGTGTTTCAGAAATGGATTGGTCTAGATAGAAGGCAGAGACCTGGACTCAGTCCCACAGCTCTCTGTTTGCACCTGCTAAGGTCGCCCCTGTACTAGGAGTTGGTTATAAAAAGATGAAGTTACAAAATCCTTCTTCAGATGAACACAGGGCATCCAGGGCATCGTGGTAAATACTGGACTCAGGCATCACAAAGGGTGGGGAGGGGCGGGGAGGGGAGTGGGAAGCCAGATAGGCGAGCTGCAGAAGAGAATATCCACATCAGAGTTTTGAAGGTGAGTAAAGCTTTAAGGTTTGGGGAGGGGAAAGGTATTTAAGGCAATGACGAAATGTACAGGGTGTGGGAGCTCCCGGGGACAGTGTGGCGTGGCTGCAGGAGGATGTCTGGGGAGGCGAGGCTGGGAAGCAGCCTCAGGCTGAATGCGCATCTCCTGACGGAAGAGCAGAGGTGGCAGTGGGATGTCATCCCACGGACATAGGTAGGAGAGTGTGTGTGAGGTCTACCAGAGAGTAGAACGCTTTAGCGGGTGAGCTGTTGCACGCTGTGAGAGGTTTGCAGGTAAATGACCCTGCCCCCCAGGCTGGAGATGGAACAATGGATCGTTCCATCTATTCGATTTTCTTCATTGGAATCTCCAGGAGGGCATTGTGCGTTTTAACCACTGGGCTCCATCCAATCAATGAAGAGGAACTGAATCCAGATAAAGAGCTGGCTGATTGACTGAGGCTGAGTCATTTGTTTTGAAAGCACAGAGGTTTTTGATAGAAGAATGTGTCAGGGTGGGTGGTAGAAATAAAGAGTTGTTGAGCTATCCTGAGAAACTAACAAAGCCTTTTAGAAAGAGCTTTGAACATGCAACGGCTGCTAAGGAAATGTGAAGAGAACTCGCCTCAGGCCCATCAGACACACTCAGTTTTTTACTTCATATTAGAAACACTGAACGATTTAGGAATTCTTGTTATTGAGGTCGCCCCCTGCCCAGAGCAATTCTGTCAGAATCTCTAGGATGAGACCCAGTCATCAGCATAAACGCAGTCTCCCCAGATGAACCCCATGTGTGGCCAAAGTCAAGCAGCTGTTTCAGACCTGTAACACACATGGGAGTCTGGGATTATGAACTCACATTATAAGCCATAGCTTGGGATGGTCCAAACACACGGAAAGACTAAATAGGAATGTTTGGACCTGAGTCCAGGCATCTGTGGAGGTTTCAAAGGAAAAGACATTGTCTTGAGGTTCCTCAAGTTAGTGGCCACATGTATGTGTCTGAGAGATGTATGACGAAAAGGGACAGTGGGGAGGCCACCTCCCCGCAACCTTCCACACAGTTACAGGCCATCTAGAGAATAGTGTGCCCTCTCTCCCTTTACTCTCCTAACTCCCTCAGAGAATTCTTTTCTCACACTGAGCAACCAGCCCACACATACCAGGAAGTCAGCCTAAGGCCAGAATAATCAGCTCTTGGTAGTGTGTGCCTAAAGATGCTGAGTCCCTGCAGAGGAACACCGAATAGTCCCTTTGGGGCTCCTAACAGACTCTTCCTAGCGGGTGGGTGTTAGGTTCCCCTTCTGTGGAACAAGGAAGCTCCTACCTCAGGTTGTCAGAACAAAATCAGATACGCCATCAGATGCCAAGTGGCACAAAGCCAAGAAAAAAAGAGTAATTAACATGTTCGAGTGCTTTATAAAATGCCAAGCACTGTCCCAAGCACACACACACACACACACACACACACACACACACACACACACACACACCCCACACTTTTTACTTCAGTCTTACACTAGTAAATAGACCCTAGTAAGGGAATAGCTATTTTGATCCAGTGTTTAAAGAGACTCAAACATAGACTGGTAATGTAACTTCTCAAAGCAAAGTTGGTAAAGCATCTGGATGTAGAACCTGGGTGGTGGTGGTCCAGAACCTTCCACTTCAGGAACAAGGAGTGAACTCGGTCTGTGAGTCCTCAGGTTTGATCTCTGTTTCTAACTCAGTCAGGAACCCACCATACAGATCAACCGTCTCTGAGGTCAGCATCTTCTCTGAGTGGGGGATTTTCTCAGTGGTTTTCTGTGCTGATACACAGATTGTGTTACTATTTGTTGCAGCTTTTGGGGGCAGGAGGTTAGACCTCATGTATCACACATAGGCAAGTGCTCTACCATTGAGCTGTATCTCCAGGGCAGATTTTATGGTCTTTACAAAAGCAAATACATTTCCCCCCACCCCCTACCCCCACTTCCCCACCCCCACCCCTCCACCCCCCACCCCACCCCCAGCAGCAGAACAAACGTGTTAAAGGTGAATTTCAATCCAGAGGCTGGTTTCTCTAAATGATAGCTATCATCACAGACTAGAAGAAACTTTTCAGCCTGCTTCAAATCCTTGGTTCTCCTTTTACTGGCATCCCCCTTTCTAAGCTCTGAGAAGTTTCTTCCTTCTGTCCTTCTGTCCTTCCTTCCTTTCTTTTTCTGTTCGTTCTTCCTTCCTCCTTTATTCGTTTTTGTTTTCATTTTGTTTTTTGAGACAGCATCTCTCTGTGTAGCCTTGGCTGTCCTGGAACTCACTATGTAGATTAGGTTGGCCTCAAATTCAAAGAGATCCCCTTGGCCTTGCCTCCCAAGTGCTGGGATTAAAAGGCTGAGCAACTGTGCTGGGCTCACTGACAAGTTCCTCAAACTACCTCAGACTCAGCCTCCTTATCTGTGATGTGGGAGTAGCAGTGGGATTCACAGGAGGCTATGAGAAAGGGGGTGATGGGAGCCCTTTGATTAGGTTCCCGTGGAACAGTGTTTGAAGTTAAGATCATATCAGGAAAATTACTGCGCCCTGTGTTAAATCATGATTTTCCCTTTGGAAACTCCAAGACATGAAGTGTGCTCGCAGTAACATGGAAAACCATCTTTCGATCTATCCACTGGACACTTTAGTATTGTGACATATAAGCATTAGAAACCCCTTTCAAGGGGGCTGGCAAGATGACTCAGTGCTTAAGAACAATTTCTGCTCTTGCAAAGGACTCGAGTTTGGGTCCCAGAACCCACATTAGGCAGCTTACAGTCGCCTGTATCTCCAGTCCCAGAGGGATCTGACACTCTCTTCTGGCCTCTATGGGTGTACAGACGCACACACCTGTGCACATCACACACACACACACACACACACACACACATGCATACACACCACAAAAGAAAGAAAGAAAGAAAGAAAGAAAGAAAGAAAGAAAGAAGGAAGGAAGGAAGGAAGGAAGGAAGGAAGGAAGGAAGGAAGGAAGAAAGGAAGGAAGAAAGAAAAAAGAGACTTTGACAGCCTAATGGGAAGGATGGATGATACCTTAGTCTATTTTCTTTCTTTTTTTCTAAATATTTTCATTATTCCTTGAGAATTTCATGCATGTACGAAATGTGTTTTGATCATACACCCCCATTTTCTTTTTTTTTTTTTTTCTTTTTTTTTGGTTTTTTCGAGGCAGGGTTTCGCTGTGTAGCTTTGCGCCTTTCCTGGAACTCACTTGGTAGTCCAGACTGGCCTCGAACTCACAGAGATCCGCCTGCCTCTGCCTCCCGAGTGCTGGGATTAAAGGTGTGCGCCACCACCGCCCAGCCCCATTTTCATTCCAGCTCCTCCCAGACCTCTCCAAGATGATTCCTCCCACCTCCACGCTCTCCTTTTCCTCTTTTTTAAAATAGCCCAGATTCCAATTGTGGTGTCCACATGCACATGGGTGGGAGACCATTCACTGAGGGCACAAGGAACCTACTAGTAGCCATGCCCACAAGGAAAAAATGACTCCCTCCTCCAGCAACCATCAACTGCCAGTCCCACTCAGCTGTGGATGGGGTTCATGAGCCTCTCTCTCATCCATGCTGGAATCTTGCTTAGTCTGTTTTCTGTTGTCATAACAGAAACCCAGGGCTAGATACTTTGTAAAGGAACGAGCTGCACCTAGTTTTCCAGACTGGAGGTCCAGAAAGCACAGTGCCAGCCATGGCTGGGTCCAGAACATGGCCAGGACATCATGCTGGGAGCATGTGGGAGAGAGAGAGCTCATTCATATGGTGAGATAGGAAGCAAGAGACTCACTTGGTTCTCTGAGGACTTAGCTGCTCTCCCAGAAGATCCACATTCAGTCCTTCTGAAGGGCAGTACCCCCAGTGACATTATTATCTTTCACTAGACCCCACCCCTTAAAGGTTCCAGATCTCTCAACATAGCTCTCGTGAGGACCCAGTTCCTGCACATGGTCCATGGGAAGACACTATATCCAAACTATGTCCAAACCATAGCAGTAGGCCTGTCTGAAGGCATACCCTGGGTCCCACAGGGCATTCCTGTCTGTTACTTAGTTCATCTTTCAGAAGCCCCATGGGGTAGATTTTAGTGTACACATTTCACCAATGAGGAAACCAAGGTCAGTGAAGGGACATATCTAAATACCACAGACAAGAAGTAGAATGCCAGGGTTGACACCCTCTAGAAGAATAGCCTTCCCCAAATGCCAACAAAGCACACACAGAAATCAAGGCTCAGGTCCACGGAGCAGCATATGTAAATATCACAGGCAAGGAGTAGAATGCAGGGTTGGAAGTCTAGTGTACCTGGCACCCCAACTTTCTCCTGCAATTGTCCATGCTCTCCAGGATACTGGCTCCACTCCACCCTCAGCATGTCCTTCTCAGGTGTGCTGGTTTGACAGGACAGTGTGCATCTTCCGAAGCCAAATTCCAACAGAAGGTCCCTTGGACATCTTCCCTGACCACCATCGAGCATAGGTTACAGCATTCACACTAAAAGCTGCTCATTCCTCTGTCCATTCACCCACCCAGAAAATCTGTGCTCAGCTAAGTGTACACGGTCACGAAAAGACAGGCAGCAGTGTGGCAGGAGAGGCTAAGAGATGGGGAGACAAGAGATGAGAATGAGGAGGTGAGCATCAGGTAGGCCCCAGCATGAGGAAGTTTAGTTCAGGACGACAGTGGGATCTGGAGTCCCATTCAATGAGATTTATGTGGGCCACCTACGGACAATGGACAGGGTCAGTCCCATGATGCCTCCTACGAAAGTTTCTCTTCACTTCCATTCATTCTTCTAGGGAACATTGGAACAGTTAACCCCAGTAGAGGTGGCCAGGCTCCCTGAAGGTACGGTGAAAAGAGAGGGGAAAGCAGAAGCAGGAGCCTGACCAGAAGCCACAGCTGTGGCCTGAAGCAACGGTGCTGTTGGGACCGGGACCGTGGGAATAGTAGTTAGGTGGATTCTCACTGAGACCTGGTGCCAAGGTGGCTTGAGGAGAATTGATTCTGCCTCTGCTGCATTTGGCCACTTAGCCTAAGGTCACTGACTGCTTGAACAGCTTTAGTCCTGCCACACAGCAGGAAGAAGGACATTTTCTTTAATAAGGCTCTCTCTTCTGTGTTTAAAAATGGCTTTCACTTCTTCACCAGATGTGTGGGGAAATAGACTCAAAACTAAACAGGCAAGTGTCCTCTGGGTTATGGGAAGAAGCTCCTGAGAAGCTGGTGTGGTGGTTTGAATGAGAATGGCCCCCATAGGCTCATATATTTGAATTCTTGACCCTCAGTTGGTGGAACTGTTTGGGAAAGATTAGGAGGTGTGGCCTTGTTGGAGGAGGTATGTCACTGGGGACCAGGCTTGTAAGTTTCAAAAACCCATGCCATTCCCAGTTAGTGCTCTCTCTCCCTCCCCCTCCCTCCCTCTCTCTCCTTCTTTCTCCCCCTCTCTCTCCTTTCCTCCCTCTCTTTTTCCCCCTCCCTCCCTCCCTGCTTGTGCATGAGGTATAAGCTCTCAGCTACTGCTCCAGTACCATGCCTGCCTACCTGCTGGCATGCTCGCCAACAAAATACAGTCACGGACTCACCCTCTGAAACTCTAAACCCCAATAAACTCTCTCTCTCTCTCTTCTATAAGTTACCTGGGTCGTGGTGTCTCTTCACAGTGCTAGAAAGGTAACTAAGACAACTGGGACACCCAATTCTCCTCTGGGACCTTCTCAGCATGAAGAAACAGGTGTCCTGTGAGGTTTTGACCCATGATTCCCACTTTGCAAATGCAGAAGTGGGTTTAAAGAATAGACCCAAAGCAAGCTGCAGCTGAACTCTGTACACAGATAACCTGGAGATGCCAGCAGGTGCATGGCAGGGCCATCGAAAGCAGGCCACAGACAGACACGCCCACCTCAGCAAAGCCCCAAGTCAGTCACGTGCTGTCAGTCACGCTGAGCCAGCTGCCGAGCTCCAGCCAAGCCCTTTTCCTTCCTGCTAATTGTTAAGTCTTCGTGAGTCTTGGGGATGGGTGGCTCATGTGTGTTTAGGAGGAGAGGAATAGAAAGATTCTGAGATCAATTATTGGCATCTGCCATGCTTCAAAGTTTGTGAAAGAATGGAACTCATGGTAGAGCATGTGCACTCCATAATCCTAGAGAGCTGGGTTCAAATCTTTGCCAAGCTGCTTGCCTGATGTGAGGCTTCACACGGGTTGTTCAGCCCCTCTGGGCTTCTGTTGCTGGGGCTGTAAGGTGGACACAATGTCCACCTAACAGCTTACTATCAGAGAAAAAATGTGAAAAGTATCTAACGGGCCTCGGGCATGACACAGAGACGGTCCATTGACCCAGTTTCCTTCCTTTCCTGGACATTGAGAATACGTCACCTAACGTGGTGTGTTAAGGAAGACTGTAAAAGAGAACTGTGAGCTTTGAGCACGAGGGCTGGTAGAAACGGGACTTACACAGGGCAGACCTGGAAGGACCCTGGGCAGAGGTGGGGACCCAGGGGCTGTGTGCCTTGCCCCAGCCTTCCTATCTTCCTTTTCTCCTTGAGAAAGGTCAGCCTCTCCCCAGGGAGCAGCTCCACCTGCCGCTCAGGACAGCCTCCCCAGCCCCCTGCTCTGCAGAGAGGCTCCCAGAGGCTTCTGAGCTTCCCCACACTGGGTGAAGCTCAGGCAGTGCCTGCAAATAGGTTACAAAAAGGTTTACTCAGTAAACATAAAGATTCTCTGTCATTTAAAAACACAGCAACTTTAAACAGCAACCAAAAATTTGATGATGCTCATGTTGGTAAGTTTTGGAAAAACAGTCTCAGTATCTCAGTACATGCTTTTTTGAATGTTAAATTGAGTGATTTAATCTTTTCCGTTCTTACTTTTTAAGTTAGCAGATAGAGGCAAGGGTCTCACTGTGACACTTCCATGCACACGTCTTCATATTTTGTTTTTATTCATTCCCTACTGTCCTCCCCCAGCCTGCCCCCTCCTCTGCTAACTCCCTCCCTCTGTAGTCTAAGACCTCTCTTCTGCTTTTTTTTAAATTTTATTTTATTTTTATTTTATGTTTTGCCTGCATATATTTCTGGGCACCATGGTGTGCCTGGTACCCATGGAGACCAGAAGCGGGTGTCAGGTCCCCTGGGACTGGAATTATAGACAGTTGTGAGCTGCCATGTGGGTGCTAGGAAATCAACCCCCAGTCCCCTGTTTTATTTTATTTATTTATTTGTTTGTTTGTTTGGTCTTTCAAGACAGGGTTTCTTTTTGTTCTGTTCTGTTTTGTTTTGTTTCGAGACAGGGTTTTTCTGTGTAACAGCTCTGGCTATCCTGGAACTCACTCTGTAGACCAGGCTGGCCTCGAACTTACAGAAATCCTCTTGCCTCTGCTGGAGAGTACTGGGGTTAAGGGTGTGCACCACCACTGCCCGGCTAACCCCAGTCCTCTTGAAGAGCAGCCAGTGCTCTTAACCACTGAGCCACCTCTCCAGTCCTCCCCTACCTCCCCCCCACCATCTGTTCTCTAGCTCCCCTCCCCCCACCCCTCCCCCCCTTAGATTCTTTCTTCCTGCTCCTAATACATTCTTGTTGGCTGCAGAACTTAATGCAGTCTTTCAGTGAACATTTGACATTGTTTATAAGGTTAAACTGACTGCATCACCTGGCTTTTGTGCTTCTTCTTGGTAGGAATGTATCCTATGAGCATAATTTCTTTTCAGTTATACAATGTCCTATGGATATTACCAAAATATGGGAATGATTTGGACTATTGAGGAGAAAGGGTTAGTTAACTGTATGCTGATATAAAATGGGAAACACTGAGCAACTATCATGAGGATGAGGCAGAGACACTTGGGGGAAAGAGGCAATTGTGGCTTGCTCCATGAGAACATATTCTAATGTGGTCTCACATATAAAAACGATGTGCATAAATTCTAGGCTCTTTTTTATGTTTCATTAGTTCTTAAAAACTGAACATATTTCTGGAGCAAAAAAAAAATGTGGTTTTAAAATTATGTGTGTGTGTTGGGAGGAGATGCACACATGAGTGCCATGCTCTCCAAGGCCAGAGGAAGGCACTGGATCCTCCGAAGCTGGAGTTACAGATACAGTGAAGCATCTGATATGGGTGCTGGGGACCAAACTCTGGGCCTCTGCAGGAACAGTAGATGCTCTCAAACACTTAGCAGTCTTTCTGGCCCCCAAAGTGTGATGTTTTGACACATGTGTACAGTATATCATAAAATACACACAATGGAATATTATTTAGCCACAAGAGATTAAAATCTTGTTGTTTTTGACAACCCGAACAGTCTTGGAGGAAACGGTATGTGTACTTTGATTGCTAAATGCTTAAGAAATGAGAGTGGGGTTGACGGGGGCATTTGAAGACTGCAGTCTGTGGTTTTCAGTTTTGTAACTTAGGTTTTTAAAAGGCACTCCCATTTCACCAAAGGGGAAGCAACGTGGGCAAGCTGGTGTGACTTCTTCTCTTCCACTCGGGTGAGTCTCTGTAGAGTGTTATTCAGCTGGGAGCTGAGGCATGATTTGAGGCAGTACTGGCCACACTTGCCTCATATTTTGTCTCTAAGAAAGCAAAGGCCTGGCAAAGAAAAGTGCCCTGGAAAGAGCCCAGACGTGCGTGGCAGCTTCATATTAGCCTTCTGTGTTTTGACTCATCGTACTGTGTGATGTGAGCCAAATGCCTCCCTTCTCTCAACTCCAGTCTCACAGTGTGAAATTGATGGGGCCCTGTAGACTGCCACTAGCTCTCTGGGCACTGGCATCTGGCCTGTGCCCTCCACCCTGTCTCAGCTTGCAGGATCCCAGGAGAGGATCTAACTCAGGGAGAACATGTGAGGTGAGGAGCAAGATCTGAGGGAGGACTCAGCCCCCCCATCTGGCCCTCTTCCGGCCTCCTTTCCTCTTGTAGCAGGTTTGTGGGGCCCTGGCAACATCCAATACACTCAGGGCCAGAATGTGTGAGGTGGCACCTGACTTGATTCAGCACTGCCTCTAGCAGCTACGTGAGGGGTGTGGTCTCAGCCCTCTCTGGGCCTCCATTTCTTCCGTCAAGTGCAGATGCTCACCTACCCCAGAGTTCATGAGACGGCTGAAGTTCAGAACCATAGGCTTTTGGCGCAGTGCCAAGCACCTAGTGCTACCTCGAAAAGGTGGTGTTGACTGGCAGCGTGGCACAGGCTTTTAATCCCCATCACTGAAGCTAAAATTCTGCGACTGGAAAATAGGAAGGCTAGCGATTATTTTAAGGGAGAGACTCAAGGACCAGAAGAGAAGATGAAATTTAAAGCAGCAGCCGGGCGGTGGTGGTGCACGCCTTTAATCCCAGCACTCAGGAGGCAGAGGCAGGCGGATCTCTGTGAGTTCAAGGCCAGCCTGGTCTACAGAGCAAGTTCCAGGACAGCCAGGGCTACACAGAGAAACCCTGTCTCGAAAAATCCAAAAAAAAAAAGAAAAAAAGAAAGAAAGAAAGAAAGAAAGAAAGAAAAGAAGAGAAAAAAGAAAAAGAAAAAAACAAAGACAGAAGAAAGGAAGAAAGAAAATTAAAGCAGCCCTCCTCAGTGGCATCCCCAGAGTGGAGAGTACCTGATGTGCCCGCAGCAGCCCTCCCCCTGCTGCAGGGATGAGCTGTGACTATTGTGAAGGTCTATTTTTGGCTCATGCAAGTTCGACTCATAAAAACACAATCTTGCCCCTTGTCAGCACTTCTGTGCCTTCGTTTATTGTTCCTGCCAATCCTGGGGACTCGCCATGTGGGGACTTCTTCATTATTGATAATTCAGGGAAGTAGTATTTTAAATTTTTATGATCTGCACTTTGAGCCATCTGAACCGCCATGGATGATCTGGCCTTGCTGGTGAGGTGGGGGCAGGGGGACAAGGCATCCTTTGGGAATGAATAATTTATCCCGTTTTCCCAGTGTCAGTTATATTAAATTATATTCCTCACATTAACAGCTTGAAGGGACAGGGGAGCACCAATGTGTCAACAGGAGAAAAAAACGAAGTGACTTTGTCTACACCCACAGTATTTAAAACACTGGAGCCTCATTTTTTAAATGTCTGTAAACCTTTTAATAATCGAAAGGCTAGGAAAATTGTGTTTTTCATTCCTCCCCACCCCCACCTCTACCCCACTTCTTTTTACAAACCAAGTTAAGGCAGTCAGGGCTCTGTCTCTCTCTGTTTAAATGGGGAGGAGGCGGACAGTTATCCTTTCTTTCCAAAATACCTCTCTCTCTCTCTCTCTCTCTCTCTCTCTCTCCCATCCTCCCTCCCTTCTTCCCTCCATTCCTCCGCCAAGACAGAGGGAACAGTTTCTGGTTCCACTCCACAGGAGCAAAGCGCCAGGCTTCTTGGTGCCACCCCGACAGCAGCCCAAATCCTGTAACTTCGGAGGTGGGGCTTTCCAGTTCTGACCCCACCACAGCTTCTTCCCTTTAGCTGGGCTCTCCTCCAGCACTGAACACCCAGAAGGCTACCTGGTTGTTAACCATCCTTCTTCAGCTCCTCATGCCCTTAGGGCTGCCTCTCTAAGGTGCTTAGAGTGACCTTCTCAGCCTCTGCCTGTCCCTCCAACTTCATCTCTGTCACTCCCCTTGTGACCCTGTTCTCCAGACACTCAGAGATTCCTCTCTGGTGTTCTGCCAGGTGTCAGCCTCCTGGGCGTCCTTGCCAGTACTCCTCCCTCCATCTAGAGATCATTTCTTCGAGTCTAGGGGGGCGGAAATGAAAGCAAAGAAACACGTCTGAAGCCAAATTTAGGGAGAGGTAAAGGGGGTGCAAGGAAGTATAACTCGATAACTGTGTTCATTTGAGGATGTTTTGGACAGATGGCAGCTAGAACAAATGAATTGATGGAATGGATTTGGGAACAGAAGGGAAGGAATGGGCCATAGAGAGTCCTGCATTTGATCTGAAATAAACAACGATGTTGTCTTGGTTAGAGGTTCCATTGCTGTGATGGAACACCGTGACCAAAAACAACTTGGGCGGGAGAGGGTTTATTGTATCTTATAGCTTATGGTCCCTTATTCAGGGAAGTTAGGACAGGAACTCACCATAGAAACTGATGTAGAGGCCATGGAGGAGTGCTGATTTCTTGCTTGCTCTTCATGGCTTGCTCAGCCTCTTTTCTTATAGCATTAGGACCGCATGCTTCATGTTGGCACCATCCACAGGGAGCTGGACCCTCCCACATTAGTCATTAATCAAGAAAATGCCCCCACAGGCCAGTCTGGTGGGAGCATCTTCTCAATTAAGTTCCCTCTTCCCAAATGACCTAGCTTGTGTCGAATTGAAGTAAAACTGGCCAGCACAGTATGAATAATGCTATTTTCAAGGCCAGATTCTATAGGCACCAGAGTGCAGGGTAGAGAAGAAAGGTGAAGCAGTGCCCTGCAGCTTGAATGTGGTCATGGTAAATGTGGGTGTGCGGATCCGAGAGAAAGCATCCTACCTGCTGAGCGAGTCTCAGTGAGCTGAGCAGAGGTGTCACTGAGAGTCATAAAAACGGAAGATGCACACCATGATGGCATGAGAGGGGACACACAGGCCTGGGCACATGCAAGGACCGAGAATGGCAAAGAACTTGCTCTGCAAAGTCCCAATGTCATCCTAGAATGAAGAGGCTGGATGGAAGGGAAGAGGCCAGAGGCTGAAAGCTGAGGAGGGCTGATCAGAGCAGACCAAGGGAGCAGAAAGTCTCGAGTAGAAGCGAGACAGCAGGCCCGTGGCACTTAATAGGACTGCTTCCAGAATAAACGGTCTGGTCGGAAGACATCCTAAGTCAGAAGTGCATCCACCCCGTGTAGCATCCTGTGTGGCCTAGCTTAGCAGCACAGTGCTCTGTGGCATTCTTTCTTCACGCTGGTGACACCGGCCTCTGGTCGCACCAGCCAAAAGATCTAGCCTGGGAAAGACCAGAATGCAAACTTGCAATTCAGTTTCCATTGACTATGTATAAAGCTGATGACTCCTGAGTGGAACCATGGTACGCCGGAGAACTGCGGACTCAGGATGGGGGTGGCACACTGGCTACTTACTCCGGGCAGAAGGGCCTAGCCGGACTTGGGGCTCTAAGGTAATCTCTTGTGGTGACCTTGAATACTCTACAGCAACCTTGGAGAAAGGAACAGGTGAGGGATGCTTGCCTACTATCCCTTGGCCAGTCCCTGAAGCTGACATAAAATAAACTTGTTTTCATTAGAAAAATTACCCGGGGCACGTGGAGCATTTCATCAGCATTTAGAGAAGAACAAGATGTCAATGACAGGCTCTGGCCCCGACACTGCCCAGCTCTGCACCTCCAAGGGAGATATGTGCATAGTTAAAATATATGTCTTCTATAGTGGTCAAGTTAATTACATGTTAGGTCCACGCTTAGGTGAAGACATCTGTGAAATCCCAGTGTCTAAAAAGCCTGCTGGGATCTGATTTCTTGTGTTTAATGTGGTCTCTGTGGGACGCACCATGGACTTGTGATGTTGCCCTGCAGCGCTCCCGTCCTAACAGCTGCAGGGCATTCATCCTCCTGTTGGACATGTTTGGCATGTTCCTAGTTTGGGGCCACTGTGAATGAGTCTTCTCTGGACCCTCTTGGTTATCTTTCATTGGCTCTTTTATGCTTTTTCAGCTGACCTGTGGATCCATGTACATCTAGTTAGTGTTTGGTCATCTCACAGAAGTCTGAAAACTCTTGTTCATTTTTGTGGGTTTTCTTGGAACGCATTTGTATCAAACATAAAACTTTTAGTCTCGAACATCAGAAAACCCACACACCAAATTGGATTAAAGCCTGAAAAGGACGTATTTTTCCCTTTAACTGCAGAGTTCAGTATGGGTCCAGCTTTGAACAAAGTATGGTCCACGGAATGGGATGTTCTCAGGCCTGTCTCCACTCCCTGGCTGCATCTGTCTTCATGTGCTGCCCTTGTTCTCCTCCTGGTTGTTCTTGGAGTAGCAACAATTGCTACCTCAGTGCTAGAGCTTAAGTCCCTACTGCATCATGCAAGGAAAAACACCACCTCTGAGAATGCATGGAAACCAAGGGTGCTTTTTCCCACAAGGCCATAGTCAGTGCTACCTTGTACCAAATGCGTCCCAACCAAGTGACATGCTGATGATGTTAAGATTCCCTGGTTGGTTGGATCTAACTAGAGACCATCGTGGTCATTAAGTGGGGAGATGACACTCCACCAGACCACAAGTAGGGCAGGGTGAGTGAGCTCCTGAGAGGAACCAGGGAGCTTCTGTCTCAGGAAGGAAAGAGAAACTAGAGAAGCAACCTCAAAGTGCTCAACCTGACAGCGGAATATAGGTCCTTTCTCATTTACAGCAAATGACAAAAAGGGTTTTACGCTTTATCAGGGGCTCTGGGAAGGACGTTTATAACACAGAGAGGCAAGAAGAAGGACTCAAAGCAAATGCTCCCTCACCTCTGGCATCCCAGGGAAAGCCTAGTCTAGGCTGATAGCCTCGAGGGTAGATGGGATGGGACTAAGCCAGTAGGTGAGGAGTGGGTCCGGGCATGTGAGAAGGTGAACTAAGCTTCCCGCAGCTGCTGCCTTGAGCCAAAGCAAATTCATCACCCAAGAGTTTTTCTAAGTTAGTCTTAGCATAGCCAGGTGGTAGCTGGCCCATTCTCATCTGTCGCCGGATCCTCATCCAAGCTCACTTGAGCTGTGGATGAATTCCGTTCCTCGTGGTTGCAGGACTGAAATTCTTGTTTTTCTTGTCGGCTGTCAGTGCAGGCTTGCCCTCCGGTCCTGGCTGCGTGGCCCTGTCACAGCATGTTAGGGTCTCTTGTCAAGGCCAGTAGATGGTCTTTTCCCCTTCTCCAGGGTTTTATGACATTGCTCAATCATGGGAGGGGCCTCTGTGAAGCAGTGTGTAAAAAGAACCTGAAAACAGAACCGCACGAGCACCCTCACACCCCACCCCCACCCACCGCCCAGCAGAACAGGAAAACCCCATCTATGAAGGTACCGGGCTCAGGCTGCTATCAGGAGTAGGGAGGAGCTCAGTGCTCTGTGGAGTGGCACCAACACCCCCCCCCCCCCCCCCGGAACAGTAACAGGTACTCTGTTGAGTATAAGACAGGGAAAGCACAGCGGGTTGTGGGGATGGCCAGGGGTCTGTAGCTTCGGGTGGGACCTTACAGCTCAGCCAGTTTCTGTGTTGTTCACGGTGCCTTAACACTTGGCAATAATTACAAATTATTCGTCAGGTTTCTTTTTCTCCTACTCAGCCCACGAAGTGGGGTGGAGCTCCATAAATGCCCTGTGAGGTGGGCAGTACATCTTTGTAAAATATGCTGCCAAAATTGTCAGATTTCAGTGAAATGGGATGATGCAATGGGCTGAACAAATGCCTTCATTTTCCTCGTGCAAATCCCCAAATTTTATTACAACTAAGAATATGCGCAAAGGATTAACCAGTAGGTTATTAATCATGACTTGTTTCTATAACCCAGACTATGGAAATGGCCTAAACATTGACCAACTGAAGATCGGTGGCAGATAAACTTTAGAGTCAGCTGGACCTTAGTGTAAATTCCAGTGTTGTCAGGGCAATGTCTTCATGACCTTAGGCAAGTTAGTAACCTTCTAACTACAATTTCCTCATTTATAAAACAAAGCAATTCCTATCTTGTAATCTATCCTATTTGAATTACTAGATAAAATATCCTATCAAATCATTACTAGGAGGATAAGGTATAATGAATGTGTAGTGTCTCTGTGTGCAATTGAAAAAAGTAAATAAATAACTTTTAATTTAAAAAAAAGTCATCTGTAGAGCCAGTGAGATGGCTCAGCAGATAAAGGCACCTGCCGCCAAAACCTGAGTTCAGTCCCCAGGACTTACATGGTGTGGGGAGAGCTCTGACTCCTGCTAGTTGTCCCCTGACCTCCACAAAATGTCACTGCCTGGACATGACCTCCCCAAATAAACATAATTAAAAACTTGTAAATATCAGCTGCAGTGTACATGTATAGTGAAGCACACCACATCAAAAGAAGATGCCATGTTCAGGGCACGGCAAAGCCATTCAAACGTGATTCCACAGCACCTGCAGCCACCTGCCCTGGGCCTGTCAACAGCCAATCACGGATCAAGGAGGATCTCACAGCGGCCTTTACTACTGGCTGCTGAACTATCGGTGACTGGTGGATTCTGGGAACGGGACAGCCATCATCTTCAGTTGTGGATCCAACAGTGAGCCCTCCAGAATCCAAGGGCCAGTCCCAAGCCCGTGGCCACACACATGGTCCTGGTTAAAATAAGTGGTGACAGAACAAAAGACGTGAATAGGGGGAAGGGACCATGACAGGGTCATGCAAAAGGGAGGGAGAAAGACAAGGCAGAATATGCTACATTCATTTATGGAATTGTCAAAGAACACGTTTAGTCAAGACGGAGAAGACGAAAAGGCAAGATGAAAGGTTGAGTGTTACTGAGTGGTAGAGCGCTTGCTGAGCATCTGTTTGACTCTGAGTTACAGCCCTAATACACACACACACACACACACACACACACACACACACACACACACACACACACACATTTGTTTATACTGGCAAGTGGAAAACCGGAAGAGAACATTGAATTGCCTAATAAAGGTGGCCTATAAACCCCGTGATCTACGACTCCCCTTTGTCAAAGCAGGGTATGCATGTCCATGGACAGCAATACCCACAATGCGCACAAACATCTGGAGAGGTATAATCAACATCTTCACTGTGCTTGCTGGGATGGGATTTTGGGGGTCATTTGAATGTTTTTTTTGTGTGCTTGGAAGGGGCTCATCATCCCTGCTGTCTGTGAGATGGGGAGCAAGTTCTGGTGGCCAGAGGGAAGGAGGGAGGGAGGGAGAGAGAAGCGCCTGTCTCTGTGCTGACATTGGCCCATCTCCGCAGGTTATCGTGAAGACAAGAACAGAGTACCAGCCGGAACAGAGGACCAAAGGGAAGTTCCGGGTGCCGAAGATTGCCGAATTTACGGTCAGTTCCTCAGCAGGGTGACAAGAAGGGGGAAAGGTGACCTTTGCTGGTGGCACAGGGACATTGTTGGGGAGGAAAGCGGTCCAGGCCCTTTCAGGAGGGACTCTGGAAGTCACATGGCTCTGTTATTGAGGTTCATCACAGGACAGGAGTTCCTCCCAGGCTCCTGGGTTCCGACAGATTTGATGACTGAGAAAGGCTGTCTACAGACTCTCTTTCTTTCTTGCCCTCTTCCTGGGTTTTCATCACAATCTTCAGGAGATGTGACGGGAACGTGTGAGGAAAGGCAAATTATAGTCAGAGGCTTTGGCCATACCGCACAGAAAGCAGAGGGAAAGAGAAGCTGATAGATACAAAGCAGTGGGTGGGGTTGTTGTTGTTGGGGGGGTGGAGTCACTAGGACTGGGCGGAGCTGCAAACATGCTGTGTGCAGGTGACAGAGGAAGCTGAGGTTAGTGCCTGGGATGTTGCTCGGGGACTGACAGGAAGGGGAATCCAGCACTCAGCAGGAACGAGGGTGCTGGGGACTGAGAGAGCATGGCTTGTGAAAGGCCCTGGGGCTGCAGGAATATTTACAGCAATAGGAACAAGGGCGGTGAGGCTGTGCTCTAGGAAAGGGAAGGGAGAAAAGAGGTAAATCAGATGTGGGTGGGATGCAGACAGTCTCAGCTCTCGTGCGCGGACCATGCGCATGAACCTTAGGTTGTATGTTGAAAGCTGTAGGAAGCCTCTGGAGGACTGTAGGTAGAGGAGAGATGTGACTGGATTTGGGTCTTAGAAACATTGCGTCATCTTTCACATAATGATGTGTGGTGGGCAAGAATTTAAATGGGAGACTGTTAGGCTACTATAATTGTCCAAGTAAAAATCAACAAGGATAGTAATTGGGTAGCAGAGAAAGCAGACCCCAAGGTCGGAAGTGAACCTGCCCTTGGTCGTGTGGGGACTGGAGTGGGTTTCTTTCTGCCTTTCATAATCTCGCTTTACACTAAATCTCTGAGTGGCTGCGTGTGTGAGCCTGGATGCTGGCTCCCTGGCAGAGGCGGGACTGTTCGTATACTGTCACCTTAGCTTCCGCTGTGCAGTGTGGACCCAGTGGATGTGGGACTGGCTCCTGCTGTGTGTAGCTGCCTGCAGGAATGAGCACAGAGGTCTGACAGGGAAGCAAGGATCAGTGAGGATACGGACATATCTGGCCTTGGCTCGAAGTTGACTTGTCCTGGGAGCAGAGTTCACAACAAGAATGCCCAGAGTCACACATAAGAATATTTACAGTAGAGCTGTATATAAAATCAAACTATTAGATGAGGTTAGACCTTCTACCTTCCTCTTGATTCCATAAATTAAACCACATCTCTATAATAGACTATTTTACAAATTCTCAAAGTTTACTTTGGCAAAATGGCTCAGCAGGTGACAGGCATGGAGACCTAAGTTCGATTCTTAGTACCCACATAAAGGAGAGACGGCCAACTCCATAGAGTTGGCCCCTGATCGCACACGCTTGCCTTGGTGCAGAGAGAGACAGACAGACAGACACAGAGACAGACAAACAAAGGAGAACGGTGGCTCAGAGAAATGATCCAATCTGCTGGCCCAACTCCCCAGTGTCAAAGCCAGTGTCCGAGCTGGGCCTGTTTGGCCTTTCTGTCCAGCCGTGCGCCGGCAGTTGATACTGTCAGATAGAGCAGAAATGAGTCAGCTAAGAGAATGGACGAGCATGGCTCTACCGGGGTCCAGGCCTGTGGAAGGCCCCTCACGCAGTGTGGCCCGGTTGGCGGGTCAGTGCTGGAAGAAGAGGCTTGTGGGCTCCCTAGCAGCCCTTTGTGAGCCCTGACTGTCAGGTGTAGGTGGGGACAAGCCCTGCCTTTAGGAACAAAAGGGGTGGGGGTAGGGGTGAAGCAAATTCTCATTTGCTTATGTAAAGCTTGAAGTGTTAATTAGTCTGGTTTGCAGCTTTCTTCAGAGAGCTTCCTCTGGGCTTTGTAGAGGATGCATCTGCTGGCTGGAGGGTAGGGCAGGAGGAGGGTGAGGAGGCTGTGTGGTAATTAAGAAGAGTCTGAGGGTCTTCCATGAGTCAGCTCACTGGGGCTCAGGGATCCAGCAAGGCTGCTGTGGGAGCAAAATCATGAAACTTAGTTTTGCCTGGGAAAGGAGAACTGGACCCGAGGGGTACCTTCCAAGCAGGCAAGAGGCTGGGAAGATGTTCTGAGCCTGGAGCCATGGTGGGTGGAGGGGGTGGCCTTGCATCCTTTAGGTGTGTCTGGAGCTATGGATGGAGACTTCATCTGGAGAAACAGAGCATCATTTACAGATAGCCTTGGAGAGCATGGTGCTGACAAACATGGCTGCCCACCCCCACCCCACCCCATGCACTCTGTTTTTCTAACTCTGAAGAGGTTCTTGCAGTCATTGCAAGAGGCTTGACGAGTGTCCTCAGGCTAACACGAACAAATCCTTCCTTCCTGAGCCTTGGGAGCTGGGGATGCTGCTAAACTGCCTTTGCTACAGAGTGTAATGATGTTCTAGAAAGTTCTGATACTGTGACCCTGGTGCCGCTGTGGAAAGCGCTGGTGTACGGATGGACTGGTACTTTGGAGGAGCTGGTGCTGTTGAAGTTTATTGCATTGAAGAATGGGTATCCCAGATGTGGTGTTCTGGGCGGCCCTGGTGCTGGGAGCATGGAGGCATCTGATGCCTATAGGGCAGTGGTTGCATGAAGGAGTTTGGTGCTATTGGAGGTGCTGGTGGCACGGAAGGTAGTGGCACTTTGGAAGGACTGGAGTTCAAGAGGAAGGTCCTGGTGGTGAAGAGGGTCCTGGGCTATGAGATGATGACTCGTGGAGGGCACTGTGCTGTCCAAGGCTTCTGGTGTCACGGAAAACGTAGTATGGAGATATGGATGCTACTGAAGGTCCTCCTGCTATGGAAGATTCTGGTACTGTGGAAGTGGCAGCGCCTTAGAAGGTACTGTTGCAACAGGAAGTCTTGGTGCTAAGGGAAGTAGTGATCTTGAAGAAGAGACTGGTGCTGTGGGATGTGTTGGTGCCAAGAAGGATGCTGGCCCTATCAATAGTGCTGGCGCTAAGGACGGCACTGTTGCTATGGAAGGCTCTGGTGCTACAAAGGGCATTGGTGCCATGAACAGTGCTGGCACTGTGGGCAGTCGTGGTGCCATGGAAGGTCATTGCTCTATGGAGGGCACCAGTGGTGTGGAGGGTGCTCGTGCCTTGCGGGGACAAGTCCTGTAGAAGCACCAGGAGCACGGGCAGTGCCGTGCTATGGGAGGGACCCGTGTGCCAAGCCTGCTTGTCCCAGGACTAGTCCACTAGTGGGACAGTTGTGTTTGGGAACCATTGTGATATGAGGATGAGGGACAGGGCTAGTCCATTAGTGGGACAGTTGTGTTTGGGAACCATTGTGATATGAGGATG